>NC_056680.1:117494991-118164366 GCF_018350215.1 Panthera leo | reverse complement strand
GCCTGGAGGAGGTTAGTCTTTTGTTCTATTCAGGCCTTTAACTAATTAAATGAGGCCCACCCATATAATGGAAGGCAATCTCTTATGCAAAATATACCAGTTTAAATGCTAATCTCATCCCAAACACCCTCACAGAAAGATCTAGAATGTTTGATCACATATCTGAGCACCATGGCCCAGCCAAGGTGACATAAAATTAACCGTCACAGAGAACTTGACCACTCTGGCAGAAAAAGTTCTGGGCCTCCCAGAAAGAAAGAAACAAGAGCACCTGGTGCTGACGAGTCAGCAGCCCATTGCAGATAACTTTGAGATCAATAGAACCAATTAGTTTTGCTTTCAACATGAAGTGCTGATCCTTAGAAGCTCTTCTAAGTGCAGCTCCAGTCCTGGACTATTTTATTTTATTTTATTTTATTTTATTTTATTTTATTTTATTTTATTATTTTAATTTTTTTTATTTTTTATTTTTTTATTTTTTATTTTTCTTACTTTACTTATTTTATTTTCTATTTTTCGGTGGACTCCTCTTTTATTTTTTTATTTTTATTTTTTTTAAGTTTATTTACTTTTTTTAGTAACCCCTACATCCAGTGTGGAGCTTGAACTCATGACCCTGAGATCGAGAGTCCCATGCCCCTCCAGCTGAGCCAGCTAGATGCCCCTGGTGGACTCTTCTTTTCAAATCATCTTCCAGGGGCACCTGGGCGTCTCACTTGGTTAAGCATCCAACTTCACTTCAAGTCATGATCTCATGGCTTGTGGGTTCAAGCTCCGCGTAGGGCTCTGTGCTGATAGCTTGGAGCTTGATGCCTGCTTAGGATGCTGTCTCCTTCTCTCTACTCCTCCCCCACTTGCACCCTGTCTGTCTGTCTCTCTCTCTAATATAAATAAATATTTTAAAAAATCATTTTCCAGCAGATATGTTATAAAAACTCCCACTTATTATCTCATTTAATCGGTACCATAATTTTGCCGGGCACATTTTATTCTTCCCATTTATTCAAGAGAAAATTAGGGCTCAGAGAGCAGCTTGCCTGAGGCCGTGTAGCTAGTAAGTACCAGAGGTAGAACCAAATACAGGTTTGGATCTACACATTTTATGCTTTTTCTCCCTAGAGGAAAAGCTATCTTTGCTTCAACTCTATTTTTATTGTCATGGGAGTTTGTACCGTTTGGATGTATTTTAAAAGAGCTAATAGACAATATGTTTAAACCACTATACTTGGGTCTCTGCGGCCAACGGTTGAGCCTAATCCTTAGTGATATAACCCCATATGCTGCTGGGGGGTTCACTCAAATTTTCCAAGCTCACAGGGAGATTCACGTGCTGTCAATAATATCTACTGCAGGGCACCCAGGTGGCTCAGTCGGTAGATTACCGCGACTTTTTCCACATGACTTCAGCGATGACCTCAGGAGACAGAGCTCTGACTCTGAAGCCGATTCCCAAACACATTCAACATCCTTTCCATATTTTATTCTTCTGACTAAGCAAATAATTGTGATGCTTATGGGAGACAGTAGGTTTTGCCAAATTTCCTAGCTGAAAATAGATGCAAAGATTTCTTTTGCTAACATTCCTAAGGTGACCACAAAACTCCAGGTTTAAAAACTGATTTTTTTTTATTATAATTTGTGATTATATGAGAATGAGTCGCGTGAACAAAATACGGACATCAATTTTGGTTTTTCTTTTTGAATTTCTATCACTATCTGTAGCTCTTGGTAGCTATGATTCTCATCTTTTCCATTTTACATCCCACGAGCTATTTTACCCACAATGATAAAAAAAATACATCTTTTCTGAGAAACATTTTTATGTCCACGGGCATTCTGCCTTATATGTACAGAAGTATCAAAGACAAAGAAAGATCAAATTTGACTTAGTGTTGGGGTGAGTGAATTTTGTCATGAAGGATAAGCCATTGTTTCACACACCATTGTTCCATTCAGATTTTACTTAAAGCTCAATAAACGGCATTGTATACCTTTGGTCGAAGACTGTTTTTCTATAGCATCAAAGAAACTAGACTGAGAAATAACCAAGTAGATACCATGAACTGTCTGAAAGGCAATTCGAATCATCACAGAATCTGTTCACGTTGGCAAGCTATATTGATATTAAGAATAAATATTAGGGGCACCTGGCTGGCTCAGTCAGTGAAGCCAGTGACTCTTGATCTCGGGTCATGAGTTCAAGCACCAGGTTGGGTATAGAGTTTACTTAAATATAAAATAAAATTTAAATTAAAAAAAAATAGTAAAAAGAAATTAGTAAAGGTGCTTTTGGGTGGAAGTAAAAAAATAAATAAAAATTAAAGTGGCTTTAAACACAACTTATTTTTAGGGGCACCTGGGTGGATCAGTCGGCTGAGTGTCTGACTTTGGCTCAGGTTATGATCTCACGGTTGGTGGATGCAAGCCCCGAGTCAGGCTCTGTGCTGACAGCTCAGAGTCTGGAGCCTGCTTTGGGTTTTGTGTCTCCTTCGCTCTCTGCCCCTCCCCTACTCGTGCTCGCTCTGTCTCTCTCTTAAAAATAAAATAAACATTAAAAAATAACTTATTTTTGTCACAAAACAGAAGTTCAAAGAGCTCTAAGCTGGCTTTTCTGCATTTTTTTTTTTTAATTAAAAAAATTTTTTAAAATATATACATTTTTAAATTTCTACTTTGAGAAAAAGATCACAATGGGGAAGGGTCAGAGAGGGAGGGGGAGAGAGAATCCCAGGCAGGCTCCGCCCCACCAGCACAAAGCCTGATGTGGGGCTTGAACTCACAAACAGCAAGATCATGACCTAAGCTGAAGTCAGACACTTAGCTGACTGAGCCACCCAGGTACCCGTGCAATTTCTTGACCACTGTCACAAGATGGTCCTCTGACATTCAAGCTTCACCCCTTCTATGCAATCACAGCAAAACCAGAAAGACTGGGGAGGGAAGTATGGAGAAACTTCTTTCTTTTCTTTCCCAGAAATTCCCAACAGACTTGCCCTTATGTCACAGGCCAGGACTAAGGTCACAAGAGAGGCTGAGAATGCAACTACTCGGCATTGTCTGCCCCTACTGTGGGAGGCGGTCCTGCCAGCGAGGAAGGCGGGAGAGGAGGTATGACCTTGGGAAAGCAGCCAACAGTATCTGCCACAGGGGCCTTGTAGCTATGGTCACTGAATGTGCCTTGCTGGTTTCTTATGGCCAAGGAGCTAAAATATGGAGTGTGCGCTGTCACATGGGGTAGGAGGAAGATTAGAGAGTGGAAAACAAGTGGCTGGTATAGAAAGGCAGTCTGATGAATCAGTAACCTGCAAGAGTCAGAAAAGCTGCAAACTCTCCCTAATTCACAAAGCTATTCAAGTCAGCAGGACAAAACTGCAAGGTTAGTCAGCTGAAGACTGAATGTCAGCTGCTCAGCGAAATCCTCTCTGGATCTTTTTCCAGCCCTCTGAAACCTCATGCATATTGAAAGTGATCTTTCTGTTGGGGTTTCCCCTCCTACTGGTTTGACTGGAAATTGACTTTGCATTTGTTTGTTCACCTTGTTATTCAGGAGTTCTGTCGCACTGTCCTAGCAGGCAGTTAGGAATTCACACTTAGAAATCCAGAGGGGCACCTAAGTGGCTCAGCCAGCTGAGCATCCGACTTCAGCTCAGGTCATGATCTCACAGCTTGTGAGTTCGAGCCCCACATTGAGCCTCTCTTGTGACCTCATGCTGTCAGCATGGAGTCCGCCTCATATCTTCTGTCCTCCTCTCTACTTCCCCTTCCCTGCTTGCCCTCTCTCAAAAATAAATAAATCTTAAAAAAAAAAAGGAAAAGAAAAAGGAAAAAAGAAATCCAGAAGCCAATGGGCAGAGTATTATTGAATCCGCTTATTAGAGAGAATATGATCTCTCATTTGCATTTATTAATGAGGACACCCTCCCTACAGAATCCAAAGAATGGTGCCATGCCAGATTTTTGTTCCATTCAGGAGAATCCCACCTTCCCAATAGCCTTAGAAAGAGCTATTCTCATTAGAGCTATTTTCATTAGAACAAAATAGGTAATGCATAGCATAACAAGGGGGGTGGGTAGTTGACTGGTTATTGTGTATTGTAAAGTATGGACAAACATCTTTTGTTTCGTTGCTGTTGTTAAAAACATGATAATAAACATCCTGATCAAATTGAAAAGGCAGGCATTTGAATATTTTTAATTAGAAGGACTAGTGTATAGTGCCACAGTTAGTCAAATCTAGAGTTCCCATTTCAGACTTAGATCATAAATGTGGGCATTATTGCCTTTTACAATACACCATTGATAGAACACCAACTTTAAAGCCAATTAAAGGTTGGCAATCTTCCTACCATTGGCAAAGTAACACTTGTTAACAGTTCCCCTTGTGACACGTTTCAGCATAATCACCGATTTCTGGAAACCTTATTTAGCACTTACGGATATTTTGAAATCTCTAATGAATTTCTTTTTATAGCCATTTTTTACATTTTACTCTAATTTTTTAAAGGTGTTCGGGTAGTTTAATTTTATACACTCAGATGGTGCATGTACCCAGATATTTATATGTAAAGGACAAAATGTTAGAGTATGTAGAACCATACTCTATAAATAATAGTTTGCTCATAATACTCAGATTTTAATGGTTCCATTTCTGAAACCTAATTGTACCCAAATTCATTCAGGAAAACTTCACATTAGGATCTGAATATGCAGAGGCCATTCTGTTTTAATACATTACAAGTTCTTGTTATTTAAGAATTGGTTAAAAAATAGAATAAGTAAATTCTTTCATAGTTATTTACTTCAAATAAAAGTGTTTTGGAGGCCAAAAAAATCTTTTTCATTTCATCTGGAAATCATTTGATAAGCTTGGCAAAGATGTGACAAACAAATGAGCTAAGAACTTTCAAGTTATTTTAGTCTTGAGTTACCAGCACAGAACAAAAAAAAAAAAAACAAAACAACGAGTTTTCACCAATGAAAGAACAGCCTGATTATATGCTATGCTAATGCTAATGTGAAAATGAGTAACAGCGCCTTCTCACTTAGGTTTGGTATTCTGGTGTGCTTCAAGCAGATAACATTAAAGCAAGATGACACTACACAATCACGTACTCAATATTAGAAATTAGGTAACATTAAAAAAAGATGGTAGAAAGCATCCTGATGTTCAATATTGGAGATAGATATTAACGATAGTGTTAGCATAAAGATGATACAACGAATGCAGATATTGACAGCAGATTGATTCAGGTAGCAGTAAGTGTTCTCCAAAAAGATCAGCAACCTTCAGGACCTGCTTATATCATTTTTGCTTTGTGTCATCTAGACATTCATAAATTAAAAAAAAATTTTTTTAACGTTTATTTATTTTTGAGACAGAGACAGAACATGAACGGGGGAGGGTCAGAGAGAGAGGGAGACACAGAATCCAAAGCAAGCTCCAGGCTCTGAGCGGTCAGCACAGAGCCCGACGCGGGGCTTGAACTCACGGACCGGACTGCAAGTTCATGACCTGAGCGAAGTCAGATGCTTAACTGACTGAGCCACCCAGGCGCCCCTAGACATTCATAAATTAATGATTCTGTGCAGGATTAGAGGATCATAAAAGCCACATCATTTAACGTGTCTTTATCTTTTTCTAAAAAAAATATTTATTTACTTTTGAGGGAGAGAGGGAGCGTGCACACACACACAAGCGGGGGAGGGGCAGAGAGAGGAGACACAGAATCCCAAGCAGGCTCCAGGCTCTGAGCTGTCAGCTCGCTTAACCAAGTGAGCCACCCAGGGGCTCCCACATCTTTATCTTTAGCTGGCTATTCCTTGCTACATGCAGTGTTTATGTCAGGACAAATATCAATATAAACGTTTAATTGTTCCTTTTTGTGTGTTAAAAAAAAAAAACCAAAACAAACCCGAACCTGCTCTTGTTACCATTGCAAGTTTAATTAAGTACATATTGTTCAGTTCAATTTAATAACGGGAAGGTTCTTCCAAAGAAATGTGCTAGCTATCTAGGAATGAGTTTAAATTTAGAGTAATATACAATTTTAAAGTTTGTAAATGACGTTGATCATGGTGAAAAATCAGAAACGATCCCCATAAATAAAAATTAAGCCTTGATGAAATAAATTACATCTTTATGGTGGCGTGGCAGAGACAATTAGTAGCTTATCCATATCAGTTAATCTTTATTTTTTAGGAATAGCCTGATTTCATTCAGAGTGGTGGAGTATCCAACAGAGACTCCATTTTCCAGCAGCCCTTAGAGTTAGCATAGCCTCAGGACTAGGTTCTGGCTAAAAAAAGACAAGCAGAGCTGGGCTTCTGAGAAGGTCCCTTAAGGGCATTGATTCAGCCTGGAGAGTTGGCTTTTTGCAGTTCTCCCTTTCTCTTTTCTGCCCATGCTGAACTCCAGCGGACTACTCAGGTCATGAGATGACCTTGAGGGTGGAAACCCTACACACACAGAGCTTTAAGGAGGAGAAAGGTAAAAGGAGTCCGCGTCCTTGAAGACTTGGCTGAACATGCCACCTTCATGGGCATGAAAGGAGCCCGGCTTAGAAGACCTCAAGCTTAGCTTAATGCTCTATTGTCCCTATCTTAAAATTCTTAATAATTCTGTTTTTGAAGTTGTGTTTTCTTTCTTTATCTTTTCAAAAAAAATTTTTGTTAACGGTTATTTTTTTTTTAATTTTTTTTTTTAACGTTTATTTATTTTTGAGACAGAGAGAGACAGAGCATGAACGGGGGAGGGTCACAGAGAGAAGGAGACACAGAATCTGAAACAGGCTCCAGGCTCTGAGCTGTCAGCACAGAGCCTGACGCGGGGCTCGAACCCACGGACTGTGAGATCATGACCTGAGCCAAAGTCGGACGCTTAACCGACTGAGCCACCCAGGCGCCCCTAACGGTTATTTATTTTTGAGACAGAGAGAGAGCATGAATGGGGGAGGGTCAGAGAGAGAGAGGGAGACACAGAATCTGAAATCTAACAATCTTTCACCTGACGCGGGGCTCGAACTCACGGACCGCGAGATCGTGACCTGAGCCAAAGTTGGACACTTAACCGACTGAGCCACCCAGGCGCCCCTCTTTATCTCTTTTTAAATTTTTTAACATTTATTTATTTATTTAACACGCATTTATTTATTTAAATGGAGTGATGGTCTACTGAGATTCTCTTTTTTATTTTTAAAGTTTATTTATATTGAGAGAGAGAGAGAGAGAGAGAGAGACAGCGCAGGTGGGGGAGGGGCAGAGAGAGGGAGAGAGAGAGAATCCGAAGCAGCCTCTGTGCTGCCAGCGCCGAGCCTGACGCGAGGCTTGAACCCACAAAGCTGCAAGATCATGACCTGAGCTGAAACCAAGCATCGGAGGCTTAACCGACTGAGCCACCCAGGTGCCCCAAATATTTACTTTTCAGAGAGAGAGAGACATCGCATGTGCGCAAGTGGGGAAGGAGCAAGGAGAGGGACACCGAGAATCCGAAGCAGGCTGTGGGCACAGAGCCTGACTCAAGGTTCAGACTCATGAACCATGCGGTCATGACCTGAGCCGAAATCAAGAGTTGGGCGCTTAACTGACCGAGGCACCCAGGCATCCCTGAAGTTGTGTTTTTTAACTGATGTCTGAGAGAGCAACGGAGCGTGTGCGTGGTGAGAAGATGGTGGGTGCCATATGCTTGTTTCCTGTTCCTTGTTGCACTGTTTGCATACAGCCCCAAGAGCTCAGAATTCCTGTGGTCCCACAATGAGCCAGGAGTTCACCAAGACTCAGTGAGTTGAAGGAAAGATTGTTACATCTAGAACTGATTAAGCTGGGTCTCAGACATCCCTGAGAGGCTACACTTTCATTTGAACCAGAACTTTCTATGCGGAAAGACGACAATGGCATTCCTAGAGACATGACAATCAAGGAATGCTGCTATATCATTTCTGACTCTTATTACTTCCCTGCAGTGGTCAACAACTTCCCCTGGAAATGATGACAGAAAAGGAAAAGGAAGACAGATAGGCAACCCATAGTTCCTTTTCCTTTCAGTCCTTCTTACTCATCAGTGAGTTGAAGGTAGAAAGTGTTGGTAGGAGGTGTGTGTTTCAAGAAGTGAAAGAAAACCAGTTGATTTGATTTTGTGCAATGTTGTCACTGTCCTGGTAAGAACAAAGTACAAATACTTGCACAGATTATGATATATGCATTATGTGATTTCGGTGATTCCACATACAACTTAAGTGTTCTTATGTTTGCATTTAAAACTGGCATTGCTCGGGGCGCCTGGGTGGCTCAGTAGGTCGGGCATCCGACTTCGGCTCAGGCCATGATCTCGCGGTTCATGAGTTCGAGCCCCGCATCCGGCTGTGTGCTGACAGCTCGGAGCCTGGAACCTGCTTTGGATTCTGTCTCTCTCTCTCTGCTCCTCCCCCCACTCATGCTCTGTCTCTCTCTCTCTCAGAAATAAATAAACATTAAAAAAAAAAATTAAAACTGGCATTGCTCAATATAAAGACGAAAGGTAAAATTCATACAAGCAATTTAAATTTTTCTCTATTTTGTTACTCAGAATGCCATTATGTAGAAAATTAAAAAACACCATAACAAGTCAAGAGGGAGTTTTCAGAAGTAAATAAGAATCTTTTTAAAAAAATTTTTTAGTGTTTATTTTTGTGAGACAGAAACAGAGGATGAGTGGGCGAGGAGCAGAGAGAAAGGGAGACAGAGAATCTGAAGGAGGCTCCAGGCTCTGAGCTGTCAGCACAGGGCCCAACGTGGGGCTCGAACCCACAAACCATGAGATCATGACCTGAGCTGAAGTCGGATGCCCAGCCGACTAAGCCACCCAGGCACCCTAAGAATCTTGTTTTTGAAAAAAGCTTTTTATTTTTATTTTTTTCTAAAATAATCTCTATGCCCAATGTGGGGCTTGAACTCACAACCCGAGATCAAGAGTTGCATGCTTCCTTGACTGAGCCAGTCAGGTGCCCTAAAAAAGAAAAAGAAGAATCTTTGTATTTTAGTCTTTTTATTTATTTTATTTTTATTTTTATTTTTATTTTTATTTTTATTTTTTTTAACGTTTATTTATTTTTGAGACAGAGAGAGACAGAGCATGAACGGGGGAGGGTCAGAGAGAGGGAGACACAGAATCTGAAACAGGCTCCAGGCTCTGAGCTGTCAGCACAGAGCCCGACGCGGGGCTCGAACTCACGGACCGCGAGATCATAACCTGAGCCGAAGTCGGCCGCTTAACCGACTGAGCCACCCAGGCTGTATTTTAGTCTTTTTAATGGAACTTCTAGTTTTTAAACCAGAGGATCCACATCTTCATTTTGCACCAGCCCTTGCAATTATGTAGCCAGTTTTGACTTCTTGGAGCCAATCCACATCTGTGATCTGCCTACTTTTGTGCTTATTTATTTATTTTTAAAGATTTTATTTTTAAGTAATCCCCACCCAACATGGGGGTCTAATTTACATCCCCAACATCAAGGGTTGCATGCTTTACCAACTGAGACAGCCAGGTGCCCCCCCCCACTTTTGTGTTTAAGTCACTGTTATTTTGGGGGCGCCTGGGGGGCTCAGTCAGTTAAGAATCTGACTCTTGATTTCAGCTCAGGTCACGATCTCATGATTTGTGGGTTCGAGCCTTGCATTGGCCTCTGCACTGATGGTGTGGGAACTGCTTGGGATCCTCTCTCTCTGCTCGTGCTCTCTTGCTCTCTAAATAAATAAATAAATAAACTTAAAAAAAATTTTAAAAACCTGGGTTATGACAAACAAACAGGAGAAAAGTGTACACATTTAAAAATCAATCAATCAGGGGCGCCTGGGTGGCTCAGTCAGTTAAGCGTCCGACTTCAGCTCAGGTCACGATCTCGCGGTCCATGAGTTTGAGCCCCGTGTCGGGCTCTGGGCTGATGGCTCAGAGCCTGGAGCCTGCTTCCGATTCTGTGTGTGTCTCTCTCTCTCTGCCCCTCCCCGTTCATGCTCTGTCTCTCTCTGTCTCAAAAATAAATAAAAACATTAAAAAAAAATTAAAAATCAATCAGTCATTTTGTTATAGTTGAATCTAGTCCTAAGCGACACTTGTAGTATATTGTGGCCACTAAATCACTGCTAAAGGATTTGATTATTGGGAAAACGTACTTTTGTTAGGTTTCTAAAAGGTGGGTCATGCACAGTATGCAACTTTAAAAAAAATACACAAACACATAGACACACAGAAAAAAAAGACCAACAATAATTATGTAAAAGTATTCATAATGTTTATGTTTAGGGTTTGGGATTATTGATGAGATTTATTCTCTGTTTGTGTGTGTGATTTTCTATATTTTTCAGACTTCCTAAAATGAATATCGATTACTTTTGTAACTAGAAAATTTACAAATGAATCCTGAACTAGGAACTATGTAAAACAGAGCCTGTGTAATTTTCTACAGTTTCCTTAGTTTGGAGGTTTCCAAATTATACAAATGATACAGGCTGGTTGTAACAACTGAAAGAATACAACGTTTTATAAAGAAAAAACTGATTTCACCTGCTGTTCCATCCCTGCTATCTGTCTAGGGTAAACATGTTAGAAGAGTGGCAAGTATCTTTCCGCAAATTACATACTACAGTCAAACCTATGCAATTTGTTCATCTCACACACACACACACACACACACACACACACGCAGAAAAGGAACAGAGAAATTCACTGATTTTTAAGTTTACCTGCTTTCTATGAAATTGAATCCTATTACACACATTACTGCATAAATTGTTTTTTACTTAACATACCGTGAACCTCTCTCGACACAAAACATATAAATTTAACTTTACCATTTTTCTTATTTCTCTACACTTACATAGAGGCACACCATTTTATATTTTGTATTCCATTTTACCCATCTCATTTTGGCGCTTGGTGGTGACTTTCAGCAGAATTTGCTCAACATTCTATCATGTTGTGGAGGGCAGGAAGTGGTTTGTACAGAGGAGATGTTCCTTCTGAGCAAACTCACTCGGCCAATCTTGATCAGAAGTTCATCAAAGGAAATGCTCTGAATTTGTGTTCCAAACAAGATCTATTCCCCAGACATTCGTTTTCTTTTGCCTCTACTTTCTTATTCCACATTTCCTCTTATATCGTACTAAAGTGGCTCGTCAGTTCTGTGGGTTTGCAATTTGCTTTTTGGTGCGTTATCCTCTCATTCTTTAAAAGGAAACTAGATTTGGTACCTGGAAGAAGTAAGTCAGAATATAATTCAATATTTATTAGTTTAACCTTAAAAGTCTAGGGAAAACAGAAGCTTTTAATAGTAACTGCAGTACCAACAGCAGTGCCTATGGAGGAATTGAGGGAATCTTTTTAGGGCCGCAGAGGAGTTACAAAATAGATCATGCCGATATTTAAAAATGAAGGTTATTCCTTCGTGATACTGAAAACAGATTTGCAAGTCGTTGTCTCAAAACGGACCAGTTTGAGGCTTTGTGTAGACAAAGTCTCAGCGAGTTCTCAGTGACCTCCGTGTTCTTATTCGTATGAGATTGTTAAAAGATTCTGCCTACTCTCAAGTGAACGTGCAGGCACTTAACTGCGCTTAAATCTTCATTTAATCTGAGCTGGCGAAGAGTTACTCGACAAACCAGTGGTTCTCTTATCATTTTAAAACATATCACATGAATAATTAAGTTGTTTCTTCTCCATAACAAGTTCACTATCGCATCATCTACTGATAATGAATCCACACCTTCTTAACGTTGCTTATTTATGGCTTTGTCATCATTGGCAATTATTCACTGTGCTTTTCAGTCTCTGCTGATGAGACTAGAAAATGTTCCTGTCACCACAGGAAACACGTAATTACCCTTTGGGGATTCTTTTCTTTTCTTTCTTTCTTTTTTTTTTTTAACGTTTATTTATTTTTTGAGAGAGAGAGACAGAGCGTGAACAGGGGAGGAGCAGAGAGATAGGGAGACACAGAATCTGAAGCAGGCTCCAGGCTCCAAGCTGTCAGCACAGAGCCCGACGCGGGGCTTGAGCTCACGATGAGATCATGACTTGAGCCGCAGTCGGATGCTTAATCGACTGAGCCACCCAGGTGCCCCTGGGGATTATTTTCTTGAAAAAAAAAAAACCAAAAAAAACTTGATGGAGTTTTTATTCCCCAAATAAGTGGACAGGAAAATCTTTACAGGATGCAATTGCAAAATGTAGATGAAACAGCCATAACATTGAATGTATTGTGAAACCTGGAGAAAACCCCTCAAATCCTATAACGAGAGTATCTTTCTGAAAGCTGGATCTTTGTACCCAGAGATACAGTTGGGCCCATTTATTACTTTTTTAAGGGCTCTGCCCACAATGTAGCTAGAAAACAAAAATTAAACAAAGAAAAATAAAATTAAAGGAAACCTTCAGCTCCAAATGCATATTAAGAAATGACTATTTCTCCCCAAACCAAGGTTACACCAGGCTAAATGTGGTGACTAAAGAAGGCCTTGTCCTCCAGGACTGGCCAGGCCAGAGGCAAGCTTGGGCAATAAGAAGCGTGTCCCTGGAACACTCACTCTGTCTCCAAACAGCTCCCTTTGCCCTTTGTAACCACCTCGCCTCCTCTCTCTCTCCTGCTCTCAGGGATCTCTCTGTCCTTGGCTAAATTTTGCTCTCACTTGGCAGCTAATTAATGGGTAAGAGGGTACATTTGTAGAGAAAACTGTGCTGCTAAGGATTTACAATGTCTTTATATGTTTCAACGTCTTTCAGTTATTAGAAACAGAGAGGAAAATTCGAGTTCGTAGAAAAACCAGTTTGGCTCTGGGTCAGTAAACCCATCTGGCAATTTAATAGAATCAAACCTCAGTAATTAATTTTGCATCGTGTTGTGTTAAACGACCCTAAGGATATCTAAGCCACAGAGATAGGAGAGGGAAGGTAAAAGTTAGCAGCGCTCTTGGAATTTTCTTTTCCATAGGGTCAAAAAAGGCATGGGATCTACCAGAGACTGGAAAAATTGCTATTTTCTCTTTTGATATTTAGTGTGTGGGGAGGACCACCACCAGGAGAACTGTAATTGGAAAGTTTTGGTCTTGTGGGGGTTCAAATATAGGCTTCATAGGCTTAAACATCAGGAAAATAGAGTTTAAGCACTAGTCACTTCCCACCGAGCATAAACAAACAGGCTGAAAGATGGTGGATGGAAAGCTTTAGTATGTCCTCTGGCCAAATTCTATATTTAACAGGGTGAAACCCACATTTGATTAGACTCAAGAGTAAAAAAAATTAAGTCAACATAAGAAAAATGTTAGCTTAGTTAAGTATGAATTTTTACTAAGATGTTAATTCTTTTACATCCTTCTTTAAACAGGACATTTTTCATAGTTAATTATAGCTATAAGTTATATGGTTATATTTTCCTAATGAAGAGTTTAAATTGCTGAGGTAGTTTCCTGGTGCTTTAGACCACAGATCTTCAAAATTCTTTGCATATGTAAGCCTGAAAGAATTTTGAAAAATATAGGGTCCCTTCAACATTTTACATTGATATCTAAACATATTTACCTTAGGTTTAAGTCACTGTGAAGAATGTACTTCCTGGTGTGTTGTAATTTGAATATACACTTTTGCTTTTTATCATGTCGTTGGAACTGTCAGTTTCACTCGTTCAGTTTATGAAATGTCATTTTCTATATTTATTTGTGTATATATTTTATTTCTTTATATATTTATTATATATATATTCCTATAGTTATTTACATATATATAATTTTTGAGGATAAGTCATAGATACATATCACTTTTTTTAAGTTTATTTCTTTTTGAGAGAGAGAGAGAGAGACAGTGTGAGCAGGGGAGGGACAGAGAGAGAGGGAGAGAGAATCCCAGGCAGGCTCTGTGCTGGCAGCTCGAACTCACAAAAACGTGAGATCATGACCTGAGCAGAACCAAGAGCTGGACGCTCAACCAACTAAGCTCCCCAGGGGCCACTATGTATCGCTTTTGAAGCCAGTTTTGTGGTCAAACCAATCAGCTAAACCAGACTTACTGTCTATCATTATAATATTTAAATGATTGGGAAGATATCATTTTGAATCTTAATTTCACCGTGACAGAGACAGAGGAGAGATAGAGAAGGCGTGGAGACTTGCCAAGAGTTTGTTGCCTAGATAAAGTAAGACTTTAGGGCTTTTTCCTGGGAGGTTGCCCCCTCAGAGGCAGTACAAGTTTTGTTATCCACTTGGAGGTTCCTCCCAGAGTTTTTAGAGCCCAGAGCAATGCGCCAAGATAAGACTCAAGTTGGAAGAGAACTATGTCTTCTGTGAGGTGGGAAATGGGTGAATTGAACATGGAAAGATCTGGCAGGCCTCTGGAGGAGGTCTGTTGAGGAAAGAGACAAGTGGAAGGTGAGAATCTGGAAATTGCATTAAAACAATCTAAGCGCCATCTTTTTAAAGTTTATTTATTTTGAGACAGAGAGGGAGAGAGCACGGGGAGGGGCAAAAGGAGAGGGAGAGAGAAAATCTTAATTAAGCAAGGCTCCATGCCCAGTGCCCAGCTCAGAGCTCCACGCAGGACTCTTGGTGGATCTTACAACCATGAGATCATGACCTGAGCCGAAATCAGGAGCCAGATGCTTAACTGTCTGAGCCACCCAGGTGCCCCACGCCATGTGTGTATGGGTGTTTTTTTTTAAGTTTTTTTTATTTTTGAAAGAAACAGAGACAGGGAAAGTGGAGGAAGGGTAGAGGGAGAGGGAGACCGAGGATCCCAAACAGGCTCTGTGCTGTCAGCAGAGAGCCCCACATGGGGCCCGAACCCATGAAATCGCGAGATCATGACCTGAGCCAAACCCAAGAGTCTGACTCTCAACAACTGAGCCACTCAGGTGCCCGGCCATGTGTTTTTAACGTTTATTTATTTTTGAGACAGAGAGAGACAGAGCATGAACGAGGGAGGGGCAGAGAGAGAGGGAGACACAGAATCGGAAGCAGGCTCCAGGCTCTGAGCCATCAGCCCAGAGCACGAAGCGGGGCTCGAACTCACGGACCGCAAGATCGTGACCTGAGCTGAAGTCGGACGCTTAACCGACTGAGCCACCCAGGCGCCCCCGGCCATGTGTTTTTAAAAGGAGACTCTTCATCTATGCCAGGAGTATGAGTACCCAGCGCACAGTCTGTTTTGGAAGAGAAGTGTCTGTGCTACAAAGATACAACCTACAAGGTAGCCTTCCAGTGGTGAGACACTCAAACAGCCGTAGGTATTCCACAAACTCACTAGGTCAAAGGGAACTATTTTAATGCTTCCCATTATCGGAATAGTTCGCATTCCAAGGCCTAAGTCTCATATTTGGACACAGAATTTCTAGAGATGAAAAAGCCTATGAGACACAACATTATAAAGCTAGAATAGTGGCAGCGAGGAAACGGCAATGAGATTATTTAATTATTATTTTTTGCCTCTGCCTAAGCAGCACGAGTCATCTTTTGATTTGATGTTTCCACTGAAGGTTCTAAGTTATCCTATCACGTTAAGCAAAAACTTAAAGTACTGCCACAGGTCAGAGGGGTTGAAAGCATGCAAAAATTGTGCCCGACTTAGAGAATGCCAAGTGTATGAAAATTTAAGCTTCGTAAAAGAAAAGCTAATATGTCAAAGGAATGCTTCGAAGGACATCCTTCGGGATTCCTCTATGTTAAGTAAGTTTCCATTTTACAATTCTTTCCCACAGAGTGTAACTTTCTCTGTTATTCTCCAGGAATTGTAAAAACATCCAAAAAGAAAGAACTAGTCCGGAGGAAGGGCCGGGTCTCTACTGGTAGTAGATGTTTGCTGCTTTTGTTTTTCTCGGCACTGCTGTCTTTCCTCTTCGGGTACTATTTCCCCATTTCCTCTGGAGGAAATTTCCATTTCCCTCACTTCTCACAGTTTGGGCGGCCACTTACACTCCTCCATCATAGAAGTTGGCATGTGGTATAGGTCTAGTTGGTTATACTATCCCATCCTCCTGACCATACACTGGTCCATGGTAGGCACATGCCCATGGCCGGCCAATCATATAAATTGGGATCACTTCGATGACGTTGCCCAAATACAAAAGTCCTCAGTTTTGTTCAGTTTCTTCTGGAAGATGATAAAGAATGGAATTTTTCCACTGGGGTCTAATATAGACCAGAACCTAGCAGCCTACGTGGATATACAGTGGACAGTGAAAGGTAGAAAGACACAAGTAAGGACATATAAATTATAAAAAGGGCACGAGCTTTCCCAGGCCCTGGACTGGTATTCAAATATTTACTTACATCACAGGTAAATCTGAGACAGGGAGGCTCCCCGTGACATATAGATGACAGGGTCTAAGAACCAGTGGTCAACAAGTAGAAGTGGCTGGGATGGATGAAACAGGAAAGGCCTGTTATGTCACTTTTAGGCAGGCAGCATGCCAACAGGCTTGCTCTTGCTCGCATGGATGGAATTTCCTGTGCTGAAGGGAAGTATGTCTGCAAGGGGAGAGGGATGCTAGGTTTTTAGAGGAGATGTAGGCTGGTTCACTGTCAAGTTTTGCAAGGCTGGGAGCAAGCTGGGGGATGGGATGGGTGTATGGAGGGGTACTGAGGCAGCTGTGATACCTGTGTTTCAATAGTGCCACCATGTGGCTGTGACACCAGCAACAGCCTAGCCTGAGCCCAATATTCCACCTTGATCAACCAGCTGAATTTCTAGTTTTCTCTTCTGGAGGTCTCTAGGTAGGGCTAACCATCCAGTCCCCGAGGTATGGATTTCTTGTGGTAGGAGATGGAGAATGGTTAGAGAGCAGGCATTACGGAGAAGAAAGATATTTTCACAATATCCCAGAAGTATTATTTGGATAACAAATGTAGATGGGTCCTCATTTTGATCCCTAGGTCAGAGAAGTGGAGGTCATAGGGAGTGGTGTACTGGAGTTGACTTGTGCCAATTTGCAAGAGCTGATTGTTACATTTGCAATAATTCTGCAAGCCAGTTGTTAAGCAAAGCTGTAATGAACAATTGATGACATGGGTCAGATCTAATGACAATAGATTTATTAGGAAAAGAGCAGATTGAGATGCAACTCCATTTGCCAAATCATAGTCCAACCGTAACCATAGGTTGGCTGCAGATACAAAAATTTAGCAAAACTCAACAAAAGCATTCTCTATGAACTCATTGGCTATGTGGAAGTTACAATAAAAGTTTTTGTTATTTATGATTTTATTGTTATTTATAAATTGTATGCCATGCATCCTTTATATTATACACATTTATAATAAACATATTTATACTTTTTTTTTTTTACCCCTGAAGAGTTGGCTGTTAAATATTTACTATCACACCATTGCTCATAGGTTATATGTTTATAATGGATTGCTAATAATAACAAAATATAAATAATGCATCATTTCATTCCACTCGCCCACTTAGTTCCAGACTAATATGACTTCATCCCGAATCATACACTATCAATGCTACAAAAAGGTCAGGCTGTTACTAATGCTTAAAAGGAATACTCATTCAGTTATTTCCTTGAATGTTTTGATAGTAAATAGGCAAGTAGATTCCTATAACGTCTATGGTAATACTTTATTTATTTTTTTAAGTTTATTTTTTTTGAGAGAGAAAGACAGAGAGTGAGAGAGCAGGGAAAGGGCAGAGAGAAAGGGAGACAGAGAGAATCCCAAGCAGGCTCTGCACTGTCAGTGCAGACCCCGACGGGGGGCTCAAACTCACAAACCACGAGATCGTGACCTGAGCCACAGTTGGACACTTAACCGACTGAACCACCCAGGTGCTCCTGTGGTAATACTTTAAAACAATTGTGAAATGCTAAGTGCTTAATATTTCCAAAAGATGACATTTTATTCCCACCCATATAGTTCAATTTTACATGACTACACAAGTGGTTAGATTTCACCACGGGCTACTTTCTCGTGGAAAAAGTAGACAGGTGAATCCTTGTCCATGATAACAACCAACGCAATTATTTTGAGGCTCTAAAAAAATCAGAAGGGTTAGGGAGCAGCTTCCCATTTGAATGGCAAACTGCACTGTTTGATCTGGATGCAATTCATATGATAGTAAAGGAATAAAAATCAAAAAAGGAAATAAAACCACAAGAATGAAGAGAGTAGGATGAGACTCACCAACGGATGACAGTTTTGTTTTGTTTTGTTTTGTTAATTTATGGAAGTCAGAAAAGAGATGGAACAATGTGATGGATTAAACAGAGGGAGGGAAGCCACAACCCAGATACAATCAGTGGCAGGAGGAGTAAATCTGTCTAGTGGAATCTCAGAGACGTTCTGGAGTTCGAAACTTGGAGTCAAACTGTCAAGTGAGCAATAAAACAAGATAAAGATATTCAAGGACTCAGAGCTCCCTTTCATGAGAAGTTACTCATTGTACCTGAGAAAAAACAAAGAGGGAAATCAGAAAGAAAATGACCTAGAATACAGAAAACATGGAACTACTCAGTCTTTAGTCAACAGATATCCGAAATGACTGCTAATGCTGCACGTCTAGAAATAAGTTTTTCCAAATTAGAGCAACTATTCAGTGGAAACTAAAAAAAATATATACTAAAAAATGTAATTAAAAAGGAATAAATTCTATGCTACACATAGAATAAATAAGGTGTTGGAAGATATTTGGATGTGGTGAAGAAGGCATGTTCCATTTCACAAAGGAAAAAAAAAAATAGAAAGCAAGGCAATTAGAAACTCCAGGAAAACAAACAAAACTCACATAAAGCCGCAGTCTGTTAATCAATCTAAAATATAGTATAATTTTGAGCAACTGGAGTGGTATAAGGAAAAAAAATCTATTTGACTATGATATAAAAAATGCATGCATTTTTTATTTTAATGGAAGAGGATAAGGAAAAACAATCCATTTGACTATGATGTTTAAAAAGTGTATGCATCCTATCAACGATAGCCGAAGTATGGAAAGAGCCCACATGTCCATTGGCTGATGAATGGGTAAAGAAGATGTGGTATACATATATACAATGGAATATCACACGGTGATCAAAAAGAACGAAATCTTGCCATTTGCAACAATGTGGATGGAACCAGAGTAAATTATGCCAAGTGAAATAAGGCAGTCAGAGAAAGACAAATATCATATGACTTCACACATATGTGGAATTTAAGAAACAAAACAGATGAATATAGGGGAAGGGAAACAAAAAATAATATAAAAACAGAGAGGGAGACAAACCCTCAGAGACTCTTAAATACAAAGAACAAACTGAAGGTTGCTGGTGGGGTGTTGGGTGGGGAGACGGGCTAAATGGGCGTGGGGCATTAAGGAGGGCACTGTTGGGAAGAGCTCTGGGTATTACATGTAAGTGATGAATCACTAAATTCTATTCCTGAAATCATTATTACACGATGTTAACTAACTCAAATTTATATATGTATCTGGCTCAGTGGAGTGGATCTGTGCTGTGTTGGGCACATGGTGCCCACTCTCATGTCCAGAGCTGAGTCCTAGGTGGGGACAACATATCAACTGCCAAGCAACCTGCTGACATTGGCTACAAGATCTTTACCTCCATGATGCTCTTCGCTGTACATGGGGACTACTTCTGCAGTGCCCAAGCCTACCACTATCCCCGGTGGCACCGCTCCCAATGCCAGGCTGCAGAAGAACAGAAGACCTCAGGAGTCCTGTAGAACTGGGGGGCTATTTTCCTTGAGCAGAGGGGCCTGAGGCATGCTGTGGAATGATCTCACCTGCAATCATTTCCAAGTCAAGAGAACCAGGGCCTTAATATTGCTGAGAAAAAGTGCCCATGTTTTCTCTGGTACTGCCAGTTTGGGGAGGCTGTTGAATCACAACAAGAATGGGAGGGTGAGGCACATCTACAGACATTAAATATTCTGCCATGTAAAAAACAAGTGTATGCATCTTTTATTTTAATGGCTACTGCCAAAGCCCTTGTAAAGGGGTTCTACCAATTTGACATAACCATTAAATTCTAAAATGTATATACTTTCTGACCCACTTATTATATTTCTAGAAATTTATCCTCACATGTGTACTCACATCTTTTTCAAATATGTCAATTTAAGGATGTTCATTTCACCATTATTCACAGTGGCAAAAAATTAGAATTAGTTAAATGAATTGTGGTGCATCCATACAATAGAATATCATGCAGCCTTTAAAAAGAATGAGATAGGGGCACCTGGGTGGCTCAGTCGGTTGGGCGTCCAACTTTGGCTCAGGTCGTGATCTCACAGCTTGAGGGTTGGAGCCCTACTTTGGGCTCTGTGCTGACGGCTCAGAGCCTGGAGCCTGCTTCAGATTCTGTGTGTATGTCTCTCTCTGCCACTCCCCTGCTCACATTCTGTCTGTCTCTCTCTCAAAATAAATAAACATTTAAAAAAATTTTTAAAGAATGAGCTAAATCTGTACATGTGATTTGAAATGATCTCCGTGAAACGTACCCAAAGTACAAAAAGCAAGATGTTAGAACAATGTGTATATTCAGCTTGTGTTTGAATAGAAACAAGAACATATACATATACATGTGTGAAATGAGTCCATGGTTGACTCTAGAGAGGTGGACGATACCTGAAATGAGATGGACATTCGCTTTGATTGTCCTTTCATGCTGCTTGAATTTTACCGTATGCTTGTAAAAATTTTTATAAAGCTTCAAAATACTTTTTTTTTCAACATTTTTTTTTAATTTTTTTTATTTTTGGGACAGAGAGAGACAGAGCATGAACGGGGGAGGGGCAGAGAGAGAGGGAGACACAGAATCGGAAACAGGCTCCAGGCTCCAAGCCATCAGCCCAGAGCCTGATGCGGGGCTCGAACTCACAGACCGCGAGATCGTGACCTGGCTGAAGTCGGACGCTTAACCGACTGCGCCACCCAGGCGCCCCTCAAAATACTTTTAAAGTGAGTGGCGCCACCTCTATTAAGAAGATGGCCTATTTTTTTAAATTCTTTTTTTCTTTTTATTAATTTTTTTAAACGTTTATTTGTTTTTGAGAGAGAGAGAGAGAGACAGAGTGTGAGCGGGGGGAGGGACAGAGAGAGGGGGAGACACAGAATCTGAAGCAGGCTCCAGGCTCTTGAGCTGTCAGCACAGAGCCCGACGCAGGGCTCAAAGTCATGAAACGAGAGATCGTGACCTGAGCCAAAGTCAGACGCTTAACTGACTGAGCCATCCAGGCGCCCCAAGAAGATGGCCTATTAAAAAAAAAAAGAAGATGGCCGAAATCTGAAATATTCTAGCACTTGGTTCATGGATCCTTGGTCATCGGTGTAGGGTAGGGGGAAATCGACTTGGACCTGGATTTAAAATGCCTTACAAGTATGAGCTACAAGTATAAGGGCTCTGTAGGAAAGGAAACCATTTGGTGGTCTATGCTATTTCACCATATTTTGCAGGTACATGGTTCAGGTGCATCTTGCAGGTGCATGGTTGAGTGTTGAGTGCCAAGCATGAGCGGGAACAGGTGATGGATAAATTATCTTTATCAGCAGCCCCATCACGCCTGAGATAGGCCCACAGAAAAAAAGATGGTTTATGATTAAATTGTATGACACTATCCCTAGCAGGCTTAGGGGACAGGAAAAGGAATAAGAGCTCCCTGGGAATCACTGACTTATCTTTTGGTCAAGAGTATCCTTTATTTGTCTGACTAATGAAAGAAGTTATGTTGCATATGGGACTATTAGATTCCCTAATGAGTCAAATTAGTTCTCTTGAAAGGGTCCCAGTGGCCCTCTCAGTTTGCATCCTGGCACAGCAGAAAGGCCTGGATCCAAGTTTGTCTGCTGGGACATATAACTGGCTAGAGTTGTATGGGAGGACTTCCTTTCTCCCAGATCACACTGCTGTCAGAGTTTTTCCACAGCTTTGCCAAGCACGGACAGATGTAGGAACAGTTGGCTATATGTTATGGGAATACTGTCCACGGAAGTCAGCCTCTGTGATACTCAGAACGGTTGCTTAGATATGTGTCAAACACTGTAGAGACTTTAGACTCTGCCTGGTACCAAAGAAGTTGGAACAGTGGAAAGGGCGAGGTCCCCAAAACTGGCATGATCCTGGCTTTCTAAGACAATACTCACCTCAGTGACCAGCCTCAGGCTTTCTTCCCTGATGTGTCTTTGCCATGGTGTGGGGCATCTGGAGAGCATTTGTCAGACTTGACTCTGTAGTTTTAAGCAGTTGATTCAGCTGTGCACCAGGAGGGGTACCGTGGGCACACAGTGGCATTTGGGACCAATCGCCTCTGATCAAAACCATCAGTGGGCTTTAATTCAATCAGGTTCCTGCTTGCTTTCCCATCTTTGGTTTTCTTTCTCATTCACTGTCTGGCTGCAGAACCTTTGGACTTGACAATATATCTGGGGGCTGCAGATTCAGACTCTTGGCTCTCCCTCAAGGACTTTGCCTTAAACGTGTTCTACCAGATCTCCTTTATTTGTGCTTCCTTAGGTATTCAAAAAAGAGTTAATTCCGCAGACCAAATGCTATCCTTTGAAAAGTATCCTTACAAGGTTAGCCCTTGGTGAGTGCCTGAGATCTTGGATTTGGGAAGGGTTCCCACCATCCTAACTAATAAGAATGGCTCACTGAACCTAAAGTGCTTGTACTGATGATGTGGTTAATGCTGAACACCTGCTTTCCTTCTGGAGTCTAGAATTTTGTCCTAGGTAGTGGATGCCTATGTGACCAGCCTCCAGTAAAAACTTTGGGGACTGAATCTCTAATGAGCTTCCCTGGTAGACAACATTTTACATATGTAATCAGAACTCATTGTTGGGGAATTAAGTGTATCCCATGTGACTCTGTTGGGGGATGATTCTTAGAAGCTTGCATGTGGTTTCCCCTGGATTTTGCCCATGTACCTTTTACCTTCACTGCTTTTGCTTTGTATCTTTTTGCTGTAATGGATGTCTTAAGAAATACCATTTTTTGAAGTTTATTTATTTGAGAGAGATAGAGACAGCATGAGTGGGGGAGGGCCAAAGAGAGAGGGAAAGAGATAATCGTAAGCAAGCTCTGAGCTGCCAGCGCAAAGCCTGATGAGGGGCTCAAAGTCACAGAACTGCAAGATAATGACTTGAGCCGAAACCAAGAATTGGACGCTTAACTGACGGGTTTAATTTGTTAATGGGAAGGTGACCTGATTTTTTTGAGACAGAAAATGAGCATGGACTTTAAAATCAGATTGCTTGGTTTTGAGTCCAGTGTGACCTTAGACAAATTAATTACCTCTTTATGCTCTGATCATCTCATCTTAAAATGTAAATAATAATTATAATTACTTCCTAGGGTTGTTGAAAGGAAAACCTGAATTAATCCATGTAAAGAACTTACAGTGCCTGGCATATGGTACACATTCAAAAAATTACAGATGTTATTATTACTGTTATAAGATATAATTACTGTTTTCTTAGAAAGTGAATTCACGGGATGTTCTACATACTTTAGGGCTATCATGATATGCCCTGATAACTAGTAAAGGAGATAAAATAAAAAAATCCAGGAGTTTAGCTATAAAACAAACAAACCTGAAGGATAGCTTGAAGGCTCACAAAACTGCGGTGTAACCAGTTTGAAGTTATTATCACATCTTAAGAATGTGTCAGTCAATGGGGCGCTTGGGGGGCTCGGTCGGTTACCGATGATCTCATGGTCTGTGAGTTTAAGCCCTGCATCGGGCTCTGTGATGACAGCTCAGGGCCTGGAGCCTGGAGCCTGCTTCAGATTCTGTGTCTCCCTCTCTCTCTGCCCCTTCCCCACTTGCACACTGTCTCTCTTTCTCTAAAAAAAAAAAGAAAGAAAGAAAGAAAGAAAGAAAGAAAGAAAGAAAGAAAGAAAGAAAGAAAGAAAAGGAAAGAAAAAAAATGTAAAAAATTAAAAGAAAAAAAGAATGTGTCAGTTGTTCATCTGTGGGAGGATATAGGGTTAGGGTCAGGAAAAGGAAGCCTTACCTTCTGCCTTTGACCTATTTTTGCTCCCAGCTGCAACGTCATTTCAGATGTGAAGATAAAGATAAGAGATTTGGGGGTTTTATTTTACTCCTGTCACTCCAGTTTCCAAGGTAAAGGGATCATCGCTATACATTTACCTCACCTGTTTCCTCTTGTTTTGATTTTATGCTCATGAAGCCATCTTCTAGATTCCCGTCAGGTCTCCCTCGGAGGGGAGAACGAGTTTACCACATGAACTTTACAATTTTCTGGCAAGTCACTGAAACAACTTCTGATGAATTAGCTTTCCGTGTAGCTTGGTTGTAGGGGGAAGGAATGTGCTGATTATGCCTGCATGGGTGTTGCTGTTTTAATTTACCTAGTAAATTAATCAATTTGCATTCTGGTGTCAGCTTTGGTCTCTTGTGGTTTTTAGCCAACTTGTCCCAGGGTGTCAGGGCCTGGAACTCCTAGGAAGTGAGAAAGTGACATTTCTAAGGCGTGGAAGCAGCTGCTCTTTTCCATGATGATACCACACATGCACTGTTCCGTTTTCAGAGTCATGCCTTATTTACAGATGTTTCCAAGGAACATATAAAGAAGGACAATGGCTTTATTAATCAAGGGACAACTTCCTGCTGCAAAAAAAGATTTCAGGGTATAGGGACTTAAATGTATAGTCTAGGTAAGAGGTTCAGGGCTATCCATGTAATCCTGGTCCATAAGAACAGAGGCCCAGGTTCCATTAGAGACGCAGGTTTTTTTCCATCACTCCCTGGGTATTATCTTCAACCACATGGTTCAAACTCAATACATGGGGGAATTAGAAAGAAAATGTCCAGGGCAAGGAGGTCCAACTTAATGAAAGATTTAGAAGTGGCACACAGCACTTCAGCTCATAGCCTGTTAGCCCAAATTTAGTCACATAGCCATATTTAGTTGCAAACGAGACTGGGAAGTTCTGTTCATCGTCATGCTCTGTGACCAAGAATATATAAAACACCTTGATTTCTTTGAATAATTTGTCTGAACCTGTAAATGATCCCCATGAAGTGTGTCCTAACCTTAACAAATGTACATTCTCAGGCACACTAGGGATATGTGCTTAGTTTTTAAAAATTAGCTCCAATGGGGCACCTGGGTGGCTCAGTTGGTTGAGCATCTGACTCTTGGTTTCGGCTCAGGTCATGATCTCACGGCTTCGTGGGTTCGAGCCCCGTGTCGGGCTCTGTGCTGGCAGCAGAGTCTGCTTGGGATTCTTTCCCTCTCCCTCTGCCCCTTTCCCACTCTCACTGTCTTTATCTCTCTCAAAATAAAAGAATAAATTAAAAAAAAAAATTAGCTCCAAGTTGTTCCTTTTATAGAACTCTTTTAAATTATAAAATATACCCACAAGAATGTATGATATATACATGTTTAATAATGACATTATTATTATTATTTTTAATAATAATAGTTAACATTTATTAAATTAACTTTCAAAAATCGTACAAACTGAAAATTATCCATATGTCATCCTCTCTCCCAATTCCCATAGAAAACCAATCATAATATTTTTCTGAATATTCCAGTAGATACCATCTTTTTTGAGTGGACATGGTTAGAACATTTAATATTTACACATAACATTTGTGCCTGGCTGTATTTGAATATTATTATTATTTTTAATGTTTATTTATTTTTTTTGAGAGAGAGATACAGAGTGTGAGTGGGGGAGGGGCAGAGAGAGAGAGGGAGACAGAATCTGAAGCAGGCTTCAGGCTCTTGAGCTGTCAGCACAGAGCCCAATGTGGGGCTTGAATTCACAAGCTGTGAGATCATGACCTGAGCCGAAGTCAGATGCTTAACTGACTGAGCCACCCAGGTGCCCCAATGACATTATTATTTAAAGAAGAATAAAACGATTGCGCATATCTATCGCAAGCTTAAGAAACCGAACTTCACTGAGGCACCTGGGTGGTTCAGTCGACGAAGCGTCCAGCTTTGGCTCAGGTCATGATCTCGCGGTTGCTGCGTTCAAGTCCAAGTCAGGCTATGTGTTGACAGTGGACAGCTCCTGACTTGTTCTTTCTCTCTCTCTCAAAATAAATAAATAAACTTAAAAAAAAGAGACAGAATTTTGCTAATAGCTTTGTAGGTTCCCATGTGCCTCTTCCCAATCATCCTGCCTCCCCTTCCTCCTGTTCAGAGGTAACCTCTACACCAAAATTGGTGTTAATCAGTCTCTTACTTTAACATTGTTTTACTACGTGTGTATATAATCATACAAAGAAATACTTTTTGTTCTGCCTGTTCTGAGCTCTATTTTTTCTATTGGGGTGCCTGGGTGCCTCAGTCGGTTAAGTGTTGGACTCTTGATCTCAGCTCAGGTCTTGATCTCAGGGTCATGAGTTCAAGCCCTGCATTGGGATTCACACTGGGCATGAAACCTACCTAGAAAAAAAAAAAAAGGTATTTTTTCTTTTGCGACTCACTCAACATTGTTTTTGAGGGTCATGCATGTTAGAACAGTGATTTGCATTCATTCTCACTGCTAAAATGACATTCCTTTTTATGCATATACCACTATGTATTTCCCTGTTCTGTTGGATATTTGGATTGTTTCCAGTTTTTTGCCACTGGAAGAATAATATTATGATTTTTCCTGCACAGGACTCCTGATGAACATATAGATACAGTTCACTAAACTGAATATTTAAGAGAGGAATTACTGAGTTTAGGCAACTTTACTGGGTAATGCCAAAGAATTTTCCAATGTTGTTGACCTAATTTACACTCCTTCTACCCGTGGTAAGAAAGTTCCAGTTCCTCCACCTCTTCATTGTGATTTTAATATACATCTCATGATTATTAATAAGATGCCTGTTTTTATCTTTTACTTCTTTTTCTATTGGTTGTTTATGTGTTTCATGTTGATTTGTAGGATTTAAAAAATTTATTGTGGTGGGGTACCTGGCTTGGCTCAGTTGGTGTCGCATGTGACTCTTGATCTTGGGTCTGTGAGTTTGAGCCCCACATTGGGTGTGGAGATTACTTAAAAAATAAAAACTTTTAAAAATATATTTATATTTTGGATACTGATCCCTTGATCGTTTTATGTGTTGCAAACATCTTTTCCCAGTGGCTTGTTTCTTTATTTTTTGCTATATTTTGATGAGCAGATGTTCTTAATTATAATGCTATTGAATGTATTAATACATTTTTTATTGTTTGTGTTTTTGTGACTTGTTAAAAAAATTCCTCCTGTGGTGCTTGGGTGGTTCAGTTGGTTGAACATCGGACTTTGGCTAGGTCATGATCTCGTGGTTCATGAGCTTGAGCCCTGCGTCAGGCTTGCTGCTGTCAGTGCAGAGCCCGTTTTGGATCCTCTGCCCCCACCCCCCACCCCGCCGCCCCTTCCCTGTTCGTGCTCTCTCTCTCTTTAAAAAATAATTAAACATTCGAAAAAAGAGAAAAAAATTTTTCCTTATTCCAAAGATACTCTTCCATATTTTCTTCAAATAGCTTTAAAGTTTTTCTTTCCATACATAACTCTTTTATTCATCTGGAATTGATTTTTGTGGATGGTGAGGTTGGGAAGGTAAAGAAAATCAGAGAGAAGAAAAAAACATCCTTAATCCTACTTTTTTCCTATGCATATATGTATATACTTAATATAATACAAAATTGCAAAACATTGCAAGAACAGTTTTGAATCTTGATTTTTTTTTCACTTAACATTATATAAGGGGAATTTTCCTGTACTACTAAACATTTTTAGGAAACAATATTTTAAATGTTTTCATAGGGGTGCCTCGGTGTTTCAGTCAGTTAAATGTCCAGGTCGTGATCTCGCGGTTTGTGGGTTTGAGCCTCATGTCAGGCTCTGTGCTGACAGTGGGGAGCCTGCTTGGAATTCTCTGTCACCCTCTCTCTCTGCCCCTCCCCTGCTCGCACTCTCTCAAAAATAAATAAGCATTTAAAGAAATAAATACATAAATACATAAGTAAATGTTTTCATAAACGTGTATGTATCTATAAGTTAGCAATCGATTTGTCTGTGAGTGACCCAAACCACAAAATAACAATGAGTTAACAAGACAGAAGTTAAATTCTCTTGGTTTCTACTATGCTTATGTCCCAATGGCCAGAACTTAGTTATATTGCCAAACCTACCTGCAACAGACGCTGGGAAATTCAGTTTTTATGCTAGTTAGCCACGTCTCCAGCTAGAAATTCTATTATCCTGCAGGAAAGGAAGAACAGATATTAGGGGAGAGGGCTCTACAGTCTATAGGTAACAGAATATGTTTAGTCTAGTCCTTCCTTTTTGTATACTTTTATTGTCCCTCCTTTTATAAATAACACTTCTATGAACATATCCTTCTATGATTATTTCTTTCTGGTAGATTTCTAGCGTTACAACCTATGGATCAGAAAGCATGCTTTTTTTAAGTGCTTCTTAAAAAAAATTGGAACAATAGATAAATATAGTCTCAATATATGCTTGACCAAAAGTTATACTTTTGATCTGAATGGGCACCCAGAATGTTACCTATGTCAAGATTCATTTCCCTAAGGGATGAGTACTTAGGGCAGAAAGTCATTGAGTAGACTGGGGCTTCTGCTCAACCCATGGTCATTTTCGTATCATCGGGTAATAGAAAACAGGAACCATAAGCGAACAAGAATTGGCAACTAGTTTGTCCCTCTGATTAGAACTGTAATCAATTCTTTTTTTATATAAAATTTTTTTAAATTTAATGTTTATTGATTTTGAGAGAGAGAGACAGACAGACAGAGTGTGAGCAGGGGAGGGACAGAAAGGGAGGGAGACACAGAATCGGAAGCAGGCTCCAGGCTCTGAGCTGTCAGCACAGAGCCCGACGCGGGGCTCGAACCCACCAACCGTGAGATCGTGACCCGAGCTGAAGCTGGACACTCAACCGACTGAGCCACCCAGGCACCCCTTGATCTATATTTTTAAAAGTTATTAGGGCACCTGGATGGCTCAGTCAGTTAAGTGTCTGACGTTGGCTTAGGTCATGATACTGTAGTCTGTGAGTTTGAGCCCCGCTCGTGCTCTGTCTCTCTCTCTCTCAAAAATAAATAAACATTAAAAAAAAAAGTTATTATACTCACTATACTGTGTTTGTAGGATTTTTCTGGAAAGAAAATCCACAGCTTTATTAACTGAGGCTTTCTACATGCTTTCTTTTGACTACAGGTCTCACATAGAAACTAAACGAGAAAGAATTTTTTTTTTTTAATTGAAGAGGAAGAATCCTGGGGATTATTCAGTGATAACCCCCAAACTATTATCTACCCGCATCCCCTCCTTCAACTCAGTCTCCTTACTTCTTCCTCTTAGCATTTAAATATACTCAGATGTCTTTCCCCTTTCAAATGAAAACAAATAAATAAAAGCCTCTGTTTGAATTTACTTCCCTCTCATTTCTTCCTTCCTTCACGGGCCAAGTTTCTTGAAAAAGTGGACAGTAATCACTGCCTTGATTTCTCCATTTTGCCATGTGTCATTCTCTTCTTGACGTACTGTGATCTGGCTCCATGGTTTCACTATATCTGCTCTCCCTTACTAAAGCCAACACTAACTCTTGGTTGCAAAAGCCTACAAAGACTTATCTTTGCACTTATCTTACCACTTATTTGATAATAACTGCCCCCTGTGAAATACTCCCCCCTTGAACTTTTTTCCTGCCTTGGACTTTTCTCTGATGCTGCTCCCTGTTTTTCTCCTCCTCTGGCCCCTCCCTCTGTTTTCACAAACTCTAATTCTTCCTTAGGGTGTTCTCTGGAGTTTTATCATCAACCGGGTTCCTTTATTGTTTTTTTTTTTTAATATTAAAAAAAAATTTTTTTTAAGTTAACTCTACCCATAACATGGGGCTCGAATTCATGACCCAGAGATCAAGAGTTGCTTGCTCTAATGACTGAGCCAGGCAGACGCCCCAACCATGTTCCTTTAAAACTCTCATAATGAAAATATAAAAAATAAGATGTTCATAATGATGCCATTTATACTCATGACCTACATTACCATCTATTAGCCCGTAATTTCCTTTTTTTTTAATATATGAAATTTATTGTCAAATTGGTTTCCATACAACACCCAGTGCTCATCCCAAAAGGTGCCCTCCTCAATACCCATCACCCACCCTCCCTGCCCTCCCACCCCCCATCAACCCTCAGTTTGTTCTCAGTTTTTAAGAGTTTCTTATGCTTTGGCTCTCTCCCACTCTAACCTCTTTTTTTTTTTTTTTTTCCTTCCCCTCCCCCATGGGTTTCTGTTAAGTTTCTCAGGATCCACATAAGAGTGAAACCATATGGTATCTGTCTTTCTCTGTATGGCTTATTTCACTTAGCATCACACTCTCCAGTTCCATCCACATTGCTACAAAGGGCCATATTTCATTCTTTCTCATTGCCATGTAGTACTCCATTGTATATATAAACCACAATTTCTTTATCCATTCATCAGCTGATGGACATTTAGGCTCTTTCCATAATTTGGCCATTGTTGAGAGTGCTGCTATAAACATTGGGGTACAAGTGCCCGTATGCCCCTATGCATCCCTTGGGTAAATTCCTAGCAGTGCTATTGCTGGGTCATAGGGTAGGTCTATTTTTAATTTTTTGAGGAACCTCCACACTGTTTTCCAGAGTGGCTGCACCAATTTGCATTCCCACCAACAGTGCAAGAGGGTTCCCGTTTCTCCACATCCTCTCCAGCATCTATAGTCTCCTGATTTGTTCATTTTTAGCCCGTAATTTCCAAATATGTATTTCTAACTTGGATTCTTCAACTGGCCAATTGCCCCTGGACATATCTATCTCAAACTCAACATGACCCAGTTCCCTACATGGGGCAATGACACTTTCATTTATTCAGTCACCCAAGCCAAAAACCTAGGGCTCTACCTAGAATATTTTTCTTTCAAGCGTGCTTCAACTTCCGGAAGTAATTGGCAATAACGGTTTGCCTCCCAGGTATATTTCATACTTGTCTTTTTTTCCTCTATGCCCACTGTCACTGCCAGCATGATTAGTTCCTAAGCATCTTTTATGGCTTTCATTTTACTATGGCTATGGCTCTCAGTATTCACTGTGCAGCAGAATCATTTGAAGAAATTAAAAACAAATTCAAATGCTCTATGACTTACTCCAGAAAATACTTGTGGACAAGAACTGAGCTTTGGTATTCTGAAGACAGTTTAACATGCATTTGGGATTGCAAACCACTGATTTATACTCTTTACAGATGTAGAAATCATCTGAACGGGAAATATCAGAGTGATTGAAGGCTACCAAAATTATGTCATGGGCCTCTCTGGTAATTATATCTTTAAACAGAAACCAAACAAACAAAGCAGAGCCAAAAATCTCTATTATGATTTTTGTTATAACTGGTATATGGCATAATGACATCTTTCTTTTTTTAATTCAGTTTGAGGTATTCCTAGTTCTTGGTATGATGAATGAATTTCAGCTGAAATATGGATATTTGGTATTATTATACTTTGGATCTTATTTAAACCACCTGTTTTAGCTGGCTTCCCCTGACACTTCCCTGGCAAAGGAATAGAGGGTGCATGGTCTTTGTCAATGCCAGGGAAGGGCAGAAGTGTAGGTTCCCTCTTCTGCCCATGTAGACATTGAGGGATTAGGGGTGGGGGTCCTCCTTATTGGTGGGCTAGGCTCCCACTAGGAGCTACAACTCCCCACTAGGCTTCCACTGATACTTCCTTAGCTGGGAGGGGTAAGAGGGCCTCATTACTGCTCCCTATGTGGCCTCCACTGGTGTTATAGTGGGGATGCTTGGCCTCCTTACAGGAGACAGTGGCGAAAGTCCTGACTCTTGACTCTCAGTTAGGTTTCTCCTCTGACTGCATCTCAACAGGGAGGAGGAGGGGTGTCTCATTACTGTCAGGTAGGGGTGGAAATCCAGGTTCCCCATGTAGTCTCCAATGGCACCGTGAGCAACGGGATGGGGACACGTGTGTGGAGGGGTACTTGTTATAATTCAGCAGTGGGGATAGAAGTCCTGGCTCTCGACTTGGCCATCTCTGACACCACACCAGTGGGATTGAGGTACAGGGGTACTGGGGTATTAGGATGTTGGGGTGTTTCATTATAGCCTATAGAGTGTGCAAGTCTAGGCTCCTTGCTTGGCCTTTGTAGGAATGGGGGGGGTGGGTCATAGGTTTTGACTGTTGGTGTTTATCTACAGCAGAGTAGTTATTTTCTAATGTCTTGGTAGGCTGTCCTTTTCTCATCCTCTGCCTAAAGGGGGTAGCCTTTTACTGGGGCAGTTCCGTCTGCGTCTCTTGGCATTTTTGGGTTTCTAGGTTTTTGTTCGTTCGTTTGTTTGTTTTTTAAGTAGACTCCACACAAAGTGTAGAGCCTAATACAGGGCTTGAACTTACAACCCTGAGACCAGCACCTGAGCTGAGATCAAGAGTTGGGACGCTTCACCAACTGAGCCACCCAGGTGCCCCAGGGTTCTAGTTTTTGGCTTCTCTAGTACACAATATGGGAGTATAAGGCTAAACAAACACCCAGGAACTTACCTCTGTGTTCCTCTTTGGGTCCTGAGGTCCCTAGCTAGTATGCTGTTTTTCCTCTACTTTTCGGAGTTTCTTAAATTTGTTTTATATATAATGTCCAGAGTTTTTAGTTGTACTTTTCCGGAGGGATAGAGAAAAGTAGACTTACTCCATCTTCCCAGAAGCAGAAGCGAAGAGCCTGTAATGTATTGAAACACAACTTCAAACAAAACTACTTGGCAGAGATCTAGGGAGAAGTTGCAATGCCCTTCAAACAAAGATATCAGGCAGGCAATCAAATAAAGCCAGCCAAAGGCAGTAACAGCCTTTGCAAACACAGTAATATCTGCAAGCACCTCCAGATAGTAATTACTTAAAAATCATAACGCTTATCATAAACATCTATGAAAATCTTAGAGCCTTAATTTGTGAATCAGTATCGGGCTTCTGGGAGGAGATATTGCACTACATGATGTAGGGATATGGAGAAACTGTGACTTATCTCCTGGTTCTGGTTAAGGAAAAAAGAGTCAAATATTTTTAATGCACTCATTCCGTTTTCAAAGCCATCACATTAGTGTTTTCTTTTTTTTAAAGAAAGCACAAATTAAAAAGACCTCATGCCCAGCTTTAGTTCTGCCTGCTCTTTTTTTCTGAGCCCCTTCCCCCTTTCTCCCTTTTGAGTCCTAGTAAAATGTTGTTCATAGGAGGCAACCTTGTGTAAAGAAATACTCATTTTCAAGAAAAGATCCCTATAAACAACCTAGAGAAACAAAAACAGTAGCTCACAATAAAAATGACAATAACAATCTGCTTGGATATAAAATCTCAAGAGGACTGGGATATAAACTTTAGGAGCTAGAGATGAATTGATAGGTTGTCCTGTGTTGCAAATAGCTCTGCTATGTAGGCTGACATAGTTGAAAGGCAGAACACATTTCAGCAGTTAATTATAGAAATCCGTAGGGCTATGTTTATTGGTTGCAGGAGGTTTATCCCAGCTAAAACCTAAATAAACTGCAAAGAGAGGATCTGGTAGGACATGCTCCAGAAACCAATAAATAGATTTGGGTGAGAACCCAAATCTAGGAGACTGTCCCAGTAGCTGGAATGATTTTTCCCCCTTGCTTCCTCCCTTCTTCCTTTTGGTTGGTGTAGGGTAGAGGGTTGGGGTGGAGAGACAGCCAAAGAAGGGAAATTGTTTTCATACCAGTTACAAATCTGAACCTTGCACTCTGTGCCAGGTTCTGGAAACATTGCTAGCATGCCCAGAAACATGACTGAATCTGCTTGGAAATTATTCAGTTCCTTTCCTTTCTGTAGGCACTTCCAACTCTTTGCTTTGACGTGAAGCAAAAATCAAGGTCAAAGTCAAATCTGTTGATTCTGCTACTTAGATTAAAAGGTTGGGTGAGCACAATCTAGGCAAATGATTAAGTAGAAAGAATTTAGGGAGGGGTGGACACCCTGGGATTTCTATTCTCCTAGCCACTCCTCACTGTTTTTCTTCCTGTACTACCTGTCCAGCAAAGGTTGCGAGTCTTCCTTTGCATGTCTCACAACCCTTCGCTGGGGTCAGTGGAGATGGAAAGCCCTGCAATTATTGCCAAAGGGTCCCAAGATTCAAATATGTACACCAAACACGGGCAGAAGAGTGAAGAAATATCTTTGACCCAAACACATTTAGACAACTTTCTGGATTTTCATTTATCCTTAGATTTTGCTTATGAAACGCAGAATTTTCAAACATTAGAGAAATACATATCAGAGAGTACAAGTTGCTAGTAATCCTACCCTTCAAAGAGAACAAGGTTCCCAACTTGTTTTCCTACTCTTTTTCAAATTTGTGGAGAAACTGTTGTGTTAAATAAAATCAAATTAATTTAAAAGTTACTACATTTATGGTAGATTTCTGTTGTTCCTCAACGAACAGATGCTCAAAATACAAATACTAACATCAGGAGATCCGCAAATTACTGAAGTTAAACATGGGTCCCTATACTTTAAGAAAAGCTAGGAATTTCTGCTCTTGCCTAAAAATTGCAGCAGCTGCGAACTAAAATTTCGTCTCCGTCTCAGTGGAAGCAACACACGCCGTTACACCCTCCGAGGGGCGGTTCTGCGAGGTCAAGAGCTCGTTGGAGGCTGCAGCGAGCAGCAGCCACCGCCTCTCACACACCCGCTGCGTTTTGATAAACAAGGAGACCCGCGCCCGCTGTCTGTAGAGGAAGGAGGAGCTAGGGGGCGGGGCCAGGCCCTTGATGTGGGTGGGGCTCGAAAAGCCTTCCTATTGGTGGTTAGCGAAGTGATGGGACCTGAGAATCTGATTGGTCTGGCCCCCTGTTCATAAGCGGATTGACGACCCCTGGCTCGCCGGGCCGCGCCTCTCGGCGTCGCGCTCCTCCCCTCGCGGGTGGGTGTCGACCCCGAACTGCAGAGCGCGTGCGCGCGCGGCCCCACGCCGCGGCGGATCCCGCCCGCTCCGCCGCGCACACTCGCAATCAGTGGGCGAGCCGGGAGCCGCGGAGGTCACCGCGGGGAGGCGGGGGGGCCGGGCAGCATGGCAGCCTACTTACGGCTCCGTGGAGCCGCCTCCGGCCTCCGGTTTTGGAGCCGCCGGCAGCGTCCGGCAGTGGCCAACCTTGCAGTGGGTAAGGACCTCGCGCCTTCTCCCCCAGTCCCTCCTCTGGCTGCCCGCTTCTCGCTCCCTGACGGCAGAAGAGGTGTTTTCACGGGAGGCGCTGCGGTTGGATCCGGGCTTAAAACCCCCAATTTTGGCAGGTCCCAAGGCCTGGCCTCTTCTGCGGCTACCTCTCGCACAGCTAGTGCTTCGTCCCCACTACCCCCGCCCGGGATCCAGATGAATGGCGTTCAGCGTCTTTTTTTCGAGACTTAAGGGGTGGGAAGAGGTGGGGGTAAGGGAGGAGAATTTGGCTCCGGGGCGTGCTTTTTGGAGTTAGGAATCCGAGGACAATTGGAGGGCCCAACCCCAAGGGCGACCGGCCATCTACCCCTGCGACTCCTGGGCTTACAGCTCCCGTTGACCTTTCAACTCCCCCCCCCCCCCCCCCCCCAGGGTGCACCCTGGCAGGCGAACCTTTGGCATCGGGGCTTGATTTTTGTTTAACCACCTTAATCGCGTAGGATGATGGTCTTACACAAGTGGTTGTGTTTACAAACCAGGTGACAAGTCCAGTAAAGTTTTAAGTCACTTTTGATTAGCAAGGCGGGCCGCCCCTGCCGCCCTTTCTTTGCACTGCTGTCAAATTATTAACCAAGACACTTTCAGCGTCCTCAAAATTGTGGCCTGAAGCTATTCTGTTCCTTCCCCCCCATACCGTTTTAAGTTATGACAGCTAATCATCGGCTTAGGAAGAGGCAGGTTTTAGATCCTCAGAGATCTAATCTTTTGTCAGTTTTCTGGTGAAGAGCTGGAATGAATTAGGGCATCGCAGCAGGATTTAGAAAGTGGTTCTTGATTCTTCTTCATTCTTCCTCATTCCTGCATTTCTACTACACAGTTCTACTAATTGAAAAATTGGTTGATTTGTGGGGATACTGCCATTGTAATAGTGGCAGTAATAGTTCTTTCAATTCCTGCTTTCGGTAAGAGTTTGAGAGTTTTAACAATGCATTGTTGAGCAGTTTCATACCCAGGATTTTTTTTTTTTTTTTTAAAGCCTTGGTATTAATTTTTTCTGATCACTTAAAACTGTAGCAGGCTGGGAACTTAGTTCTTAATAGCTCCCCTTCCTCCCGCTGGGTAAAACCTAAGAACAGTGAATTTCCTATCTGGCTTGAGACAGGCAGGCTCCATGTGATTCAAGAGAACAGATGTCTGATACAGAATCACCGTAACAAGATACAAACTCACAGAATCTGCTAAACTTGAGTGGAACCACTGTTTGAGCTAACATGTATGTATTGAGCTACAAAAAATATGCCTCCCACTTTGGAGATACTTAAAAAGTATATGTATTAGTCACTTCTCCACAGTACTAAATGTAGCACCAGTTTTCACATGAATGTGTTATTCTTTCAGTTTTGATTAGCCAGGGAAGACATATGTGCTGTTTAGTGGTTTTACAAGGTGTTCTAATGATATTTTAATGAACCTTTGATGTACCCTTTAGAGTTATGAAAGTTCTTTCAAAAGGGCCGGAGGCCTAAAACTGTCATACTTGCCTCTAAACTAGATGGGTCTACTTCACAATGCTGGCTAGGCATATAATCTTGTTCTTTAGGTTCTTTGACCCAAAGGTGTATGAATATAGATTTATGATAAATTTTAAATATTTCATTTTTTCGTGATGACTTAAAACTTCAACAATTGTTTTTACTCAGTGGAATTGTTTCAAATGTTTCTGTTAACTTTCCTAAATTTACTTTTATGTTAATTTTTTTTTGAAATTGAAGTCTTAAATTTTTTTTTTAAAGTTTTACGTGCAAATTTAGAGTCTAGGGACATAAAGAAAAAGAACATGTTCAAATAGTAACATTATTTAGTGTTCTGAATTATGTGGGATATTTGTTTCCATATTATGTTTAGGATGGTTATATCATGGATGATACCATTGGAAAGATCCATACAATTTATTTACTAAAAAAAAGAAAAGAAAAAAAAAAGACCTAAATGTTCCCGATTAATAGCATATCTTAATTTTAAAATGTTTAAAGCATCAAAAAGGAAAAATAAAAGAAATATTAGGCCGTACATATATTACTATTTTATCACCATTTATTAAAAAGTTTTGTTTTGGGGGGCACCTGGGTGGCTCAGTTAAGCGTCTGACTTGTGCTCAGGTCATGATCTCGCGGTTTGTTAGTTCGAGCCCCACGTTGGGCTCTGTGCTGATGGCTCAGAGCCTGGAGCCTGCTTCGGATTCTGTGTCTCCCTCTCTCTGCCCCTCCCCTGCTCACGATCTGTCTCTCTCTGTCTCTCAATAATAAATAAACGTTAAAAAAAAAATAAAAAAAACCCCTCCCAATTATAGGCCCTTTGTATTTATTGTGACTCATCAGCATGTACATGGAAAAATAATTTCTATCAGGTCATCTTAAAATGACCACCTAACCAAAGGTGGAATGGGAAAATTAACCAGCATCATGTGCAGAAATGGGAATAAGTTTTTAAAATTACTGGCTCTTTTTTGTATGTATGAAATCTGTTTTCGGTTTTCAATTTCAAAATATTCTCTATTTTCAAAGGAACACATACTATAAATGAAATATGTGGCATTTTTCCCTTAAACCTCTAGGGTTGTATACGACACTCTGAAAAGCTCCGTGTTGTCCTTGGACCGAAAGTTGACCTTAGGCTGGTGAGATTACGTAGGGAGGATATGTATTTCTAAAATGTCTTGACTGAAATGATAAAGGTCTTTGTAGAGTAAGTCACCACCCTTAGTTTGGTAATGGTATTAAAGCAAATAATATAGTTCTGACATAATATCATGTGATAAAGTAGGATACAAAGTCGTGTATACCATATAATCTCACAATATAATGAGGAATTGCACTTAAAAGACTGGAAGGGCTGCACAAAATGCTAATAGTGGTTATTTTTGTGTAGTCAGGTAAGCTCTTCCCCTTACCATGATACTTTTCATATTTTCCAGTTTTCTTCAATTTTTGCATTTTGAAATTTAGAGTAGCCTGGTTTTTGGTAGTACTGAATGTTACCAAGACATGGATAGCTTTGCCCCTGTCTCACTGGAGAAAAAGAACATAACCTATAAATTTATATCTGTGGATTTAGAAACTAATGTTGCCAAATTTTGTAGCTGGTTTCTTTATCATTCAACCAATGTCACCTGTGTATTGTGTTGACTGATTTTCTGCCAGCCCGATTATAGCTTTGGTCTAATTCTGCTGTTTCTACACATTGATGTGTGTGGCTTATTTAAAGGAAGATATATTATTTAAGTTTGAAAGCTTTTAGGGTAATAATTCTATTATACTAATTTGAATTTCTACCTTTTTGGGAGCATATTCTTTTTTTAAAAAAAATGTTTATTTCTTTTGAGAGAGAGAGAGAGAGAGAGAGCACACACACATACACACACACACGTGTGAGCGGGCATGGATCAGAAAGTGAGGGAGAGAGAGAATCCCAAACAGGCTCTGTGCTGTCAGCGCAGAGCCCGATATAGGGCTTGATCCCTTGAACTGTGAGATCATGTCCTGAGTTGAAATTAAGAATCAGGTGCTTAACCAACTGAGCTATCCAAGCACGCCGGAAGCATATATAAATATTGTCTGAGCACTCCTGATGCTTCATCTTAACTAAGAGCTTCTTTCTTTAGATAGAGAGCATCCCCGAAAATACTCTCTATCCCTTTTTCTAACACTCTGGCCCTCCTTACCTGCTAGGCAAAATGGGAATTTGGCCTAGGACTTGTACCCCAGTGCTGCTGCTTGACTACTGGATAGTGAAAGTAACAAATACTTATTGACTCTCATGTGCCAGTCACCATTTGACGCTTTACATGTATTATCTCAAGCAGTCCTTAAGTATCTTCAGGTAACCTGAACTAGTTACTCTTGTTGATAAAACTTAATGGTTAAAGTTAAGTAACTTGTCAGTTCAAGGGCCATACATCTAAGAAGTGACCTTGCCTAGATAGGAACCTAGGTCTTCTAAATTCAGAGTTCTTAAATAGGATCAGTAAATACTCTCTTCTCTTTTGACATTAAATCATATAATTATACTCTCCTTTTCTGTCTTTGCTCCAAGCAAAGGTGAAATGAAGAGAACAACTGAGGCCATAGCTGGGCCTTGACTTGAACAACTTACATCAACACTCTACTTCAGCTCATCCAAAATATCATTGCTAGACATTGCTATACTGTCAATATTTCAAAAGTTGAACTAGTCTTCTGGTTAATATCCGCCCCCCCGCCCCCCCATTCTGTTAACCAACATGCTGTATATCATCATCCTTACACTTGGTCCTGTGACCCCCTTTTCTTCCCCCAAATACATAGACACTTTTCTGCTCCCTCGTTTCGTTAAGTTCCTCTCTAGGTTTGTCTCTATCCAGCTGACACTTCAGACTTATTTATAATCAGGGATTTCAGCAATGCCTTTAACAGCATTCTGGGTATTATTTTTTCTCCACCTCCTGCTCTTATTCTGGGTAACTTCTGTTGTCTGTGACCTGTGTTCTTCTTGGCTGCCACTTAAGTAGTGTTACCGATAGTCACAGAAATTTGCTGATTAGATACAATCCTTTTGCTAATTTCTAGTTCATTCTCTCTTCCATATTCAGATTACTCACAGCATTTCCAAATATTTTATTCAGGGCTGTCAGTCTGTGGAACCAGTCAGATGTAGAGAGATGGCATCACAATGATTGGTTTAGTTATTTTTTTTTTTTAAGCTTACTTATTTATTTTGAGAGAGAGAGAACCCAAAGCAGGCTCCACACCGCCAGTGCGAGCCTGATGCAGGGCTTGAACTCACACACCACAAGATCATGACCTGAGTTGAAGCTGGGATTCTTACCTGATTGAGCCACCTAGATATCCCATGATTGGCTTCGGTTATTTGGAACTTGACCCTGGGTCTGGGAGGAAGGGATGTTAGAGAGTCAACCTGCAATGTTTAATGGTTGCTGCAACACATTATCTTTGCTGGATCTACTTTATCACCATCTTTATGTTGTAATTGCTTCAGAACTGACTTTTATCCCCATATGCCCATTTGATGAAACCTCTCTCTAGTCATTCACTAATATAACATTATTAAGCACTCATTATATGCCAATTCATCTATTTTACTTTATTATAAAAGTAGTTACAAAAGTTATATGCACATGGTAAAAACTCAAAAGATTGTAAAAAATAGTCTTTTCTCTAACTCTGACCCATCATTCTACCTCTCTAGATGTAACTGTCTCTTACATATTCTTACAGAAATTTAGTAAAAGTTAATGCATATGTATTCTTTTCTCTCCTTGTACATGGTATGTTATTATGTATAATGCTCTTTATCTTTTTTTGGCTAAATGACCTATCCTGGAGAATTTTTCATTATACTTTTAGATAACACATTCTTTTGAACATCTGTATAATCTGTCATTGTATCGATTTTCTGTGGATTAGCAAGCGTCCTCTTAATGTATATTTGGTTTTTATGAATTAAGTGTCCTGTTAATGTGTTTTTAGTTTACAGTTTTTCTGCTGTTACAAATAATACTATGATAAAATACATTTTTGTGTTCAGAGTTTATATGTAGTATGAGTCAGCAAATTATGGCATATAGCTGGGCCCCTGTTTTTGTAAATAAAATTGTATTGGAATACAAGCACAATCATTTGTTTATAGCTTGTCTCTGGCTGCTTTAAAACTAGAGTGGATGAGTTGAATAGCTGTGACATAGGCCTCTTGGCCCAGAAAGCTGAATTTTTACCTGATCCTTTAAGAAAAACTGTGCTGAGCCCTCAGTATAACATAAATTCCTAGACATGGAATTACTGCGTCAGAGTATGTGCATTTTGTTTTTTTTCTTTTTAAAAAAATTTTTTTAATGTTTATTTATTTTTGAGAGAGAGAGAGAGAGACAGAGCATGAGCAGGGGAGGGGCAGAGAGAGAGGGAGACACAGAATCTGAAGCAGACTCCAGGCTCTGAGCTGTCAACACAGAGCCCGACAGAGTACATGCATTTTAAATTTAAATTTCATAATAAAATTCAGTTGTAGATCATTTTTTTCAAATTGCCATCCAGCAAGCTAACCTCATATGTAATTCTGCAGTGTGTGTGCATGTTTTCTTCAGTCCTTCCTTGCTAGTAGTCTTACCAGAGAAAGAAATTTGTTCACCTGATAAGTGAAAAACAGTATTACATTGCTTTGTTTTATACTATTCCAATTATGATAGAATTGAGTGTACTTTTAAAATTGTGTCATCTACATATTTTCTGTTGTTATTTTGTGATTTTTGTCTACTTTAAAAATGGATTATTCATAATTTTCTTCTAGATTTTAAAGAGCTGCTTGCATATAAACTAAAGTAATGCTATTTCTATTTTGTGTTGCAAGTGTTTTTCCTAGTTATTTCTATTTTGTCATGTTTGTGGTATTTTTTCCATATAGATATGCTAAGTTTTTTTCCCCTTTGTTTTATTATGAAAAGTTTCAAGCAAAAGTATTCAAAGAATAATACCATGTATATCAATGTACTCTTTGGTTAGAGTCAACAATTGCTACCATTTTGCCATATTTACTTTATTTTTTTCCAAATATATTCATATCCTGCCTGTATCATTTAAAAGTAAAATGCAGATATCATGACACTTCAACCTAAATAACGCAGGGTGAATCTCTGTAGAATAAGGACGGTCTTCTCCATAATGAAACTATCACTGAAGATAATTAGCATTTCCATGACATGCTTTTATATCCAGTTCGTATTTAAAATTCCATAATTTTCTTAAGAAGAGTATCTTTTATAGCTTTTTCTTTTCTTTTTTTCCAAATCATGATCCGTTCAAACTTCACCCATTGCATTTGGTTGATGTATCACTTTAATATCTTTTATTTGAGAATTGTCTTGTTTGTTCTGTAAACATGTTGATTTTTTAAAAACAGCTTTATTGCAGGGCATTTGGGTGGCTCAGTCAGTTAAGTGTCTGCCTCTTGATATTGGCACTGGTCATGATCTCATGGTCGTGGGATCAAGCTGTGGCAGGCTCTGTGCTGAGCGTGGAGTGTGCTTTGGATTCTGTCCTCCCTCTCTTTCTGCCCCTCTCCTTCTCATGCTTTCTCTCTCAGTCTCAAAATAAATAAAAACAAACTTAAAAAAACAGCTTTATTGTAATATAGTTGACTTATAATAAACTGTACATATTTAAAGTACACAATTTGATGAGTTTTGACATATGTATTTACCTGTGAAATCATCACCTCAATCAAGATAGTGAACATAGTCGACACTCTTCCAAATTTCCTCCTGTCCCTTTACATACACAAATACTTGTAGTTACGTATTTTCACTGGATATAGATTCCTACCTTGACAGTTGTTTCAGTACTTTAAAGATGATGCTGTACTGTGTTCTCACTTGCTTTGTTTCTGACAAGAAATCTGCCTTATCTTTGTTCCTCTGTATATAATATCTTTTCCTCCGGCTGCTTTTGAACATTTAGATTATGATGTATCTTGGTATAGTTGTGTTTAAGTTTCTTCTGTTGGGGTTCATTGAACCTGCTGAATTTTGTGGTGAAGATTTATAGTTTTCATAAAATTTGGACATTTAAAAATTAAAAATTTTTAAATATTTATTTTTGAGAGAGAGGAATAGAGTGCGAGTCGGGGAGGGGCAGACAGAGAGGGAGACACAGAATCTGAAGCAGGCTCCAGGCTCTGAGCTGTCAGCACAGAGCCCGTTGTGGAGCTTGAAATCCTGAACCGTGAGATCATGACCTGAGCTGAAGTTGGACGCTTAATTGACTGAGCCACCCAGGCGCCCCAATCATTTTCATCTTACACATGGTCATTTTCATCTTGCAGAATTCAATTTTGGGTCTTTTTGTATCTTCCTATCTCTACTTTTAGAATATATGAACTACAGTTCTTACAACTTTTAATATTCTTGTCCTCTAATTTTAATATCTTTGTCAGTTCAGGGTTGGTTTCTTTTTGACTTCTAAATGTTGACATTCATATATATATATATATATATATATATATATATATATATATATATGTACACACACATACACGCACACATACATACATATACACACGTATATATACACATCCCAGGCAGGCTCCACCCTGTGAGCTCAGAGCCCTGACATGGGGCTCGATCTCATGACCATGAGATCATGACCTGAGCTGAAACCAAGAGTCACACGCTTAACCAACTGAGCCATGCAGGCTCCCCTGTTCTTCAGTCTCTTTAATTCTACTCTCATTTGGCAGTTTTATCAACTGCCATGATTTCAGTTCTCACCTTAAAGCAGATTGTTACCAAATATGTCTCTTTCTCATTCTATCTCTGAGATGATTATAATTAGTTATAATATTTCTAAGTCTGTGGGACATCTTCCAGCTCATTGACAATTCACAAGTTACTTTAATTAAAATGGAGATGGTCCTTTTTCGATTTCTCCACTTAGGTTATTGATAGCATTATTTTCTTGCTGTCACCTTTGATCTTTTCCTTATTTTAGTCCATAATCCAATCTACTGCTATGTCCTTTTACTTCTTTGAAACATCTTGAAATATTTCTCATTTCTGTCTTTTCTATGGCCACCATCTTTTATTAACTCTGACCTTATTTATGAACTCAATGTTTGCCCCCCCCCCCCCCCCATATGTTGAAATCCTAATCCCCCATGTGATGGTATTAGGATTTGGGACCTTTGGGAAGTAATTCGGTTCTAAGGGTGGAGACCTAACGAATGGGATTAGTATCCTTAGAGGCAATAGAGCTCATCCTGTCACTCTATGCTCTGTACCATTTGAGGATATAAGAAGATGGCCATATACAAGCCAGGAAGTGGGCTCTCTCCAGACACTGGATCTGTTGCCACCTTGATCTTGGATGTTCTGGCTTCCAGAACTGTGAGAAGTAAATGTTAGTTGTTTAAGCCATTCAGTCGATGGTATATTTGTTACAGCAGCTCAAACGGACAAAGACAGACCTATAGTAGTATTGCTATTATATTTATGGTAGTCTTTGTATTAGTTCCAATAGTTTATTTTTGCTATTGTTACCCTTGAGGAGACATATCTAGAAAAATGTTGCTAAGGCCGACAGTGTCAAAGAGATTGCTGCCTGTGGCACTGCTTCTTGCTTACAAAATATAGTCAGATTGTTTAGCATGCTTCCCAGCCTTCCACATGATGGTTGCATTGTTTGTTTCAATCTTAATTTTTGTTGTTTTGTTTCTTTGTGCATCCTCTAGGAAGAATGGAGGGCAGTGTCATACAGTGGTTAAAAGTGAAGAACTTAGAGTGAGACTTGACTGGATTTGAGTCTTGGCATTGCAGTTTAGTAAGGTCTTGGGCATTTTATTTAAATTCACTAAGTGTCACGGCTTTCAACTGAAAGGCATAGTGATAAGATATGATGACAGTGCTATTTATAAAGTGCTTAGTATCTGGAAAGGAATCAAATTGCCAAGAATATTCATGTTTACTGTTACTAATTTTTTTTCTTGGCTTTCCTATTTCCTTGCATATACTCATGTTCCTTTTTTATATGGAGTTCCCTTCCTTCCTACTCTCCTTTCCATTTGAAATCCTAAAATACTCAGGTCAACTGCTGTCTTCTTTAAGTGCCAACCAGATGAATTCTCCATTATGTCAGCACTGTTTTTTATACTTCATCCTTGACTTTCTTGTATTAGTGTTCATGTACGTAGTTTATTTCCTTTTGGATTTTAAGCTTGTTGAAAGCAAGGACTGTATGTCATTGTGTCTCCTGTGGCATCTGGCATGGTTCATCGGAGAGTTGCTTCATATTTGTTGAGTGTGTGAATGAATTGTGGTTCTGCCATACTTATTGTTTGACCTAGAGTGAGGTGCCTGTTAAATGGACTGTCTACAAATCACAGTCTTCCTAATTTCTAATGTTTTTAGTTAAATTACACCTTTCTAAGCTTAATACCATTGTCTGGCACAATAGTTATTAGCATTATTAGTTATCAGTGTTAGAGTTCTCATACAAAGTATACTTCTCATCTATTTAATATCAAAATAAAATTTCAATTAGGTGTCATTTCTCTGTCATTGAACCCCTGGTGAACCAGAAAGTCAGACACAGGACTCCTATTATACCCACAGTGTTAAACTTAGCACTGCTAAGGTGATGTTGCACAAGAATAATGCCCATATTTAATGGAAATGTTAGAGTCAATCATCAAGTGTAGGAATTAAATAAGCTTCTAACCCAAGAAGACCTCTATTTCTTTTTCTTTTCTTTTTGTTAAAGATTTTATTTTTAAGTAATCTCTACAATGTGGGGCTTGAACTCACAAGATCCAGATCCAGAGTCACACTCTCCACCAGCTGACCCAGCTAGGTGCCCTGGAAGACCTCTATTTCTTAAGCTTTAGGGCTTCAAATAATTTGCTTTCAGTCAGGCTAATTGCATTTAGATTACATTGAAGGAAGAGCAGGGATTCATCAGTTGAGAGGACCTGGAACTGAAAGGGTGACAGTGATTAGTTGGTACGCTACACAGTTTTATCATGGGAGTCTTTGGGAGACAGCAGAAATAAAGCTGGGAATGACCAGGGAAAGGGCAAGTGGAGTTATTTCTTCTCTCAGTAGTCTGGGAGCTTTTTGAGGGCAAGGACTGTATGTGTCTCGCTTCTGTCTTTGAACTCTATCATAGTATTTCATGCAGCAAATATTTGTTGAGTGGAGTCCTAAATCTAGAAATGAAGAAAGAGTGTCTAAGGTTATTTTCATGGCAATGCAAAGTCCCTTTGCTCTCTCTTTCAAAAGGCATTACTTTGAATTGTGTGCCCCAGTATGGTTTCAAAAGGCCTTTTGTGAAAAAAAAAAAATCAAATGAAACAAAACTTGCATGCAGCTCTTTAAAAACAATTTTTTTTCCCCTATAAATGGAAATGCCACTCCTCTGAAAGTGCATGGAGTTGTTAACCCCAGTCACTGAAACTGTTACCCTTGCCATTTAAGGCCCATGGAAGCATCCCTGTCTTCTTTCCTGGAACCTAATTCATAAACTGGTGACTTAGTTGAAATACATTCTCCTGGGTTTAACATTTTACTAAGATTCTTAAAATACCATTGGAGGGGGTGGTTTCCATCAATGTGGGTGTAGGAAGGTAAAAAACTTTTCCATTCTTGGACCTTGTCCAAGATAGATGTTTTATTGAATACCTTCAGTGTTTCATACACATTTAAAGGAGATAATATAGATATGGGGAATCTAGAATACTTCATGTAATAGTTAAAGTACTTAACATTTTAGAAATGATAACCTTTTAAAATTTATTGTTAAAAATGATAAATGGATGTTATAGAGGTAGAAAGCAGGAGAGAGTGCTTAAAACTATGTAGTTGTTTCCTGCAGAACTAAATAAGAAGTGTGTCCGTACATGGTTGATGTCTTTATTTTTTAAAGTTTATTTATTTATTTTGAGAGAGAGAGGAAGCAGGGGAGGGGCAGAGAGAGAAGGAGAGAGAGAGAGAGAGAGAGAGAGAGAGAGAGAGAGAGAGAATCCCAAGCAAGCTCCACATTATCAGTGCAGAGCCCCTTGTGGGGCTCAAACTCTCAAACCATGAGATCACGACCTGAACGGAGATCAAGAGTCAGATACTTAACTGACTGAGCCACCCAGGCGGCCCCCATGGTTGATGTCTTTAAATGTGATTAGATCATTAGTTTAAAACTAGCATTTAACAAAAAAATTTTTTTAAATAGAAAACATATAGGGGCGGTTGGCTCAGTCGGTTAAGCATCTGACTTCGGCTCAGGTCACGATCTTACAGTTCGTGAGTTCGAGCCCTGTGTCAGGCTCTGTGCTAACAGCTCAGAGCCTGGAGCCTGCTTTGGTTCTGTGTCTCTCCCTCTGCCCATCTCCAGCTCTCACTCTGCCCCCCTCTCTCTCTTTCAAAAATAAATAAACCTTAAAAAAATAAAAAAAAATTAAAACAAAATAAAAACAACAATTGACTTTCTGATATTGAATGAATGTTTACAATAAAAAAATGTCACTGCCTCTGTTGAAAGTAATTTATTGAAATCAGTGTGTTCTAGGTCAATGGCATCTAAGACTCCAGTTGGATTCATTGGACTGGGCAACATGGGGAATCCAATGGCAAAAAATCTCATGAAACATGGCTATCCACTCATTATTTATGATGTGTTCCCTGATGCATGCAAAGAGTTTCAAGATGCAGGTGAACAGGTAAGGCCTTTTCTTTATATTTGTTGTAGATTTTAATGTTTAAAAATAGGGGTGCCTGGATAGCTTGGTTGGGCGTCCACCTTCGGCTCAGGTCATGGTCTCATGGTTCGTGGGTTTGAGCCCCACGTCAGGCTCTGTGCTGACAGCTCAGAGCCTGGAGCCTGCTTGGGATTCTGTGTCTCCCGCTTTCTCTGCCCCTCCCCCACTTGCACTCTGTCTCTCTCAAAAATAAATAAACATTAAAAAAATAAATAAAAATTAAAAATAAATGTATGTTTCAATAAGTGACAACTTAGGAGTATACCCAATGGAATTGTAAACCTATTTCACTGTTGATTTTATACATATTATGTATTTGTTGTTATATATATATATATATATATATATATATATATATATATATATATATAGTTGTTGTTAACTTTGATCCAACATCCAAGTGTGCAACAAAGATTGAGAGGGATCTATTCTTGGGCAGGTGACTTGGAGTGTTTCCCAGGTTAGGTCAAAGGGGCTTGCTTTGGCTATGTGTTAGTTTTCTTTCAGTAGCATTATGGACTGTGCTGTGAAACCAGATAGTTTGGTGGAAATAGCTTCCTATGTTATTGAGGGCACAATTTGTCTTAGGACAAGAATAGGCTTAGGTGTTATCATCAATAGCTAAATTATGGAAAAAGCCCAAATGTCCATCAACTGATGAATGGATAAAGAAGATGTGGTGTATATACATATACATACACAATGGAAATACTTGTCATTGATTTAAAAGAATGAGATCTTGTCATTTACAACAACGTGGATGGAACTGGATGGTATTAGGCAAAGCTAAATGAGTCAGAGAAAGATATCATATGATTTCACTTATATGTGGAATTTGAGAAACTTAACTGATGACCATACAGGAAGGGAAGGAAAAATGAGAGAAAAACAGAGGGGGAGGCAAAACATGAGACACTCATAAATACAGAGAACAAACTGAGGGTTGATGGGGGTGGGGCTTGGGGGGGGGAGGGGGAAATGGGGGATGGGCATTGAGGAGGGCACTTGGGATGAACACTGGTGTTGTATGCAAGTGACGAATCTTGGGAATCTACTCCTGAAGCCAGATTAATACTGTATGTTAGGTAACTTGAGACTAAACTTAAACAAAATAAATAACTTCGCAATAAAGAAAAAATAGGCTTAGGGATAGGAAACCTAGTTTGAATCCCAGCTTAGATACTTCCCTGCTGTCTTAGTGGGGGCAAGTTAGTTCACCTCCGCTGGTTTCCTCATCTGTAAAATGGGAATGTAGACAACCTATGTCATTAGAGTATGAGGCTTAAAGGAGAGAATATATGTGAATGTACTTCATAAATATTTTATGGCAGGACTTTATGAATAAATATGTTATTGGCCATAAGCCAGGAGACAACCTAGAAACACTGTGTGCCCTAATGGATTACAGAGCTGAGTTAGGACAGACCTCTAGTGTTTTGTTTTTAGGCTATCGTTTCAAGAATATTTGGACTAGAATATATCCTGTTAGATGATAGCATCCACTGGTCAGGTCTTATTTGGATTTGTTAAAGTTTATCAATAACTCACGTGACGGGAGATCATGTATTAGTAACATGAATTTGGAGTTTTGTTTTTTGAGATATGAAGGAAATTCTTGTACAAGTTGTAGAGTGGTAACTAAGGGCTGAGTGTAATCCCAGAATTGGGAGAATACTAAAAATTTCCTGAGAGATACAGAAAACAGTGAGAGGAAAAATAAAATTAAACAGCTCACTTCTGGATGATAGACTTGATGGAAATGCTAAGAAATGTAATGCTTATGCACAGAGCAAGTTTAGGTTTCCAGAGATTTCTACCTTAGGGCAGCACATGCAGGTCGAATACCTACTCTAGCCGTGCACATAGTGCTGTGGAGAATGAAACAGGTTGAGTTGGATGTGGCAGGGTATTAGGTGCGTCTCAGGTGGCAAGACTAAATAATATGACAAGGGAGTTTCTTTAAAATTGTGTTTGGACTTTAATAAAGTACTGAAGCAGTTTTTGATGAGGAACGAATAATTAACTGTTAAGAGTCCTTTCATTTCACACAGGAACTATAAAAATATTGTAGATAATCTTTGCTTACCTCCAAACAGAAATGGCATAGACTGAAATGAAAGTCACAGAGACAGGATCTCTCAGATCCCTAAATAGAAACGAGAAGATTCTAGGACAGAGACTAGTCATTGGATTTTCCTTTCCCCCACCCTCTTCCTTGAGATATATAAGTGGGTGTGAGGAAGGAAAGAAGATGGATTCTGGGCAGCTACTCCTCCCAGATTAGTGAAGAGTGAAGACTTGCCTCAGCCTCTTGTCTGTAGCTCCCATCCCTGCCCCCGGCACACGGTGGGAAAAGTTCTGTGGATGGTTCACACTGAGGAAACAGCCCGAAAGAGAGAATGCTCTGTTCCCGCATCTTCTCTCCCTCACATCTCAGGTTCCCCTAAGACCTTGGCTCTGTGAGGTCCTCTGAGTGTTGATTGTAAGAGCAGTGGACGGTAGGAGAATGTGAAACTTCGGTGAATGAAAGGAGAAAGATAAAGGCTAAGAAAGCTTTGGGCCTGAGAGGAAAATACCATGCCATAATAAAATGAAGACATTTGTTGGTAAGTGATTTGTGCCGCCAGCCTAAACAACATTTTGAATGGTGGCAGTGTCCTTTGAACAAGTGTGATTTCCTAAGAGCACTACTTTGAAAGGTAATGTTAATATCAACGAATAAGTTCTGGTATATTGAAGTGTCAGTGTTATTATTTCATAGCTATATTTAAATTTGTAAAATGTTGGGCAAAAGAAAAAATGAGTTTCATTCTGCTGCTAAAAAAGCAAAGGCCAGATTTGGAACGGGATGGAAAAATGTAGGTGAAAATCTTGAAACTTCTTGCCGCCGTGCACAACAGTGTAACGGAAGGTTTAATGGTTCAACAGTTCAGAGCCTATTTGTGTTGACGCTTCCGTTTTGAGAACACGTGTCCCCTGCCTTTCTCCCAATATTGCTGTGTCAGGTGAAGCTGATAAAATGGCAGCCAAAGAAAACAAGTCCTCCCCACGCCCCCCCCCCCTCCGTCCCACCCCCCACAAAGGTTGCACAGACTGGCTAATTGGTTTCTAATGTTGACTGTGCTTTCAGTGGGAAATTTGCAGGGAGAGAAAGTCCCAAAATAGAGATATCTGGATCAAAAAGCAACCAGCTGGTTCTAACGATCTTTGGACATTTCCTCGAAGAAGTGCTTTTTCTTTTTTAAAAAGCAAAAAGTGGGGATTTGGCATTTGATGTAACCTAGAGTTGGGCGAGTGGTCCGAGGCACAGTCGAATTTGGGCACAGGTGTAATCAGATTCCTTTCTGTCTGCCTCTTGTCTCTGCTTTGCTCAGCGGCTCACCCCTCTCCTCAAGGTGCAAGATGGACACCTGCTGTATCAGCTGAAGAAATGCTTTAGAATGTTCTGATCCTGCTTCAAGCCTTAGCTAGTGGTAGAAGGGTTATGAAGGAACCCTAGATGGGTTATGAAGGAAATAAAGACTTGACATGATAAAAATCTTTGACATGTTTGATGGTATTTAATCAATGTATTTGTGCCTTTAAATGTTAACCTATTCTAGGGGTGCCTGGCTGGCTCAGTCGGTAGAGCATGAGACTCTTGATCTTGGGGTCATGAGTTCAAGCCCCACGTTGGGCACAGAGTTCATTAAAATAAAAAAAGTTTGGGGCGCCTGGGTGGCTCAGTCGGTAGAGCGTCCGACTTTGGCTCAGGTCATGATCTCACGGTTCATGAGTTCGAGCCCCACGTCGGGCTCTGTGCTGTCAGTTCAGAGCCTGGAGCCTGCTTCGGATTCTGTGTCTCCCTCTCTCTCTGCCCCTTCCCCACTCACGCTCTGTCTCTCTCTGTCTCTCAAAAATGAATAAACATTAAAAAAAAAATTATAAAATAAAAAAAGGTTGACCTATTTTGAAAGGGCATTTATAATTGGTTAAATATGTTATTTGTGGTCATTTCCATAAAAATGTGGGTATTCCTCTTTCAATATCCTTTTATCATATCCCTATTTCTGTTGGAAACTCAGGTTTAACCTACAATGATGCATCATTTCAGCTTTTAGAATCTTTTATGAGAATGTAACCCATGGTAGTTATCAAGCTTTTGTATGTTAGAAATCATGAATTGATAAATTGTGAATTCAGTGATATAAAAATATAAACCCTGGAGGGTTTAAGCTTTGCCTGGGCTTAAATCTCGGCTCTACTATATGCTGGCTGTGTGACTTTGGACAGATTATTTATTTAACCTCTCTCTGCTTAAATTTCCTCATATTATAAAATGGGGATAATAACACTACCTTTTTAGTCCTGGAGAACCTAACACATAGAAAGTGCTGTCTTTGCTGTCGTTATGGTGGTTGTTATATCTCTACCATTTTGGTGTCATCACTGAGTCCAGAGTGCTTTGGAAGAGAGCTAGAGACATATTTTTAAATGAAAGAATGATGGAAAAAATTCAAACCGAACTAGGAGATAAAGTGAGTTGACAGCATCCCAGGTTAAGGATATATTCTGGTCTGTTCCTTCCATCCCACTTTTATTTTGCAAAAGATACTGATTTCTCTTTTTAAGCAGTAGCATCAAGGGCATACGACTTGTGCTTCATTTTCATTTTTGTTGTCTAGGAATTTCCTTGGAGATGCTGCTGATCTATGCCAAAAGGCTTGGGACTTATATCATTTCTGTGTGCGTTTTCTGCTGGATGAACGAGGCTTAATTAGATGGTCTCTTCTTTTGTTTTCTCTTTAAAAACTTGGACACTTCATCTTGTTATTCCTGGGTTGTAAGGCCGAGCATGTTTGGTTAAGTAATTCTCTTGGGATGTAAGCTGGCATCCACTCGGTTCTTGTTAAATGAGAACTTTAAAAGCCTCTTGCTGAGTGGGCTCCATCATGGTTGACCAAATGTTTCAAGATGTAGGCACAAACTGTTTTTGTCAGTTTTTCAAGTGTAGTGTAATTTTGAAGTAACAGTATGCTTTTCTATTTGGAAAGATTAAAAAACGCGGAGTGAATGGTTGTCTGCTTCCGATGGTTATGTGAAAAGGAGGTGCTGTTCCTTTAGATTACTCTGGGCCTACATGCTTTCATCCTCCCTCCTTCCCCCAACCCAGCAAAGCAGATTTTGTCTTTAATTCATCCCTTCTTCTATGCATTACATACCATTACATGCCATTGATGGGTCCTGGCATACAGATGAATCTAAATCCAGAGAAATAGGCGACAAAAATTCTTTTTTAAAAAACATTTTTAAAAATTTAATTAATTGATTTATTTTTTAAATTTACACCCAAATTAGTTAGCATATAGTGCAACAATGATTTCAGGAGTAGATTCCTTAATGCCCCTTACCCATTTAACCCATCCCCTCTCCCACAACCCCTCCAGTAACCCTCTGTTTGTTCTCCATATTTAAGAGTCTCTTCTGTTTTGTCCCCCTCCGTGTTTTTATATTATTTTTGTTTGCCTTCCCTTATGTTCATCTGTTTTGTCTCTTAAAGTCCTCATGTGAGTGAAGTCATATGACATTTGTCTTTCTCTGACTAATTTCACTTAGCATAATACCTTCCGGTTCCATCCATGTAGTTGCAAATGGCAAATTTCATTCTTTTTGATTGCCAAGCAATACTCCATTGAATATATACATACCATGTTATCTTTATCCATTCATCCATCAGTGGATATTTGGGCTCTTTCCATACTTTGGCTATTGTCGAAAGTGCTGCTATAAGCACTGGGGTGCATGTGTCCCTTCGAAACAGCACCCCTGTATCCCTTGGATAAATACCTAGTAGTGTAATTGCTGGGTTGTAGGGTATTTCCATACTGTTTTCCAGAGTGGCTGCACCAGCTTGCATTCCCAGGCGACAAAAATTCTTAAAGACTAAAGATATTGTGATACACATGGGAACAACTCTCCTATACTTAAAATTGAGATAATGGAAAAATAGAGACATCCTAATTCATAATAATTTAAGAGTGAGGCAGTTGGAATTAGCAAGAGATCTGTCTACATGGTTATGGCAGGGCAGAGCCATGGCCCAGAGTCAGACAGGGAGGTGTAGAAGCATCTTGCTAATAATGCTGGACCTTTGTACTGACCACTGTAGATGCAGCCTATCCAACCTCTCCCACAGAGGCTATACCTTCCAAGAACCTAAGGTTACTAAATGTGAAAATTTCTTTGCCTAAGTTTCCTTTCTACTCTGGGATAGAAACCCTTAAAGAGAACCCAAATCACTATTCTTATAGATTCAGAAACTGAAGCCAGAGAGGTTAAGTTATCTGCACAAAGTCACACATTGGCTTAGTGGCTGAGCTGCAACTAAACCTGGGTCTCTTGGGGTGCCTGGGTGGCTCAGTCGGTTAAGCATCCAACATCGGCTCAGGTCATGGTCTCACGGGTGGTGGGTTCAAGCCCCTTGTCAGGCTCTGTGCTGACAGCTCAGGGCCTAGAGTCTGCCTTGGATTCTGTGTCTCCCTTTTTCTCTGCCCCTCTGTCGCCCTCTCTCTCTCTCTCTCAAATAAATAATAAACATTAAAAAAAATTTAAATTTGGGTCTCTAGCTTCCCAAATTAGTGTTCCTTTCAGTGATCCATGCTGTCTTTGCTTATCCATTCAATTAGTAAATGTAATTGAAGGGACTCTAATTAGTTTGGCTCCTAAAGACTTCTGTGGTTAGTGTCAGACTGGCAACAAGGTTTGTCGTCCCCCCTGCCCGCCCCCCAGCTTTTGAGTCATGGCCAAATTTTGTCAATTATTTCAGAGGCTTGAAGACATCACGTGGAAGTCAAGATGATTTGAATAGCTGGACACACATGTCTGTCTATCTGTCTGATAAACACGCCTTCTGTAGTGCAAATTAGAGACTGTTATAATGTACCAAATGTAGATAGTCATTAGATACGGAGCAGTTGTGGCCAGTGCAGTGGTGACATTCCAGCTATCAGTATCATTGTGTGTTTTTTCCGGACCTGTGAGCTTTGACACCACTTTCCTATATAATTGAGGGGTTAGCAGTACTCTGGCAACCCAGGCATCCCAAGAAGCAGATGCTAGGGATGCAGGGGGCTGATTGGGCACCCCATGCACTTGGCAGTTGCATGAATAGGCACTGCCAGTTCATGGGTATGAGAAGCTTGGAGGTGTGAAGTACATTTAGATCTGTGAACTAATTGTTGGTGTCCCTGAGGGCACCTCTCAAGGAGTTGTCTAGGTGAAATCGACTTTCCTTCAATGGAAGAGACTCACCGAATTCCTAAGGGAGAGTCTGAAATTGACTCTTAGACCTCAGGGCTTACCGCAGTCCCTGAAAGATCAAGAGAGTTGGAGCTGATCATGGAAGGAAAGGCCACTGAAAGGTATGCCATCGTCTTGCACTGTTTGTATTACTTCATTTAAGGAGGGATGAACAGAGGAGGCTGTCTGTGGAACCCGTCTTTTTGATGCAGTCCAGGAGTAGAGAAATAGGACTCCTATAGCTTTTCCTTTTTTTATACTCATCTTCCTGAGCTGTTTTTCTTGAGTACACTTGAACTGTTTGCCAGCAAAGAGTCTCCTTCTTTTGAATCTCAGCATTTGGGCGTAGGAAAGGTTTTTACGTAACTGGAGTATTTCTTCGTAATTGCGTGGAAAAAAATTTTTCTTTCAGAACTTTTAGGGCAAATCCTGATGAGGTATCAAAATGTACATGTTGAATGTGCTGCACTGTAGACTCTAAAATGCCATATTGCCTTTAGAATGAAACACTGGAAGAGAGAGAATATCTGTTTTTTTGTCTTGGGGTGTGAGATATTTTATGTTATCGTTTGATATTAATATACAGAATGCTAGGATACTTGACCGCCTGCAATTTTAAAATAGGACTTAGGAAATTATGTTACAACTGCATCTAGAATTTGATTTAGGAGCTAATAGTCTTCTAGGGAAAATTGGATTGTGGTCACTTCTAGCTCACAATATTGAAATCACACACTGCCTTCCCATTCTTTCCCTCTCATCAACTGCACATCAAAGACGAAAAGAAAGCATTAGGTATAATTCTGCCATACGCAAAACAGAGGCATTCCCATTTCCAGGATGCTTACGTTTCCTTCACGTTTCCTAGCAGAAAATATGTCCATTTTTAATACATATGTACACCATTCTACAGAGAAATCTGCAGTTATCCCCCGGGTAGCCGTTTGTCTTTTTTTAAAGAGAGAAAAACCTTTAGAGGAGCTTTTGTCACAATTGGGGTGGTGGATTCTTCCTGTTAAAGGAGAGTTTGACCCAAGAAGTGAACTCCCAGTCTCTTCTGACCTCTTCGGTTGCCAGCTGGCTGGCGAGGCGTATCAGGGTGCACATGGGAGAGAGCGCAAGGGTTTGGGGGAACGTGGGTGAGGGCGTGTACATCTGTGCGTGCATGCACACGTACAGAGGATGGACGGTTACCTTCCTTTACGGTATGTTTGTAGTCATCATAAGGCAGAAATGAGGGCGGGAGTGAGAGAGCGGACCTTGATGCCCGTTTGTATGTCTTGTGTCTGTAGTTTCCACATGTGTCCTGGTAGCTTGGACGCTCAGCCTTTATGATGGTACTTACAGCTGGTACAGTTAAGTGCTCGTGTCCTTGTCCTGACCTTTTCTTTTCTGTACAGGCTTCATTTTTTTCCCCCCCTTGAAAATGGAGACTAGAGAATGGTAGTAAACGGGACTTGAAATTTTACTGGGGGATTTTGCTGCCTATGAAATCACCGGTGAAGCCTATACTTTAGCTACCATCCCCGTTGCACTAGGATGTTTTTCGTAGTCAAAGCATCTACCAAAAAGTATGCTGTTTGAGAATCCAAGTTGGAGGAATCCATGAGAAGTACGTCTGTTCCCAGGACTGTTGGGTTTTGCCCTTTCCCCCTCAACTCACTTCACACTTTTTAAAATAAACAGTAGATTTGATTCCATAGAAACTGCATCTATATGTGTGTAACGAATAGCTTCTCTATTTTAGGCAGTAAGCTTTTTTTTTTTTTTGTCATTTGGAAATAAATTAGTTTTATTCACTGTCACTGTTGTCAGCATGCATAAAAAGTGAATCCTACTTGGGCTCTTGAAACTGCCTCCGTTTTAAGTTAAATAATGTGCCTTTGTAATTTTTTTTAAAGGTAGTGTCTTGCCCAGCAGATGTAGCTGAAAAAGCTGACAGAATTATTACGATGTTGCCCACCAGTATCAATGCAATAGAAGCTTATTCGGGAGCAAATGGAATTCTCAAGTATGTATCTCTCAACTGTGGAAATTTTCTTGTTATCGTAGTTCATGAATTTCATATTTGTTAACACTTTAGGAAATTACAATGATGTCCGTTAAAACTTTCTATACTGTTTTCTTGTTTCTGAAAAGTGAATGGTGTGGTTTCTCTCTCATTGTAAAGGGTTTCTTTTTTCACTGAAAGCAAGAATGTGACTTTTGGGAATAATTTTTTTTTTGCTTCTGTTTCTTTCCTTAACTCTTGGATTAAACATATGCTTTCATTGCTAACATGTTTAAGAGACTTTTAAAGCTTGCATTTTAAACTGTACAAATGTTACAAGCATAATTTTCTTATGGTTTATAGAAATTCAGGAAAAGGTTTCTATGAAAAATAAAACCAAACATTGGAAAGAACACTATTATTTAACATTTTATTATATTATAAAAAGTTATTGTATGTCCTCTGGGTTAGTACATCTGTAGTAAGAACTTTGAGAAGTTGGAATTAAAGGTTAGCAGTAGCTCTTTAAATAAAATATAATTTGGGTCAGAGTTTTCTAGCCAGTGCTTAGCTTCTCTGGCTTTGAGAACCTTTTGGTTAATTTCTGCCTATTGCCAAATCCTTGTGGTTGTGTTAGAATGACAGTGGTTGAATTTCCTATTTAATTTGCTGGTCTCTATGGTTCCTGTTTCTAACTTGTTTTGATGTTGAATTTCAGCAAGGAGAGAACAAACTGGTAGGTCCTGTAGACATACATAGGGCTAAAAGAAAGTGTTTAATTTCATGAAACTGTAATATGTGAAATTTGAGGTTTTTGGAAATTGAATTGTAACTTGCAAGCAAAAGACACTTGGCTATTAGACAGAAAACTGATAAGATAAATGTTTAGATTTCAGGGAAGGTTGAAAGACGCTCATTTTGGACAGAGCCTTGAGGCCCATGGTGTGTGTGGTCCTGAGGTGACTTAGTGGTCTCATTATCTAGTCTGTTCCAGTTATGGCCCTGCTTAATTGCCTGCTTATTTGCCTCTTCAGGAAAAGTTACTAAACTTTTGTGTGGTGACCGTTTATTAATATTCTTTGCTAAGGAATATGGTGGCCAGCTAGCAGAGCAGTTTTGTCTAGGGAGTGCTTTCATATATTGCGGCTTTACATTGGACTATAATTTGCTTTTTATGGGTGGTTCTTTATTTTCCTCTGGGTCAGGGTCATTTCCCCACACTCAGTGCATATGTAATTTTTGAGACACTTTCCCATTTGCTTCAAGATTTAAGACCCTTGGGGCACCTGGGTGGCTCAGTCAGTTGAGCATCCGACTCTTGATTTCAGCTCAAGTCATGATCTCAGGGTCCTGGAATCAAGCCTTGCATCAGGCTCTGTGCTGAGTGTGAAACCTACTTGGGGCTCTCACTCCCTCTTCCTCTGTCCCTCTGCCCTGCTTGCATTCTCTCTCTCTCTCTCTCTGTCAAATTAAAGAAAATATATTTACGATCTAAGGAATGTTAATATCACATAATTAAAATTAATTATTGGTAAACATAATTCTTATGTTTTAGGTTATATCAAGTGAAGCTCCACATACTTATAGTGACCTGTAATAGAGCATGCTATTTCTTTTCTATGGAATATACCATTGCATTTGGACCAGATCAATTCATATGTTTAAAATGGTTGTTCATCACATTTTGTATGCTATTTTTTCTATAAAAAGATTTTTCTTTCTTTCAATAGTTTTTTAGCAATGATTTTCTATTTTCTTCTTCAGTATTTATATTTATTCATTTCTAATTTTCTAATCATAATTATGATTACGTGTCATCTGGCTTAGTTGATCTGTAGTAAGGACTTTGGGAAGTTTGAATTAAAGGTAAGCCATAGCTCTTTAAATAAATTACAATTAAAAAAAATTTACAATTTAGGTCAGTTTCCTAGCCAGTGAAGATAGACATAGATTATAAGGGAACCATGTAGATAGATATAATATGTACTTACAGTACAAACAAAATTGTCTTATTATAAGAATGCCATTTAGTATTGATGTAAAATATGTTAGAGGAAAAGACTGTTTCCCCGCTTTGCCAATGTATATATATAAATTTACCATAAAGAGCAAAAAAACTGTATTTGTGAGATTTCTAGGTTCATTCCTATATTTTCCTTTCTGCCTCTTTGATGTTTTATTTTATCTTTAAAAAGCTGTAATTATTAACGAATATGCCACCCTCGAGCAAATGGCTGAATTTCAATGTTGTGTTTAGTCTACCTAGTGGAAAGGACATGGATATGTGAAATTGGCAACATGGCTTATTAAAGACAAATAAAATACTTTTTAAAGAGCCCAGCTATTTTACAAACAAAAATTTAAATCTTACCAAATAGACCTTTTAAAGTTAACAGGTGTTTTAAATTGCTTACCTATATTATTATGGTATTGTGTATTTCACCTAAAACCAGAATTTATAACATGTAGTTTATTAGATTATTTAGGTTTGTTTGAAAGAGTTTGGGTTTACTTTGAACTTTAATTGATCTGAAAATGAATTTGAGATTTTTAACCAGTTCTAATAATGTTTTTAATATTAAACCAAAGACCTCCTTGATATCTGGCAACTTTTAGTAGATTCTAATTCTATAGGTAGTTGCATGAAATGTTTATGCAGAATTGCAAGCTATATTTTTAAAACTATAAACCTATAATTAAACTATTACTTTTACCTATTTACTTAGAAAAGTGAAGAAGGGCTCACTATTAATAGACTCCAGTACTATTGATCCTGCAGTTTCAAAAGAATTGGCCAAAGAAGTTGAGAAAATGGGAGCAGTTTTCATGGATGCCCCTGTTTCTGGTGGTAAGTGGCAGCTAAAATCTATGCACACCTATTTCTGTTTGTCAGAAGAAGCAATTACAATTTTCTGGTACCCAAGACATATCCACATATTTTTAGACCTGTTATAGGAGTCTCCATTTCCTCACTGAAAACAAAAACAAAACAAAATCACTTCTGTTATTCCGTATGCTCAAAAAACATTGCTTGTTCTAAGTTCAGACAAAAGGATGTCACAACCTTGAAGAGTTGTGAATTTTTGGTCCAAACTGCTATGGGTTGGGCTAGAGCTGTTCCTAGAAAATTTAACTTTTCAGAACAGATTCAAGAAGTAACTAGCTTGAATCTTCTTTTAACTGTTACAGAAGTTGAGGAAATGGTAAAAAAGAAAAAATCATTTTGCAAGGGGAACTTTAGGCCCAGATGATTTTTTACAGGTGAATGTTACCAGAATTTCAAGGGGCAGATCATCTCCGTTTTTCTATGAACTTTTCCAGACAATAGAAAAAGAGGAAACACTGCTCAACTCATTCTGGAGACCCGTGTAACTCTGATACTTCAACCAGAAAGAGAGAGAAATGAGAGAGAAAAATTTTAGGTCTATATCAGTCATGAATACAGAAGTAAACATTTTTAAAAAGTATATTAGCAAACTAAATCCAACCATGCGTAAAAGAGATTAAACACTACAACCAGGTTTGTTTTATCTCATATGTACACAAATGACTTAATGTTAGAAAATCTATAAATATATTTCACCACATTAGCATACTTAAAAATCATATGATCATCTCAGAGGACAAGGATTCTCAGTAGTAAGATTCTAAAAGCATATTATTATATCAAATATTAATAGTGGGGATCTGGGTATTTTGGAATGGTAGGATTATAGGTATTATGATTTTCCATAATTTCCAAATTTTCCAAAATTACTGTGTAATCAGATACCATACACATACATGCATGCACACACACATACATATGTGTGCATAAATATACACGTATGTATGTAATTAGTTGAAGACTTGTTTCTAGCTTGAGACTTTCTAGAAAGGCTGGACTGAAGAAACCAGTCATTTGCTCAAGACCAAGACTAGATTTTTTTTTATTATTATTTTCTGTAAAATTCTAACGTAATCTGAGGAGGAAAATAAAGATTGCTAAATGGAAAGTTGTCCTTTATAAAATCATCATCTCCTTACAGTGTTAAAAAATAGCTAACAGCTAGTGTGGTATGTTGTTACAGTAATGACCTTTAATGACTCACATCTCTGAATCCACTCCGTGTATCCATTCACTCATTGACTCTGAGTTGAGCTATCTGACTTGCTTTGGCCAGTGGTATGTTAGCAAATGTTACACAAGGATAGACTTGAAAAGCACTTGGCCCTGTCTTGCTCATGGGGACTTCTCTGCTGTCACATAGAGAAGCCTGGATTAGCCTCCTAGAGACAGGCACTAACCACCAAGCGTACGAGTGAGGCCATCTTGACCAGCCAGCCAGAGTCACCTTCCCAGATGACTGCAGCTGTATTACTGAGCTCAGGCAAATGAACTGCCCAGCTACAGTTGTCCAAATTGCTCATCTACAGAATTGTGAGCAAATAAACCCACTAAGTTTGGAGTGTTATGTAGCAGTAAATAACTGATGGAGCCAATATAGTTGATATTTCCATTCTTATGTAGAAGTGTTTGTTGCCTAATGGATCGATCAGTGTGCCACCTGTGCTTACATAGTCTTAAGTGTCATAAACCCTTTCTGAAGGAGAATGATAGTACCACAGTTAAAATAAAGGCCAACTTTAATGCTAAAGCTAAGACGCTAAAATGAAGTTTATTATTAAGCCAGTCCAGAAAAGAGTTTTGTTTGCTGCAAACTGGTCCGACTTGTATCTCTGTATTCCTGAGTACAAAGGAGAATGTTTGCCTAAATGCTACTGAAGTAGCCACCCTGGTGGGCTGATATGAGATACCTATATTTCATAAGATCTGGAAAAGTAAGTTGGTAAAACTTCAGTAAATCTTACGGTGTTTTCATGGACTTGCTGGAGTTCAATATTAAATAGTATGTATAGCTTTTAAGTGTCTTTTGTGCTCTTAGAATTTTGATTAGTAGAAGGGACTTCAGTAATAACTTAATTTGACTTTGTTATTTTACAGATGGGAAATTGAGATCGCAATGAGGTTAAGTGGTTTGCCCAGAGTTCTCTAGCTTGATAGCCAATCTAGACTAGAATCTTCTCTCCCAACTCAATCTGAGGATCTTCCCACACACTGTTAGACCTTTTCTTCCTTTAGTCCCACCCTGTGGTGGCCTTCTCTTTTTCAAAGCAGTGGCCTACTGTTAACACCATTTCTAACAATTTTACCTAGTGGCTGGTCCTCTCTCTTCTGTCTTGCTAACTAACTAGCACTGCCGTGTAGTAAAACCTTTGGTGGGGAGGTGAAGGGAGAATTGCCTTCTTTTCTGACTCACAGAGATTGGCTTCTAACCTGGAAGAGGCCTAACAATTCTGTTCCCGTCGTTTGAGAAGCAGTGGTTGAGAGGACATTATTCTCAAATCTGGGGACCTCTGCAGAGATCAGAACAGTCCTATTGTATTCACCCCATCCCGAAATGTTTATTAACTGGCTTCTCAGGAGTCTTTTGTTCTGCTGATGAGTTGGGATAGAACCAGGGTTTTTTGGGTCTTTCATGTCTTTCATGTGGATCCAATGTTTTGTTTAATCAAATAAATGTCCAGAAAAAGAGAAAGTAGAGCAATATTTTGACACATCCCTAACATGTTTGAATGTGACTAGGCTAGGATCTGTTCAGAGGTTTAAGGAGATGGAGTTGACAGGATTATAACCGAAGGCGGTGAAGCTATTTTCCATGCCCTTCTTCTGTGTCCCCATAGTATAGTATCTTTGCCGCCCCAAGGACCATGGTGTGATTCTTGTTTGTGCCTGTTTCTTCCACTGCTAGACTCTGAAGAGGGCAGATGTCTTTCTCCACTTTCTATCTCCAGTGTATATCTCCTGGCGAGCATGTAATAAAATAAAGTATGATGGATTGCATTAAAGATCTTCTGGTTTCTAGTTTTTTAATTTCAAGATTAATGTCAAATATTTTGAGCTTTCCTGCAGTTGTTTCCTCACTCCCAGGCTGTACTCCAGCTTATTTATCTCCAGATCATTGACCTCTCTCTGAAGTTCAAGTATCTGCCTTGCATTGTAACATCAGTAAGATATTAAGTAATTACTGTGTTCAAAATGTTATATTGTAATATTAGATGCCATTGGGAAGTGTGATTATGATCACAGGGCTGGGGGTAGGATAAAAGAAGTAGAATAGTAATTCAGAACAACTTAAAGAGGAAGTTCTTGCATTAGAAGTTTAGGATTTAGGAAAATATACTAATAAAAATGATGTATAAATAGTTACACAGTGCAAAATAATGTAGCACAGCAGTCTTCTCAGTACTTAGCATCCAGAAAGGGAACTCTTCACTAACAGTTTGATCATAGCAACATGTCGGGCATTGTAAAGAAATACTGTCTTTGTCCTTTCTGGGGTGGCTATTAATACTTTGACTTTTACCTGTATGGATATATAGAGAAAGAATAATACCAGATTCGATTTAGACAGTTGATTCTGGGGCAACAGAAGAAGTTTTAGTTCTGGAAATGGAAAGTTTATGTTAAAGGTTAACTACAAACCTCATAGGTGATTGATTCTCAGTTTCATCCACGGGAACGAACTAGTGGAATTTGGAATTAGATTTTACAGTTCGTTAGTGACTATTCTTTAAGCAAAGAAAAAAGGAAATCTGTTAGTTCATACAATTCTCTTATCACCTTTAGTTTCAGTTTTTGTTATACTGTTAACAAATCCAAAGTTCACTTGATATTAGGCTCAGTTGGTTAAGCGTCTAACTTCAGCTCAGGTCATGATCTCGTGGTTCACAAGTTCGAGCCCCACATCGGGCTCTGTGCTGTCGGCTTGGAGCCTGGAGCCTTCTTCAGATTCTGTATCTCCCTCTCTCTCTGCCCCTCCCCTGCTCGCACTCTGTCTCTCTCTCTCCCTCAAAATAAATAAAAATTAAAAAAAAAGTTCACTTGATATTAGGGGTAGCCTAGAACTTTTAGGGAAAGAAAGGAACTCTAAAAATGAAGGTTTAAAAAAACTGAAGGTCTTGTGTTTTTTTTTCAGTGAAATGTACTTAAAATTATTATACAATTCCTGAAAGATTATATACTGTTTTCTGATTATACACTCTTTTTGTTATGCTGACAGTACCTTGATTGCAAGGGACATGCTTCACTCTTCATTTCATGCAACAAACATTTATTGAGTACTTTTATGTGGTGGGTATGGTCTAGGTGCTGGAGTTAGTGCTTTGAAAATATGAAAAGTCTTTTGTCACATGGAGCTTATGAGTTAGTAGGACTAGAGAGAGTAAACGAACAAAAATAATTTTAATGATAAGTCCTATGAAGAAAAAAAAAGGCAGAGTAAACAGTTAATGACACAGACTTAAGGGGAAGGTCTTTTTACATAGAGTGGACAGGATGCCTTCGCTGGGGAAGTGGCAGTTAGGCAGAGACCTGAAGGCACAAGTCTGGGGGAAGGGTATTTCAGCGGAGGAAGCTGCTCGAAGGGCTCTGAGGTATGAACAAGCTTGGTAGGTTTGTGGAACATTTATCTTTGTATCACCAGGACTTGGCAGGTAATTGTATTCAGCGTTCATTGAACTGACTCACCTATAAATTGACTCCCCGTATGTCTAACGCCATGCCTTCGTTTATCTGTGGTTATCAAAGTAAAGCTAACTAGGCTGTTACGGAAGTTAGCCCATGACACTAGCCTCAGATATGATGCCTTAATCTATTTCTCTATCTTGTGTAAATCACATCTGTATGAAAGTTGTAATCCTTTAATAGTCAAATGTTGTTTCGTCACACCATTTTGGATACATGCTCTTTTTGTTTGTTTTTGGAGAGGGTCTGCTACTGTAAGGTTAGTTCCAATTTGATCAGCTCTCGTGTATAATGAATGCTAGACATAAAGCAAATTAAAAACTATTGTTTGTGACTAATGACCAAATACTGTTCAGTGTGTTCCAAGGGCGTAATTAACAGCACTTAACTGTGCTTGAATAATTGAAGAAGAAACTCACTGATTGCCTAATCTGTCTGTAGAGTTGCCCAGAGACCTTGAGTTGAAGTGACTCTGAGGTGGCACTTGTGCTTAGCCCAAGGCTGTCTGAGCCGGCAAGCCTCATTGATTTGCTACACCGGATTGCTCCAGTTAGGGATTAATGTCAAAATTAAATAATTGAACTGGTGTGTATGTGTTTCCCTACCGGGAACCCAAATTTTATACTCTATTTGGCTGGGTTAAGTTTTAGTAATTTGTTTGAGGTGTTCTTAGAACACGGAGTAGTGAGCACAAAACCTATTAAGGGATTTCTGTTAGAGTCCTGGACTTGCTTGCTCAATTCCTCAATGAAAGTCTCACACACACACACCATTCTTGTTTTTAAAACAGTGAACTGGGCATCTACTGTTTTTCCACCAGATCTGTATCTAATTTAGGGTAAAGGGACCACAAAAACAAAACTTATTTCTATTTTGGCACCTAACACCATCATAGTTAAGGATTTGTTGGCATTTCATTAAAACATTTTCTTAGAGAGGTTTATAACTTGGCAGATTTACTTGCCTTTGGGCTGCAGCATTGCTATTTCTGTCCAAAAGTAAATGCTTTCACCAAATTTCATACAACTGAATTTGCGTGGGTATATGATGTGTGGAGAGGGAAGGGCTATCCCAAGAGGTCTTTTTTTCAAGTTGTCACAAGCTGTTCGATTAAACAGTAGTATTGTGTGCGGCATTTACTCTTACATTTTAGTCTTACCTCAGGAAGATTTTATTTTCTTAATGTTTGGAAATAGGTTGATTTAACATGGTTGAGATAATTCATTTTCATGAGTCCTTCCCTTTAAAGAATGGTACTACTATGATTTTTAGTTCTTTTTACATGACTGGCTTCTGTTATAAAATGTGAAAGCATTTTGTGGCGGGGGTGCCTGGCTGGCCCAGTCGATAGAGCATTTGACTCTTGATGGCCCCACGTCGGGCGTAGAAATTACTTAAAAAAAAAAAAAAGAATTTAGTGGCACCTGGGTGGCTCTGTCAGTTAAGCATCTGACTTCAGCTCAAGCCATGAGCTTGCAGTTCATGGGTTCCAGCTCTGCCCTGGGCTCTATGTACAGAGGGCCTTCTTCAGATCCTGTCTCCCTTTCTCTGCCCCTCCCCCGCTTACTCTCTCACCCTCTCTCTTTTTCTGTCTCTCTCAAAAATAAATAAAAATTAAAAAAAAGTTTAAAAAGTGTTTTATGGCATTGACTTTTGTAGGAGAGACTTGAATTACTCGGTCTTGAAAAATATTAGCTAAAATAAGCCTTTCCTTGGCCTGTTTTCGTGGTATTTAAAGCTTTAGTAACTCAAATAATTAAAAATTTTCCTTAACTTTGTTTGATGGACAGATGCAGTTCCTTGAAAGTGACCTAAAATTCATCAATGCCAGCACACTAGAAATGGGTTAATTATGTCAGCCGTTTACATTTACCCACAATTTTACTTATTGCCTTATATTCATTAAGTATCCTTTTTGCCTCTGGAGGATACCTTTTTTTTTTTTTTTTTTTTTGCCTAGGATTTTCTCCAGTTTGCACAAGTAGTTCAGAAATGTTTGGTAAATAAATTCCAAGGATTTCTTTGAAATTAGTCCCTAAGAAGAGGTGCCCATAAAAACCTCTTTTTACATTCTCTGGCAGGCTTAAGACTCCCTACAACATGTCACGGACAGGAGTCCCTATATAAGGTGTTAATGAGTTCTTAACACGTTTAGAGAAGACTGCTGACTCCCTGCCCAAGGTAGCATAGTTGAGGCAGCTTTAATAATCTGTCTCCTAAGAAAATAGTAGAAGAATGGCTTAGAGAAGGCCAGGTGATCAGTTCACTCAGTGCTCGTGTTACTGTTATCATTTATTGTGAGTAATAATTACTATTGCTAATAACAACCTAGTTTATTTCTCAGAATTTACGCTCTTGGAGTTTGCAGTTCCCCATCTCCAAATCTGCAGGCCAGGTTTTAATTGCCGCGCATTTAATTGCATTGACATTTCCAGTCAGGTAACCATTACCAGGGTCGATCCTGCCAGGCTCTGTCCTGTGGTGGAGGGACACTGTGTTCTCTTCACATGGTTATGTTGGAAAGTGCATGGATAAGGCAGGGGTCCTGTCTGAAGTAATCCTAGGGTATTTTTAATGTCCTTTAATTGCCATTCAGGATGTAAGTCAGACCAGACACAACTGGGTCTGGTCACAGTTCAGAACTGCCGTGTGGTGTTTATATAAAGGTAAAGTATATTTAGCAAATAAATCCCTGAAGCTATTCCTTATATAATTTATTTTTTATTAACATCTGTTGATTGCTAAGCAGTGTGAAATTAGTTCCAGTATACGTTGTGTATTATGTCTTTATTTTGTTTGACTTGTGATCCCTGGATAGCACTGGCGGTAAAGCGGGAGGAGGAAACGGAATTACGAATTTGACAAGGGCCTTGTCATTGCCATCAGACCATTATCAGACTTATTTGTGGTTTTCTAGACGTCTGATTTTCTTTTCTTTTTTAGATGTCTGATTTTCTTAAAGATAGCTTGATAATGTTAGCAAATGAAAAGTATAGTAAGTTGAATTTAAATCCTTCCCTCTCTATATTTGCTGTATGGTTCCATTTTGTTTTACATTGCTTTGGGTGTTTCAGTTGTGAGAATTTTAAATTTAGAGGCCCATTTCATAGTAAGGACCCTTCCATTAGGGCCAGTGAAGGGATGGCAGCAGATTTACCTTCTCGTCTTCCTTCCTAGTGATTTAAACTTGACCTGAAGGTAGAAGGTTTTTGTTGTTGTTTCGTATATAGGTCAGATTACTTGTATCACTGTGAGAGATGTGGACTTTTTTAGAGGAGTATTAAGAGTTTTAAGATTTGTCCCTGACATCTTTTTTATTGAGTTATTGACTGTTAGTTATGGTCATCAGAATGTTTATCCCTCGTGGTCTCTGGGACGGCATTGTTCTTAGGGAGGTCTTTAAAAACGAAACATAATATGAGGCTGGGCATACAAAGAGTTTTATCATTAATTACATTTCATTTCCCTTAATTCTTACGTGTTAGGGTAATACTTGTTCTCAAGTGACCAACATTTTTAATGTACTGTGTACGTATATTAAACGAGTAGAAAAACAGTCTTGGCAGACACTGAAATGGTTAATTGGCTTTTCCAGCCAAGATAGGTTTGTAAAACTTTCTGAAAATTAAGAAATGGGAGGGAAAGAATTTTTCTCTTCATTAATGCCATATTTTTATTAACCCTTTACCTATAAAGTGTAGTTTTAGGCCATAAACATCTTCTTGCAGCACTTTTTCATTAGACAAGCAGCTAGAGGAAGAAGAATAGTTGATTTACTGTGATTGTCAGATATCTGCAAACATTACAGTAGTTAAAAGAGTTATTTTGACATGACATCCTAAGTAGGGATGAGATTTTTTTCTAAAAGCGAATGATAATTTTGAGAAAGGAATCCAAGCAACAGCGTAATAATGACTTTGAGATGTGTTATCTTTAGTAGCAAACCTTTAAAAACAGCATTAAGAAATATTTGATGATTTCTCATGATCTTTAATTGGGCTGTATTTTTATATTCTTATTAGTACTTGTATAAAATCAACAGCTTTTCGTGATAAGGCATTTACATGTTAAATTTTGCATACGGCTCTATTAGAAATAGATGGAACAACACTGGATATTTTAAAATTAATAGGAATAGCCTAAATTTGATTCAGAAAAGTTACTTTATATGACATTCAAGGGCGAGTGGACAAGGGCAAGAGAGAGGAGAGAGAGGCAGGCAAGGCAGGAGCACGTGGGGACGAGAGCGCAGTTACATTGTCCTTTTCCATTTTAGCTGGTAGTTTGGAGTAAAACTGTAAAGTTAAACTTTTTGGAATTGTTACTGCCCCGAGTGGGAATATAAACTATATTGAACAAAATGTATTTAGCCTGTTAAACAGTCCACCTAAAACTATAGTTAATTAGTTTACGTTATTACATCACTTCTAGTAGAGGCTCAAACTGGTACAGAGTAAGAGGAGCTCCATCAGGTGAGCTGACTGCTACCCATATGGGGCTTTAAGATAATGATGAGTTTAAATTTCCTCTTAGAGCTAAGTGAGAATAAAACTGGAGGCAATAAATACTCTTGGCCAAAGCCATTAAATGAAAAAGCTGGGAATTCTCCAGCTCTTGACTTAAATTGTTTGTTTATCAGCTGGCGCCTAGTCTGGAGTCGAGAGCTGGAGATTTCTATCTGTGACAGAACTTTGAAACTCTTGCAGGACACTTTCATTTCAACTTAAGGTAACTTGAGTTTATAGCTTTGGCTTTAAAGATTACTAATGATTTACTCATTTCCTTACCATTTAACCAGAGTGGACTTTTTCCCAGGAAGGGATCTGTGTTTATTTAGGGCCTTTGTCTGCGGAGGGATTAAAAGGCAGCCCACCAGCATTGTGAACTTGATGGTAATAAAAGGTCACCAAAACACACCATAAAAACATTCTTACCATGGAATTAATTATACAGTGTAATTTTACAAAGCAGCTCGGTTACTCCATCCTTGCCGTCCCCCTACCCCCGTTCTTAAACATTTCATCTTTTAAAAATTGAAGTTTTGGTATAATTTAGGCTTTTGAAGCAATATTTTGCTGCTGTTATGGTATTTAAACATTGAAGCAATTGTCACCTGAGTTTAATTCCTTAACAATTTTAAGGTTTTTTAAATAAAAACGATCGTTGTTGTTAAACTGTGGGATGAATAACTTGTTTGGGAGAGGGTAGAGTACTCTAAGGGATGGTTGGAGTTTCAACAGCTCAGTTTCTAAAAACCTAAGACTAGTTAAGAGTTTTTTTTGTGCCACCAGGTGGCATTGCATCCAAACCTGCTTGTGATAAAGGGAGGTTTTCAAAATAAATTCCTTTTTGTTCAAGAGAGGTTGTAATCGTTTTGCTAGATTTTGCCTTTGAAGTTGGCTTAAAAATACATCTGATACCAAGGTTGATTAAATGTCTCCAAAGACCTGAAGAGATTTCTGAATGCTGCAAATGTTTGCTTTTAGGTGGTGAATATTGAAAGTAAAATGTTGATACATGAGCAGAGGATTGCTAGTTTTTTTTTTTTTTTTAGGTAAAGCGAACATTTAACAGTTGGTTATTTTTGTTTTGCTTTTCTAAACACCCGAGAGAGGATCCTGCCTATAAAAACCCTCACAAATGTTGCAGAGACTCCCCAATTCGGCAAATCACCCCTTCCCCCAACGCACACACACTCAAACCCACCCCAGCCCTTATAAAAAAAAAAAAAAAAAAAAAAAAAGTGTCAGCAGGTTTCCCTGTATGGGAATTTTTAAAAAGAGGGAAAGACCTCTGAAAGGTGCAAGTGGGTCCTTCTCACAAGCCTAACTATGAGATTCATTAGGCAGTCCATGCTCATGTGTTAAAAGCTGCTTTTGGGAAAGTAAATTCTTGCAGTTTCCTGTACTGGTTTTGAGGGAGTCTTTATAGTCTTTCGAAAACAGCTCATTTTAAGAAAGTGATAATGTAAAAGCAAGAAAAAAAACCCCTCATTATAAATTTTATAAAAATATAATTTTTAAATTAAAATATACGTTGTTCTTTTTTTATGAACCTGCATATATTAATAAACTGTACAGAAACAAATTATTTAATACAACCTATCTAGGTGCTATGATATGTTGAATAAATAAAGTTCAGTGTGCACTCTGTTGATTTTTACCCTTTTAAAAAGTGTATTCACCATGCAGAGATGTTTAATGCTTAGCTTTGATCATTTATCAAAAAGCTTTATGAAATTTTACTCATTTTATATTCCTGCCTCTTCTGTCGAGGCTTCTTAGAAGTGTGCACAACCTGTTTAAGAAATGTATATGTTTTCAAAGTAAATGTTTGACCTCCCACCTTGATGTTCCTGCTTTTAAACACACACACCCATACCCCCCCTTCTCTATATTTTGAATAACTTGATTGAAATGTGTGTTGTACTAAAACTAAATATATACAAATTTCAGTATTACAAAAAGAGAATTGTGTTTTAACAATTATAAAAATTTAAAAGTGGCACATTTGAAAATAGTCTAGACAAAGGTACTCAAGACATTTGACCCTGAATATTTTACTTTTAAACTTGATACAACAGTCTGTTTCTTAGCTTTGTTGTATGCTGATATTCCTACTTATTTAACATCAAAAAGCTGTAGTGGTTTCTCTTTATAGATTGTGCCTGTGTTCTGGAATTGCCTCCTGCTGCCCATGAATTGCTTCTTGGCTTGTTTTGTTAGAATTTCTCACCAGGGTTTTTGTGAGCTATGTAGCCAACATTAAAAAAAAAAAAAAAAAAAAAAAAAGAATTTGATACAGTAGACTGGATTAGTAAAAATTATACTTACTATTCATAATGGTAACTGAGTAAACCTCTTGGATCAGCATATCAGTTTTATGTAATGAAAGCCCATGCAAATCTCATGTAATAATATGCATATATAAAATTGCCTACAATGTCTCTGTTTTTCTAGTTATTTCTGTAATATTAAATGACTTTTTTTGCAGAAATTCCAGAAACCTACTTTTTCATTAAAAAATAATAGGAAAAAAATCCTTACTCGTTTCAGGGTGTGTGTAATTTGGTAATGGAGCATTTAGATTTTGGCTTCTTTCATTTCAGTTGGAAATAGTATTGGTGTAAGTGAGTGTTGCCATGGGAACCTCCACATAGATATAAAAGGCAAGACTGTCTAAGTGGAGGAGGAGGGGCGATGTACTAAAATACCACCGGCCTAAATGATCTATTTTATATGTATGTTGGGGGGTGTAGGGGGAGCTAGTTTGAGAAGAGAAGAAAAAGTGGTGCAGAAAGTAAATGTTAAAAGTTAAAATCATGTACTCATACTTATGGAATCGCACAGTTGGAAGTGTTGTAAATTTGAAATGTGATTCTTAATGATTTGTGTCATTTGCGTGTGCCGGGAGTCTTTGCATACCTTATTTTTAAACTGTTGACTAAACGTGTTTAACTTACGTGATTTTAGATAAAATATTTAATAAAGTGAAATTTGGTTGGAAGGTTAGGATTTGGGTCTCTGAGATGGTTTTAATTGTAACTTTATTAAAGATAATTATCATACTTTATTCTTTTTCAGATATCTGAACAATTTCTTAAATCTACAATTTTTGGAGACTTGGCTTTCAAAGGAAAGCTGGCTTTAGAATATTTTTAATATTAGATTTCAACATTTAAATACTTTTAAATATTACTCAAGGAAACAATGACTTACTGTATTTGCATGTATAATGTATGGTTTTCTGGAAAAAAAAAAAAAAAAAGGATGGAACCAGCAAAAGCAAGCATCAAATCCTGTCCTATCCTTTTAGCAGCGCATGTGTTGCTATTAATCAAGATGGTTAGAGAACGGCCAATTTAACTGCATATAAAATAACATTTTTGGTTTTTGTATATTTAGGTTACAAAGAACAGTGAAATTGTGCCCAACATGAGTTAGCGTGGTAAAAATGCACCATCATCATTGTACTTTTAACACTATAGATTCTGGTTGTCAGATGCACGTGTAAAAAAAGAAAAGACATTAACCTGGGGAAAACTGTTTAAACTTACCTTTTTAGTGAGTCCAGAGAAAAAGTGAAGCTGCCAAGGTAATAAAACATCCAGAAGTTTTTAAAATAAAAAGGGTAATTTAAATTAAAAAAGGGAGGCGGGAGCCGGAGAAGAAAGAGGCTAAAAAAGACAGCACTCTGCTCCCCAGGCCAGGCAGCATCTGATGTAAATTAACCCCAGTGGAAGTGTATTGTTTCCAACTCCGCAAACAATGCCGGGCATCTCTTCTAGAGGCGTGGGTGTTGGCGTGGACAAGAGGGTGTTGAGAAGTTGAGAGTAAGAGGTGGCGAGTTTAGTCATCAGGGGATTCTGTGGCATAGAAAACAACAGGGTTGAGCGCAAAGAATGAAAAAGTATGTTTGCATATAAAGTTAACCAAGTTTAACCTTCAAGAGGTATGAAATAATTCATAACTGTGAGAGAATGCTTAGTTGTCAATAATCTTTTAAAGAGACTGAGACCTTAATCTGCAAAGTGTTCAGCAACCAAGATACCCACTCCGAGGTGTGCTTTGGCGTAGGGTATCTGCTTAGTTTTAGACTTCTTAAAACAAAACAAAACAAAACAAGAAAAATACATTTCTTGGAAAAATAGATAATAAAAGTGATAAAAAGTCAAGCTTATCAACAAAATAAGAGAATGAAAGTAACAGCAAAAACATCTGTGTTGTTTTTCAGTTTTTGTCTCCTGCCCCCCCAGCCCCGCTCCCATCCTCCAGCTTCCTTGAGAAAAAAATATGACTGTTTTAGAGTGGAAAGCATAAAATTGTACATGGCCTTATCAATAAATGGATTCAAAATAGCATTACTTTAATTTAACACCTTAAAAAAGTTTCATAATATAGAATTTTCTAGGAGACAGCAACTGATATTTATTATTAAGTACCTTTGGTGTTTCAGGCTATGATGCTGGGTAGTTTATGTATTTTAAACCATTTAATCCTTATAGCAGCCTCATGAAATGCAGATTACCCTTATTTTTTAGTGAGGAAGTTGAGGCTTTTTTAGGAAGGGACCACATGACAACATGTACTTACTGTAAGAATTAGCCTGATGTAGCAAAAAGAAGGCATTTTAGGTAGAAGATTTTAGAATATTGTGACAGGACTAATAACTTCAAGTGTGGCACTTGTTTAGGTAGCTAGGCTTTGATTTGTTTATTTAAAAATGGAATCAGTAGAAATGCTTTTTCATGCTCCATTGATAGCACCATTGAGTGACATACTCCGCCTCAAATCAAAATATAGAAGGAATTAGTAGTCGACTAAAAAAGTCCATGCAAGTAATTGAAAGCAGTTTTGTTTTTGGTCTCATATGCTTGAATCTAGTCAACCACAGGAATAAGAGACAAGAAAATGTGGAACCGGAAGTAAAAGCCATTAAGTTTTAAACCTAAAATAACTTCCTTGGAAGGTCTTTTAGAAGTTGGGTGTTAAAAAGAGCCAAAGGGTATCTTATACAGGACAGTTTCACATATGCTTTCTCTTTTAACTTGTGTTTTAAATTTGTTATTTTCCAAAATAAATTATTTAGTCACAACTTTTTAAATACCAGAAATTGGCCTTTGTAAAATATCCATTTTCAGTGTGCATGTAGCCTTTTTTGGTATATTTATAGTATTCGACATTAAGACTTAAGACTGATAGTGTATAAAGCTTATTGTGCAATAATAATAATAATGAAGTATACTGTTTAGTCTTATTTGACATTACACCTACCATTTGGTGTTTTACTGAATTATAATGTGTTGGGAATTGATGATTTTTATCTTCTCAATATTTTTTACCTTTCTCAATATGCACAGTTCTTCAGTCATATTACTAAAGAAATCCCTCTCAACAGCTTTTAACAAAAAACCTTTAACAATAGTGCAGGTGTGTGTGTGTGTGTGTGTGTGTGTGTGTGTGTGTGTGTGTTGTGTGTGTTTTAACAGTTTTATCCTGAAGGTAACTCTGAAAGATACTTTCTGCACCTAGTTCAGATTATGTTAAAAACAGTGAACAAACAAACCCATACTCATCATAGTCTAACTATACGACACAGGTTTCACTGAAGGCTGTAAGGAGATCTGAGGTTTATGACATTTTGCTTTGCCACTTTTTCTCTGAATTTTAAAAAGAAACCAAGTTTGCCGAAGTTTGAAATGCTAGTGCATATTTGGAGAATAAACGGAACCCTGAGAATTTTAGGTGTTTAAATGGTCTGATACGTCTGGTTTCATCCTTACAGATTTCTAGCTCCAAACATGATTGGCGGTAGTTAGGAAAGACAAATGAAGAGGAGGAGCCCTTTCCCTCATAGTGGCATGTTCAACAGGGAAAAACAAACCACTACTCTTGTTACTATAGCTTACAGCAGTGAAGAAGAGCCTCATACCAATTCTCAGGGGTTTTTTTTTTGGTAGTCCTGTGTGAAGCTTCTTTTATTTCACTTTGCTCTCTTTCTTCTTTTTTTAAATTTGTTTTTAATGTTTTTATTTATTTTTGAAGGAGAGAAAGAGACAGAGCATGAGCAGGGGAGGAGCAGAGGGAGAGGGAGACACAGAATTCGAAGCAGGCTCCAGGCTCTGCGCTGTCAGCACAGAGCCCCATGCGGGGCTCGAACCCACAAACTGTGAGATCATGACCTGAGCCAAAGCTGGACGCTCAACCTACTGAGCCACCCAGGCACCCCTTGCTGTCTTTATTCTTAATATTTCCCACTTGTTATATCCAAATTGTTTCTAGAAATGCTTACTAGATAGATTGTTGTGAAAGGAAAGGGTAGAAAAGGCAGAGCAGAGAATAGTGGCAAGAAATTTCTGGCAAGAAAAAAAGCGCTATTCTGACTCTGGCCCTTACTGGGGTAAAGTTCCAAGAGAGTAAGGATTATTACTGGTCAGCAAATCATCCAACTGGATAGTGATGAAAACTGGAGTTTAGCCAAATGTATTTTTGTGTGGTTTTCCTTTTTTCCTGCTTTTGGTTGTGGGTCATCTGATTATGACAGGATGAAGTTCAAATTTAGTTTTGCTTAACCTCAGTGATGTTATTTTTCTAACCAAAGTGGCCAATGATAATGAGATTCTTCATCAGAAAAAAAAAAAAAAGAGCAATTCTTGCTCTTTATCTGTATATCAGTTTTATTTTTATTTTTTTTATTAAAAAAAATTTTTTTTAACGTTTATTTATTTTTGAGACAGAGAGAGACAGAGCATGAACAGGGGAGGGGCAGAGAGAGAGGGAGACACAGAATCCGAAACAGGCTCCAGGCTCTGAGCTGTCAGCACAGAGCCCGACGCGGGGCTCGAACCCACGGACCGTGAGATCATGACCTGAGCCGAAGTCGGACGCCCAACCGGCCAAGTCACCCAGGCGCCCCTCTGTATATCAGTTTTAAATGGTGATGTGGTTTTTGAAGATTGAGGTTGTGATTTTTAAAAGGGTGAACTGTGATATTTCAGGAAGTATGCTAATGTGAGCATACAGCAGTGCTCTTGTGTTCTTCCAATGTTAATGGGGAAACTGTAGTAATGAGGGTGAAGAAAAGTAAGGACCCCAAAAGAAAAATATCCATTTTGTTTTTGTTGTTTAAGGGAGAGAACTAGAGAATTTATAAGTACTCTCAATTATATGTGGATGTAAAGTTTAAAAAAATGGGGAAAGAAAGCGCTTTAGAATGCTAATTTTGATGTCCATGCTGAACATCCTTATGAAGTCTATTTACAAAACAGTTGAACCCCAAAATCAACTCGAAATAAATTCCCAAGTAAGGAGTTGCTGGTTTTTATTTTACTTTGCAGTATGTGTCCTGTGGATATGAGGCTCACAACTGGGGAATGAGTTTTGGGAGAAGGTGCTGTGGAAATGAGCTGTTTGTGGTTTCACGCTCTAACCATTTAGTATTTCCCACTTATTTTCCATTGAGAATCATAGACGTGCATCTGTGTGGGTGTGAATCTTCACCTGGCACTTCTCCTCTACCCTGCCAGACAAAATGTTAGCATATAAGAAATAGGAGGTTATTTTTCTGGTATTTTCCTTCACATCCCATAGTAACTTAAGTTGAATTTTTTTCCAATCGATAACAAAAATGAAGGTTGATAGACTTACCTTTTACTTATGTCTGATTTTAAATGTTCTTGAATTTTTTATATGATACCACAGTATGCACAATTACAAAGAGAGGACCAACAGATATCTACTTACAATTTTTCAGGCAAATCTTTTGTTTTTCATGCAAACATTTTTTTTGAAGGGAGAAAAAAACCTTTCTGAATCCACCCCCCAGTTTTTGAGTCATTGATACTTAATTTTTATTTGCATTATTTTACTTTTCCCTGCTGCATTTTAGTCGTAATTTTAAAAACTAAAAAAAAGTAAATGTAAAGGATTCAAAATGAAGTTTAGGATGAAAAATTTATCTAATTGCTTCTGTGTTTTGTTTGTTTGTTTGTTTATTTGTTTTCTGTGTTTCCTACTGAAATTCCTTCCTTTCAACCCTTCTTTAAATTGGACTCAAGGAAGGCATTTAGTAAACTTTTTTTCCTGGACCCCAAACCACAGCTTTGATGGACTCTTAAGGTCATCTACTCAGATGTGAACTCATGTCTTTGATATTGTGTTTGCTTTATGATGGGCTCCTTAATCTTTCCCAGTGATGATTTAAAATGAATGAATGGGATCATTCTCATATTCTGTTAAGGTGTTCTGTATCTGATCTTGGTTTGACAGGGGTGATTGTGTTGTTGTATGTCTAGTTTGAGTTGTACTTACTTTTTCTTGATTGTGTTTCTGAATGGGCATACTCTTTGCTTTACTTTTCAGTGTTCACTCAATACATAATTATTGAATTGAAATGGCGATAAAGCCTGTGTGGGAAAGAAGTCCTCGTTTCCTGTCTTTGTTGGCACTGTGGGTTCTTAATCTCCTAAGAGTCTTGGGATGTAGATCTGTACATCACAACTAGGGGTGGGTAGTTTTTATGGCAAGGAAGAGGGAAAAAGATAGTATTGAAGCAATTCCTGTCTAGGTCTGCAAAGTGCAGATTGCATTTCTCTTTCAGTGGTGTTAGGTTTATGGCCCTTTTTTTGGAAAGTGCTATTAAGTGTTTGGAGACCTTTATCTTTCTCTGTTTTGTTGTAGCAGATGGAGTTGTCCTCTGGTGGTTTTGCTAGGTATGATAAATGTTGTACTAAAACTGCTTGGTGGAAGTTTGATCTGGAAAGATTACTGTTTTTTTGTTTTGTTTTGTTTTGTTTCAGTTTCCTGAAGAAAATGGAGTCATAGTACTCAGACTGTTGGAGGGCAACAAGCCCATCAACAGATCAGCAATAATAACATGTACTTTTCATTGATGCTTGTGATTTTTTCCTCTTCTTTTAAAAAGGTTTAGGAGTAAAAATGAGAAATGATCAGTTTTGTCTGCAATAATATAAATGGCAGAAATTATCAAGCCTTTTCCCTCAGAGCATACAGGGAAAGATGTCTACATGATGAAGAATTGTTCCTAGTTTGCAAAATAAGAATGGAAGCAAAGAGGTTATGCAATTATCTTGTGTTTCCAGAAAGATTATTCAAGGGATATGGTGTCCTTAGTTTTATTGCTAAAGAGACTTCTTTGTGCATATTTCTAATATTCTAAGAGGCGTGTCTCTCTTTGGCCATACTTTTTTTTAGTTTAATTCTGATTAATTTGACTAGTATAACTTTTATGATATCTACTTCTAATAGCTTTTATGCACATCTGTGGTTTATCCACACTGGAGTTGAGAGGTATTAGCCACCACTTAGATATTGTATTGAAACAAATGCTTGCTCCAATCCTTTTGACAAATAAACTTGTCTCTAAGAATAGGAAATCCTAACCTAACTACCTGGCTTTTGAAGACTTTTTTTTTTTTCCTTTCTTTTTTTTTTTTTTTTTTAATTTTTTTTTTTTTTAACGTTGATTTATTTTTGAGACAGAGAGAGACAGAGCATGAACGGGGGAGGGGCAGAGAGAGAGGGAGACACAGAATCGGAAACAGGCTCCAGGCTCTGAGCCGTCAGCCCAGAGCCCGACGCGGGGCTCGAACTCACGGACTGCGAGATCGTGACCTGAGCCGAAGTCGGACGCTTAACCGACTGAGCCACCCAGGCGCCCCTCCTTTCTTGAGGGATTCTCATTCTAGATCAACTGGATGCAATCTGGGTATAAAGTTGTAACCTGAACTGAATCTGTGGGGTGATGTGTAGATAATTATCATCCTCGATTTCAGTTATTTGCATTAATGAAGTGTTAACTTAGGGAATTAAAAGCTGACTCGTTTTTGTATCTGAAACTTCCTTTTCTAACTCCTTTATCTTTCATGTTCTAGCTTTGCTTTTATAGCAGCAACGTAGTGAAGGATAGTAGGAGTGTCCACAGTCTTGAGCCCCTTCTTTTCACTAGTGTTGAGGAAAAGTGGTGAACCATATTTGGAATACTAGGTAGTCTCAGTGGTGTCTGAAGCGCACTCAGGTCTTTGTGGTTACAACACCTGAGGTAGAGGATGCAAATGAATCTGGTTTATTCTGGCAGCGCTTCCCACAGTGGAGGGTTAGTAGCATGTGTACCTGTTGGAAGATTATTGGCTTGCAGTATCAAGTTTTTCCTTTTATTGAGGTCGCTAGGAAATCAAAGGTAGATTTTGGCACCCAGTAATAATCATCATCTTCCCAGCCTTCCCTCCTACTGTATGGTTTCCATTCTCACTCGTAGCTTTCACTTATCGTGTATTTATTTAGTCCTTACTGTCTGCCAGACACTGGGATACATGGTGAGTGTGAAGCACCCGCTTTCCTTCCGCTTAGTGCTTACAGTCCACGTGTTTGTGTCATAAACTATCTCAGCATCCTTTTTGGAGGAAAGGATATGCATTAATATGGATTAATATTAATTAATATGGGTTCCCAGGGCCATCAGCTTTTTTTGTCACACTTCTCTCTATTTAAAAAAATCTTCCTCTGTATACTTGTATTCCTCCTGCTTTTTTTTTCATGTTGTTTGCTTGTTTTTCCCTTCAGAATTTTTTCATGAAATGAATACTCTTATCTCCCATCTCTTCCTAAAACTTTTCTGTATTCTAGTTGAATACCTCATCTTTGTATTTTAAAAATATTTCATTATTTGATTCTGCGTATGCACACTTTTAAAAGACAAAAATGGGATTCTTTTTTTGCAACTTGTTTTTCATTTAATGTAGCTTAATACGTCATAATATATAAAACATTTATTTTATGCTTTTTAATTATTCTGAAACATTCTATTAAGTGGACAGACTTCTGCTATTGTGAAAAGGCTACCCTGAATATTCTTGAACATACATCTTTTCATGTACAGTATATGTATGAATTTATCAGTAAGAGAAATTCTAAGAAATGGAATTACTGGGTTAAAAGCTTGTGTATCTTAAGTTTTGGTTGATGTTGCCAATTTTTTCACCAAAGTTTAATCTATTAACAGCATAGGAAGCTATTTATTAATGTTCTTGTCAACACTGTCTTTACATTTCTCTTCCAGTCTGATAGTGAAAAAATGGTACAGCGTGGTTTTGATTTTCTTTCTTTCCTTTTTTTAAATTCCAAATTATGAGTTTGAGCTTTTTAAGAATGTTTCCTGACCATTTGTTGTTTTTTTTTTCAGCGATTGTGTCTTCTTATCCTTTGAATATGTTTTTATTGGATTTATTCATTCAGCAGATATTTGTTGAGTACTTAGGTGTGCTGGGCACTGTGCTAGGCATTGATTGCTTCCAGTTGATGTGTATGAATGTCAAATGCTCATTCATTTATTCAACAAGTATTTGTCAACTTATCTACCATGTACTATTAGTCTAAGCCTGGGAAAACACCAAAGAGAAGTAACCCCCCAACACTCACATACACATTCCTGCTCTTAGGGAGTTTATATTTTAATGAAAATATGTGTAGGGAAATATATACGTTACAAATCTATTCAGCCAGTTCTTTTTTCTGTATTCATTTTGTTTATAGTACTTTTTGAAATACAGAAGTCTTGAATTTTTAAAAAAAATTTTTTTTAACGTTTATTTATTTTTGAGACAGAGAGAGACAGAGCATGAATGGGAGGAGGGTCAGAGAGAGAGGGAGACACAGAATCGGAAGCAGGCTCCAGGCTCTGAGCTGTCAGCACAGAGCCCGACGCGGGGCTCGAACTCGTGAACCACAAGATCATGACCTGAGCCGAAGTCAGAAGCTTAACCGACTGAGCCACCCAGGCGCCCCAGAAGTCTTGAATTTTTATGTCATTGAATTTGTCAGTCTTTTAGGGCTTCTGACTTTTTTTTTCTAAGAGCTTTTCTTTTATATTGTTTTGCTTGTTTATGGAGTTACCATGTCACTGTTTTTAATTTTATTTTTAATTTTTTAAAATTTATATCCAAATTAGTTAGCATATAGTGAAACAATGATTCCAGGAGTAGATTCCTTAATGCCCCTTACCCATTTAGCCCATCCCCCTCCTAAAACCCCTCCCATAACCCTTAGTTCTCCATATTTATGAGTCTCTTCTGTTTTGTCCCCTTCCCTGTTTTTATATTATTTTTGTTTCCCTTCCCTTATGTTCATCTGTTTTGTCTCTTATGGTCCTCATATGAATTAAGTCATATGATTTTTGTCTTTCTCTGACTAATTTCACTTAGCATAATACCCTCCAGTTCCATCCATGTAGTTGCAAATGGCAAGATTTCATTCTTTTTGATTGCCGAGTAATACTCCATTGTGTGTATGTATGTATATATATTTTCTTTATCCATTCATCCATCGATGGACATTTGGGCTCTTTCCATACTTTGGCTATTGTTGATAGTGCTGCTATAAACATGGGGGTGCATGGGTCCCTTCGAAACAGCACACCTGTGTCCTGTGGGTAAATGCCTAGTAGTGCAATTGCTGGGTTGTAGGGTAGTTCTATTTTTAATTTTTTGAGGAACCTCCATACTGTTTTCCAGAGTGGCTGCACCAGCTTGCATTCCCACCAACAATGCAAAAGAGATCCTCTTTCTCCGCATCCTCGCCAACATCTGTCGTTGCCTGAGTTGTTCATGTTAGCCATTCTGACAGGTGTAAGGTGGTATCTCATTGTGGTTTTGGTTTGTATTTCCCTGATGATGAGTGATGTGGAGCATTTTTTCATGTGTCGGTTGGCACATGATGGGTTGTCTTCCTTGGAGAAGTGTCTATTCATGTCTTTTGCCCATTTCTTCACTGGATTATTTGTTTTTTGGGTGTTGAGTTGGTGTTATCGATTTTGGATACTAACCCTTTATCTTATATGTCATTTGCAAATATCTTCTCCCATTCTGTCGGTTGCCTTTTAGTTTTGCTGATTGTTTCCTTCGCTGTGCAGAAGCTTTTTATTTTTTTTTAATGTTTTATTTATTTTTGAGACAGAGAGAGAGACAGAGCATGAGCAGGGGAGGGGCAGAGAGAGAGGGAGGCACAGAATCGGAAGCAGGCTCCAGGCTCTGAGCTGTCAGCACAGAGCCTGACGCGGGGCTCAAACTCACGAACTGTGAGATCATGACCTGAGCCAAAGTCGGATGCTCAACCAACTGAGCCACCCAGGCGCCCCAGAAGCTTTTTATTTTGATGAGGTCCCAGTAGTTCATTTTTGCTTTTGTTTCCCTTGCCTCTGGAGATGTGTTGAGTAAGAAGTTGCTGCGGCCAAGATCAAAGAGGTTTTGCCTGCTTTCTCCTCGAGGATTTTGGTGGCTTCCTGTCTTATGTTCAGGTCTTTCATCCATTTTGAGTTTATTTTTGTGTATGGTGTAAGAAAGGGGTCCAGGTTCATTCTTCTGCATGTCGCTGTCCAGTTTTCCCAGCACCACTTGCTGAAGAGACTGTCTTTATTCCATTGGATATTCTTTCCTGCTTTGTCAAAGATGAGTTGGCCATACGTTTGTGGGTCCATTTCTGGGTTCTCTATTCTGTTCCATTGATCTGAGTGTCTGGTCTTGTGCCAGTACCATACTGTCTTGATGATTACAGCTTTGTAGTATAGCTTGAAGTCTGGGATTGTGATGCCTCCTGCTTTGGTTTTCTTTTTCAGGATTGCTTTGGCTATTTGGGGTCTTTTCTGGTTCCATACAAATTTTAGGATTATTTGTTCTAGCTCTGTGAAGAATGCTGGTGTTACTTTGATAGGGATTGCATTGAATATGTAGATTGCTTTGGGTGGTATCTACATTTTAACAATATTTGTTCTTCCTGTCCAAGAGCGTGGAATCTTTTTCCATTTTTTTTGTGTCTTCTTCAGTTTCTTTCGTTAGCTTTCTATAGTTTTCAGCGTAAGGGCTTCTCACTTTTATGACTTGTTTCGAAAGGCCTTCTCCTCGCCAAGATTGTAAAATTAAAAAAAGATTTACACATTTTTCTTTTGCTTTAGGTTTTTATTTTTAAAAATTTAAATTTTTGATTCATTTGGGATTTATTATGGTGGAAGGAATGGGGTGAAGATCTAGCTTACTTTTTCTTTTTTCTATTTTTTAAAAATATTTATTTATTTTGGGAGAAAGAGTTAGAGAGAGCTAGTGGGGGAAGGCCCTAGAGAGAGAGAGAGAGAGAGGATCCCAAGAAGGCTTAGCACTTGTCAGTGCAGAGCCCGATGTGGAGCTTGATCCCACAAACCGCAAGATCATGACCTGAGCCGAAGCCAAGAGCTGGCAGCTTAACCAACTGAGCCACCTAAGCACCCTCAGATTATTTTTTCTTTTTTAAATCAATGTATTGAGGGGCGCCTGGGTGGCTTAGTCGGTTAAGCGGCCGGCTTCGGCTCAGGTCATGATCTCGCGGTCCGTGAGTTTGAGCCCCGCATCGGGCTCTGTGCTGACAGCTCAGAGCCTGGAGCCTGTTTCAGATTCTGTGTCTCCCTCTCTCTGACCCTCCCCCGTTCATGCTCTGTCTCTCTCTGTCTCAAAAATAAATAAACGTTTAAAAAAAATTTTTTTAAATAAAAAAAAATAAATCAATGTATTGAAAAACCCATCTTTCACCATTAATTTTAGAAACTCCATTAATTTCATATACTCAACTCCCACATATATTTGGGCCTATTCTGAGGTCTCTCTACTCATATTTATATCTCCTTGTTGATTCTTTCATAAGTAGGACATTTTTTACTTTGTGTCGCTTTCTTTTCCTGTTTACCCTACCTGGGAGGGTAGCCTTTTATTGGTCGTTTCTCCTTTTCAGAATTCTCCGACTATTTTTGCTTGTGTATTCTAAATAGACATGAGAGTCATTTTATCATGGTCCTCCCAAAACATTCTATTAATATCTTGATTGGGATTGCATTGAGTTTATGGATTAACTTATGGAAAATTGATATATCTACACAAGCAAGTCTAAGAGTAACATTTATTCATTACTGGTATCTTTTATGTCTCTTACTAGGATTTTAAAGTTTTCTTCATGTGTATCCTGAACATTTCTTGTGCAGTTTATTCCAAAGTGTTTTTATCTTTATTATTGTTGTTGGTATACACGGAGCCCTCTCTTTTCCCTTTTTTAAAAAATATTTCCAACTGTTGTTTGCAAATATGAGAAGTATTGATTTCTACATATTAATTTGAACTCAAATTCCTTTTTGAATTCTCTTACGTTTTAGTAGTTGTTCAGTTGGTTCTCTTGGATTTTCCAGTTCTAAAAATGATAATTTTGCTTGTTTTCTAAATTTTAGATCTCTTATTTCTCACATAACTAATTACATTGGTTGATATTTCCAGAACAATGTTGAATAATAGTAGTGATAATAATGTTTGTCATGTTCCCGATATTAATAAGAATGCTTTTATAGCTTTGATCATAAACACAATGGTAGCATTTGGTTTGAGGGAGATTTAAAAAAATATGTTAAGGAAGTATGCCATGATTTTTACTTCATGTGTGTTTTCATTATTCATTTCCTCAACAGATATTTACTATGTTTCTAGTATGGGTAGACACTACCTTGGCACTAGAAAGTGAACAATCAGCACAGGCACGGTCCCTGCCCTAGTGGAATTTATAATCTAGTTGAGGGGAGACAGATACTGATTTTATCATGAAAAACTGTACAGTATTTTTGTTACTGTGGTACAGTGGGGATACATTGGGCCAAAGAGTATATAGATAGGGAGATTCTCTTGGGGGTCAGGAAGGTCTTGTTGGACAAAGTAACCATTGATTTGTGGCCTTCAAGAGGGAATGAATTAGGCACAGGAGAATATTCCAAACAGAGGGTGGCACATTTGCAGGGAAGCGTGGTGTCGTTGCTGCTCAAGAGTTGGGCTGGCCTTGAGTCTTGCTACTCATTTTGTTCTTTACACTAACAACACTGGGAAACCTTGAACATGTTAAGCAGGGAGGCAACATAATCAGATTTGGATTTTCTAAAAGAGAGTAAAAGCTGGGAGACAAACTGGGAGCCTGTGACGATAGGCCAGGCACAGGAGGATGGTAGCTTGAGCTAGAGTCATGGCTTCGGGAAAAGTGGTAATATGATTGTGTATTCGGTTGTTTTCCTCCAAGTACTTTAGATTTAGGCATTACAAGGTCAGCCTATGAAATTCACTACACTAAGAGTAACTCCTAGCTTGGACGGAGCCAGGTAGAGGTGCAGCTTTTGGGATAAAAAATAGACAAGTTGGTGCCAATAGTTTGCTTTATTGTTTTTACTCCTATCCTCCATTTCTTCCCATCTTTTCTCTTTTTGTTTCCTGACTAAAAATCCACTCCCTTTTCATCATATTTATGTTCTTTATTCTTCCATGTCCCTTCATCCAGCAAGCATTTATTGAGCAGTTCCTGTGTATGTCCTATACTCTGCTGGGTGCTGGGAAAGATATGAATGGGCTCTCAAGGTCATCATAATGTATTAGACGAGGCAGATGCATATTCATAAAGCAACACATTGTATTAAATGTAACATACACAACATTCAAAATGAAGTTATTGATCTAGTTAGGGACATCTCATGATTGACTTTTTGGAATAGATGAGGTCTAAATTACATTTTAAAAGATAAATAGAAATTTGCTAAGGGGAGAAAAGGAGGCCTGTTTTCAGGCCGCAGGAATACAGCACGTGCAAGGACACAGAAGCATGCAGTAACATGTTTTTGCTTAACTGTGGCAGTTTGATTCTTCTGAATTTTGACATTTCTGGTTGTAAGGGGAGGGGGAAGTGGCAAGAATGAGATGGGCCAGATTGGCGAGACACGGGAAGTTTCTTCTAGAATCACTGTATTCACAAAAGCATTTACATAGATTGGGGGGAGCGGGTAGAAAAGGATCGTATGAGAAATTAAGGGAGTAATATATTTAGTATTTGGAAGCCCCTAACTGCATGTTAAAAAGGTAATGTCTCTCTTCCTAGGCTAACAAGCAAATTGTTAGACTGTTTCAAGAAGGCAGATTTAGTTGTACTTTTGTAGAAAAATGCCCTCTTTGTAAATGCCTTCCATTGTGTCTTATGCAAATACTTGCAGGTAATAAAAGTAAATGATGAAAGCACCTGTGTTGCTCACGGAGGCAGCCAGAACTTGCCGGCAGCTCAGTGACATAGAAATGAGTTGACAGGGCCCAGGTCCTCCCCAAACTTATGGAGAGACCTGAGATTCAAGAAGTGTTTAAATGATAATTGTGATTTGTACTCAGTAGAATTTATATAGTGTCTCTGATTAGAAAAGCTGAAAGCTAAGCTTAAAATTGAAAATAGAAGACTTCAGTGAGACCATTTGGTACCAAAATACGATGGTGTTATCATTTTAGTCCCCTGAAAAGAAAAACTGATTCGGCTCTCTTGCAGTAATAGCATTTTCCCTGAGCTATTTTCTCCTTCTGTTAACCATTTCTCTGTTCCTTGAGGGAGATTATTCAAGGACAGAAACCACTAGGCTGCCTCACCGAAAGGCTGGAAATATAATTTCACTTGGCCATTCCTGGTAGTGTATTTTAACTGTGGTAAGAAAGTGCTGTTCTAATTCCAGGTGCTAATATTACAACCAGCCTTTGAAGAAAGTGATCGCTCTGGTGTACAGAATTACGTGAGATCCTTACCTAGGACTCTGAAGGAATTCACAGATAACCTTCAGAACTAAACAGCTGAGGTGTGGGTGTGGAGCTCTAAAGGGATCAGGTGGGTGGTGGCTAAGTGATAGCAGGTGTTCCTTTTCAAATCTGTGAAGTACTGTGCTTGTTTTGGGCTGACTTTGTTCCGTGGGGAACCTGTGCGTTTGTGCTTTATGCTTCTGAAAGAATCAAGAGGAAACCATCCAGATGATTTAGAATCTGGCAAACGGTATTTGGTGCTTTGTAAAGTGGACACATTTACATAGGAAGGAAGTTCTGATTAACTAATGGGGCAGCAAAGTAATTACAGAATGAAAGCAAATTGGGTATGGTCAGAAGAGCACTTTATAGTAGGAATCTGAAGACAGATTTGAGTTCATTGTTCCCACTACCTGTTGTGTGGCTTAGGGTAAATTATTTAACTTCTCTGAGCCTTGACTTTTCTAGGTGTAGCTAAAAATGGTTAGAATATTAATACCGAGTCTATCTGTGTTGATTATTTTGAGGCTTAAATGAAGTAACCTATAAGATGAAAACTCTTACCGATCTGTAAAAAGACGACCATTGAATCTCCCGAGTGAGCACATTCCTTACTGTAACGCCATTTTTAAGGCCTTTCCTTTTTGTGAAAATCAAATAATGGGATTTCTAGCTTTCCTTTTCTATTTCTCACCAAAACCCCACCTTCAGGGTTGACTTTACCAGAATGGTCTGGTAATCAGAATATAATCGGAGTGGAAAAATATACATTACTTAGGAATGTTGAAACCCAAATCAGCACTCTGATTCGCAAAACAGGACTTTTAGAGCTTTGACATGAGGCAGTTCGGTGTGATGCGAAAGGATCATGGGATTTGGAGTCAGGACTCAAGTTTACGTTGCTGACTACATGTATAGAAGTGGGCAAGTTCACTCATTTCCAGAAATGAACCATAGAATCCCTGCCATCGAGAAAGCCGCTGTCATAACTGTCCTCAGTTTAATTTGTATTCAGAGGCATATTTCCCAAGACTACATTTATAATCTGGTGATGGTCTTACACCAACTGGTTGATTTCTAGTTTTCTCTTAGTTTCTGTCATAAAATGGAGGCAGAGGAGTTCAAGTTAGTTTCCCTGCTGCAAACTGTCCATATGACCTTGAGCAAGTTACTTAACATTTCAGTTCCTCAGATTCTTCATCTGTAAAATGGACATTATAAATAAGACCTACTTCATAGGATTGCCTTTAGAGAAAGGTATCTATCTGATCCATAGTATGGTTTCAATAGTGTTAATTACTCTTATTATTTAGATCACTGTTGGAATTATGAAGGAGGAAAAAAATGAATTTCTCAGTTGACAAGAATTTGAGAATCTAGCAGAGTAGTTTAAGGATGAGTCCTAGTTACTGATTTTCTACTTTATATAAAAAGATTTGGGAGAAAGGTTTTTTTATTCACTGTAGGGGAGAAAAAAAATTTTTTTTTTCCTTCCTCTCTCCTGGGGCTGGGGCCCTGTAAAGGAGACTGACAAAGGACAGATTAACAAGAGAAAAGTGTACAAGTTTATTTAATATGAGTTTTATATAATAGGGAGACTTCATAAGGAAGACAACCCCCCCTCCCCTTGCATGGTTAAAGCTGTTTTTAGACCACGTTTGGCAAAAAGTGGGAAGTGGAAAAACATGATAGGACAAACGGTATCACGTGAGAGTAGTAAACTGGGGGAAACTTCACAAGGCCTGTTCATTGGGATTCCTCTCAGAGTCCCTCTGTCTTTGGAGATAAGGATGTTCCGTTTCTCTAGGTATAGGGAGGGTACCTCTCACATGAGGGTCTTATAACCTACCTCAGGGGAGAAGGGGAAGGCCAGAGAGTTCTCCCTGCATCTGCGGGTTCTCCGATTTCATCATATGTCAAGGTGCCATATTTTGGGAGAGTGTGTTTTGAGCTCTATCACCACCATAAAAATTAAACAATTAAAATAAATCTTCAGTTTCTCCTAATTAAAATATAAGCATCTTAGTGATTTCTAAATGTAACAGAAGTATACTTCACTTACCCTTTTTTTGTTAATTTGAATTTAGAAGTAGAAGTATATAGAAATATGCCATGCTGATGAAAATATTTCATTAGCTAAAAACACGTTTTCAATATTACCTCATTTCCTAATATTGTCATTCCCACGTTAAAAAAAATGTCTTACTGTGAGATAGCTATTTTTTCTTACAAATATGAATGGTTCCTGATTTGTATACATAGTATATTTATACTTTTACATACTTGAGTGGAATAATTTACTTTCTATTTCAATTTTAACTTGTGTAAATTATAGTTAAACCTTCATCTCCCCAAAATTAAAAGATACTTGGTTTTTAAAATCATTACAAGTGAAGCATTTGAGAAGCAGTTTTTTTTTTTTTTTTTTTTTTTAAATTTTTTTTTTCAACGTTTTTTATTTATTTTTGGGACAGAGAGAGACAGAGCATGAACGGGGGAGGGGCAGAGAGAGAGGGAGACACAGAATCGGAAACAGGCTCCAGGCTCCGAGCCATCAGCCCAGAGCCTGACGCGGGGCTCGAACTCACGGACCGCGAGATCGTGACCTGGCTGAAGTCGGACGCTTAACCGACTGCGCCACCCAGGCGCCCCGAGAAGCAGTTTTTAAAAAAATTTGATTTTAGGGGTATAAGGGTAAGCATATAGTCACTACACTTTTTCTTATTTGATCAAGATCAGGGTAAAAAAGTAAAAGTAATTAGAGAATATAACACCTTATGCTTTTAGAGTGTTGATCCCTTGGATGTAATTGAGGAAATGTTAGTAATTTCTAGAAGCAAAATGAAAGAAATATGAACTAGTAAATTATCAGGTAACAAGATGATTTTGTGATATGTTTGAATATACTATATATTTTACCATAGGTATCTAAAATACTATATATAGATACAAAGATACTGTATGCACTGATATTAAAAATATCATGTATATATATTGACTTAACAAAATTCTTTGCCTTGTATTTATCTGGGACCTCCTTTCCTTATTTCTTTCCAGGTTTAGTTAGAAAATGAAGGAAACCAAAAAACCAGTAATCCTCCTTCCCTTGTCTTACAGACTTTAAACCTGAAATATGTTCAAATTTGGCTTTTGCCTGGCCAGCTGTCTTCATTTTTTCACTTTTGCAGTCAACAATGAATTGTTATTTTCACAGTAAAGATTCTAAACATTCCTGTGCTAGAAACATTCCTTGGGGACTGGGGTCCAAATATCATTCTGCCACTCTGTAATACCTGTTTTAGCTAAATTTGTGTTGGTATTTGTATCATTGCATGATTCATAAGCAAACATTTACTTAGACTCTTTTCCTCCTAAGCTGCATTTAGAAATAGTTAAATGCCTTTGAATACTCCTATCCAAACAATCTCCAAATTATTCGTTGGTTAACATGAATTATTGAAAGAGAAAGAAACCCAATTGTAGGGTGGAGGTGAAGAGGGTACATGGAAAAAAGGGCGGAAAAATGCCTGGAGGGAGTGCATGTGGGGGGTGCATGGCTGGGGAGGGCGGAAGGGAGTGGGGAACGTAGGCAAGGCAGTGCGCCACCAACATGAACTTTACCTGAAATTTCTTGTCACTTCTTTCCTTTTTATTTAAAAGTGGGTATTAGTAAAAGTACTACTACAGCACTTTTCTCCTAATGATTCTTTTTTTTTTTTTTTTTGGTCCAGTATAACTTGTAATACCAGATTTTCCTTTCAGTCATTAAGATTTAAATTTCCTCTTTCTGCTAGTAAAACCATCTCTGTCAAGCGTGGGGAGGCTGCAGCTTTAACACCACCTCATGTCTGATTAGAAGGTTTTCCTTTGCAATTAATTTTCCTCTGCGCTCTTTGTGGAGAACAGTAGCCCACTGCAGAGAGGTTAGAATGCTGTGGACTTTGGCTGTTCAGCTTAATGATACAAGGGAATAGCAAAGCAAGGATAAATGAGGTACTTTTTGGTGAGCAAAAAATGTGAACTGACTGTCAGTGTGAGATTGGTTCTAGGAGCAGTTAGCCGGCAGTAATAGGGCACACTTGAGTAATTGAATTTGCATAACAAGGCTTGCTGAAGCGATCTGACAGGCATAGAGATTTGTCTAGCTAGAGAGCTCCAGATGGACGTGACCACGCAGCAGCTGGGTGGCACGTTCATCAGCATGGACAGCACTGCCCAGACTGGCAGCTGGACCCTGGCGACTGCAGGGCTGTGGCAGGCCAGCTGGTGGCTTCTGACAGCCAGTGGCCCTGTTAGAGAGCCTTTTCATAATGGCCTGTCAGGGTACTGGACCTGCGGGGACCGGCAGGAGAATGTCACGAGTCACCAGCGAGGGTTGTTAAGCTGGAGAAACCTGCCCCGGGGAAGTAGGGGTGGTCACCCACCGTGACATCCACAAAGCTAACACCTCCCAGAGTGATCCCGCTCCTTTTGAGAGCCGGTGGGCCTGTTTTTACACGTTTGCTCTAGACTGCAGTCATTCTGGATCATGTTGGATTCTTAAACCTCGAAACCAAGTTGGCCACCTTCCCGAGAGCCCATGTTATCCGTCAGTTGAGATGGAAAAGAAGATTGCTTTTCTTTTTTTTTTTTTTAATTTTTTTTTTTTTAACATTTATTTATTTTTGAGACAGAGAGAGACAGAGCGTGAACAGGGGAGGGGCAGAGAGAGAGGGAGACACAGAATCGGAAGCAGGCTTCAGGCTCTGAGCCATCAGCCCAGAGCCTGACGCGGGGCTCGAACTCACGGACCGCGAGATCGTGACCTGAGCTGAAGTCGGACGCTCAACCGACTGAGCCACCCAGGCGCCCCAGAAGATTGCTTTTCATGTTTTCCCCGGGTCCTTGCATATTTGCAACAAGGGCATGTTTGTTTTTTGGGAAACATGGGTCATCACTTAATAACTTATCTCAGATTTATTGCTCACAGGAAAAAACCCGACTTGTTTAAAGAATAAACTGCAAAGAAAATAAGTGAACTGGTATGAAGTCAATGTGTCCAGGTTACCCTCTCTCCTGTGGCCAGGTGGACTGAGTTTATGTGGAGGAATTCTGTAACCACCCCGTCTTCCCAGATTGGAATAAACACGGAGGGAGGCCAGCTTTGTGATTGCTATTAAAAAGTTTACATCTGTATTCTTAAAATGAGAATTTTGCCATCTGATAACATTCCCACTCTAAAAAATCATGTAACTGGACAACTGTTTTTAAGGGCAGGAAAACACTACTTAGAAGCATTTTCCAATGAAGCGAGAAACTTGCTGTTACAAGCTCCAAGCTCACTTTTAGTACAACCAGATTCTGGTGAAACACAATAGTGCACACTGGAGCAACTTGGACATCGTGGCAGCAAGAACAGTCCAGAAGAGTTACCGTTTTTAACTTTCAAATTGGCAAAGGTGCAGAAGTCTGTTTTTAGCAAAGGTAGGGGAAATATATAGCTGCATAGACTGCTATTGGGGATATAAATTACTTCAGCCAATTCAGAGAACAGTTCGGCTGCGTGCATCAAAACTTAAAAACATATATACTATATAAAAAAAATAATAACTCCTCTAATAATTCTGCTTCTAAGACTTCATCCCCCAAGTTAAGAATGTGTATCAAGAGGTAGCTCTGTGAATGTCCTTTTAGCATTGTTGAGAACACTGGTTCTCCATGTGTTCTCTGGTTCTCATGTGTTCTCGTGGACCTCCAGGGGGGCCGTGAGGTCAACATACTAACATTACGCACAGGACAAATGGGATGCTGGGTAAAACTACAGGCCCTTAGCACAAATCAAGACAGTGTCAGCGTACTCTTCGCCGTCACACACATGTAGTTTCACTTAAGAATGTCCTTGATGAAGCCGTAAAATGTACTAATTTTATTAAATCTGGGCCTTTGACTTTGGCATACACGTGTTTTTTTACTTGTCTCATGAGAAATGGAAAGTAAAGTATGCACCAAACACTTCTGCTGCAGTAGGTACTGTGGTTGTCTTGAGAAAGTACTTTGTGATCGACTTGCCAGTGGAAGCATCGCTTTTTTGTGGAACTCCGTTTTTATTTGAAAAGAATAACTGACAAGGCATTTTATACAAAAAGAACAAAGTGAGCCTCTTACTTCGAGGAAAGCAGCCGAGAGTATTGGTTGCCAATGATAAAATTGGACGTTTTAAGCAAAAATCAGAATTTTTGACAACTTGCATCTGATGCTTCAAGCCTGATGGCTTCCTAATGGTAAAGACTTATGATGAGATTTGTTGTGCTGTTAAAGAATGTGAATTCCTAATATTACAAATTAGGAGTCTGGAAGATCTGTGTAACCCACTGAACCACTATTTGCCAAAAGACCATTGGACTATGTCACAGAATTATGCTTGAATAAAAGATGCACTCAAAGTGCAAAATAGATCTATGTAGATGTAACAGACTAAAAAAAAGTTCATTGATAACCATTTGAGATTGCCCACTGCACTTGTCTTTAATAAACCACCACATGTCAAGCTTTGGTTTAATGTCAAAGCTATCCCAAATTATCTGAAAACATTATGGAAATACTTCTCCATTCATCTCCATATGAAGCCAGCTTTTACTTTATATACTTCAGCCAAAACAACATATATCTGCTGCTGCATTCAAGCTGCTACGAAAATCCAGCTGTTTTCTGTTAAGCCAGAATTAAAAAGATCTCCAAACTTGTAAGACAAAGATACTCTTCTCGGTAAATGTTCTTTTGCTTTGGAAATGCTTGTTATTTTTTGATAAAAGTATGTTAACATGTAGTGGTTTATTATTTTTGATTAAGAAATATTTTAAAATTTTCTATGTTTTCTAATACAGTAAATACTGACAAATATAATCCACATAAGCAAAACCTTTGGGGTCCTCAATAATATTTAAGACCCAAAAGTTTAAGAACCACTGATTTAAAGTTATGGCAACTTGGAAGAACCTGATGCCCAAGAGGAGGGAATTAATAATTAGGGATTCAATTACATGATGAGAACCAAAATGATAAACACTTGACATGAAAAACTTTTACAGTGTTTTGTTAGGAAGAGGGGGTTATAAAACAATATATGCAGTATGATTCAATTTTTGTAAAAAATTATTATAGATACCGTATTTATTATGAATGTATTCTACGACACTAAGGTATTAAGCAGTTTTCTCTGGGGAAGAAGGTAGAAAAGGTTTTAAGACTGTTGTTGGAAGCTTAGGCTGTATCACAAGATACTGTTTTCCTCCTGGCTCTTGATGAAGACATCTAGTTCTTTACTAGGTTTGTGACATTGTCCAAATTGCTTAAACTGAAAATTCTCCCCTTATTTATTTGTTTGTTTGTTTATTGGAGAGAAAGGGAGCATGCACAAGCAGGGGAGGGACAAGCAGAGGCACAAGCAGAGGGAGAAAGAGAGAGAGAATCTTAAGCAGGCTCCATGCTCAGCACAGAGCCCAACATGGGGCTCGATCCCACGACCCTGGGATCATGACCTGAGTTGAAAGCAAGAATCAGATGGTTAACTAACGGAGCCACCCAAGCGCCCCTCCCCTTATTTTAAAAATTGAGACAACAATAGCTACCTGTCAGGCTTGTTAAAAGAATTGAGGTGTACTATGTCTGGGATGTAAAAGTCGATCAGTATACACACTTGGCTCTAACATCTGTCTCAGCTCTAAATTCTGTACACCAGCAGTGGGTCTGTGACATTCAGTGGTCAGTAAAGCTCCTCTTGAAGTCATAATAAGGGTTCTTTGGAAACAAGAAAAGCATATATTACGTGAATATCACTTTATCTTGGTGAAAAAAAGTTTTATGGAATAACAGCTGTAAGACAGGAAGTAACATCTTATACCTGCCTTCTGGTCAAGATAGGTTAAGGGAAACTAATTTCATGAGCTGCAGTTCATGATAAGTCCTCAGCCAGGTACTTTTATAAAATAGCTGGGTGCTTTACTGACATCATGTCATTTAATTCTCACAATCCTGTGAGGTAAGTACTGTTTTTCCCCCCATTTTGCTAACGTAAAGACTAAGCAAAGAGGTTGGGGAACATGCCCTAGGCATTTGTGGAGGTGGAGCAAATTCAAACCCAAGCTTGGCTGACTGTAAGGTTTGTGCTTTTTACCCATGTAATAATACGCTACCTCTGATTAAAGAGAAATGAAAACCACCACACAGGCACAAGGAATGGCTGGCCCAGCTCCTCACTCTGGCAGACCAGCTGGATGGAGTCTGAGGTGGGGAAAAGCCTGGATTAAGGTTCATAAATTCTAAGATCTCTAGGACTTAAAGACTCGTTCCTCCATGTTCAATTAAAGTAAAATAACTTATATAAAACAGTGCCTGGTACATCAAAATCACTCAGTAAATGGAGGTGAATTATTATTAACTCTGTGACAAAGCCAGAAGTTTGGGTTCTTGTTCCTAAAATAAGGAAAAAAAAAATCACCATCAGTCTATGATCCCTTACTTAAAACTCTTAGAGCCACGTGAATTTTTTGATTTCTTAGGAAAGATACTAACCTTCTATTTACCATATATCATGTAACATCCCTAACAGTAGGGTCCAGGACAGCCCCCTGTAATCAGACATATTAATGATTTCTACAGTGAAATAAATGAATGTTCTAACTAAGAATAAGTGGAGCCTGTAAATAGCTTTGCAGCAGGGGCACCTGGGTGGCTCTGTTGGTTGAGCGTCCGACTTGGGCTCAGGTCATGATCTCGCAGTCTGTGAGTTCGAGCCCCGCGTCGGGCTCTGTGCTGACAGCTCAGAGGCCTGGAGCTTGCTTCGGATTCTGTGTCTCCCTCTCTCTCTGCCCCTCCCCTGCTCATGCTCTGTCTCTCTCTGTAAAAAATAAAACATTAAAAAAATTAAAAAAAAAAATAGCTTCACAAAAGTTCAGGTGAGGTTTTGCTGTAAAGTGAGTATAGAAAAAGCTTTTGCTTCTGGAGGTTTTTTAACAGTTGTAGAGAAGGGGTTGTGGACTCATAAGGCGTACGGTGACATTTCAAGGAAAGTAAGGCACGGATTACCTGCCAGTCGAGGAACAGAGAGTCAAGTGATAGTTCTGTTCAAGAGAGACTCTAAATCCTAAATCATAGCGGTAAGTCTTCCTGGCCCCTAATCTCAATTACTAATTGTACCCAAAGGGAGGAGACAAGTACCTGTTCTTTCATCTTCTCTCAAATGAATATGCTTCACTTTAAATAAAGCTGGGGACAAAATCAGGTACCTTTTTTTTTCTTGTAAAGGATTATACCTTTATCAAAGAAACCAGACGAGGCCAAATTTGTTTGACTTGGCCTGTTTCTCCAGATTTCTACTAAGAATAGACTTTTTCTTCCTTTGTGGCGAAAGTGGAAAAATGATACTGCGTGTCTTGGTCTTTACATGCTGAGAGCCCCACGCATGCTAACTTGTCCTGAACGAGGAAAGGCAAAATAGGACTGCAGGCTGTCCTCGGTCATTCCTGAACAAAAGCAGCCACGCCACCTTTTGTAAAAGAAAAAGAACGGAGTGATTTTGAAAGGAGGGAATTTCGGAGGTTAGGAGGATAAGCAATATAGTTAACATCAGTGCTTGAGGGAGAAGAAGAAAACACCTCTTCTTTATCCCTGTCTTCCCCATTTCCTTTCCTATCCATTTTATGTCCCGTGATGCGATTATAAATACTTAGCTCTCGTGTTCCTCTTTCCCCTTGTTGAATTTGACCCCATCCCTGACCGAATCCAGCCATTCATTTGTCCTGTACCTGCCCTTGAGTAACTGAACATGGTGGAGTAAGTGGGTGACCGTGTTGGCCTGGTTTCCCTTGTAAATTAATGATCACTGATCTCAAGTGGGCCCTGAAGGCTCTGGACAGTTCTTCATGTCCTTGTTCATTCACGCCTTCTCTTCTCTCTTCAAACCGCTGGTACCCTTCGCCACTGTCAGTTGATGGTCTTCCTTCTTACTTTCACCGAGAAAATAGTCCTCAAAGAACGTCCACATGATCCTGTCACCACAATACTAGCCTGCATGTACTCGCTCTGCCTTCCTTCCCGTTCCTGCACGAACCAGGATTTATCTGGGGTTTATCTAGAGCTAACCTCTTTCACTCTGTTTTCTACCCCACTTGCCTTCTCCCCACTTAAATCAGAATGTCTAAAAGTTGTGTCTCAAATGCAGTTTGAATCAGTTAACCACTCTACTAGACTACAAGCTCTACAAAAGTAGAGATTGGTTCTGTTTTGTTCGCTGCCGTATTCCCGGTGCCTAGATCAGTACCTAAAAGATAGTAGGCAGACTTGGGTCGAATGGCTAGATGAGTGAATGGATAAATGAATCTTTCTGAAAAGAAAAGATATAAATTACAGTATGAACTCTGAAGAACACAAAACATGTCTAATAAATCACTTTTCCTGTATTTTGCCAAATTGGAAGCTAAAATCTCTTCACCAAAAATCTGGTTTAAAGAGTTTTCTACCGAATTCCTACAAATATGCCTCTCTGAGAGTTTTTCCTAGAATTTTTAAGGCACATAATTCTAGTTATCCGCATAGTTTCTGGTTACTGGGAACGAAGATGCAAGTTCTTCAGATGGAGTTCATTGGTGGCAGTTTCACAAATGAGTGGATCTGTAGAAATCCCAATGTTCCTTTTACCCAGCACTGCTGCTCAGAATGGATGCAACTGCCTGCTCTATCCCTTTTTCTCATCTATTAAGGAGGCAAGGGATGATGATTCTTATATTGAGTTATGTCTATTGTGGTCTTAGTATAATCGATTGCATTTCATTTGTTAAAATCAGGGGAAGAGTTTAGTTTTTTTTTATTATTAAAGTTTTATTTTTATTTATTTTGAGAGAGAGAGAGCAGAGTGCAAGTGGGGGAGGGACAGAGAGAAAGGGAGAGAGAATCCCAAGCACTGATAGTTCGAACTCACAAACTGTGAGATCATCACCTGAGCTGAAGTCAGATGCTTAACCTACTGAGGAAAAGTCACAGGAAAAGCAACCACATGTATTCTAATTTGGTTTTCTATCACTTGGCACCAAGCCCTAATTTATAGAAATGTGGCTATTCAAACAGACTTCTGTGTATTTTGAAAATGTACACATGCAGTGTAGTTTTAGTATGGAAGTGAGCATTATGGGTTTACATGAGCTGTAACTCAGTAGCTTGCCGTGTGTCATAGAAACAGTCTGTCAGCCTTCCAGTTTTTCTTACTAATGTGACTCAGATAGTAGTAGGATAAAAATACCTAGCTTCTTTTTTTGGTGGTTGAGTTTTTATTAGATGGAACTCAGCTAGGTCATTTCCGTACATAATGCCCTGGTAGATAACCCAAGAACAAATACCATTAGTGTGGTTACTCATTTACTTGGGCAGCTCTTGCCAGGGAAGACTCAGAGCTATTGGACAGAAAGCATGTATATAAACCTGACTGTAAAAAGGGAGATACAGAATAGCTCAGCAATACAATAATGTAAGTTAACGAAGACTTATTCAATGTAGAGGACTTTGACTCAGATTTCTTAAGAAAGTATCTTTTGTAAGTCAAGCTGTATGTATTTATCTACATTGGTCTTGGGGTGAGAATTTTTCCTCCCTTACCTCCTGCCTTTATAAAAGACCGTGAAAGTAGAGTTCATGGAACATTTCTAAATAACCAATATATAGAGATTCCATTTATATGTGGATCAGTGCTCTGCTGTCTAATTAATTGTTCTGTTTCTAATTTCAATTTATAGGCTCTCCCCTCAACTCCTCAAACTTTTTCTTTTTGGCTGAAACATTCACCCACACCCAAATACTGTTAATAAGTCTCCAGAGAACAGGGACATTCTCCTTATGTAACTCCAAGACTACTATCATAGCCAAGAAATTTGACAGTGATTCAGTGTCATCTAATAAAGAGTCCATATTCATATTTTCTCAATTATCCTCCAAATAAGTGAGCTTTTTTTCGTTTCTTTGATCCAGTGTCTAGTAAATGTTCATGCATTACATTTCGTGGTCATGTTTCTTCAATGTTCTTTAATCTAGAGCTATTCCCATATGCTCCCTTTTAAAAAAATCTTTGATGCTGACACTTTTGGAGTCAATTATCAATTATGGAATCTTCCTTATTCTGGATTTGCCAAGTAATTTCCTTAATATTGGTCTCAGGTTAAACTCTTTTGGTTACCGTAGCCTGACTTAAATAAAAATTTTAAAAGGCTGACATTCAGTTGTAGAGAATCTTGACTTCTTCGGCCTGTTGTCAGATGCTTTTCTTATAGTCCGAACCTCTCAACCAGGTACAAAGAAGCAAGAGTTGATTTACTTTTTGTAGATGCTGAAAACCTAGCCTATTGTAATGAGGAAAATTTGGTCCTGTTCTTAGTAAAAATCAGCTGTCCATTGTACAATCTAATGAGTTTTCCTGAAACCTGATTAATAGAATGTGTGCTTTTCTCTTCTCTTGCCTTACAGGAATCTTAGAATGACAGCATTAAATAATCTCTTCTGAAATTCCAGGTTTTCAGGGTCACATACAGTCAGAAATGGCTCATTGTGTAAAACAGAAACAGGCTGAATTACGAGTGATACACTACAGTTGCACCGAGAAAAAGGAATCTTTCATACTAACATCCTTATACTAGTGCTCATGGAAGGAAGTATGGACATTCCAAAATTTGTTTTTAGATCCTTCTGATCTTATCTCTGGTTTTTTCTGAAACTCGTGTTTAAGAAGTAAGTTTACCAGTGAGCTTGTAACCAAAATGATATCTTACTCTAACCTTAGTGAATGCTGTCTGTTTAAAAAGATAAAGTAAATATTTTAAATGGCGCAATGAACTTATAAAATCATGTATCTCCAAAAGAAAACATGTTTTCCTTAGTTATGACCAATGTGTGTATTTAAATGTATTGTCTTCAGTTCTACCTTTTCAGAACCTTACCACCTCTCTTAGCAAATTTTGCATACTGAAATCTCTAAAAATATTGTTTTTACTTAAAGATTTGGTTTTTATATTTTCATACTAAAGAACAGTGGATGTTAATAACATTTAGGAGTGAGTTTTCTTTCTTTTTTTTTTTTTTTCTTTTGAGGTCAGCAGTGTTTATATTAATCAGGTTGACATTTCTTACTGGTGGGTCATGAACTGTTGATAATAGCATTAAATGGTGATTCGGTTCTTACAGAAGGTATAACTCATTATCCAGCTACTATCTTAAATCATCACAGGAAACAACGGGCACTCCTCACCCATGTGTTCTGTACAAATAGTACATGAAGCAGTATATATTTCTTTTGTTTACATCTTAGACTTATTGGAGGCTTAATCACATTATCTAAGTAAGCTATGGCATTGCCACTACTTTAGAGAACCAGGATCATTACCATGACTTATTTGAGGGGGATGAAGGTGTATACATACAATTCTTTTCATAACACACCCAAAGTCTTCTTTTTCATATTGTAAGCCTTTCTGAAACCTTAACAATGAGTATACCTGGGTAGCAAGTAATAAAATCAGATATGTTTACAGCATTCTAAGTTGGGTTTAACTTAAAGTGCTAGTATAGGCATTTGAATAATTTAAAAAGATAATCACTCTAAGAGAGAGATGATGCTTGGAAAGTTTGCTTTGTGTTATAGAGGTAGATTCCTTGAGAAACGTCATTATTTTAAAAACTCTAGGGGCACCTGGGTGGTTCAGTCAGTTAAGCGTCTGCCTTTGGCTCAGGTCGTGATCTTACAGTTCATGGGTTCGAGCCTCACATTGGGCTCTGTGCTGACGGCTCAGAGCCTGGAGCCTGCTTCAGATTTTGTGTCTCCCTCTCTCTCTGCCCCTCCCCCACTCGTGCTCTGTCTCAAAAATAAATGAACATTAAAAAAATTTTTTTTAAAAACTCTAAGAAAAATTTAAGAAATGAGCTAGGTTTTTTTTTTTTTTTTTAATTATTAGGCAATTTCCTTTCAAGATAAACTTGAGTAGTATGGTATGTGGTGATCTAGAATTACCAGTATCTTTGAATTTTAAATGAAAACGTGTTTTCAGCATGTCCCATGTGAGTACAGGCAGTAAGTAGATAGTAGCATGACTGCCCTGGTAATTTTGATTTAGTTTCTAATTAGATAATATATAATGAATGAAGTCAGTGTCCAAAGATTAATAAAATACCCCGAACATCCAGGTTGGGGTCCTACACATAGGGGCTCAGTCATGATTTGTTAACGAATGTGTTTCCGGAAGCAAGAGAGCTTTTTTAGCACTTCATTTTTGTGACACAGGATGTTATTTTAAAGAGAGAAGATTGAGTGAATGCATTATTTCCTTTTATAGAGGAAAGGGATATTAACATCTTCAAAGTAACAGCCTTATTTAGGGTAAACAGGTTCTTGGAATGTATGCTGAACTGATTCTTTAAGAGAAACAATATAGCATTAGAAAATTATGGGCCACTAGAGGTCACTGTTTAGTAATCAACTTTTAATGAACCAGAACAGTCGGGAAAGCCAATAAATTACACTGTGGATTTTTCTAATTATGAATTCATATTTAATCATTCAATGACAAGTTAACTGTGGCAGTGGTTCTATGTATTTTGCATATGTGGTTATGCTAATATACTATTACATTTCTCGGAGGCTGGTCCTCCATCATTAGAGTAGTACATTGCCTAAGGCTTTGTTATCTAGTCCTAATGACTAATTATGAGACGTAATTAACTTTGTTACCACCTCCACCCCTTTCATGGGCCAAAAGTTCTTTTAAAAATAAAGTCTCACTATAAATGAAATTTACGTTTTCACGATCACAGGTGTAACTGTTCTGGTCCATTCCTCCCTCTTTCCCTCATCTAAAGTCTTCATATTGATTCTTGGTTTCTCTTGCTCTTTGCTGTGTTTCACCCGATTTCTTTCCTCCCTCCTTTGGGTTCTTTTTCCACTTTAATGTGAATCAGCTGCCTTGTTTTCTCAGAGACTGAATGTTTCTTTTCAAGTTTCCCAGCCTTGATTCAGTGAGTAGTAGAATGTGACTCTTACTGCACACCTTAAAGGAATCCCAGGGCAGGCAGCTTGGGCCGAGCGAGCCAGCAAGGGAAGATTGGATGCTTGCAATCAAGTGCGCTGCCCTCGTTCTCGCTGCTGCTGCTGCTGCTGCTGCTGCTGCTGCCGCCGCCGCCGCCGCCGCCGCAAGCAGATGGCTGTCCTCAGCCTGTGCCGCCTGGAATTCATTCAGGAAAAGGCAGATTTCCCTACTCATGTGATAAAAATTTGTTTTCTTCCTTAAAGGTTAGGCTGGTTGCCCAAGAGGAGGCCTCTGAAACCTAGGGAGAAACTGAACACGTGCACATGTGTTTCCTTTTCTTGCGGACACAATTATGCATTCTGGGGAGAAAGCAGGCACATCAGCACATTGCTGCTCGGGTTTCCTCCGCTTCTTGCTGCCTTTACCACGCCTGCTGCTAGGCCTGTGCTGTGTGCTTATGTCACTCTCTGCATCAGACACAGAGCTGATGCATTGTTTCCCCAGGCCTGCCCAGTCTCCTCAGCCTGCCAGCCAAGGCCCTCCACAGTCTGGATCCGGCTTAGTTTTCTGTTGTTATTTTTTACCGCTTTTCTCCACATGCCTTAACTTCTAGCGAAACTAGACCATTCACGATTTCTGAAATGCATCTGTCATTCACTCAAGTCTCGGGTTCTTGTTTATGCTTTTCTTCTATTAGGATTTTAATCTCTTCCTTATTTTTTATCTGCCAAACTCAGCCCAAACAGATGCCACTTCCTGTGATTTCCTCTTTAGGCAGAGGTGATCCTTCCTATGAATCACCATTACGTGTAGGCACTTACCACCCCACTCGGATGGTAATATGTGCACCTGTATTCTCTCTTCAGCTACATTGTATATCCATTAACTCCAGGGATTCTTGGCAACTAAATTAAAAATACTACAATTCCCAACCAAAAAACCCATTTGTCAGGGTGTCTAGCTTTTATAAGGTTTGTAAGTTGTGAGATATCCTTCGCTGGAAATTTTTTTTCACAAAACACAGGCCTTTGTCCATTAAAGTGAGTTCTTTCTGAACTCGTGTAAACTAATAATCAACTTGCCTTTCTTGATTACCCACTTTATAATATCACTGGGACTACAATAGTTCTTTATTAAATCTCCTGGGAGAAAAATATGTTTTATACTTTGAAATGATGCTCCTTACATTGCATAATTCTGTTTTGAAGAAATTGAGAGTTTAATTAACAGTAACCTTTTGCTTATAAATGCTACAAATTTCTTGTGTTTCCATAAAAACAAAAAAATGTGGAGAACACATGGATTTTGAACTTGAACCATTTTTTCCAGCTGTTTTTCAATTATTATTTCCACATATTATAATTTCCATTTGTCCATAATGTGGTATGTAAATTCCATATTATTAGAGAAGTATCTGTCGTGGCAGAGTAATAAGTAAAGAGTGCCCCGTGCCTAAACCTGTGTGTGCACTTTATTATAATAGAAACTAACTTGCAATGGTTGTGTTTGTTTATAAATCAAACACAGAGAGAGTTACCTGTTTGAATTCAGAATGTACTTTTCCTTGGCAACATTTTCTAATATATTTAGGTCCCTGTTTTCAACCTCAAATATATTCAACTCCGAATATCCCGAAATGATGATGCTATTAACATTATGTTGCTGCAGGTAATCATTTCAGAGCTCCAACTTGGGATGCCAGCTAGGTTGCTAACCCTTCCTACCCTTTGAGAAAACCTGCATACCCTCTTTTTTCTCCTTCTATGCTGTAAAATTTCCTGTGGGGACTCACCTACTCTTTGAAAATTTCAACCGTCTCATCCCTGTATAGTTTTCCTCATACTATAGTCCCATCATAGACTGTTCTACTTTCTAGACCTGCATTTTTTTAATTAAAAAAAAATGTTTATTTATTTTGAGAGAGAGAGAAAGAGAGAGAGAGAGAGAGAGCCAGGGAGGGGCAGAGAGAGAGGGAGAGAGAAGCCAAAGCAGGCTCCATGCTGTCCGCGCTCAGCCTGACACAGGGCTCGATCTCACGAACTGCGAGATCACAACCTGAGCTTGAAATCAAGACAGTTGGATGCTTAACCGACTGAGCCACCCAGGTGCCCCCTAGACCTGCATTTTATCTCTTGGACCCCTTAAGTTAAACTCATTCTCTAACCAATCCCATCTTTTCTATAAAACTAGTTCTTCCTTTTTGATTCTCTTATTATAATGTACTACAGTTTCAAATGTTCTGATCTTTTTGGTTTGAACTCTGAAATCAGCACTATTCAAGAGAAATGTAATGTAAGCCACATGGGTAAATTAAAATTTTCCAGTAGCAACACTAAAAAGTAGTAAGAAACACAGCTGAACATAATTTTATTTATTTATTTATTTGTTTGTTTATTTATTTATTTATTTATTTATTTATTTAAAGATTTTATGTTTAAGTAGTCTCTGTACCTCATGTGGGGCCTGAACTCACAACCTCGAGATCGAGAGTCACATGCTCTACCCTCTGAGCCAGCCAGGTACCCTGAACATCACTTTAGTAATATATTTCATTTAACCCAATGTATCTAACTTATTATAATTTCCTTATGTAATCAATATAAAAATTATTGAGATGTTTTCGATCCTTTTTGTCCATAATAAGTCTTTGAAATCTGGTGTGTATTGTATATCTAAGGCACATCTTATTTTGAACTAACTGTATTTCAAGTTCTCAACAGTCACATGTGGCTAGTAGCTACCGTACTGGACACTATATAGCCTTAGAGTCTGTTCCATAGACTTCTTATCAGCCAGGGGTGCGTTGTGGGGTCTTCGTTGTCTGCCAGAGTTCTTTCAGTGCTGGCATGGAAATTTACGAATTTACAGGCTTGTCATCCTTCCCTTCTTCTATGCTCCTTCTATTCCTGTTGTGAGGATTTTTTATATACTGTGTTATATATTTCTTACATACTAAGTCATAGTCCTTGATCTCAGGAGCTCATACTCTGGTAAGTGAGGTGGACATGGAAAAAGATGCTGCATTACAATGCAGATTGATAATTGCCATAGGAGAGGCATAGATGAGTTCCACAATAAACTGACGCTATAGTTTGGGTTATTTGCATTTATCGCATCTGACTTCTAGGCCAGTTGCTTACCTGAAGGACTGAGAGGTGAACCTCATGCATTGTGGAGTTGGGTGAGGATGTTCCAAGAAAAAGAGGTAGTTTTCAAGGCTTAGAATTAGAAAAGCACATGGCGTATTTGAAGAAGATCAAGTTAGAGTCAGTATATCTGGAGTTTTAATTGTTCCGAATTCAGCTCTTACTATTTTTTTTTAATTAAAAAAATTGCTTTCAAATGTTTGTTTATTTTTGAGAGAGAGAGCATGAGCAGGGGAGGGGCAGAGAAAGAGAGGGACAGAGGATCCGAAGTGCGCTCTATGCTGACAGCAGTGAGCCTGATGAGGGTCTCAGACTCACAAACCGTGAGATCATGACCTGAGCTGAAGTCGGACACTCAACTAACTAAGCCATCCAGGTGCCCCAAGTTGCTTAATATTTTCTAAACAGGTCTCATACTTTTATGCCTTTTTGATTCACTTTGCCTGGAATTTCTCTTTCTGCCCCAAGCCACTCCTTGTCACCTTGTCATGATCTTAATCATCTTTCATGGCCCATATTTATCTGGTCTTTTCAGTAAAGTTTTGCCTACTCATTTTTACTAGTTTCAACCCACAAATGACTGTGATGTTTTCCTCCTTTGAGTTTTGAACACTTTTTATGGAATTAATTTTCTTAGTATTAAAGTTAATTTTATAGTGCCGTAACTCTTGTTTGGATCACAAAACTTAATTTGAATGGGAATCCTGTCTTAATTATTTTTGTACACCCAAAGAACCAAGAATGTGTCCCTCCTATGTAGAAGATACTCAGTAAATATGTTGATTTGTGTATGGTAGATATTTTTTATGAGATGTTTAAAACAAAAATGAATAAGTAAAGCACAAAATTAAAGTGATCTAGAGATTCCCAGTCCCTAATGTTCCTTTTAGATTACTTTCACAGAAAGTATTCATAAACTTGATTGACTGCTATATCTAGTGGGATGAAATTTCTTGATTTTACTTGTAAAAGTAGATGCCATAAAAGCAACATTCTGTTGTAAATTTTTAGTGTAATACAGGTACTAATGGTAAAGATGAAACCTGTTTTATTATCAGAAAGAGTTAAAGATATCCTGGCATAAAAATAAGGTGGAAATCAATCTTTCTTTTGACATTTAAAGACCCATTTTGTTTCTTTACGTAACCATCTACTGCTCCTGGCAGTATGGTGGTTTAGATATGTTAAAATACCTTCCTATCATAAAACACCCAGGTGCTGGATAAAGTATAAAAAGCATACTCTTAAGTGGATTTTGGATTCCTCAAAAAATAAGGGAAATCCTCAATGACCAAATAATTGAATAGTAACCTGAAATCAGGGTGATAAACCCAGAAGCTCTGGCTGCTCTGGGGGCAGTGTCGATTCCAGGAACCAGGGGCTTGGGTATTAATGTTCATGGGCGAAGAATCATGGGTTTAATGGAAAACTGGGCCTTGTGCTCAGACGAAGTGAGTAGGCTGATCCCTGCATCCTATTCTCTCCCTCCACAAAGCCAAAATCCCCAGAGGCTGTTCCCTCAGGGAAAAGGGTGGCCTGTAGATAATCTGCCTGCTGGTAAAGGGGACTAATTGGTAAATCTGTCTATGCTGGTTTTAGGTTATAGGAAATAAAATACATCAGTCTCCCCTGAATCTTTGTAACAGTAGGTCGGATCTCGTGGGTATAGAGTTAAGATTTAAACAGTGCATCTAATTGGGAGAACACCCAACCAATAAATTTAAGGGCTTTTGAGTTGGTAGGCCCTGTCACCCATAGAAAGAATAAAAACCCTTTCTGGAGAAAATCATCCTCAATCCAGGACTCTCAGAATTCACAAATATTAAGCTCAGTAAATATGAGCTCACCAAGAAGGGGGGGGGTGCCGGGGAGAAAGGAAAAAAATGAAAAAAAACAAAAACAAAAAACCAAGACACAGAAGAAGATAAGTCACTAGAACAAGTGTCAACAGGAACAAATTTAATCCCTGAGAACCACAGATACTGAAATTCTACAAACAATACAAAAAAACATTTGAAGAAATAAAAGATGGAATCAAAAATAAATGAACAAAGAAGAAAAGAATATCAGAAAAGACTAATCAAATTTGGAAAACAAAAACATTGAAATTAAATATCAATAGATAAGTTTAATGGTACATGGGAACTAAAGAGAAAATTAGTGAATAGGAAGAAAGCTCTAAAGAAATAACCCAAATTTAATACAGAAAGATTTGGAGATGGAAAATATGAATGAAAGTTAAGAAACAGGTATACATGGCTAGAAAGAAAAAGTCAAACATGCATCTGAGTAGACTTCCAGATGGAATGATGGTGAGAAATGGTCAACATGGTAATGTCTGAGAAGTTTCCAGAATTGACATAAATCCACAGAAACAGGAAGCACAAGATATAACAAATAGGAGTGTTTTTTTTTTTTTTAAAGAAATCTTACTAACTACATCGTTGTAAAAGTATAAAATACCAATAATGAAGGCAAAAAGATTTAAAACAGCTAGAAAGAAAAGACAGGTCACCTACAAAAGAACAAGAGTCTGATACCAGACTTTCTCCCAGCATTATTGAGGTATAATTTGTGTATAATAAAATTCACCTATTTTAAGTTTTAGAGATTGATAAGCTTAGACAATTACACATAGTCATGCAATCATCATCACAGTGAAATATAGAATATTTCTATCATCCCAGAAAGTTCCCTCATGCCTCTACACCCAGTATGGGCCTTGAACTTACATCCCTAAGATTAAGAGTTGCCTGTTCCACTGACTGAGCCAACCTCGTGCCCCTTCCCTCATTCCACTGATTGAGCCAGTCTGGTGCCCCCTCCCTCATGCCCCTATGTAGTCACTCCTCCCAGCTTTAGGAAATCATTTAAAGCCTTTCTTTCACTAAGTTTTTGTCTATTCCAGAATATGTAACAATATAAAGTAAGAGGGATTCATACAATATGTAGGGTTATGTGTGAATGGCAGCCTTTTTTTTTTTAATGTTTATTTATTTTTTTTTAAGAGAAAGAGAGCAGGGGAGGAGCAGAGAGAGAGGGAGACAGAATCCTAAGCTGGCTTTGCAGTGCCTGACACGGGGCTTGAACTCACAAACTGCAAGATGATGACCTGAGCCGAAATCAACAGTTGGACATTTAACTGACTGAGCCACCCAGGTGACCCTAAATAGCAGACTTCTTAAGAGCAACAAGGGAAGCCAGAAGACTGGAATAGTATTGTCAAAGTACTGACAGATAACTTGTCAACTTAGAATTTGCATCCAGCAAAACTATTCTTCAAGAATGTGGGGTAGGTTACAGTTCTGGTTAAGATGGAGTTAAAAACCAAACAAACAAAATAAAAAACACTGCCCTTTCCTACTGAAAGTGTTTGAAAACCTTGGACACAATGCATGAAGCAGCTATTTGAGACCTCCGAAAAGTAGGTGGTAGCAGGTGGATTGGAGAAGGTACAAAAGCTCTGCTAACAAACTCCCTGAAACCCTTCCCCTAACCTTTGTGTCTCCCAGCCTGGATTCAAAGGCAGTTGTGAGTTCTGGAACCATGCATGGGTACAAGCAAACAAAGTTCTAAGAGAAAGGATCTTTCCAGTGTAAGAAGCAGTAAGAGGGGCCCTATGGAAATTCACTGTTTTCACTCCCAGCATTGCCACACTGACAAGCCTTACTTGCAAAGCTGCGGTTTTACAAGTGTGGCAGGCATGCGCTTAATATTCTGAGCAGGGGAATCCTTCTCTCTGACTAAAAGAACTGTGGTTCAAAGAGTGGGGAGGAATCCCAATTGCTTTTTACTTTTTTTATTCTTCTTTTCCTTGGCCCCAGGTACATACGTGGTTTCAGGAATTGTAGGACTTTAGAGTCAGAGGGCCATAAAGGGAGGATTGGAAGTGGATGTACTGGAGTGTTAGTAGGGGGGAGTTCATAGGAGGGAACTCAAGAAAGGGATCCCATATGTTGTATCAACTGTTGGGATCTCCCAGGGCTGGGCAGCATGGATTTCATTCTAAACAGCATACCAAGGGAGGTAAGAACTTAACTGCGGGTTAGACAGCCTTCTGAGTATCAGACCGGCCCCTGACTGATGCACATGTAGAACATATTCAAATAGTACTGCCAAGACTTTGAAAACTGAACTGACATTGGGACCACAGCCCACAAAAGGCATGTTGCAATTTGTTTGACCCTAATCTGGTCAATTGCCTGGTGAAACGAACAGACAAAACCCCAAACACAATATTTTTCATAGAATTTGAACAAGACCCAGAGTCTCATAACACATACTATTCCAAAAGTCTATGATGAAAAATTACTTGACATAGGAAGAACAAGGAAAGTCTGATAAATTCTCAAGTGAAAAGACAATCAAGATGCCAATCCTGAGATTACCAGGCAGTGACTTTAAAACAGCTATTATAAATGTGTTCTAAGAAGCAAAGAAATAGAAGCAATAAAAAAGAACCAAATAGAAATTTTATAACTGAGAAATACAGTTAACTAGAAATTTGAAAAAAAAAACCCACTGGTTGTGTTTAAAAGCAGAGTGAATATGACAAAGGAAAGAGTCAGTGAATTTGGAGGCAGAAATGACGTGAATAGAAATTATCCATTCTGAACAATACAGAGGAGAAAACCTTAAAAAAAAAATTAGCAGAGCTTCAGGATCCTATGGGATAATATCAAAAAGTCTAATATTTGTGCCATTGAAGTTCTAAAAGGTTATGAGAGTGTGGTGCAGAACAAATATTTGAAGAAAAAAATGACTGAAAGCTCACCAAATTTGACAAAAGACAAACTTAGAAATCCAACAAACTCAGTGAGCCTGAAAAAGGATAAACTCAAAGAAACCCGTGCCCAGATATATCATAATCAAACTGCTGAAAACCAGAGAAAAAGAAAAAAAAACTCTTGAAAGCAGTCAGAGAAAAGTGATGCATTACAGGGGAACGATGATTGGAATGACTTCAGAGAAACCATGAAGCCCAGAAGGCAGCGGAACAACACTTTATAGTGTTGAAATCAAAATTCTATATATGGCGAAATATCCTTCAAGATTGAAGGTAAAATAGGGATGTTCTCAGCTAAAGGAAAACTACAAGAATTTATCTCCTGAAGACCTGCTCTAAAAACATTAGGTACTGCATCTAATAGAATAACCTCAAAACGTATAAAGCAAAAAAGTGTAGAACCACAAGGAGAAATTGACAAATGTGGGACACTGTCATGGTGGGACAGTTCGGTATATCTCTCTTGAGCAATTGATGATCAAACAACAACAACAAAATAAGGAGATAGCTTTGAATAACACGAAGAAGTTGGTCAGGAGGACGTATATAGAACCTCTTACCCAGCCATCGAAGAAGAAATATATTTCTCAAGAGTTGGAAAAATTAGGGGCACCTGGCTGGCTCAGAAGAGCATGTGACTCTTGATCTTGGGGTTATGAGTTCAAGCTGCATATTGGGTGTAGAAATTACTAAAAAAAAAAAAGTCTTGGAAAAATTATTAAAAATTAACCACACAGTATACCACAAAGCAAGTCTTCAATACCAATCTATATTTTATAGACTGCATTCTCTAACCACAATACAATTTAGATACCAATAGCAAAAATAAATAAAACCTTCGATATATTTGAAATTAAAAATCACATTTCTAAAGAATTCATGTTGTTTACTCAAAGAAGTTAAATAAGAAAAAATACTTAGAACTTAATAAAATATATATATTAAATGGGGATACACCTCACACAGGACTTTTAGGAAAAAGTAAATCCAAGTTTTGAATGGAAGTTGAAAGTATATTACAAGGAAGCAAGTGGAGTATGACAGAAAACTTCTAAAAATTAAAATTTCCTAAATAAAAATAAAATACATGTTGAAGGATAATATCAAACAATATCAGCAACACAACTCAAATAACCCAATTAAAAAATGGGCAAAGGGGTGCCTGGGTGTCTCAGTCGGTTAAGCGTCTGACTTCAACTCAGATCATGATCTTGAGGTTTGTGAGTTTGAGCCCTGCATTAGGCTCTGTGCTGACAGCCCAGAGACTGGAGCCTGCTTTGTATTTTGTGTCTCCTCGCTCTGCTCCCTCCCGTGCTCATGCTCTGTCTCTCTCTGTCTCTCAATAATAAATAAACGTTAAAAAAATTTTTTTTAAATAAGCAAAGGAAATAAAAAAGAATGAGATCTTGCCATTTGCAACTACATGGATGGAACTAGAGGGTATTATGCTAAGCGAAATTAGTCAGAAAGACAAATATCATATGGCTTCATTCATATGAGGACTTTAAGATACAAAACAGATGAACATAAGGGAAGGGGAGCAAAAATAATATAAAAACAGGGAGGGGGACAAGACATAAGAGACTCTTAAGTATGGAGAACAAACAGGGTTACTGGAGGGGTTGTGGGAGGAGGGATGGGCTAAATGGGTAAGGGACATTAAGGAATCTACTCCTGAAATCATTGTTGCATTATATGCTAACTTGGATGTGAATTAAAAAAATAAAATAAATAAAAAAAATAAAATAATGGGCAAAGGACTTGAGTAGACACTTCTCCCAAGGAGTATACAAATAGCCAATAAAACAATGAAAAGATGATCAACATCACTCATCATATAGAAATGCATATCAAAACCACAATGAGATACCACTTTGCTCTCATTAGAATCTAGGCTATTATGGGGCACCTGGGTGGCTCAGTCAGTTCAGTGTCCAACTTAGGCTCAGGTCATGATCTTACGGCTCTTGGGTTTGAGCCCCATGTCGGGCTCTGGGCTGATAGAGCCTGGAGCCTGCTTCAAATTCTGTGTTTCCCTCTCTCTCTGCCCCTCCCCCGATCACACTCTTTCTCTCTCCTTCAGAAAGAAAGAAACATTAAAAAAAAAAAAGAATCTAGGCTATTATGAAAAGACAAACAACAGAAAACAACAAGTATTGGTGAGGATGTGGAGAAACTGGAATGCTTGTGCACTGCTCGTGGGAAGTAAAATGGTGCACCCATGTGGAAAACGGTGTGGTGGTTCATCAAAAAAACATAGAAGTACCATATGATCTAGCAGTTTTACTTCTGGGTATATACCCAAAATAATTGAAAGAAGGGATTTGAAAAGATATTTGTATACCAGTGTTAATAGCAACAAGTTTCATAGCAGCCAGAAAGTAGAAACAACTCAAATGTTCATTGATGGATGAATGGGTAAACAAAATCTGTATACATGCAATCAAAAGTTATTCAAACTTAAGATGGAGTGAAATTCTGATACATGCTATAACATGGATGAACCCTGAGGATGTTATGCTAAGTGAAATAAGCCAGACATAAAAGGATAAAATATTGTATGATTTCTCCCTACCACCACCCACTCCCTTGGCAATCGTCAGTCTGTCCTCTGTATTTATAGGTCTCATTGTGCTTTTTGTTTATTCATTTGTTTTTTAGTTCCCACATATGAATGAAATCATATGGTATTAGTCTTTCTGTGTCTGATGTATTTCACTTAGCATAATACTTTTTTGGTCCATCCCTGTTGTCCCAAGTTGTAAGATCTGGACTTTTTTTATGGCTTCATAATATTCCATATTGTGTGTGGGTGTGTGTGTGTGTATTTACATACACACACACACACACACACACACACACACACACATATCTCCTTTATCCATTTGTCTATCAGTGGACACTTAGCTGCTTCCCTGTCTTGGCTATTGTAAATAATGCTGCAGTAAACGTAGAGGTGTCTATACCTTTTCAGATGTGTGTGTTCATTTTCTTTGGTTAAATACACAGTAGTGGAATTGTTGGATCATATTGGTATTTCTTTTTTTAAACTTTTTGATGAATCTCCATACGTTTTCCACAGTGGCTACACCAATTTACATTCCTACCAACAGTGCATGAGGGTTCCTTTTTCTCCACATCCTCACCCATACTTATTTCTTATCTTTTTTATTTTAGCCGTTCTACCAAGTGTAAGGTGATAACTCATTGTGGTTCTGATTTGCTTTTGCCTGGTGATTAGTGATGTTGAGCATCTTTTTATGTGTCTGTTGGCTGTCTGTATTTTGTCTTTGGAAAATGTCTTTTCAGGTCCTCTGCCAATTTTTAAATTGGGGTATTTGGTTTTTTGGTGTTGAGTTGTAGAAGTTCTTTATATAGAATTTTGTAAGTCATACTGTACAGATTTCTCTGATTTTCGGCACCCTCTGTTTTCATTAACAAATCAGGAAAAAATTTTTTTAACAAAATGCTATTCATCGTTTTCTACACTATTAGACTTCCTCTACTTCTCTTTTTGCTGGAAATTTCTTACTATCAATTTATTATATGGCTATTATGCAATGAACTCAGGGTCTAGGGGAAGCAAACAGGTAAACAACTATGATAGTGATGTGATCAGTAACAGGGATGCAGATAAAATGTGTATGGAGGATGCACAGAATGTGGGATGGAGGTTGGAAATGACATTTGAGCCGAATTTTTGAAGAATAAGTGGATTTTTGCTAGCTAAGCAGAGCCTGAGATGGGTGCTGGAGTAGGGAGTAAATGTGGATAAGCATACCAGAAAGACACAGCATGAGTGTAGGAAAGCAAGAAAGATGAAGTTCATCTTTTGCATGTGGGGAAAAGAAGGGGTCATCTTGTTTGGCTAGAGTGCCAGGTGTTGGGTGTCAGGGGCTGAGAAATTAATCTAGAAAGGCGAGCTGAGATCAAGCTTGGAAGAACCTTGCATACCATGCTGAAAAACTTCTAATCTTGGGGTAAGATGGAGATCTTGAAAGATTTCAAGGAGACAGATAAGATGAATGGTTTTCATGGCCTTGGTGAGAATTGGGTTCAAGGGAGAGTGTGCAGAGAGAGGAGAACCAACCAAGGTATTGCAATCTTTTAGGTGAAGGACGAGCAGAGCCACAACCAGAGCCAATAGCTGGATATGGAAAGAAAAGAAAAATTGGAGAAAAATATGTTCTGTTAAGATAGTAAATTCATGTTTTGATGCACCTTTTCTGTTCTAAGTGCATGAAAATCATAGAATATAGCAATCAAATACATAAGAAAATAAATAGGACACAGTTGTGCTCCAAGGTAAGACACCTGTCTCCGTGGACCAAAACCAGAGTGGAAATATAGTACATTGAGTGATACTAAAGCCATCAGCTAGCTAAGCTGTGGGTCCAGTAGTGGCTGGGAGTTCTGTTCCGGGGTAAAAAGTACTCCATGTGAGTAATGGGGGCTGGTCCCAGGCACACAGCTGGCAGACTGTGAAGCTCAAATCCCCAGCTGACCATGGCCCAGGGCTACGGTTTTTAGTAAGCTTTGAACCTAGGACATGGAAAGACATTACAGTGGTTAAGACCAAGCCCTGAACCAAGCCATCTGTTGGCTCCATGTCTGGATCCGTGGCTTCCCTAAAATCCCTTAAGAGCGGGCACCGAACCCCCAGCCACTGTAAGAACCGATCCTAAACTGGGGCCCGGGAAGCCAGAATAGACAACTGTAAAATCATATACAGGGAGAAGTGAGCACAGATGGCTAGGGTAGGGGGTAGGGAGTAAACAAAATTTCTCCATTTACAATGAGCTTGCATCCTGAAATTCTACACACATAAAAGATAGTTAAAAAATAACCCTACCTGAGGAATTATTAAATGATATACTTTAGTGAGGAGAAAGATTCAATCTAAGGAGAAAGGCAAAGAATATCAGAAATAATCATGAGCACAAAATGATTTTTAAAATAAAATTAAAAACTTTAAGTACTGACTATTTAAAAAACCTGTTTTGTGTGTTTAAAAAAAAGATAAAACTAAAACTCTGGACAATAAGATTTACAGCGTAGGGGGGAGTCGCGTGGTATCCTGTGGCTTAACGCATGTTAAGGTTCACATCATGTTTGAGAGGAGAATGGAATCCTGAAAAACCTTAGATGTTACTGGAGGAATTTATAGTTAGTGATATATGTTTAAAGTTTTTAAGGATTATCATTTAGAAGAATAGAAAAGTGATCGATAGATTCCAAAGCCCACAGGAAAATGAAAAGGAACTTAGAAAACTTTTATCAGTTCAGCAGAAGGTAAGGGAGGAGGAAAAATAAATTCAAGGGAAAATGAAAGTAAATACCAAAAATGTGCTAGAAATATGTCTAATCATAATAAATGTAAGCAAATTCACCTTTTTAGGAAAATTTTTAAATGTTTATTCATTTTTTGATAGAGACAGAGCAGGGGAGGGGCAGAGAGAAAAGGAGACACAGAATCTGAAGCAGGCTCCAGGCTCTTAGCTGTCTGCACAGAACCCAATGGGGGGCTCAAACCCATGAACCGTGAGATCATGACCTAAGCCGAAGTCAGACATCTGGTGGCAGTCATATTCTGGGGAACTGACCTTGAGAAATGCCGCCACGGGATTTGTAGTGTCTGTGGATAATAGTAATTACTATCTTAACTGAGATAGGAAATGCAGGAGGAAGAACCAGTTTGGGGTCTGCGTGAGGAGAGAATGGGAAGATAGAAGTTGTTGGAACATGTGGAGCTCATTAGATCGGTGTATTTTGTTTGTTTTGTCTTGGTTTGGGAGATTTTTGAGCCTAGAGACTATTACAGTGCTGCCTTGTAGTGCCTGGCCTGGTGCTGTGTGCTGTAGTAGGAGTTCAGGAAGGTGGAATGGATATATGAATTAGCTGAGATAAATGTATTGATTTACCAATGAGTGGAATTGGAGATGAGATTTATTTTCTAGGTGACGGCACTGAGGCTCCAAGCCACTGATTTGCACAAAATAATACTGTTCGTGTCAGAACCGGAGCTTGAACTGAGGTCTACTGTGTTCACCTGTGCAGGCCATGCCTCTCTGAAGAGACCTGAATTGAGGGTGAAATTCAGCTTGACCTCCATATGTCAGACTTGGTCTTCTTACCTCCTCAAGGCTACTTGCCTGCTTAGGGTAGAGCCTTTTTCTGATTTGCGTATATGCAAGGGGCTGCCTTTTTGTGGTTGGTCTACCTTGAATTGTGACATTCTACAGTTCAGACAAAGGCACCACCATTTCTCATGCCTGTAAGGGAAAGAGGAAATTAAATAACCGTAGCCTCTTGGCCTAAATTTGGCTTCGTAATTAGGCAGACCAGCAGCCCTCACTTTGTTCCCAAGTATTATCTTGGGATTATTGCCTTCTCTTATATCTTTGAGCCGTTTCACTTCACTTTACATCCTCTCATTTTACACTCCCACCTTTCACCCCAACCGGTGCCAGGACCCTAGGCGGTGTCTCATTTTTATGAATGTTGGCATGTGTGTATGTGGCACATATAACATGTTGGGGTTTTTTTGCTACTACCATGTTTGTGGCTTAAGTTTAAATACCATTTGTTATGGGTTTATCATCATTTGCTTCTTTTGTTAGCCTAAGCTTTTGGTTTAACCAATTCTTGATTGTAGGTCTTGTGCTTTGTTTAGTCTCATGTTTTTTTTCAACTTAACTCCTAGATGATCTGTCAGCAGAATTTGTGCATCCTTCCTGTCTTTGGGGAAGCAATCTGGCCTAGTGCAGTGAGCATACTATTGGAAATTGGAGGATCTTAATTTTACCTGTTTGCCTAAACTGGATATATTTGCTTATTGTCTATGAACTGTTATTTTTTAAACGGAGGTTATAAGACTAGTATGGCTTTCCTCAGTTTTCTCTAGATAACTACATTAAGGGTTCATAAAAATCATTATAATTAGGGGTGCCTGGGTGGCTCAGTTGGCTAAGTGTCCACCTTAGGCTCAGGTCATGATCTCATGGTTTGTGAGTTCGAGCCCCACGTCGGGCTCTGTGCTGACAGCACGGAGCTTATTTGGGATTCTCTCCTTTTCTCTCTGCCCCTGCCCCAACTTGCACGCATGTGTGCACATTCTCTCTCTCTCAAAGTAAATAAATAAACAGTAAAAAAAGTTACCATCTTAACCATTTTTAGTATACAGTTCAGTTCAGTAGTATTAAGTACATTCACATTTTTTGTGCAACAATTAAAGACCATCTATCTCCGGAGCTCTTTTTATCTTGCAAAACTGAAATTATGTACTCATTAGATAGCAACTCCATATTTCTCTTTCCCCCCAGCCCCTGACAATCACTATTTTACTTTCTAATTTTAATTTTTAAATTTTTTTTCTATTTCATCTTAGAGAAAGAGGGGAGAGAGAGAGAGAATTCTAAGCAGGCTTCATGTTCCACATGGAGTCCAGTGCAAGACTTGATCTCATGACCTTGGGATCATGATCTGAGGTGAAATCAAGAGTCAGATGCTCTACTGACTGAGCCACCCAGGAGCCCCAACTTCCTGTCTTTATGTGAATTTGACCATCTGGGTACCTCATATAAATGGAATCGTGCAGTATTTGTCCTTTTTTGACTGGCTTATGTCACTTAGCATGATGTCCTCAAGGTTCATCCACGTTTAGCATGTGTGAGAATGTCTTTCCTTTTTAAGGCTGAATAATACCCCATTCTATGTATACACCACACTTTGTTTACCCATTCATCCTTTGATGGACATTTGGATTGTCTCTACCTTTTGGCTGTTGTGAATATTGTGGCTATGAAAATTGGTATATAAATATCTCTTCAAGACCCTGCTTTTAGTTCTTCGGGATATATATATCCAGAAATGGAATTGCTAGACCATATGATGATTCTATTTTTATTTTTTTGAGGAGCTACCATACTGTTTTCCATAGAAGCTGCATCATTTTATATTCCCAGCAGCAGTGCTCAAGCATTCTAATTTCTCACATTCTCGCCAATACTTGTTATATGATTGGTTTTGCTTTAGAGTAGTCATCGTAATGGGTATGAAGTTTTCTTTGGTATTCTTACACAATAAATTCTGATTCATATATATTGAGCCTGAGTCTAGACTTGGAATGGCAGGTTGACTGTTGTCTTTGTACTTGACACACTGAACAAGTTACAACCATTGGCTGTTCATGTAGACAGGAGATAGGATGTATTAAAGGGTAAGGAGGGAAGGCCGTCATCTATGATAGGGTGATGCACATGGCTTATTTTTTATTTAAAAAACAAGGGGCAAGAAATATTCCTTTTTGCTATGATTCGTTCTTATGAAACCAGATAAAGAGTCCTCCCTGCTTATACTGTCAACATTCAGTAGTTGCCTTTATCACATATTTGGTCTCACAACACTTTGTAAGAGTTTTATTATGCAGGTTTTAGTACTTGAAGTCGACCACAAATATAATGAGTCTTTATTACTTCCTATAGGAGTGTTTTCCTACGCAATAAGGAAATAGGTCCAAACCCTGTGTAAACAGCAACATGTCCTTGATCCTTATGCAAATCTAGTTACTTTTCCTTAATGTTATGTTGTGCAGCATCAGAAATGGTTGCACAAAGATATGTAATAGCTGAGGGCTTAGAAAAAATGAGAGCGGACTAAGTCCAGCTTACATTTAGAAGTGCCACTTCTTCAACGATACCCACTCCACAATTCAAGAGTCCAGATTCTCACAGGGACTCCCGCGTGGTTCCCAGAGATAATAATTCCTTGTTAGTTGAGTGGAGCTTTTTAGCTTCTCTTTAGTTTCTTGCTATCTGCAGTTTACTCCAGTTTGCCGTGAGGTTATCATCTTGCCTTTTCTTACTCCTTCTTATTCTCTACCCTCCTTCTCTATCGGCCATCACTTCTTTTTACCTACCCCCAAAGTTGCAACAGTATAGAGTCTATGCGGACAGTCAGCCCTCTGTAAATAGAGGGCAGCTGATCTTGGCGCTTGTTTTTCCTCTCAAGCAGGCTGGAGGGAGACAACCCCAGAGTAGTGGTGTGGGATATGGCAGCCGTTGAATTACGCAGAATTTGGTTGTTGGCCTTGTTTTACTTTGTGACTGTTAATGCTGAATGCAAGGAGTGGATAGAAAATAGCAGATTCCTGTCAGAGAAAAATGTTGCAAATTACGCAACTCCTAAAGAAGGTAAAATAGAAGGACATGAAAGTTACGAGCTTATCTAACGAACAGACTTTTTTTTACTTGGCTTTTAGAAATGATTTTGAAAGCTGAAAGATACATTGTCTACAAAATGGAGTTTTTTAAATCACATTCTCCAAAGGCATTAAGTTAACTTTCTCCTTGGACACCAGGCATCAAGCTTTCGGAAGCCCAGAGTTTCATTGCGCTCCAACACCGTGCACCGTCTTCATCTGGGGTGAATGTCGGGGAGCTGGTTTTTACAGCGATTTTCAAAATGAAAGCAAACCATTTTGTTCTGTTTACCCCACCCTTTAAAAACCCCACTGTTTCTGTCTGATGGCTTCCGTACTGCACTCACTGGTCCTTCTCAAGCCAGCCCAACTCCATGCGGAACGTTCTGTTGCTCTTTCAGCATAAGCAGGTCTATTGTGATATTTATCTGAATTCAAACAAGGCTAATTAAAAGAGCTGCTGACAGTTGTTGTGATCTGACTTTGACTGCAGCTTGATGGTCATTATGGGTAAATAATGAACCAGGCCTGCAAATGTAGCAGCTGCCAACTTGGGATAGAAGAACGGCTATTGCTTCCAATTTAAGGATCTATCGACCGCTTCCCTTCTCCCTGCAGATCTTCTGCAGAAAACTAATGTTTTCTGCTGCTGTGTATTGTGGTTTCAGCTGTTTCAGATATAGCCTATAATTTCCCTCTTTAATATTTAACTTAGGACATTATTAGCTTTCAGAGTTAACAACTTTTCTATTTTGAAGAAGTTCAGCTTTGTCCTTACGCATGCTGTCACTAGCTAACCAGCTGTGGTTTATTTATACGTGTTTCATTTATATTATGCAGGAAACCGCTAGTCTTAGAAGAACAAGGTATAGCTTTATGAAGATGTTTCAAAATCCTGTGTAGATGTTTTGTTTTTGTTTTTTGTCTTTAGGAGCTAGATGCACGTCCCTTGCTTTATTTTCTTAAAGATAGACACCTGCTGCCACACCTCAGTTTTGCGTTTTGTTCACCTCACCAGTGACTTTTGAAATACTTTGGTGCAAAGCTCCATCAATACGGAGAAACCTCAGTGACTTTCATTACCATGCGATATTGAATGTATCGTCACTCCATCATGAGCTTTCCCGTGTCCTGTTAGCAAGTAGGGACAGGTGCATTAAAAGTAAGAGAAAAGGCACCTTGTATTCATAGATTAATACACTTTACTGCAGATTTCCCACACTTGTAAAATATAGCTTCTGGATTTCAAAGTCACATTCTAGAATTTGACACCAGGCCAGTACTTAATGACACATCTGTAGCATTTGTTCACCTGCCACGGAAAAGGCTATCTGCATTATGTAAAGCACGAGGACACGGTGGCGCTTTGTGCATAATGCAGCAGAGCTTCGAGATCTTGCTGGGAGGAAATGATCCCAAACATGCCCCTGAAAGACAAGTCTTACTTTGAAAAATAATGATGAAAAATTGCTTATTTCTCCCATGTATTTGTGTCTGTGTTTATTTCAGGAAAAACTAACTAAACTTTGTTTATCTGACTCTAGAATAGTGTTGAGAGTGTTTTTGCTTTTCTGTTTCCAGCATGGATGATGCCAGAAATAGTGTTAACAAGGGGTTATGTTATGCTGGCTTATGTTAAACCAGATCACCCCCTAACATGTGCAGAGCCATTCATCTGTGTCACCAAAACCCAAGAGAACATCTGACATGGACTCTGAAACAGAAACAGTGATCACTTACAAATCAAACATGGCACGCTCTAAACTGATTGTGCACGGCAATCTTTTCTAGAAAGGACAACTAATTGAACATGATAAAGTGTAAAGTTAATTAACACCCTTAAATTTGTTGATTACTTTCACGGGATTATATTGTTCGTTGAGTAGCAGCTTTCTGTCCCAGCTGTCGCCTTTTTCAGCGAATGTCGCTGGTAAACAATAGAGACACCATAACAAGTCGTAAATGGTCCCTGTGACAGCAGCCCCTTGTGAGGCTGCATCTGTAGAAAATGATTAGAACAATTGCATTTTAAAGACGGCTCACATTGCAGCCCAAGTCCCATTGGTCCTCTTCTTGATCTCTTTTGATGGCAGACTGGTTAAAACATTTAAGTTCTTTTGAGTAAATTAAGTGATTTACTACGTTTTGCTATATATCAATGAGAGCACCTTGGTGGCAGGATTTTTGCAGTATCATAAACAAATATAATTTGAATGTACTTTTTTAGATTTCTTCCCTCTCTAGATTTGACGGCCTCTTTCTGGTAGTTCTAGAATTGAAAATGATCTCCTTATTTGTGACTTGTAAATGGTTATTCTAAGTTATCAGCACTTGAGTAATGGACTTTCTATCATAATCCTTGGTTCAGCTTCTCAGTAAGGCTAAATTCCAAATTTCACTTCTTTGCTGTTTAGGCCAAAGACCTCACGGTATTCAAGCTGAGTAGATTTACTTGTTGTTATATTTAAAATTTTTATAGCATTTGTGTGATAACCGTGTAAAATACCTTTCCAAAGTATTCTTCCATTTGAGCTTCAAGGTAAGTATGGCAGGTGGTTTTATCAGCAATTTCAGATGGAGGAACCAAGATTGAGAGGTGTTCTAACTTCTCCAAGTGGGGCAGCCTTCAATTGTGACCTCGCTCCAGGTCTCTTAACTCAGAATACATGCTCTTCAGTTTTTTTGTGCCTTCCTAATAATGTGTGTATACATGTGCACTTATTATGCTTCTGCACGTTTGTGCAGCAGTAAGTGAACGTACCATTGCCACATGTAGAGAACAGTTCTCCAAAGTTGAGCTTTTTTGATAAGCTAGAGAACATTGTCTTACTTAGTCTTAATTAGTATTCTTGGTTATTTTAGTAGCCATTGATTTCTTCTCTGCCTACCTCCTAAACAGACAATGAACATTTATCACACATGTGATATATGCTGGGTGCTAAGATTCAAACAGCGCTTGCCCATAAGAATCCTTACAAGACATACCAGAAAAATCACTGATGAGAGTAGTATACATGCTTTATTACAAACATCACTAGAAATGTTATTAAAAAATAGAGAAAGGGGATTATGGTCATGCATTGCTCCTTAGAGTGCACATGAGTTGAGTCTTGAAAGATAAACAGGAGTTAGCCAGGCAAAGGGAGGCAAGGGAATCTCATACAAGGGAGTCACCTAGGAAAGATGTGGATGCATAAAAGGAAAAAAATCATTGCACATTCCAGCTACTGTAAATAGTTCAGTACACATAGCATGATGGTTTTTGTTGCAGGGAGTAGATAGGAAACCAGAGAAGAGTCCAGTTAGAGTCCATTGACAAGAAAAGTAAAACTTCAAAAAATCAGAAACCATTTAAGGACAAAAAAAGAGAAAGTTCATTGCTTCCCAGGACTCAGGACAGATACAGTAAGTTATGTAATTCTTCTTTTTGGTGAACACGAACATGCGAATATTTCAGAAAGAAGAACTTTTAGCAGAAAACAACAGTGAGGCGCTATGTAGAAATGCTGAGTGATAGTGAATAATGTCTTCAGCTGCTGGTTATGTTCATGTTGATGCATAATTTGAAACTTAAGCCTGTTTTGGTTCTCATAACAAAACTGCCAGACATTGGGACACAGATAAACGTAAATATTAGACTGAGGTGGTTGTTGTTAATGAGCTCTGTTGCAGGTGGGCTAAGATTAGAAAGAGATAAAAAACAAGAATTGAATTACTTTGAAAAAATTACTACTGCTTTTGTTGTGAAAATGTGACGAACATCATCTATTGTTTCACTTACTGTCTCCTGATTGAAGTTCCAAATGTGAATTTTTTAAAACACGTAACTCGATGAGGCTCCTTTATTCCTCTCCCAAATAGTGTTTGCCAAGACCTTGAAGATACTCAGACCCATATTTGAAATTTATTGTGAAATCTTATGGTTTCATTTTTGTATTTGTTCTTAATTCTGATCCTCAGTTTTCTGATTGTTTTCTTCTAATAAGCAAACTCACATTGGTTGTGAAGAGAGATAGGCTTTTATGTGTGTGTATTTAATTAGATAGTAGGCAGAACTCAGTGTCCGTGTATAAAACATACAAAATTATTTGCTCAGCTCATGTTTTAAACTGCTCTGTTTGATTTGCAAACAGATTCAGAATACCTATATTCTTATCAAAGCTTTCAAAGCCTACCCACAGTTGATGGCAAGACCGTTACTCTTTGAGAACAATTTGTTTCTTTTTCTACCCTTTCTCTTTCTGAGAACTCATTATTCTTTCAATGACGGAGGTCAAAAAATGGAAGAAAAGAGGGAATCAGGATTTGGTGGCGATTGTCCTTGTCCATGACACTTGGTATATGATGCTACCTTTTGGCATTTATTTCTGAGTATATGTCTCTTTTCCCGAATTATGGTTTAGACCTCTTGAGGGCAAAGACGGTGTTTCATACCTACTGTGACCTTATATTCTGGACTTTCTGGAATAGTTGTATTTCAAATATTCTCCTAAGCCCATGGGTTGGAGGAAATTGTTAAAGGCACCGAACAGTTAATTGCTGATGATACTTTTCTTCTTTGCACCTCCACGTGCCTATGTGTAGACCTCTCCTGTAGTATGCATCTGTCTTTTACTATTTATAATTGTCTGTTTGCCTTCTCTCTTCTCCCATCTCCATATACATGTACACACTCACCTCCACCACCACAAACACTAGGTTTCAAACTCCTTGAGGACAAGGATTGTTTCCTCTTATTCCCCAGGGTTTCCTCTTGTTCCCCACAGACAAATGGATCTCCAGCGGTCAGATTTTTTTTATGTCAACCATAAGTAGGAGTGGAAGGAAAGAAAGAAGATAGTTTAGATAATGGAGACTTCCTGTGATGCCTTTGAGAGAGAGAAAAAGAGAGGCTGACTTTGAGACTTTGATTAGATTTAAAGTGTTTCTCCGCTCTAAGGTTGATCGAAATTAAAGCAGTTCCCAAGAGAAGTGGTAGACGCCTGTGCCTTTAAAAACAGGGTGGTCCGGGCACCTATTTTGAATGATTTGGGCCTTTGCCTTTTCATCTGTACAGATGAATTCAGTCTTTCTGATTCTGGAGTCATGGGAAAAAAGCACTAGGGGCATCATCACAGGAAGGAGGCATCATCACAGGAAAGTGTCAGATAAAAGCATTAAAGACAACCACAAATATGTAGGCTTATTAGATTTAATGTGGTTACACGAGAAAACTCATTTTCTAATTCGGAACCATTCATATATCGTAGAAAATGACACGTGCCTTGGTTTTATGCATTAACATGATAAATGTGGTGGGAGGGTAGATATTTTGTGAACTTGGCAAGTTCAAATGATGGAATTTCAAAAGCTTAAAAGCAATTCAGTGATAATTTATCTCATCATCTCCCTTTCTAGATGAAACAACTTAGGAGCATTTAATGACTTGCTAGAATGGCAGCTGCTTGGTCTGTAGTCGTTAGCCTCTTCTGTGTCTCTGGGAGAACAGTTACCACCCAGTACTGCGCTCAGTTGTTTCCTTGCTCTCCCCTCTGTCATTGCCTCCTCCTGTCTGTCTTTTTGAACAAATGCTGTGTTTGGTGATGGACCAGACACCGTGCATATGGGGTGAATAAGCCAGTAGAGCTACTGCCCTCATGGAGCCAATGTTCATGTGGGGAATATGGACCCAAACCAGATAAATAGAAGAGTTAAAATAAATAGGTGGTAATAAATAGTGTGAATGAAATTAAAGCAGAAAAGGGGATCGAGAATGGTGGGGTGCCTTTTTCGATTGTCAGATTAAGTGGTCAGGTAAGGCCTCTCTGAAGAGGTAAATTTTGAGAAAAAAATCTGGATGCGGTGAAGGAAACAAGTGACGAATATCTAGGGGAAGAGCATTTTAGGCAAAGTGCAAGTCTTTGAGATGGGAATGTATTTGACTTGTTTCAGGAACAGTAGGAGTTCAGGATGGTGGGAAAGCACTGAGCGATGTAGACAATGGTATGAGATGAGATGGGAGAGGTGGCCAAGGGCTGCATCATAGAGGGCCTTGTAGGGCTTTGTAGGACTTTGAATTTTATACCGAGAGTGATGGGAAGCATTAGGAGGCTTGAGAGTAGGAAAGAAACGTGAACTAGACTTATGTTTTAAAAGGTTCCCTTGGGGGCACCTGGGTGGCTCAGTTGGTTAAGCATCCAGCTCTGGATTTCGGCTCGGGTCATGATCTCACAGTTCGTGAGATCGATCCTTGCATCAGACTGTGTGCTGACAGCACGGGGCCTGCTTGGGATTCTCTCTCTCCCTCTCTGTCTCTCTGCCCCTTCCCCACTTGCATGCGCACGCACTGTTTCTCTCTCTCAAAATAAATAAACATTAAAAAAAAATGGTTCCCTCTGGCTGCTTTATGGAGGGTAGACTATGGAGGCAAGAGCCGAAGGGAGAGCAAGTGGGAGGCTGTTGCAGTAACCCAGTGAGACATGATGATGGCTCAGTCTAGGGTGGCAGTGATGGGTGAGGAGACAAGTGGCTGGATCACAAGGGTGTAAATTCTTAGGAGCAAGGTCACATACACTCATGTGTATGCATACACTCATGTGTAATTCTAGGACTTATCACAGGACCTGATTCTTTTTTTTTTTTTAATTTTTTTTTTTTAACGTTTATTTATTTTTGAGACAGAGAGAGACAGAACGTGAATGGGGGGAGGGTCAGAGAGAGAGGGAGACACAGAATCGGAAGCAGGCTCCAGGCTCTGAGCTGTCAGCACAGAGCCCAACGCGGGGCTCGAACTCGTGAACCACAAGGTCATGACCTGAGCTGAAGTCGGACACTTAACCGACTGAGCCACCCAGGCGCCCCAGGACCTGATTCTTAATAGGTTCTCAGTTTTGTTGAACGAGTGAAACAAATGCGGCATTCTTGTCACCTTCCCATATACCCTGCTGCCGCTGAAAGGTTTTACTAGAGGTCTGCGCTGTAATTTTAACATCACTGTCCATGGACCACTTTAGTACTTCCTAACCTGGGCCGGCCTCCTTCCAGTGTTCATAGGTGTCGTCCAAACCCACTCGTGTTTAGCCAGAGAGGCTAAAATTCTCCTAGAGAAGACAGCGACTAAGACGACCAGATAGGAAAGGACTTGAGGTATCATGTAGGTAAAGATAAAACTCCCACTCCACAAACCCACGGCATAAAGTAGTGAGGCCTGACATCTAAGTAGCATGTCATATTTTACAGCATATATGTGTTCATATATTCACAGCCACTCTGTAAAGAAGTTATTAATGCTTTTCCCACGTTATATGCTGAGAATCACACAGCCAGTGAATGGTACATCCCCTAAACCACATATTCCATCTCCAGATTTTTACTCTTTCTATGAACTTACGAATTACTCTTTCTATGAATTTGTATGAATTTCTTATGAATTTATTTATCAAACAGCCATCTATTGAATGTATCATGCACTGTGGTAGATAATGGGAATGCTGACAGAAACAAGACCTCAGTGCTGATCTTGTGGGAGCTTGTAGTGTAATGGAGGCATCAGGTAAGAAAATCAAACATTGTAATAAGGTGTTATAAATGCTGTAATAGAATTAAGCACAGGATATGTTTTGATTTTGTATACATAATTAGTAAAATGTAGGGTTAAAATAAATCCCTCTCCCGGTATTCTAGAAACTGCCTGAGTTCTATGTTTTCCTATTCGGGGAAGTGGATTTGAATTAAAATGGCATGGCACTGTAATAAATTTATTGTTTATTATTGATAGACCTCAAACGCTGTACAGTGTCTTCTGAAATCTGTAGGATGTCTTACATCCTTTAGAGTTCCACCTTCCTAGATATTATTTCCTAAGCTTAAAATGGTTACGTTTATTTTAGGATTACTTAGGTCTTAATTTTTTGCCTTCACGATGGGACTAGGCTTCATAGTGTCACACGCTTAACGGAATATGTAAGGAAAGACAGGGTTTGGTCCCAAGGAATGCCAAAGCTTTAGAATTGCCCAGGTTAGACCCTTACATTGGCATGTAGGTTATGCAAAAGTCCTAGTAATTATGCCACCACAATGAGATGAGAGTAGAAATACCACAGACATCTGAGTTAGAAGATGAATTATTCTTTTTTGTGTGTGATCTTCTCGTGCTTAAGTAACTTATTTCTTCTTTTTGAAATATGTGTTTGAACAAGTGAGAAAGTACACCTGTCAAAAGATTAACCAGCTGAGAACCATTGTCAGCATTAATTTTCCTTTAATAAATGACTCTCTGAAGCTATTTAGCAATCCGTAATCTAGATACAAAGCTATTGACCTATGATGGATAGTGCTGGATTTGTTTGTAAGCTTTGACTTAAATCGTCTACTTAATTTTCCTAGGTCAGATCAACAGGATTAGGAATCAAGATGGTTATGTGGTTTGAATAAAAATGGCTATAGAAATTGAGCAAAATAATTGTAAAAGAGTAATGATCTACCATCTTGGTGAAGTAAATTAGAAACTAACAAAGTGACAATCACTTAAACTTCAACATTATCAGAATGTTCAAAGGACACAGACTGGCTAATTAAAAGCATTTGTTATAATTGGGTTTTTGTACATAATCATTTCCGAAGTGTGTCTGAAAATACTGTGAAATAATGTAATTTAACCTTATGTGTGAGTATCCTCGGCTTTCCTAACATGTGGGCACTTCCTCTTCCACAGTTATTTGGCTAACATAATGCTGACCCTCTTTTGCTTTTGATAACTAGTTAAAATAGCATAAACTAATAGAAAGGCTGCTTGATTTGGCAATAGCAAAATATTCACAATTTCAATGAAAGAGGAGTCTCTTCACTTGGGGTTTTTATATATAAAAACGGTGTATTTCATTGACTAAATTAAACTAAAAAGTAGGCCATTATTTGTAGTTATCGATTCTAATGGCCAGATTTGATAAATAGACAATGATGGTTTCTTTATTCCTAGCCATACTGTAAAATCAAGTGTAAAGGCAAAAACTGTACTAGCTTTCTTCCACACACTTTCCTGGTTTTGACCAACAAAACCCAACTTGAAAATTATGAATTAAAATTTTTTTAATACTAAAAGCAGCAATAATACTCTTGGTTTTCTTTTATAGCTGATAAAACGTTAGATGAATGAAGCTTCCCCTCCTTTTTTTAGGGACAAGTCTAGGGCATGTTTTGTGTGCTAACCAATCATTTCAATCAATGACCATGCATCAGACCTTTCTAAAGAGCTAGGAAGGAGTAGCCCAGCCACAGCTCGTTTCTTCTCCCTGCTCATATCACTAGGAATGAATTGCCCAAACGGTGTATAGGAGGAGGGAAAAGAAAAATCAAATAATACTGGGAAGTGCACATCAGATTTACCGGTCTAAATAAGCAACTGTTTTCTTTAACTTAAAAAAAGACTCTTACCATCTGAAATGCCTACTTGTTTGTGGGAGAAAGAGCCAGGTCTTCCTCTTTGTAGATCTCATCGGTAGATAGCATGTGTGGAGCAAGCAAATGGACTAAAGACACCCAAATCCCCAGAATAGCAGATCCCTCTGGCTCTTCTCGTGCTGGTCAGGGCACAAGGGCCTTTTTCATATACTTTCTATTGCTTGAATAGGTTTCTTAGAATAAAAGATGCATGAGAAGGACAGATTCCATATGTTTTCACTCCTGTGTGGATCCTGAGAAACTTAACAGAAAACCATGGGTGAGGGGAAGAAAAAAAAAATGGCTAGAGAGGGAGGGAGCCAAAACATAAGAGACTCCTAAAAACCGAGAACAAACTGAGAGTTTATGGGGGGTGGGAGGGTGGGTGGGGTGGGTGATGGGTATTGAGGAAGGCACCTGTTGGGATGAGCACTGGGTGTTGTATGGAAACCAATTTGACAATAAATTTCATAATAAAAAAAAAGAAAAAGAAAAATAATTTTCTTGTAAAAAAAAGAATAAAAGATGCATGTGAATAATAAAATGCACATTTCAAATTACCATATGTCTCGTGCTATGATTATGCCAGATATTTGAGATGAATTGAGAATAAGAGTTTGAATCTGTGTGTTCTTTTGGGTTATTATTAAACTCCACAATACTTGATTTTTAAAATATTCCAGGAGAGGGGCTAGCTCGGCCAGTAGAACATGCAACTCATGACCTCAGGGTCATGAGTCAAAGCCCCACATTCGCTGTAGAGCTTACTTAAAAAAAAATATGTATATGTATATGGTATATATACATACACACACACACACACACACACACACACACACACACACACACACGCACACACGCACACACGCACACACACATTCCAGGAGAGATTTAGGGTATCTTATATACGCCTGACATAAATACAGTTTGGAGGCAAGGTGTTTTCATTTGTTTTGGGGCTTTTCTCTAATTTTACTATCTACCTAAACACTTGAAGAAATGTCTCCTTTTGTTCTGTCCCTTTACCCCCAAACTATTCAGGTGTGGGAGCTGCTCGGTCTAGGAACCTCACATTTATGGTGGGAGGAGTCGAAGATGAATTTGCTGCTGCCCAGGAGTTGCTGGGGTGCATGGGCTCCAATGTGGTGTATTGTGGAGCTGTTGGGACCGGGCAGGTAACATTTTCACATTAATGACCCTGACTTGATGATATAAAATTGGCTAAGGTACATTTGTCTTTCCTGACCATACTATTATTCCAACCCCACTCTGTTCAATCTGTGGATTCTTTGTTTGCTCAGATTTTCTTAAATTAATTTGGAATAAATTAGTTTTCCATCATTCCTGCTGGAATTAAGCTGACATCAGCCAATTAACTTATTAAAAAAGATACTGAAAATTTCATCATTCACATTCAAATTTCATCATCCTACTGACCACGAAAATCATCCTTAAAAGTGCTTCCAGGGGCGCCTGGGTGGCTCAGTCGGTTAAGCGGCCGACTTCGGCTCGGGTCACGATCTCGCAGTCCGTGAGTTCAAGCCCCGCGTCGGGCTCTGTGCTGACAGCTCAGAGCCTGGAGCCTGTTTCAGATTCTGTGTCTCCCTCTCTCTGACCCTCCCCGGTTCATGCTCTCTCTCTCTGTCTCAAAAATAAATAAACGTTAAAAAAAAAAAAATTAAAGGAAAAAAAAAGTGCTTCTATAGGAAGTGCTCATGGTGTCTCAGTTGCTGTTTTCCTCCATCTAATTATGTACTGCAGCTCTGTTTGTAATGTAGTCAGGAAGAAGTGATCTGTGCACTTTTATCTTTTTCTTGAAAAGCGAATAATTTTCGGGGCACCTGGGTGGCTCAGTTGGTTAAGTGTCTGACTTTGGCTCAGGTTATGATCTCACGGTCTGTGGGTTCCAGCCCTGTGTTGGGCTCTGTGCTGACAGCTCAGAGCCTGGAGCCTGCTTCGGATTCTGTGTCTCCCTCTCTCTCTGCCCCTCCCCTGCTCCTGCTCTGTCTCTCTCTGTCTCTCAAAACTGAATAAATGTTAATTTTTTTTTTAAAAGAAAAGCAAATATTTTCATTTAGAAATATATCAACTCTTTAATCAGATAGAGGTGAATGGCAACCCTGAACTCAGAAATCAAACTAGTTATCCCCCTACCACCACCACCACACACACTCTCCCTCCATCTCCCCTCCTCTTAATGCTTGGTCCTGGTCGCTGGCACCCTCTTTATCTTATTCGAGACTTTAGTATTGTCTCGGATATACCTATTGTCTCCATTCTCTTATCCAGTCTCCAGTTCTACTGATTTTTGCTTCACTGTCTCTCCTTGTTGGCAGTCTTGTCCATTCCTCACATTACCTGATCCAGTCTTCTCCCGTTGTCTCCTACCTTGCGTGCTGCTAGAAAGCCTGGATGCCAGGTTTGCCGCTCTGCCAACACTGTAACCAAAACCAACTCCGTCAAGATATTTGCATCATCATACACTTCCCAACTCTGAAACTTGGAAGAGATGCCTGTTTCCGGCCGTGTCAAATTTGAACTCTCCACCCTAGCTTTCATAGCTCCTACCCCAGTCTTAACTACCACATTTCTTACCATTCCTTAAAACATAGGCGCATGAGTCAGTTTTCTTACTGTTCTCCCATGCTCTGATATATTTAATCCCTCTTACGTATTTACCTTTCCCTATGCTCTCCTTTCTCCCTCTTGCCTATTTAAATTCCTGCCTGGCCTTCCAAGAGGTGGTTTCAGGTTCTACTTCCTCTCCTCAGTGATCTTGTTTCTCTGAATTCTCACTGTCTCTGTCTTAGGGCCGTACAGTTTTCCACTTAATTGTTTTTGTTTATTTGTTGCGTTTATCTTCAGTGTGTTACTCCATTGCCCCAGTTAGAATGTAAGCACCATTCTATGAAGAGTAGGCGTGTTAGAGATGTTATGTACAACATGATGACCAGAGCTAACACTGCCATATGATGTATATGAAAGCTGTTAAGAGAGCAAATCCTAAGAATTCTCATCACAAGGAAAAAACGTATATATTTTGGTATCTATATGGAATGATGGATTTTAACTAAACTTACAATAATTATTGCATGATATGGGTAAGTCAGATCATTGTGCTGTACGGCCCAAAGTTATACAGTGCTGTAGGTCAAATATACCTCGGTGAAACTGGGGGGAAAAAGCAGTCATGCCACACAGGTCAGTATTCCCTGTAGACTGTGCCCACAGGAGGAGCTCAGGCACCACTGTAGGTTTCTTACCCAGTGGAAGAGACTCCCCAGTCTGCTCCCAGATAGCCTGGCAGACTCAGGAGGAGGCATGCAGCACCATGTTCCTTTCCCCATTTGAGAGAATCAGTAGTTACACACTCTTCTAGAAAGAAGCCTGTGGGGTGGGTGAAGAACAACTTCCCGTGAGTTACAGCTTGAAAATAAAGATATTTAATATGTACTCCATTTATTTTCAGGCTGCAAAGATCTGCAACAACATGCTGTTAGCCATTAGTATGATTGGGACTGCTGAAGCTATGAATCTTGGAATCAGGTTTGTCGAATATATATTTTCATGTACTAACAATTTTTATGAGCTTTTCTATTTGATTTTCTGATGTTGAAAAAAAAAAAAAGGGTCCGTGAGAGATGGACGAGTTGATCTGGGAACATTTTGAAAGTACTTCATTATTGAACTTTAATAGACTTTGCTTATTTGACGACCACTGGGCCCTGGAGAGCACGAATATTCTTTGCCATAGCCATAAAATGTGTTGTGCTGTATATTCGAAGTTACATTATCCTTTTTATACGGGAGCTCCATTTCTTCTGTTGTATTGAAATGCAAGAAGCACTTTTACTGTAAAATTTAAACATACTTTGGCAGTGTAGGACAAATTTTTGTAAAACGCCGTTTGAATGTATGGCGAATTCAAGTGTTCTGCTACCACATGACTGGTTTTATGTATCTGTTCACTACAAGGGCTCTTGGTTGTTTAGTCTTGGGATAAACTGGATGGCATTCATAAAGCTGCAACTCATGTACATAACTCTTTCATTTTAACTGGCTTGTGGTTTTGTTACTTTACATTAAGGATATGTCTTTCCATTAAAATAAAATGCATCCATACTCTGCTGAAAGTGATGCAGGAGTTTTGTTTCTCCTATGATAAGGATCATCTTTTAGAATGCTTAAGGTTAATGTCTTAAGTTTAGCCTTTAATCTTTTGGGTTAGGAATGTTACATATGATTAATCACCTAATTAATTGTTTGAATGTTCGGTATTTCATGAATATAATAAATATACATTTCTTACTTTAGAAAATGCTCAATTAGCAAGATGCTTTATTCAGGTGTTTTCTTCACATTTCCCCAAACTGCTTACCAGGGATATCACAAATCAGAGTAGTGTTTCATCTCACAGCTTTTGATAAAAGCAATAAAAGAGCCAAAGTGCTTGAGATATTTTTTAAAACACAGTAATGGATTCACATTTCCTCTTAATTACCATATCAAGATGCTGTTGTTTATTGAATTGCCCTTGTCTCAGATGTTAAACTATCTTGACCTATTAAGTTGTCATGTTGTAATTGAGATAAAAGAGGAATTTGCTTTGCATCAGTGCTAATTGGTTTATCAATATCCTGTACCATTTACATTTTAAAATTGAATGTCTGTAAGATGCTAAGGCATATCTGTACAAAGCCTTAATAAAACTGGTAGTATACAGGGAGCTGTTCAGAGTGGTATGTCTGTACTGTAGCCAGTTTTAGGCTATGGGTCACTTAATCATAAATGAAAAACTTGTTACTAGTGACTCGTTTTCATGTCCATCCTCTAGACGAATTTCACAGAAGAGGAAGATGTAAATTTCTGGAGCCAAAATGGCATACAAAATTAATTGGTGTTGACAATAGGATGGGAGCATTAGTGTGCATATGCATCTTTAGAATTTTATCTTCATTCTTCTGGATATAAATGAATAATAATAAAAACAGAAAAGCAAAAGCCTAGATAATCTAGGCTATGTTCTACTGAAATTTCCCTCTTCATCTTTGCTAGTTTGTTTTATATTCTGCTTCTTACTCTGAGCGTCACTGGTTTGAGATATTCCTTAGGCCTAGCGATGTATCCTCTGGCTTTCCTCAGCTAATTTTCCTAGCAAACCTCCTACCAGATGATCATTTGCTATTCTAAAATGAACTTTTTGTGTGGTTAGTGCTGATAGAAGTCTAACTCCAAACACCAGCTAATAAAGAATAGTATGAAAGTCACTTGAATCAAGTGAATGGAATAAAATATATACAATGAAATACGTACATTGACTACTACAGAGAGTTTGTGATCAAACAGAAGATGAAAAGTGATAGAATTCCAAATAGAAATGTTAAGAGGAAAAGCAATAACTTCCCTTATTATTGGTCTTGATCCACTATGATAAAAATAATGTTTAGAAAGATGAAACTTTAAATGTTTAATTTTTCTGAAACTCTACATACGTATATTGCTATCACATATATAATATTTGCATATATCATATATGAAAAATGAACCCAGAGTAGGAACTCCCTAATTTTACTTAACTTGTAATCATTTATAACTTTCTGGTGCTTCAGATTATACTAATGAATTGCTTATTTTCATAACATTAGAATTTTATTAGTTTATCTCGACAAAGATTCTCAGTGGCTTGAAAGTCCTAAAAATGATTGCCTCTGCTATTGTCTTTTCTCCATGGTTTACAGACATGGTTTAAAGTGACAGGATTGTTCTCTAATAGAGTATAGAGAGCGACCACGATTTATTGAGCTTTGCAAGGTGAAAGAGAAAATTGGCATCAGCAAGCATAAATTCCCAAGTAGTAAATTCCCACAAAGTAGTACAGCATCAAAGTGGCTCAGCCACATTTATATTCTGTTCACTCTGAAGTGAATTTTTTTTAAAGCATTAATGTCAACATTTACAAATAGAGTCACCTGTTCCTATGAAGTGATCATTTCTGATTAATTTCATTCTCATAAGTCAGTGTTTTTTCTAGAACAGTGTTTCCCGTTTTTTAAAAAAATTGAAGAATAAAATCATACAGTTTAGAACTCTTATTGACCCTATGCTCTTTTACAGTAAAGATGGATATAAGGGAAATTTTAAATGCTACAAAAAAAAAGTAAAGCATAAAGAATATGGGTATACAACATATTTTTGAAATTCTTTTTTTATTAGACCTTTGTACCTTCTAATTGGGTTCTAATTAGGACTCAGAACATAGTTTTATTGGCACCGAAGGTGTCCTGCTTCCATTAGAGATGTTTTGCTCCCGTGTGTCACAAAGGAATGGTGCTGATAGTGGAAGCTTTGTTGTTTAGTTTTCATAAAATTTTGCTCCACTGGGAATTGTCTTGTCTTTTTCTTCAGTACTGGTGGTTATAACAGGTCATTTGCATCACCAGTCAGCACCTAGGACCCTAGCAACGACCATCTTGTCTTCTTCCACCTTAAAAGAAACTCCGGACGGTTGAACTTTTCTGGCAGGCTGTTCAAGATGAGAACTTTCCCACAAGTGTCATTTTAGTTTCTTGGCTACTGCCCTTAGACAGTGGTGCGTTTTCATTTAGGTGATGACTTGAGTCCCCTTAGCTGTAAACCTAATACATATGCAATAGATGTAAACTTAATACATATGGAATAGATGATGTAAACCCTAATACATATGCGATAGATAACAAGTGGCAGAAGGTTTATAATAAGAATTTGACCACATTTCTTTTTTTTTTTTTTTTTTTTAAGTTTATTTATTTATTTCGAGAGAAAGCACACACATGTGTGTCAGGGAGAAGGACAGAGAGGAAAGAGAGAATTCCACGCAGGCTCCGTGCTGTCAGTCCAGAGCCCAGTGCAGGGTTCGAACCCACAAACCACGAGATCGTGACCTGAGCCAAAATCGAGAGCCGGATGCTTACCCAGGCGCCCTGACCAAATTTCTTACTAGATTGGTAAAGCACTGTCATATTGGCTTATTGACTGTTAAGTTGCCCACCCACGTGATCCAGTGAGACTCAGCGTGGTGGGAGTTTGGTGTCGTAGCTCTGCCATAGACTTAAGTTTTTCTCGTCTATAACATGACAAAAATAATAGTATCTGTCCACAGAGTTTTTTGTGAAAACGAAATGAGTTAATCTGTGTAAATCTTTTAAAACAGTTCCCGGCACATTGTACAGGCTCAGCGTGGTAGTTATTGATGGTGGCGGTGGTTAGTACTTGAATTGAATTGTAACGTTAAAAGTGGTTTCTTTATAACACTTCTCACCAGCTGGCGTGTGTATGTATGTGTTTGTTTATTGCCTGTCTCCCCAACTAGAATGCAAGCTCCCTGAAGGGGATTGGCTTTGTCTGCTCATTGCTGTGTCTTAAGAACATACCTAGCACATAGTAGGCACTCAGTGAAGACTTGTCAAATGGATAAAGGGGCGAGAAGGGGGAGGGAGGCAGTTCTCCTGCCTCAGGTAAAAGTTAACGTGTGTGTGTGTGTGTGTGTGTGTGTCTGTCTGTCTTAAGTGGCTCATTCCTGGATGGCAGGCACAGCCTTTTCTTAGATTTTTACTATGTCTCCTTGGCTCCAGGCACAGCACCTGCGCGTGGCAAATCTGTTAAACATTGATGAATAAGTGGACGGTCTGTTAAAACTGACATAGTCTTAGGGCACCTGGGTGGCTCAGTCAGTTAAGTATCCAGCTCTTGATCCCGGCTCACAAACAGGTTCATGAGTTCAAGCCCCGCATTGGGCTCTGCGCTGGCAGTGTGGGGCCTGCTTGGGATTCTTTTTCTCCCTCTTTCTGCTCCTCCCCTGCTCGTGTGCGCACTCTCTCAAAAATAAATAAACTTAAAAAAAACTGACGTAGTCTTAGGTATTTCATTTTCACATCCTGTGATACAAACATCTCAGTTTAGTGACATAATCTGCTTTGTTCTTACGTACAAAAGACAGTATAGATACTTCTATAGAATATAAAGTGAAAAAACTTTTTTGGCCCTTAACAGCCTTGGTTACAGTGAAGGCAAACATTTGGATTCTGTTTAATTTTTTTCACGGTGTATGCATCATTTTTACTTCTCTCAAAAGTTCATTTAAAATTCTTGTGTTTTAAAGGTGAGTAGATTTGACACAGTGACGTTTATTTGAGTTGCATTATATATGCGGTCAGAGCAATGAATTCATTCTCTGTTTATATCAGAGAACATTCCAGCAATTGTAAAGCCACATGCATGCACGCGCACACTCTCGAACCACATCCAGTGGCAAGTTATTATGGGGACTGACAGACTGTCATCCTTTTGATGGCTTGAGCTGTATATCTCCTGAACAGCAATGGGGCTCTTATGCAGAAAGTATCATATGTTCCCAGCCAATTTACAGGGAAACAGCAATAACATTTTATCATGGTTGAGAGCCCAGTAGCTGCTTCCTATTAAACTTGCCCTTTCAGATACCTGTCTTGGATTAATTTGTTGATTTCAAATGGAAACTCAGTCTTCTCCAGTGAAGCATGACGTTCTAGGATAGACTCTCTGAATGACAATTACTGTGTATTCTAGCTGGTTTCAGACCATTACAAGCCTTAGGCACAGTGGAAGACAGAGGACTTCAGTAACTGATTTTAATATTATGTCTAATTTTAACTGTCAGTTATATATGTGCCAGTGAAAGAATCCTCAGAAAGATGAAATGCAAAACACTTCTAACTTGCTCTTTTTAATGATACACTTTGCCGTAGGGTGGGGAGTCGGGAGAGGAAAAGTGGTGAGGGAGTAGCCATCTCCTAAAGGGGAGTCAGCACAGCGGGGAAGCATCAGATTTGAAAAGTGAGCACGTAACAACTGCCACCTCGCTTTTTTGCGTGCCCCTCAGGATGCTTCTAAATAGTAATATGTTCACCAAACAGGGTTCCATAAATCAGTGCCAGTATTTTTCCTTGAACACTCAAGAAAAATGAAATGTAGGGTTTTACAAAGGATAATAAGCTTTGCCCGCCATTTTGGTGAGTACTGTACATAGAGCATGAACCGCTTTAGCAGTAAAGGCTGTTGTGAGGTTCTCTTGAGTATAACCAGGTAGGTTATAAAGAGAACAGTAACTCTGCTGCTTTAAATGTGATGAACCATTGTAAAAGAAAAATCTAAATTCAGAAGCCCTTGAATTATATTTCAAATGGAAGGGAAGAGCGTTATTTTGGGGTCCTAAAAATATTCCCTACTCATGGAGCACATTAGACATAGACGTTCTTGAACCTTTGTGCTTAGGGAATATATTTGCAGTTATAGCAGATTAATTGTTAATGTGTGATTTTTACTTTTCATCGTATGCACATTGGCTTTCTCTTTCCCAAGTCATCTGCTCTAACAGCATACTGATAGCCTCTTTTTATTTAAAAATGGAAAGAAAGCATCAGTAACAAACTACACCTGTAACAAGCTTGGAATTTTGTAAAGGAATGAATGAAACTGTTGGATTTCTTTCGGGCAGTCTACCATTGAACGGAATGTATGACAGCCGATTAGAGTGAATCTTCTCTGTCTGTTATAATCCTTAAGAAAACTCCCCATTGTAACATGGTCCACCACTTGATTTCACACATGTGGCATGCCATATATATTCCTCGCACCACACCTACTTCTTGAAAACCTGATTACGTAACAGTTGTATTATGTGCGATGTCCAGACATACACTGGCTGTCAGCCTTAGCCCCCTACTCCAGTACTGGAAAAATGTGTACTGGGTCATGATACTCACATTGGGAAATAAACAGACACAGAGGAAACAAGAGCTTAAGCAAGGCAAAATGCACAATTTGTTTCACACTGATACGTGTCTCTTTTCAGTTGTTTTTTTTTTTTTTTTTTTCCTTTTCTGGAAGAGATTGGTTCTAAGGAAAAGCAGAAAGCTTTTATGGCAATTATTTTATAATGTCTCTTTGTATGAAAGAAACCAGTCAGTTGCTGGGTAGAAAGTTTTATTTGAAACTTGATTCAGTGAAGCATGCATTTCCCTTCTCTGCCACCACCAAGCCAAGCTGTGCTTCCCAAACTGCACTCAGATTCTCAGAATCAAAATAATATAGCATTTTGATTCTATTTTTTCTCTGGGTCCACACTGCACAGCCGTTGATGCCCTCAGCTCAGTGATAGAACAAATGATGTTTCCGCTTGGGCAAGCTTTGTTTTATCAGGATCAGTAACCTTATCAGCAGTTGACCCAGAACTATAATGCATGTCTCTGAATAGATAGCATATGTCACAGCTCTGTGCAGACTTGCTTCATAAGCAAGATCGTCTAATGAAGATTTAATAAATAAGGAAAAGTTTGCAGCAAGAAATGTCTTCTTTTATAATGATAACTTCTCTTAAGCTCCTTTTACTGCTCGTGGCTCATCTCTTGTATTCATTCTCATAAAAGCTAAAAGAATAAACATACATATAAATGCATCCACACGGACTTCCATGATGCATGGTTTATCTGTCAATATTTCTTTCTGAAATATACCATTTGTGAGTAAAGAATGTAGAATTTAGATTATCATATTGGTTTAAGGTTCTTATGTGACACATAAATGCAACGATATCCAAAAGACTAGAAAACCCATGTGTGTGATAAACCAACAACTACACAATTACGTGTTATTTCTTAAAAGTAGGATATAGCACAGGGGATTTTCTCCCAGTGCAGAATGTCCTGGCTCAGAAGTGTTTCATCACGAACTTTTAATACCCTATAATTTAAGACTGGGTTCTTTGCCCTCATCAATCTGCTTTGATTTTTGAAGACATACAATAAATGGAGAAGGAAGATAGAGCATCCTCATACGTAAATAAGTCACGCATGACTTGTACATTTTGACATTTAACACTGCTTTTCTTTGACCTTTGACAGGTTAGGGCTTGACCCAAAACTATTGGCTAAAATCCTAAACATGAGCTCAGGACGGTGTTGGTCAAGTGACACTTACAATCCTGTACCCGGGGTGATGGATGGAGTGCCGTCGGCTAATAACTATCAGGGTGGATTTGGAGCAACACTCATGGCCAAGGTAAATGCAGAGACTCCCTCCCCAAGACAGAGGGGAACAGATGTTTAATGGCCTAATCCCCCACTCCCCTTTAACAAAGCATATGTCTACCCTAGACGGCAAGATTACTAAAATTGCGATTCACTTACTCATTGGAAGTGAGTTAAAACTTAGCTTAGATAAAAATCCTTATTTTGTTTGTTTATATTCCTGCCCTTTCAGATGAGAAGAATAGGCTGGGAGTTTTATTTTGTGCTTGGGTTTGTTTGTACTGTGAGATGGGCGAGATTTTGTTCTTCACAGAAATTTTCGTTATTTTACCAAGTCCTTAGAATGGAAGCAGTAAGAATTTTCTGGATAATACATTGACATTGGGTACACCTATCACAGAAGAAGAGAATATCTTTCTCACGATACTAGGTTTCTAAATACGTCTTCCCGCTTTAAGAATATGTATGTACTTATGCGCAAAGTCATCTGAAAAGCAAATTGTTGGCCTCCTCCTATTTGTGATCTCAACTTTAGAAAATACTGTGAAGAGGAACAGACTTTGAGCTATTTCCCATCCCACTCTGCCCCCATAGTTGACTTTTTTCCTGATTACAAAAGTAATAAAAACATACACCTGGACACCATACTCAGTTTACTTTCCTTCATTCCCCATGGCGTTCTGTCCATTCTACTTCTTGACTGTGCCTTGAATTCATGCATTTCCCTTCTCTGCCACCACCAGTACATTGGCTGAGCCTCCCTTGGATCATACTAAATCAGTCCTTAACTGGTGTCCTATCCTTTCATAATCCCCTCCGGTTCATTTTCTACCCCGGGGGAGGGAGCGGGCTTCTGGACACGTAGAAACCGGAGTGTGCCATTTCCCCTACTAAGTCTCTTTCACCGTTTCCTGTTACTTGTAGTTTAAAGCCTATCTCTGCAAGTTGTCTCACGAAGCCCTCCATGATTTGGCCTTTGCTCGTCCCACCAGCTCGTTTCAGCCTTCCCAGCTCATCTTTTGCTTCCACCATAGTGAACTCATTTCTGCCCGTTGTTGTCTCTTTTTTTTTTTTTTTTTTTTAATTTTTATTTATTTATTTTTGAGACAGAGAGAGACAGAGCATGAGCAGGGGAGGGGCAGAGAGAGGGAGAGACACAGAATCTGAAGAGGGCTCCAGGCTCTGAGTTATCAGCACAGAGCCCGACGCGGGGCTCGAACTCACGGAGCGTGAGATCATGACCTGAGCTGAAGTCAGACGCTCAACCGACTGAGCCACCCAGGCGCCCCTCGTTGTCTCTTACTTGCAAACCTCCACGCACGCTATTCCCTCTGGCCTGCATCGTTTGTCCTTGCCCCCCCCTCCATCCCAGCTTCAGGCACAGTACCTGGCATATTGCCAGCACACTTTAAATATTTATTGGATAAAGCAGTGTTTGAAACTACATTTCTTATTTTGCAGTTTGATTTCTCCTCCTGTTTCGTTTAAGAAAATATTTATTTTTATGCGAATCCATATCCTGTATTTAGGTTTGCATATAATTTAGGATTTTGTAATTGTGCTGTGTGGCTGTTGCTAGAAACAGAAAGTAGCTCCTTAAGTGTACTGTTTTCATCGAAGCCGCAGGTGATTTATTAGGGCACACGGAAACATGAAAGAATCGCATTTATGCTCAGTTTCCATTCTGTGTCTGTGTGAAGTGGGTTGTGAGCTGTTAGCTTATTCGGTTCCACTAATACGGCTAATGGCTCAAACAGAGGAAGTGGCTAACAAGTAGAGTGTAATAAGAAGTAGGAGGCTTCTGATCAAAAGGATCAGATGAATTTGTCTTTTTGTAGTGCTGGCTTTGTCTGGGGACTCCGCCCTAGCTGTCCTTCACTCTGTGGTACACGTGTGCTTTAGCCATTTTCTGCAGTGGCCCTGCCCACTGTCAGAGTCCTTCCTTTGACATGATTTTCTTGGGACGCCTGGATGGCTCAGTCGGTTGAGCATCCAACTTCAGCTCAGGACATGATCTCACGGTTGGTGAGTTCAAGCCCCATGTCAGGCTCTGCACTGACAGTGGGATTGGGATTCTCTCTCTCACCTCTCTCTCCGCCCCTCCCCCGCTCATGCTTTTTCTCTCTCTCTCACTCTCTCTCAAAATTAAATAAGTGAACTTCAAAAATAGATCAGATGATTTTCTTGATCATGAATGACAGTGTTTTCAACTAACAGTGTGAGACAGTGCAGGAGTCAAACATATGGGTGTTACCGGTGTCCTTCCCTCAATGAAATGCAGTTGTGATCTCCCTTACAAAGAGGAAGACTTCTTAATTTTGCTTGGAATGAGAGTACTTAGAAAGGAACTTAAACAAATCTTTCATCACCTCAGATTGCTGTTAACAAAAACACACCATAGCTAATTAGGTTTGTGTAGAGAAACTGATGGAGATTAAAGAACTCCCCATCGATGCTGCGTTGATTAAAGCAGTCTTAGCATTGTGATTCTGCTTGGACAGATCAAGGCTTAGCTGCTAAGAGAGGTTTTGTTCAATTGCCATTAAATTTTATTGTGCTAGGGGATGTCATTGAAGTAGAGGCTTGTGCATTTATTTCTAGGTCTTAACATCATAAAATTCTAATATGTTGTGTGTATATAATCAGAACATAGTCAGTATGAAAACTAGATCATTCTTCTGAACTCTCCAACCTAGATGTCTACTTGTGATGGCCGCTACAGAACAGCATATGGAAAATCACGATGATTCTTGGTACTCCCTCAGTATACCCATTTCCTCATAAAACATAACAGCTTGGTCCTCCGTTAACTCGTTGAACCTTATTGCCATTGTTGTGTTATTTTTTCCTGAATTACCCACTTAGCTCATGGATTCATAAATATTTTATTTGATGAATGATGTGGAAAATCTATTTATTTTAAATTATACATTATCAGCTTCAAGGGATGCCTTCTTTTTCTAACATTTCAAGATACAGAAGCCTCTCAGGTTTTCAGAGACTAAGCACTGTTCATTTTTTAGAATGTCCATCCTTTAAGGTAGTGGCCACTAAAGCAATTTCACTTTCTGATTTTTGGTTTGGACAGATTTTATTTGGGTGTGTACTTGCCCCTTTGAAAAACTCTAGACCTTTCTTCTCGATAGTACTGTGTTCTCTTTAGTATGTTATGTTAACTCTGAGTTCTTCTGTTCTAGTTTGTGTTCCAGTTAACTAGGTTAAAAGTTAAATGCAGTCTATGTAGATTTTCTCTCTGTCATTTGAAAATAAATGTATCTTGCAGATTTGCTGCAAAATGATGTCAACCAGAGAGGTTTGTCTGGGTATAAACAATAGTGTAGCTGTATGTTTGTTAACTGTGCAGGACACAATTCAGCTTGCTTTTTATTTTTAGGAAACTATAGAAGAATTTAAGGTTAAGCAGATTTTTCAGATCTATTGTCTACATGTGAAAATTATACAAATAAGCACAAAATAATGTTTGCAGTTATACCATCATACATATTTAAGAGGCTGGAGACTTAAAAGTTTTCTGAAGCTCTCAGGATGAAGCATTAGCTCGCCAAGATGTTAAAGGGTTGTCACGAGGGTGGATGTCCCATTGCACTTACAATAAAACCCAAACTCCTTCCTAAACGTACTAAAGCTTCTGTGTTTTACGTGTGCCCATGCCCGGCTCATTTCTCTCCCTAGCCCCCTTGCTTACTCTCATTCAACCTCACTGGCCTGCTTGCTGTTTCTCGAATATTCAAGCCGTGTCCCAGCACCTTGCTGTTCCATCTGCCTGCGTCTCTGTTCCCCCAGCTCTCCAAAGAACCCACTGCTCCCTGACATTCAGATCATAGGTCAAGTGTCTTCACCTCAGAGAAGCCTTCCCTAAACATTTCCTCTATCAGAACTCTCTTCCTTCCACTCCACCGTTGCTGTCCACCACTTCCCAGCCCCTTCCCCTGCTTTATTTTTCTTCATAGTCCTTGTCCCTGTCTGAAATTGTAGTATTTGTTGTCTGTCTTCCCCGAGCGTCACAAGAACAGTGCCTTGGTTTCATCATGCCTGTGTCACTAGCGCTTGGGACAGTGCTAAATACTTGTTGAATAAAGAGATTGCATGGATATTCGGTGATTCCATGATGGGGGGCTTGTCTTAGGCTTACAGGCTTCTGCAGATTTGAGAAAGCATTTCCCTGTGTGATCTCATTTATCTAGTAACCCTTGTCCGCAGTCTAAACAGGTCTGGGTGGAGGAGTGGGGAGGAGACTCAGAAATTAAGGTTTCTGTCCAGAGCAGTTTTGCCCTATGTGAAAGTACTTACAAAAATATTTATAACCCGCCACAGTGTTTGTAAGTATCTTATTTTTTTCAGACTTCGTTCCTCCTGCTTTGAAAGCAAAGCATTAGGAGCCACATTTGCAAAGTGAGCCCTCGCTACCAGTCTCAATGTGTTCCTTCCTGCCCCTGTTTGATTTAGGATCTGGGGCTGGCACAAGACTCCGCCACCAACACAAAGAGCCCGATCCTTCTGGGCAGCCTAGCCCATCAGATCTACAGAATGATGTGTGCAAAGGGTTACTCAAAGAAAGACTTCTCGTCCGTCTTCCAGTTTCTCCGAGAAGAGGAGACCTTCTGAGTTTGCCCTTTGGCCGTGGACACTGTTGGAAACCGACCTCCGTCTTGGAGCCTCCTTATAGCTCACTCCACAAGTAAATGGGCTTAATCAAAGGTCACCTGTCTGCTTTTGACTGTCTAGGTCCCAGTAAACCTTAGGATTTTTCACCCATTTTTAACTGCTTATTTTTTTATCTATTTAGCAAACCTGTGTTCTCTCCATTTTTTTTTTTCCCCCTGTAAGCCACTGATGGTCTCTGCTAACTAGCTGATTGACCTTTTTCAAAAGTTTGACTCCTGAGCATCTTCAACTAAATCGTTGCATACTTCAATCAGGATAGTATTTATCCCACTTTACAAATAAAACCAAATATTGTCAACAGGATGAAACCTATCTTAAAGAAATTGGTGTGGGGAAAGGAGTTAGAAAAAGGGGAAGCATAGTGAATTATTACCTGTGTCCCTCGGGAAGTTTGTCCTGTTAACCAAGTGGTGGTATTCTTGCGTTGCTGAGGTTACTGATTTATTTTCCAGGGAGTCGGTAAAGCTAACTGAACTCCCTGCTGCATGTTTATAAGTTGGACTCTGTTACATTATCTTACTGTGTATCCTTCTTGTTACAACTCCCAATACTCAGCAAACTTGTTTTTTATATTTTTGCTTCCTTTTACATTCTTACTACATATTTTTTGACTTTAAAAGAATGACATCTTTAGAACTGTTTCAGAGCCAATGATGATATTTGCTTTAGATAATTATTACATTATTCTAAATATAACCATATTATTTTGAAATCAAATAAATTTCTATGCTGATAATACTTTCTTGGAGTTTTCGTGTCTCCACAGCCATTTGGCGAGCAATTAAATGATCTGACAAACTGGTATTCCAGACTGATGGGGGAACGGGTGGGAAGAAAAGGAAGGGAGGGGAGGTCAAAAGGAACCGAGTCTGAATTGGCCAGTGGCAAGCCAGCTTCCTGCTGTTCATCTGAATCCTTAACGGACATTCATTTGAAAGTTTTCGGTTGTGGGTTCCATCGGAATCCAGCCTGCGCAAAATGGAATATGCCGCAGTATAGACTTTCCCCACCACAGCCCCGAGAAGTCTTCTTGGTGATAGACCTAGGTGCCAAATCTGGCAGAACTACAACTACTTCCCTCAGTTTCCTGGTGATAAAACATCCCAGGCACTGTTAGAAGTGCTGGGGCTACGGTGACGAACAGAATAGACAAAGTCTTGCCCTTGTAGACTATAGATTCTGGTGTCTTGTGTGTGTGTGTGTGTGTGTGTGTGTGTGAGGGGATGTGACAGACAAAAAAATACATGTTTACTGCATATGTCAGATAATAATAAGGAAAAAAAGCAGGACAAGGGGGATGGATGGAAGGTGCCCAGGGTATTTTGTTATGGTGGTCAGGTTGGCATTTGAGCAGAGAGAAGGAAGTGAGGGAACACTCCACGCAGATACCTGAGAAAAGAACATTCCAGGAACAGGGAGCAGAAAGTACAAATGCTAGATATGAGGAAAAACAAGGAGGCTGTAAGTAAAGTCCCAAGATGAGGGGGGCCAGATCTTGTAGGGCCATGTTAGGACATTGGCTCTTATTCTAAGTGGGATTGGTTGTGTATCAGTTAGCCAGAGTGGAAGCTAACTGATGATACGTTGCCACCTCAACATTCAGCGGCTCAAAATAACAAATGTTTATTATTTTCCAAGATTCTCCAGGTCAGTTATATTATTCTTCTCCCCTGGGCTGGCTCCTCTGGAGCTGGAGGGTCTAGTTTGGCCTCACTCAGCTGGGACAGCTGGCACGGTTGGGGCTTCTCTCCACAGGGTCCAGGAGGCTAATCTGAGCTTCTTCACGTGGCGGTGGAAGGGCTCTCAGCGGCAACGCAGGACAAGACCAATGAGCAGACACTTGGCTGGGTTCTGCTTGCTTCGTGGCTGTACTGCCCCCTTGGCCGAAGCAAGTCACATAGCCCAGCCCAGAGCCCGTGTAGGAGGGGATGACATAAGAGGGTGGACACCAAGGCATTACGGTGGCCATTTTGCAAATATCCTGTCACGGACAGCCCATTAGGGATTTTGTTAAGAGGGTCGATGTGGTCTGACCTAGCCTTAAAAGGGATCACTGTGGCTGCTGTGTGGAGAATAGAATGTAGGGCGAGGCTGGAAGCAAGGAGACCAGTTAGGAGGGGATGGTAATAATCCAGATGAGAAGCAATGAGGGCTGGGACCAGGATGTTAATGAAGAATTTCTGTCTCCTCGGGCAAGAAATGGTCAGATTGGAACATAAAGACAGATGCACTAACTAATGGATTGGGTGAAAGAGAAAGGGAGGAGTCAGGGAAGAATCCAAGGTTGGTGGGGAAAGTGGAGGGCAGGCGTTACCATTTACTCTGGGGGAGATGTGGGAAGTTTAGGAGAAAAAAACTCCTAGGTGGCCTGGAAGCCACCCAGGGGGAGGAAAGGCAAAGGTCCAAGACCACACCCTGTGTTACTCTCACTTTCAGTGGTTGGGAAAAAGAGCCAGCAAATGAGATGAGGGGTAACAGTAAGGTGACAAGACGGTGGGAGCCAAATGCAGATTGTGTCGGAAGGAAGAATGATTATTTGTATCAAAAGCTACTGAGAAGCTGAGTAGCAAATGTAAGAGCTGAGAATTAGTGATTTGCCTTGGCAAAATAAGTGCCTCTGACGGGTGTTCTGGGGCACGTTGGAAATGACATTGGACACGAGGGAATGGGAAGCGTTGACTAGAGACAGCTCTCAAGACGTTTTGCTGTTAGGAGGAAAAAACATGGGATAGATACTGGCAGGGATGTGGGGTCAAGGGAAATTTTATTGATGTGTCGTTAAGATTGGAGATACGATGGGATCATGCTGATGAAGTGGAATGGTCCAGTAAAGGAGAAGGAGGGGTGCATGGAAGAAAGGATGCTTGCCAAGGGCTATCGTTTATGTATGTATGTTTATTTTTGAGAGAGAGTGTGAGTGAGTGGGGGAGGGGCAGAGAGAGAGGAAGACGCAGAATCCGAAGCAGGCTCCAGGCTCCGGGCTGTCAGCACAGAGCCCGACGCGGGGCTCGAACTCCCCAACCGCGAGACCATGACTTGAGCCGAAGTCAGACACTCAACCGACTGAGGCACCCAGGCGCCCCTTTGTAGTTTTCAGCATAAAATAACATTAGTGCTGGAAAGGATCTTACCCACCTCTCAGCACGTTGTAGTCCCCCTCCTCTGACCATAAGTTTTCTCACCTATAAAGTTGTCATAAACAGGGGCCCCTGGGTGGCTGAGTTAAGCAACCGACCCTTGATTTTGACTCAGGTCATGATCTCATGGTTCATCAGTTGGAGCCCCGGGTTGGGCTCTATGCCGACAGCGCAGAGTTTGTTTGGGATTCTCATTCTCTCTCCCTGCCTCTCTCTTTCGCAAAGAAATGTAAAAATAAATCACATTGGCATAAACAACGTAGCTGAATAGTAAATGCTTACTCGGAAACTTGAAAGCAAAAAATCTGAGGGACAATCTCAAGTGTTGGCGAGCACGTGGAGACGTTAAAACCCTCATACGCGACTGCCGGGACCATACAGTGGTGGAAAAGAGTGTGGCAGTTCCTCGAGAAAGTAAACACAGAGTTTCCGCAGGACCCAGCGGTTCCACTCGATCCTTGAGGATAGATACATACACACTCGAGAGGAACGAAGTTAATGCGTCCGCACGGAAACTTGTACACGAATATTCGTAGCGGCATTATTCTTAAGAGCCAAAAAGTAGGAACGGTCCAAATGTCCCCTGACTGATGACTGCGCAAACAGAGTGGCACATCCATGCCGTGGAAGAGTGGCCATAAAAAGGCATGGAGTACTGACCCAGGCCACAACTTGGGTGAACCTCGAAAGCATCATAGCAGGTGAAAGAAGCAAGACCCGGGGGCCACAGGCCGTGTGATTCTGCGGGGAATGGCAGACCAGGCAGATCCCCAGACCCAAAGTAGATGAGTGGTTTCCAGGGACTAACAGGGGAGGGGGAAATAGGGAGTGACTGCTGTTCTGCGTGGAGTTGCTTTCTTAGGGTGATGAAAACGTTCTGGAATTAGATAGCCATGGTTGCATGACTTTGTGAATGTGTTAAAAACCACTGAATCGTATGCTTCTAAATGGTGAGGTTTATGGTGTGTGAATTGCATCTCTAGGCAAAAGAAAAACTAAGGAGAAAAAGTCACGAGTTACAGCCTCTCTTCCCTAGTGGTTCTCGACTGGGGCAAGGTTGCTCTGAGGGGACGTATGGCAATGTCTAGGCGTATGTGTGGTTGTCATGTGGGGGCTGCGGGGTGCTCCTGGCGTTGAGCGGGCGGGCGTATGTCGGGGACACTGCTAAACAGTCCACAGGGCACGGGACAGCCCCCGCAACATACGCCCCAAATGTCCATAATGCAGGGTTTGAGAAACTCTGCTCAGGTGTGTGTTCCACAGGCACCTCAAACTTGGTGTATCGGGACCTACGCTCCCCCATTCTCCCACCCAGCAGACCTGCTTCTCCTCCGGGTCCCTGTCCCATCCAGGTTCCCAGGAACCATCCCTGACTCCCCTGTCCCCTCCACCCGCTCTCCACGGTGAGGTCTATCTATACCTCTGGCGCCTACGTCGGGCCCTCATTGGTTCTTGTCTAGGATACTTGAGTATCTTTGGAATTGTTCCTTTTTTTGTTTGTTTAACAGCTTTCCTGAGGTATAATTTATATACAATGGAACTTGCTCGTTGTAAATGTACAGTTCGATGACTTTCAGTAAGCTTACAGAGTTGGACAGTCATTGCCACAATCCAGTTGTAGAACATTTCTATCACCGCCCCGCCCACTCTTCTTGTGCCCATTTACTGTCATTGACTGTTCTCACCACGCACCCTCCAGCCAAAGGCAACCACTAATCTTTCTGTCTCGATAGATTCCAGCTGTTCCTGGGCCACCAGTTTGGTTCTTCAATTCGTCCTTCACGACACTGCAAGAGAGATCTTTCTAAGACTGAAATCCAGTCCAGTCATCCCCCTGCATGAAATCCTTTAGCCTTGGTTGCCGTCTGAACTCTTCAGCGTGGTGTTCGTGGCCCTTCATGCTCTGGCTCCCATTTTACTTCACCAGCATTATTGCCCTTGGCTTTCTTTATGGCATCCCGGGTGTCAAAGGTTGTGAACCACTCGCCATTTTTCAAGCATGACACGTTTCTCACACCCCAGTACCTTTGCACATGCCACTGCCTTCACCAGAAATGCCCTTCTCCACCCCTAATTGTGTCATATCTTCTGAAAGATATCTTCCATATCTTCCTCATCCACTTCAGGCTGAGTCACTTCCCCTCTGTTTGCATAGCTATTTGATGATATCGCTTGTATCATAGGACTTGCCCTATTACACTGTCTTTGCCGGTTTGCCTGTCTTCCATACCAGTCCATGAGCTCTTTGAGGGCACAGAATGTGTCATATTCAGCTTTGAGTCCCCATGTTGAGTTCAACGCCTTGCATCGAGTAAAAGCAGAGTAAATGTGTGGCTGTGTGAATGACTGAGTCGTGGAAGCTATGGCATTGCATTCGTGAACTAATTGCGTAGACATTTTTCTTAAAGATTCTTCCTCAGCAGGAGCACCTGGGTGGCTCGGTTGGTTAAGCATCTGATTCTTTTTTTTTTTTTTTTTTAATTTTTTTTAATGTTTATTTATTTTTGAGACAGAGAGAGACAGAGCATGAACGGGGGAGGGGCAGAGAGAGAGGGAGACACAGAATCGGAAGCAGGCTCCAGGCTCTGAGCCATCAGCCCAGAGCCCGACTCGGGGCTCAAACTCACGGACCGCGAGATCGTGACCTGAGCTGAAGTCGGACCCTTAACCGACTGAGCCACCCAGGCGCCCCAGCATCTGATTCTTGATTTCGGCTCAGGTCAAGATCTCATAGTTTGTGAGATGGAGCCCTGAATCAGGCTCTGCGCTGACAGCATGGAGCCTGCTTGGGATTCTCTCTCCCTCTCTCTCTCTCTGTGCCTCCTCCGCCTCTCTAAATAAATAAACTTAAAAAAAAATTTTTTTTTATAAGATTCTTCCTCTGCATGTCAGGTTTGTTTTACTTTGTGTTATCAGTGATGCAGTTTGTTACACATGGTTGCCCAAGATGTCTTTGCAGAATGTGAAACTTTGAAAAAGTTTTCTTAGTCCAAAGATTAGCTTACACTAGGGCGCTTGGGGTGGCTCAGTCAGTTAAGTGTCCGACTTCGGCTCAGGTCATGATCTCACGGTTTGTGAGTTCGAGTCCCGCGTCGGGCTCTGTACTGACAGCTCGGAGCCCGGAGCCTGCTTCGGATTCTGTGTCTCCCTCTCTCTCTCTCTGTTCCTCCTCTGCTTATGCTCTGTCTCTGTCTCTGTCTCTCTCTCTCTCTCTCTCAAAAACAAATAAATATTAAAAAGAAAAGAAAAGATTAGCTTACACCGTTTGAAGAAACTTCTGAGGAAAAATACGCACGTTTGGTAGCAATATTTTGTCTTTTGGTTTATATACCTTTTTTTTTTTTTGAGAGAGGGCACAAGTAAGTGAGGGTCAGGGGAGGTGAAGAGAGAGAGAATCCCATGAGGGGCAGAGAGAGAGAAGTGGGGCTCACCTGAAGCGGAGCTTGAGCTTACCCGATGCAGGACTTGAACTCAGGAACCGTGAGATCGTGACCTGAGCCGAAGTCAGATGCTTCACCAAGACTGAGCCACCCAGGGGCCCATCTTTGTCTATGTGCTTTAAACCCCGACTTGCTTGCACATAAAGCATGCACACCTTCCCCTTCAGGAAGCACAGCAGTTTCAAACATCATCTTCGATAACATGCTACCTGGACCCTGAGGCGTGCAGTGAATTTCATAACCACACGGGTTTGGCTTATTCAAGGGATTCCGCAAACCGTTAGACGTTTGGGAGAATCTTTTGCTATCCTGTTGACCCGATGTCATGATGACGAAGCGTATGCCCAGCCACGGCTGAGTCCAGCTTTAAGTGAACTCCAAGTGGGCCGGGCCTGCTCCTCGGCCACTTTTCTCATTGCACGAATTTTGATCTTGACTTTTCTTGCAGGCAGTCAGGGATGCGTGCGATCTGTCCACGTCTTGGGGGAGGGGGAGCGGGCGGCGACGGGGAGAGGCACGCCTGAGCAGGGCACGGGGCAGCGTTATCCATGCACATTAGTTATACCCAGGCTGCTGTCAGAAGCCTGCTGCTGCTCGGGAAAACAGCCCGCGTTCCTGCGGGCCTCAGCCTCAGCCTCAGTTAACCGCACCCTCGAGCATTCTTAAACGGCCGGCCGGTGGGGAGTTGCCTGCCCGAGTGGGGTTCTTAGCCGTCCTTCAGTTCAGTTGAAGAGGAAGCTTAAGGACATCGTAGGGATTTGTAATGTTCCTTGCAAGGTGTCAGGCCCATAAACCAGCGTGTCCATTGCACCCAACGCGTGCGTGGCATCGTCTCTCGTCGGTGGCCAAGGGATGGAAGATGTCACCTTTTGCTATTTAATGGTGGTCACCATGTAATGATTCAGGAACACCTAAAAGGGATGTAGGCTTCTTCGCTCAGGCTGGAATCAGCCTCTTTGAGAACATTAAAAGGAAAATACGATAAAGCAGACGCATTTTGCAACCAGCCGGCAGGGAGTGCTTCCGGGTGTCTTGGTTACCGGATCTGTCCTGGTTAGGAGACAGGAGACCCGCCCTAGGTCAACACTAACCTGCGCAATATCGTGGGTGGCTTCCTTTGTTTGAAAACGAGAGCAGCGCGCAGATCTCCAAAGTTTGTTTTAGGTCTAAAATTCTGATGCCTCTTAGTTAAGGGTTTAAGAAAATGGGAGGCATGTGCTTCTGACAGTTTTTGGATTCTCTCTGTTTAGGTATTATTTATGGGTCATATAGCCATCTCATCTATTAGGGTTTTTTTTTTTTTTTTTTTTTTATAGCCGGAATAGATTCAGAGATCAATACATTTTTATTAATGATAGTCCGTCATGCCTGGTAAAGAGACAGCAAGAGAGCTCATCTAGAATGAGCCACTTGAATAAACCTGACACACAAGCTTAGCTACGAGCTGCATTTTGGCAGGCCTCTCTGTGAAATAATGACATTGGCAGAGGGAAAGACGATGGAAACCTTCCTCACAGCCAGACTCATAAAATCAAAGGGCAGGTTTGGGGTGTATTTCCCAACCCTGGCTGTATATGCAAATCCCATGACTTTTTGAGCATAGCATTTTATCTTCCAAAGGACAAAATTTGGCATTTGCCATAGTCATTAAAAATGATAAATGCCTAAAATGCTTCAGAGTTGGGATTGTTGCAGGTTAGAACAAATATTGCGTCAGTGTCTTCAGAGTCGAAAACTTCTCACTGATGTTGTCAAGCCAGAAAATTAAAAAAAAAAAAAAACAAAAACCTTCGTGATTTTCCTTTCAGATCATATGAAATTGGGCATAATTGTTACCAGTGCTGCTGATAAAAATGAATGGTCTGGGCCTTTTGGAAGTGAATTATTCTTCCTGCCACCATTAAGAGATAGCCTTGTGCCCCGAAAGAGTTAATCCACTTCCAGATGGAGCTTTTCAGCCCCTCTAAGCAGAGTTCAGATGATATCAAGTTCACTCTTCTTTTCCATTTGTTTTGGGCCTGTTGAACTTCGTTTTCATTCCATTTATGGATCAAAGTTGAAATATCTTACGGTAATTTTAGACTATGTGAGGCCCTTCCCGGAAATGTCACCTTAGAGTTCCAATCTCAGAGACCCTAAAGAGCAAATGTAGCTTTAATCCGTGTCTCTCTCCTCCTCTCAGTGACCTTAACCCTGACCCCAGGTCTGCTCTCTGTAAGTGCCAAACATGATTCATTCTCCTTGCTTGATTTAGTTTTGTCCCTTTAATGAGCCAAGATGGCCAGGGAGGCCTGATAGCTTATTTGTGCTAATGTAAGTATGCTCTTTCTAGTTAACTCCTAACTCATTTATTTGGCTCTTACTTTTGCCTAGAACTGACCCTTTGTCCCAGAGGTCCCAGGTCCGTGTTTTTAGACAAAGGAGATTCGAGCGGTGAACGTTAACAAACGCCATCAGGGGACAAGACACTGTCCTTGAGGGAAAGAGAAAGCACACTTAGAGAACAAGAGAGACTCTATATTCTGTGCCTCAACTGCCATATCACAGACACAGTCTACCTGTTCCCTGAGCACATATTTTATGAATTACTGCTTACCGCTCCTCGCCTCCGGAGTTCTAAGACTCAGGATGTCTGCAAGTTGCAAATTTTTGTGCTTGTGTCTTTGCGGTCTGCATGTCTTATTTCTGCAGCCCCTCTAACACCATTTCTGATGACTGTTTGTGCAGAAATGCATTTCTGACTTTGCGTTTGATACATCATATCCTCTGATTTTTTTTTTTCCCCCAATGTTGCAGTGGTAGAACCGGGCCATCAAGGACACGCAGAAGGTGATAAGCAGGAAGAGACTTTTAAAAAGAGATTTACGATAGGGTTAGTTTCCCTGTCGTCCAGCTTACCACTTTCAGCCCAACTCATTTTGGGTTGGTAGGGATCTGACCATGGGGTTCTGACAAATGTGTTTTTATCATTGTGAATTTATGCTTGCCTCGGTGTCCAAAAAAAAAAAAAAAAACTATTAAAAAGTGATATGACTTTGAGCAGTGGCTCAATCCTGATTATGGCCCTTCCTGGCCATCCCATTTAATTTCTGGCTGGCCCAACTAGGGACATTAAAAGCTGCCCCTTCCGAGGTTGGGTGTACCCTGCATTGCCCTGCACTCAAAGCAGTTCAGTCTGGCTCCTTCTATAGGTCGTTGACACCCTCAAGCTTGTATACACCTGTGTCACCACAAATCTTAACAGATGCAATTTTCTCAGCTGAATAGGAGAGTGGGAGTGAAGGACGGGGCTCTCATCTCGGTTCAGACCAGGAGGGGCGGGCACCTCTGTCCTCCCTCACACGGGCCCCCCCCGGAGGCTGCAGGGCTCTGAGAGGGGGATTCAGTTAGGGGTTCCAGTCACATGCTGGAACTTTTGTTTTTGAAAACAACCTGCTTATTCTTTTCTGAAAACACCTCATCGTGCTTCTCCTGGAACAGTTGTCCACCGTACAGCTTTACATAGTCACTCTCTTCAGAAGAAATAAAACTTCAGGGGCGCCTGGGTGGCTCAGTCGGTTAAGCGCCCGACTTCAGCTCAGGTCATGATCTCACAGTCCGTGAGTTCAAGCCCCGCGTCGGGCTCTGTGCTGACAGCTCAGAGCCTGGAGTCTGCTTCTGGTTGAGTCTCCCTCTCTCTCTGCCCCTCCCTTGCTCATGCTCTGTCTCTCTCTGTCTCAAAAATAAATAAAAACATTAAAAAAAATTAAAAAAAAAAGAAATAAAACTTCAAAGACAATTCTTCTCAAGGCAGTCAAAGAACTACCTAATCTCCGGCTCTTCAGAGTTGGGGCATCTTTTCTTGTGTTAGCCAGACGGCTTCCTCTTCTTAAAAAGAAAAAAATCATAAATGAATTCTGCATGGTCAGGTATTGTCATCTTTGCAGAGAATTTTCTTTGCCTAATGTCCTATCTGATGGGCCATTCTAGTATTATATGCTACATAATCTCCACAAATGTATACTGTGGACCATAAAACTGCCATACTGTTTTCAGGAACTAGTAATTCACAAAGTAAACCTGAGACAGTGCTGTTAATAAACACAAATTGCAAACAAGAAGGTAGTAAGTGGAAATAATGCACTCATTTAGGAGTAATAAAGCCTTTGATCTTACTTTGAAGGAAAGAGTCTATGTTTAAACTGCCCATTCAGGGACAGCCAGGTGCCCATAAAGAGAAATGCTTGGCTTTGATAGAAAATCACTGAGGCCTGTCTAGCAGGTCTGGTTTGTAAACAGATTAGTTAAGGGCTCATCAGGACTGATTTGCATAGGATTCAGCAAACCCCAGTCACTTTTTCAGCCTTAATGAGCAATGCCTTTTCCCAGTTGGAAATGACACCGTGCTTTTTTTGGTTTTGGAGGGGTTTTTTTTTCCTAGCTAGAAATCTTAGGTAATTATTTTGTGGGAAAGAGAAAGAATATTCATATAAAGTGAATCCTTGCTGTCCTCAGCTAATGGGGAAATGATGACCAAAGACTAGTTTTGTTTGCCCTACGTGGTGAAAGATAGAATGAAAGAAATGGGTTATGAGTTTCAAATTCGTTTCTTCCCTTTCTCTGTTATTGGAGAGATAAAGGAGGATTAATCCGAATTATAATAGAAGTCGGAACACGCAACTGCGGATTCAGACCACAAATATTTATACATCTATAGATGTTTCCGGAGGGACCTCCTTGGAGCCAGGCGTGCCTTGGGGGCTCGGCTCGAGGCAGGCAGAAGGCCCCGCCTTCCAGAGCAGGGAGCCTACCTTCCAGAGCTACCATTGTGGAGAAACGAGAGCTGTTGAGGAAAGGAAATGGGCCAGGAGAAGCACATGTTCTGAAATTTTCACCAGTTAGCAGCCATGTCTTTTTTTTTTTTTTTTTAATTTTCTTTAATGTTTATTTATTTTTGAGAGAGAGTGAGCGCTCGACAGAGCGTGAGCAGGGGAGGGGCAGAGACAGAGGGAGACACAGAATCCGAAGCAGGCTCCAGGCTGTCAGCACAGAGCCCGACGCGGGGCTCGAACTCACGAAGTGTGAGATCATGACCTGAGCTGAAGTCAGACGCCCAACTGACTGAGCCACCCAGGCTCCCTGAGCAGCCATGTCTTTGAAAGATGGCAAGGTCAGTATTTCCTGGGAGAAAAAAAAAAAAACAAAAAACCCTCTGATCAATAGAATTCCACTCTTTTTTTTGATTTTCAGAACAATCGGTGATCGATAATGTCAGTAATCAGGAATATCTCCTTTTTTTTGTAAAACTTGGCGTGAAGAAAATATCAAAACCTTTGCTTACTCTGATGACTCAATAGATAACGAGAGGAACAGCTCAGGAGAGACAAAGGGTAACTTTGAAAAGAAGGAGTTTCTAAATAAAAGGAGGTGATGCAGGAGGTTTTCAACTCTGCCCTTCCAAAAGTGCAGGGTGGACAGTGGTCTATTTCTTTGGCTTGCTACCGCATGGTTGTGCTTGCAAGAGATGTTCTTAAGCACCGTAAACATCGGTGACACTAAGTTGCTCAGTTGGGAACTTGGGTTTGAATAACAACCTTCAGCCTTTGTGTCCTGCCTCGTCAAGGCCAAGGACCTCAGCCTTCCGCTGCTTCCTAGACGTGAGATCCAATCAGCAGACTCCTATAAATGTCACCTTGGATACATTCCACTCAGAAAAACAACGGTCCAGCTCTGTCTGGTAAGTGTTAGAGGAAAGGCTGGGGATGATTTCATACCGACTTGGGCAGGACTCCAGGTCCTGTCCAGGTAATTCAGATGAATTGGGGGCGTAAAGGGAGGCCATGCCCTTTGCTTCTCCAGATGGATTTGATTAGGCTGAGGAGGAAGAGGTGGCCATGTTGGTTTGCCTTCTTGTGAAGACTGCTTGGGAGAGAGTTCTAGTAAAATCCGTTTGTGACCAAGTAAGACACCTGTACTCCTTAGGAAACCTGAGTCACGTGAAGCCTGTATCTCTCAAGGGAACATGGGGGAGGCCTTAGAGGGCCTTGCAAGTCCCCTTCCTAACACCCCCATTCCACTCTTTCTTAGTGGGGTGATCTCCCTGCGGCTTGTCCTTTTCCACATCTCTCATAGCTTCCATGTGAGAACATACCTGAGGACCTCTTCCAGGCAGGCACGCTTGCCTGGAGGAGCCCCCTCGATGGGCATTGACAAGAAGGCTGCGATCTGGGTCCTCTTGGCACAAGGCAGCACTTGCATCATTAACACGCAAGAGTGGCAACCCGGGCCGTTTCGCTTACTCTCCCTCTTTCTTCCGACGTCTCCCTCGAGTTCACTTCTTCCCAACTCGGGTTGGCATGAGACAGATCGGCAAGACCACTGGCTGAGCAGATGGCCAAATGTGAGCTCTCTGAGGGCCAGGGCCACTGTTTTGTCACTCATCAATTCATGGCACCTGGTGTGGTGCCTCGCACGTAATATGGACTCACTATGTGTTTGTTGGGGAAATGGATGAATAAATGAACGAATGAACACCAGTTTTCTCTTGCAAGCATCCCCCAGTTTTATTAGTAATATTTGACGCCCCGCCTCCTTTGGCTTACCAGGAACAGAGCCAAAGCCATAGCTCCCAAGGACTCTGCTTCCAGGGGCTCCAGAGCAAGAGGCACTGGGGGGATTGGGTCTGGCTGTGGTGAGGCAGGCTTAGGAGTTCTTAGGCAGCCTGGCGTGGGGCTATATGGATGGCGTCCAGCCCCAGAAGTTGGCAGCTTTCTTGAGTTAGAAACAAGGAATGCTTAGCCCCTGTTGTTATGGGCCCCAAGGCCAATTCCAAGGCATCAGGAAAAGTCCCAGTTACACCTGTGAAGCTACTAGCACAGGCTCCGACCTATCATAGATACTCAAGAAATGTTCCCATCTCAGTGGCCGTGGCTGAATGCTGGCAGGTAAGATCTGGGACTGGAGTCACAAGCCCATGGCAGTGAAATGCTGCTTATACTAACCAAGCTCAGAGAATGCAGAAAACCATTGTAGTGGGAAGCCAGAGGCTTTGCTTGGTCTTAGTTTCCTGAGTTTTTGTTTGTATATGAGCGAGATAGGGTTTTGTTTTTTTTTTAAGCTTATTGATTTATTTTGAGAGGGAGAGTGAGCTTGAGTGGGGGAGGGGCAGAGAGAGAATCAGAGACAGAGAGAGGGAGAGAGAGAATCCCAAACGGACTCCACACTCGGCGCAGAGCCCAACACGGGGCTTTATCTCACAACTGTGAGATCGTGACCTGAGCCCAAATCAAGAATTTAATGCTTCACCCACCAAACATCCAGGCGCCCCCTGTTTTCGCATTCTAAAATGGGGATGATAACTGTACCTACTTCACGGGGGAGTTGAGAGGCTTCAAAGGGACAGCCTGGGTGCTGTGCGTGGTACAGTGTCGGCCGCATCGTCCACTCTCTGACCCGGCATTTCCTTCCTAGGGATGCGTCGTAAAGAAGTAACAAAACGTCTATTTATAACGCGATGCACAGAGGTGTATTGACAAGCGTGCTCATTCATCCTAGTTCGTTTTGGTGCATTAACAAATGGTTCAGTTCCTTTTCGGGGCCTTGGTCTCCTTATCAGGCTCCTTCCAGCTCTTTGCCAAGCCCAGAGTCAGCTGGCAACGAGGTTTGGCTTTGGAAGTGGAAGAAAGGCAGGAAGAGCTACCCAAAGGCTTGGAACCCCAGAACATTCCCTGTGTTAAATTGTCAATGGAGGCATCGCATGGCCAGTGAAAGTCATCTATCCATCCTTGCTTCTGGGCACCAGTAGCCCTCCTCGTTGTGAGGGAAGGAATACAAATGGTTGTTTACAGGCAACCAAACCTGAGGCTAGCATAATAGAGCCATGGGAGGTAAATAGAGCTGCTGTGAGTGCCAGGAGAAGACAGGGGTCGGGAGTGCGGGAGGAGAGGTGATAGAGGACTGCCATTGCCTGGCTGGTACCTGGGGAGATGGGGAAAAGGGGAGGGGCTTTGGAATACTTGTATTTGCATACCAGCCTTGCCAAGAGTTTGCAAACTATTCATGAAGTGTAGTTTTCTTATCTTTAAAATGGAAAAGCAGCCCAGAGAGCTACAGCAAGAATTAAATGAGATGAGAAAGTGTGTGGGAAGCACGAGTTATGGGGCGCCTGGCTGGCTCTGTTGGTACAACATGTGACTCTTGATCTCAGAGTTGTAAGTTCGAACCTCACATTGGATGCAGAGATTACATTATATATATATATACACACATTATATATATATATACACACATACACATACACACACATTATACATATACATTATATATACATATATACACATATATTATATATACATATATATGTGTGTGTGTGTATATTGTGTGTATATATATACATATATATACACACATTATATATACATATATACATATATACACACATTATATATATATACACATACACACATTATACATATACATTATATATACATATATACATATATACACATATATATTATATATACATGTATATATATGTGTGTGTATATATATATGTATATACATATATATATATACACACATTATATATACATATATACACATGTATATATACACACATTATATATATATATATACACACATACACACATTATACATATACATTATATATACATATATACATATATACACATATATATAATATATACATGTATATATGTGTGTGTGTATATATATATACATATATATATACACACACACATTATATATACATATATATACATATATATACACACATATATATATATACACACATACACACATCATACATATACATTATATATATATATACACATATATATACACATATATATTATATATACATGTATATATATGTGTGTGTGTGTGTGTGTGTGTGTGTATATATATATATATATATGTATATATATATATATATATATAAAAGCGAGTTCTGCTTTCAGGTATTTTGTCCTGTTGTCTCTTTAAGAAACCTGTGTGCTGTATACAATGTGTGTTGATTTTGGATTCAGAAGAAATGATTAATGTGATGTCTTTAAAATTATTTTATGTCCCAGATAGGAATCACCTGATGTGTATAGTTGGCATGGTTCTCATGGCCTTAGTGGGCTTTTAAAGCATTTACCCTTGTATTAACCTTTTTGATTAAAGACGCTGTCGTTGATCAATCCAGCAAGTTGGTTGCATAATGAAAACGTAGATTAGTAAGACCAAGAAAAACATGTAGAATTTTTTTAATGTTTATTTATTTTTGAGAGAGAGAGAGAAAGAGACAAAGCATGAGTGGGGGAAGGGCAGGGAGAGAGGGAGACTCAGAATCCGAAGCAGCCTCCGGGCTCCAAGCTGTCAGCACAGAGCCCGACACAGGGCTCAGACCCACGAACCACGAGATCCTGACCTGAGCCAAAGTCAGATGCCCAACTGACTGAGCCACCCAGATGCCCCCAAGAGAAACATTTTTTAAATGTGATTGCATGAAATGAGGCGGCTATCCCTCCAACAGCACCTGTGTCTATCATCATGATGAGTTGTGTTCATATCTATTGCATGACTGGCAGGGGGCTCTGGGGTTTACTCAAGATACAACCAAAAAGTCTGGTCAGGGAAGGGACGGGGGATGGTAGAAAGCCTGCTTTTGCCCAAGTGTCCCATGCAGATAAGCACCAGGGTAGAGAAAGAATAAAGTGTGGTCCTCGAAGCCTTGGGTCTTCTGTTCCATTCTCTTCCTTCTGTCCAGAGTAGTTGCTAAAGTAATTTACAGTTTGGAAAGCTGTGATCACCCTACCTGAAGCACTAAAAGCTCATGGTCATGCTTCCAGTTTATCACAGGCAGTAAATGCTCACAAGTCGTAATGGACTAAACGATCCATTGCCCAAGATTTTGACCCACACGATAACACCACCACTGAGGCAAAGCCTTTTTTTTCTTCCCCCAAGATGAGTGTGTAGCCTACTGGATATTTTTAGAGCTCATCTTTTTACTTGATGCTTTTTAGTTTCATCAAACCAGATCCAGGGTTGGCTTTCAGATTTGTAGTAAGGTACCCCTTGTCCCTCCCTCCCGTCTCACCACAACCTCTATCCCAGTGGCGCTTTTCTGGTGTTTGAGGAGGGTGTGCAGTTTGACCGATCCTGCGGTTAGAACCGGAAGGAAAATGATGTTATAAATGACTTGTTAGAAATGACTGGACTTACATTCAGTCGAGAGGCAGCTTCTACTTCCAGCAGATGTCCACAGCGACAGAAAGCAGCGTTGCTGGAAACTGAGCAGGGGGAAGCAGATCTGCTGAGTTGAGAATGATTACTGAATTCCATCATATTGCCTTCTAGTGAAGTCTAAGTTCTGTGCTAGTCATAGAAGTTATTCAGCACCAATCTGTTTAGCAAATGAGTGGATTTCGGGGTGCCTGGGTGGCTCAGTCGGTGAAGGGCCTGACTTCGGCTCAGGTCATGATCTCACGGTTCACCAGTTTGAGCCCCGCGTCGGGCTCCGTGCTGACAGCTTGGAGCCTGGAGCCTGCTTCGGATTCTGTGTCTCCCTCTCTCTGCCCCTTCCCCGCTCGTGTTCTGTCTCTCTCTCAAAGATAAATAAACATTGAAAATTTTCTAAAAATGAGTGGATTTATTGATGCCAGAGGACAGATTTATTTACAAATCCAAGAGTTCTGCTCTCAAAGAAATTAAAGGAAGGAACATTGCCTTAAGATATTACAGTATCCTGAAACTTCAGAGGCCTTTGGTCGTGTCAGGTGTTTTGTTTGTTTTGGTTTGTTTTTGGCCTTATGCTTTTGCATGCATGTATGTATGTATGTGTGTATGTATTTTTAGTTTTCCAGGTTTTTTTTTTAATTAAAAAGAATTTTTTTTAAACCAATCCTTTTTAAAAAATTTTTATTTATTTATTTATTTTGAGAAAGAGAGTGTGAGCAGGGGAGGGGCAGAGAGAGAGGGAGACACAGAAGCAGAAGCAGGCTCCAGGCTCTGAGCTGTCAGAACAGAGCCTGATGTGGGGCTCGAACTCACAAACCGTGAGATCATGACCTGAGCCAAAGTCAGACGCTTCACCGACTGAGCCACCCATGCGGCCCCTTTAGTTTTTCAGTTTTGACCACCTACATCTCCGCTCTAAATGCCATAGAAAGGAAAAGAGCTGGAAAGGATCGCTAGTTTGGCCTCTCTACTGCCCATCTTTGGGACAGGTTGGAAACCTAGTTTTGGTTGGCTTTGTTTGGTTTAGGTTTTTCTTTCTTTGCACATAAGTAACAGCGGTCACCCGTCCTCTCGCTCTTTGTGGGCTGGGGACCAACAGGAGTGGCATCGTCACCCAGGAGCAGGACAAAAATTCAAAGTCTCAGCCCCAGCACAGACCTACTGAATCAGGATCTGCAGTACCACAGGTTTGCCAGAGGATTCCATCTCACATTCAGATCTGGGACGAGCTGAGAGTTGAGTATGGCTCATGCTGTGCAAGGTATCGTTGGCAGGTTTTTAGTTTGAATGGGTATTCTTTGGGAGCAAAAAAGGAAAGACTCAGAGCACCTCAAGAAGCAGAGGGTTCACTGAAGGGATGTGCATAAACCTGAGCTGAAATCTGAGAGCCACACGTAAATCTCATCACCGCTTTTAAGAACCACAGCATGAAATTCTGAAGGCACTTGGAAAAAAGCACTTCCCAAAGTCAGTGTCAGTTTGAGCCAAAGAAATAGAGGGTGTTTCTAAAATCACTTATTGCCAGACCTATTCCAGGGTAGGAAACAAGGATAGGTGAGTGTGGGGAACTGGACATTCATTTTAAGACATTCTGTGGGCCAGTTTAGAGACTTACCATGTTAAGATACAAAACTATGTGCGTGGGAGCCTAGGGAGAGAAGGTCCCACTGGCCGACATTTGCTAGGTGATTATTCAGAAGACACCCCCTTACTTGCCTTCAAGGAGCCCAATAGCATAGCTGAGTTTATGAAGCCTGGAAGAAATTGCTAGAGAGAATTTTAGTGTTTAAACATTATTATGGAAGGAGTTAAAATCTTCAAGAGTCGTAAGAGTTTGAGTATCTCTAGGACAAATGACAAAAGCCAGAGCAGAGAGCTCAGCCATCTGGGGGCCAAAAACTAACCATGTGATGCTGCACCAAGGTAACCGAACATTATGGGAGCCCCGTGGCCTTGTTTTACAGGCACAGCCTAGAGTCTGGAAAGGGGGATGATTTGGTTTGCATGACTTCTCTCTGCTGTCCAGGCCCCTCTTTTCCTGCCACTTTCTCCCTCCTGGCTCAGCCTAGGTTACCGTGGCAGGAGGGCTGATCCCTGCTGCCTCCACTCTCTCCCCTCAGGCCTACCCCACACAGGTTTCCACTCTGGCTTCCTGGAGCACAGCTGCAGCTCGGGCATTTACACCGCACCGTATTGCCACTGTAGAGCCCGCCCGGGTCCCACCGCCCCTACCCGACCCTGTCCAGCCCAAAGGCTTCCTGCCCCAGGCCCCACCTCTCCTGCCCCTGCTTCCTGTCTCCACTGATGGTCGCCTCTACCCCTTTCCAAGTGCACCCCTGATCTGCCCCCCCAGAGCCCCTCTTCATTCTCCCACCTCGTGGGGGCTTCTCCTCCTCTCAGTGACTCTCACATGACACCTTTTGTTTTTGTGGTTTCTTTTCTTTTTAACTCAGAGATGCCATTCCAGGGGCACCTGGGTGGCTCAGTTGGTTAAGCTTCTGATTCTTGATTTCGGGTCAGGTCGTGATCCCAGGGTCATGGGCTTGAACCCCTAATCGGGCTCTGCACCGAGCGTGGAGCCTGCTTGGGATTCTCTCTCTTTCTCCCTCTGCCCCTCTCCCCAGCCCTCTCTGTCTCTCTCTAAAAAAAAAAAAAAAAAAAAAAAAAAAGATGCTATTCCTTGCAGTTTGGGCCAGAAGTCCCTTGAGACCTGAAAACCTCACACTGAGAGTGTCAGAAAATCAGAGGGCCTGTAGACTTTCGACTCTGGCTTCTAGCATAACTCACATTCCTGGTGGACTTGCTGTGGCTTGTGTGGTCTTGATCTAGTCACTCATCTGTCCCAGCCTCAGCTTGCACGGTTTGTAAAACAAAACAAGAATCGTGCCCACGTCACAGGCTTGTGGGAGGGGCTTCACGTCTTCTACAGCGCTTCTCGAACTCCCAAGCGCCTCGCCAGCCTTCAGTCGCTGCTCTGGTGATTACAGGAGGTGCCCAGTAAATGCCAAGCCCGGACAGGGATGCCCGCGGCTCCAGTTTTAGGCGACCGTATTAACCTGCTCGTTCATCAAGGCTTTTCTAAGAGCTGCTAACAGGTCGGAGAATTGCGGGGTTTGAGTTTCACCTCCTCCCCCCAATCAGGTCACCTTCTGGAGGAGGTGCTAATGAGCAGCGAAATGACCAAAAGGTGGGCCGTAAGGGAGGTGGAGGAGGAAGCAGCCCAGGAGCTCTGCTAGATAATCAGCGCTTGAATAAGCGTTGGCCCCCCAGTCGGCCAGGAGCCCACCGCTCAGCCCCACTTGGCACCAAGAGAGGAATAACTGTGCAGGGCCCAGGGCGGCAGCTCTGGTTCCGGAGGAGCCCTGGAAAGACGCCCAGATGGGGCCTCTCTCTGACCGTAAACTTCCAGCCCCCAGCCTCCACCACGGGCATCCCGGTGTTTTAATAGCTGCTCGTTCTCTTCTTGGGCAGGTTCTATTTTTACTGATCACCTTCTTGGCAGACGTATTAAGCCACACAACGTTCCCGGCAAGGGCCAGCCTAGGAGTGCCATCAACAGTGGAGGGACGCGAGTCTTCTGTTCCTGGGCCAGCGGCCAGAGCAGGCAGACCCAGGACTGGCAGTTTCCCAGACACCTAGGAAGCCAAACGAGCTGGCTGTGAGTGGGGGCAAGAGCAGAAGCGGACACCGTCTTGTGTGAGCCCCCTCCATGCCCACCCCCATTGGCTGAGGGGTGCAGGACGGGAAGGAACAAGCTGGCTGGCCCCAGTGTGCACGAGCCATCACTTGCCAATAACCGTCACCCCAAGGGCGCTCTGCTGCACATGAGAACCATACGAGGAGTTTTTTTTTTTTAATTTTTTTTTTTTTTTAACGTTTATTTACTTTTCAGATAGAGAGAGACACAGCATGAACGGGGGCGGGGCAGAGAGAGAGGGAAACACAGAATCGGAAGCAGGCTCCAGGCTCTGAGCCATCAGCCCAGAGCCCGACGCAGGGCTCGAACCCGCGGACCGCGAGATCGTGACCTGAGCCGAAGTCGGACGCTTAACCGAGCCACCCAGGCGCCCCGAGGAGTTTTTTTTTTAAAAAATGCATATGCCCAGACCCATCACCAGGGTTTCTCCTCACATTGGATCTTGGGTGGGGCCTGGGCAGCCATATTTGTTAAAGCTGCCCCAGGTGATTCTAGTTCAGCCTGACCAGAGACCCACTAATAAATGAACAGCTAGGACCCCGAGTGGTGGAAAGGAGAACACAGGCCTCAGGGTCCAGCAGACAAGGGTGGGAATTCCGCGCCCCGCACCCCCATGCCACCGATTAGCGGCTGGTCTCTCAGGCAGCGAGCCAACCTCGCAGGCCCTCCATTTCATTAATTGGCAACGGAGAGGCACTTGGCACTTTAGGTAAAGTATTTCTTTTCTGTGTATTTGTAGCCCTACATTTTAAAAATAACGCGTGGTGTTTTTTTTTTTTTAAGTTTTGATTTGTTTTAAGCCAAGATATTTATAATTCAAACATTTTCAGACAAACTTTGAGATTTTTATACTTACCAAAGGGGCATGGGCTATCTCTCACAGTAACACAGAGAAAAGTTTGGTAATGAGCTTTCAGATGGGGAAAAATGCGTACCTGGAGGTTTACACACGGTCAAGCTTGAATTTGTTGTCTGCTCACAGGAGCCCTTAACCTTGAGGCATGGACAATTCTTTAATTTTGTGCTTAGAATATGTCATCGGAGGGGCTCCTGGGTGGCTCAGTTGGTTAAGAGTCCCACTTCGGTTCAGGTCATGACCTCACCGTTCGTGAGTTCGAGGCCTGCGTCGGGCTCTGTGCTGACAGCTCGAGCCTGGAGCCTGTTTCAGATTCTGCATCTCCCTCTCTCTCTGACCCTCCCCCGCTCACTCTCTGTCTCTGTCTCTCAAAAATAAATAAACGTTAAAAAAAGCTAAAAAAAAAAAAAAAAGAATATGTCATCGGATGGGTGTGTGAATTACACAGGAGTGAAATTCACCCGAAAGGCACAGTAGCTCATTGGAAACCCCAGGACCTTTGGGGCTCTGTTGGGGGAGAGTGTTCTGGCTGTGAGGCAGAACTGAATTTTGACAGGGAGGAGTCAGATGCTCGCATCCCCGTCACCTGGAGGGTTTGTTAAAAACAGATTGCGGGGTCCCACCCCTAAATTTCCAATGGAGACATTCTGGGTTGAGGCCATGAATTTTCATTTCTAATTCATTCTCCGGTGACGCTTACGCTGCGGGTCCGGGGCCCACCCTTTGAGGCCCACTTGCCGTCACATGAACTGGGGAGGAAATGCAGGGACTAGGCAAGCCTGCTTGGGAAGCACTGCCGAGTCTGTGCAAAGGTGTGTTGGTTTATTGCTTATAGAATAGCAGGAGCCAGAGTATCAACATTTTCTTGTACCAGTTTCCTGAGCCTTAATCCCCCCAGGGCAACATGAAGAGGGTCAGTTGACGCTTGTCCATGTAGCGGGTTGAGTTACAGGAAAGGAACCCTAAGATTAGGGGACCTGAATCTATTGCAGTGGGCAGAGAGCATGCCTGAGCTCTTCTATAGAAAAAGATACTCTATCTTCAGAGGCCGTAATGCATTACAAAGTCCTTAAAAAGATAGTATAGAACAGTGTCATTCTGTACCTCTGCTTTGCTAGATGTGCAGAAATATGAAAGACCCATGGAGAACTGTCTCTTAACAAGTCTGTGCTCTTAATATTCTACACCAGGGTCAGTAAACGATAGCCTATCGGACTGCAGCCTGTTTTTCTACTGCCGGTGAGCCAAGAATGATCTTTACGGGGGCACCTGGCTGGTTCAGTCGGTTAAGCGTCCAACTCTTTGTTTTGGCTCGGGTCATGATCTCACTGTTTCGTGGGTTCGGGCCCCGTGTCAGACTCTGTGCTTGCACCAGAGCCTGCTTGGGATTCTCTGTCTCCCTCTCTCTCTGCCCCACCCCTGGGTGCTCTCTCAAAATAAATAAACTTAAAAAAAAAAAAAGAGAATGATTTTTACATTTTAAAGTGCTGTGAACACACACACACACACACACACACACACACGGAAGAATATGCCACAGGAATTTTATGTGGCCTGCAAAGCCCTACTACCCGGCCCTTCCACTGGCCCTTTAACAGGCCAACCCCTGAGCTATCACTAACGCCAAGTCTAATGCTTCTATAGTCCTGGCTAGACTAATGCCGAGAAATAGACGAACCTGACTTATTCTAACATTTTTGTAAACATAGATTTCTTAGGTCTAGTGTGTCACGGGTTGGATTTTCTAGGAAGCAGACACCGAGATGAGTTTAATGTGTAGACTATTCATTTAGGGATGCCTTTTGTGTCAACATCTGCGGAAGATGGGGAGGGTGGGTCTAGTGGACAGAGGGAGAAGCCAAGCTGTGATACAGGCCCAGCAATAGATCAGCCAGTTTCAGGGAGCTCTGGAACCAGCATGTGCCCTCAGAATGTTCCTGAATTGGGCTGAGATTTCTGGGCCTTTATACTCCTGCATCAATTGGTTATTGGATGTTGGCCACCTGGGGAAGGGGCCAGACCTCAGGCGAGGTGGGTCTCTGGAGCTGAGGCAATCCCCAAAGGGGCTGACAACTGAAGGCTGTCTGCCCAACACTCCCGAAAGCTGGGACAACAGATCTTTTGTTGAAAGGGCGCCTGGGAAGTGTGTTACTGTGTCCACAACACATGTTTTAGGGCCATGACAGTGCAATCTAGTAGGTTATAGACTTCTTACCAGCAGGAGTGATTTTTAAAAATCTCTTTATCCCCTGAAGTACTTAGCATAGGCTCCTACAAGTAATATCTAGTGCGTATATATTCAATAAGAGGACTAATGGATGGATGGATGGATATGAATAAATTATGTAAATTTAAGAACAGGACCTTGTCTCCTAGTGGTTTGGTTTTCCTTTCATGGTCCTTTCCTGCTCTCAGTTCTCTCCCCCAACCCAATCTGCTTTAGCTCGAAAAATCACCTAGTGATAAAATGCTGAGAACAGTGATGTTCAAAAATACGTGTGTAACGAATGAAAAATGAATCCATTACAGAACAGATTTTTGGGTTTTTTTCTTTTTAATGTAAATCCAAGTTAGTTAACATGTAATGTAATAATAATTTCGGGAATAAAATTTAGTGATTCATCACTTACATATAACACCCAATGCTCGTCCCAACAAGTGTCCTCCTTAATTTCCCTCACCCCCTTAGCCCATTTCCCCTACTAAGCATCCTGCCAGCAATCCTCAGTTTGTTCTCTGTATTTAAGAGTCTCTTATGGTTTGTCTCCCTCTCTGGTTTTGTATTACTTTTGCTTCCCTTCCCTTATGTTCATCTGTTTTGTATATTAAATTCTACATACGAGTGAAACCATATGATATTTCTCTTTCTCTGACTGACTTATTTTGCTTAATATACTCTAGTTCCATCCACGTTGTTGCAAATGGGAAGATTTCATTCTTTTTGATTGCCAGGTAATATTCATTCAGGTATATATATATATATATATATATATATATATATATATATATGTACACATATATATATATATATGTGTATATATATGTATATATATATGTACGTATATATATATACATATATATATACATATATATATATATATACACCACATCTTCTTTAGCCATTCATCAGTTGATGGACATTTGGGCTCTTTCCATTCTTTGGCTATTGTTGATAGCACTGCTATAAAAATTGGGGTGCATGTGCCCCTTTGAATCAGCATTTTTGTATCTTTTGGATAAATTCCTAGTAGTGCAATTGCTGGGTCGTAGGGTAGTTCCATTTTTTATTTTTTGAGGAACCTCCATACTGTTTTCCAGAGTGGCTGCACCAGTTTGCATTCCCACCAGCAGTGCAAAAGGGCAGAACTGAAGTTTAAATCTAGCTTAAAATTCTGAACTTTCCAGTATATCTTATAATTTTATCTTTCATGAAACTCTCCTAAAGCCTCTACTTGAAGATTTTTTAGTCTTTATTAAAAACTAATTCTTACTTGTAAGAAAAAAGAAAACAAAGTATATATGGGCACCTGGCTGGTTAGTCAGTAGAGCGTGTGACTCTTGATCTTGGGGTTGTAAGTTCAAGCCCCACATTGGGCGTAAAGGTTACTTAAGAAATGTAAAATAAAACACACACACACACACACACACACACACACAAAGTGTACAAAGTAAAAAAAACGAAGTCCTACCTTCCTAATTTTATTAACAGCATGTTGTATGTCCTTTTAGATTTTTTAAATGTATATGCCATCATTTAATTATATGTAAATGTGTTGTTTATTTGTCTAAAATGGATTCATAAACATAGATCATTTTTTCCTCCAAAGAGCATATGACAGACATCCTGGGGTTGTTATATCAAAGACTGTTGGCATTTCAGAAATTGCCCTAGATATATCCTATAACCTCAGCCTTAGGAATTCATTAAAGGTGATTGAAATTGAATTCAACTTCTCAAGTTCACTCTCCCAGATCCTTTATTTAGTTAGATCTCTTGGGTTTGGAAGGTGAGTCAGGGTGGAGAAAGAGGCCACCATGAAGTTGCCTGAGGGAGAGAGCGTAGGAGTGTTTTTAAAATCCTGCGTGAGCCAAGGTGGGGAGACGGTGCCTTCATGTGCACTTGGAGTCTGGTGGCTCTTCCTCTCATAGAAGAGGGAGAGGATGTGATAGGACTACAATGGAGCCCTCTCTGCCAGACTTAGAAACCCCCAGTTCTCGAAATGTTCTATGGCACTTACCAGTCAGTCGGGTGTCCCAATGTCACGAGTTCACGCAGGCTTTATGGGGCACAAGTATCAGTAGCTGTCGCTTCTGATACTTTCTGGGAAGCCAGAGCCCAAGAAGCTCTGTGCCCTGAGGAGCAGGACCCCGCGGTCCTGCCTCTTGAAAGACCTCCCAGCATCCACTTCTGTTCATCAGGAGCCCTAGAGAGGGAAGATACTGCTATAGAATGCCCCCTCGTCCTCACTCCTTCCAAAGGCTGTTCTTAAAATCAGCTCAAACAGGAAGACGATAACTGTGATAGACTTGACCTTTGAAAAAGAAACATTAGATCCTCTTTCTGGTAGCGGGGAAATTCACTAGCAACAAAATTGTGTAAGTCATTGACAGGAAAGGGGCCGGGAGCTGCAACTCTCACCAATACAAATGAGAGGCAGGCAAAGGCAAATTAAAATATTATCTTGTGGACACTTCGGCTGTATTTCCCAGGGATTCACTGTGTGGAATTGCAGACCGTTGTTTTCCTTCTTCTCCACAGCCGCCGTGCGTTAGAGTTGGAACAATAGACCTGGATCAGTACAGGCTTTTGGCCCTTGACCGGAATTAGACCTCAGGGAGGAAGAGACAGTGTGGTCTGTCCTGGGGCCTCGGCTTGCCAGGCGATAGCACAGATCAGTTTCTGACCAGTAAAGTGGGGGACAGTAGATGAACCACAGAAGAAAGAATCCTCTGACATTTATCTACCACTACGTCCGTCCCAGGCAGAAGTAATTTTCTGCGCTTTTTGTTGGTAGTTCTTTTGAGATTCAAAGAACATCCAATTCAGTAATAATGAGAAGAAGTAGACAGTGACCATGTGTCCAATAACATGGGTCAAAAATAGCAGAGCCCTTTGCAAACGGAGGTTCATAATGGGCAGCAGATTGCTTTCAGTGGTAGCACAGCAGGAAATGTGGATCACCATACTTGTTGAGGACAACTAGAAAAGCTGGACAAAAATCATTTTTAAAAATCTGCTGGAAGGCATCGGAGAGCTGATAAGGCAGGAAAGAATGACCGCGTGAAGACTTGGGAGAGGACAGAACCCAGAACAACGGAAACCCAGTGGTCTTAGGGTCACTTCTGCCAACTGTGGAAGAAATGGATGAGAGGTTGAGAAGCTGTGCAGGGCTCTCCTAGCCTTGCAAGACACGGGGAGGCAAAAATATCGGAGTCTAACGCTTCCCCAGGTAGGAGAGCCCAGTCAGCCTTCAATAATTTGGATGATACCCCTAAATGTCTGTTTCCTAGAAGCCAGAAGTAAACTAAGTCTCAAAGAGTCCGAAACCCTGCTTCAAATCCTCTCATCGCTGGATTTGGATTAAGAGGATTACAGATTTCTAATGTCCCTAGTTATCACCCAGAAGCAAAGATAAATCCTTTCTGAAGGAATAACAACATCTTTCTTTCTTTCTTTCTTTCTTTCTTTCTTTCTTTCTTTCTTTCTTTCAAGAGGGAGAGAGAGCACAAGTGGACATGTGGGGGAGGACCAGGGGTGGGGAGAGAGAGGGAATCTTAAGCAGGCTTCACACAACGCAGAGCCCTGTGCAGGACTTCAGTCCATGACCCTGGGATCATGACCTGAGCAGAAATCAGGACTCAGACATTCAACTGATTGAGCCATCCAGGCACCCCGGAATCACATCATCTTAAACTTCAAAATTTTCTACAATTTTTCTTACCCAGTTTCAGCTACTCAATCAAAAATAACCAGGCACTCGAGGGAAGAAAATAACAACACAATGAAAAGAAACAACACACCTCCAGGGAATCCAGACCATGGAGATATTAACAAAGACTTTAAAATCGTCATGTTTGGTATGTTTAAAGATATAAAAGATAAAAGTGAGATTTGGAGCAGAGAAAAATCAAAAGAAAGCTAGAACTGAACATTTCAGCAACCAAAATGAAGAACTCATTGGGTGGGCTTAATAGAAAATTAGAGCTGAATAGAAAGTTAGTGAACTAACAGATCATGAAAACATATATTTGAAATAGTATTTTGAGCTGAAACAAACAAACAGACAAACCAGAAGAAAGAATAAGGGACATAGATACTCTGTGAGAAGGTCTAACATAATGCCTAATTAGAATCCCAAAAGTAGAGGAGAAAAACCGGGCAGAAGCAATATTAAAAGGACAGTAGCTGGGAACTTGGAAAAACTGATGGAAGATTATCAAGCCACAGATTCAAGAATCATTACAAATTCCAAGCAGGAATAATAAGCAAAACAAAACAAAACCCGGATCTAAGCACATCAGAGTAAAACTATTCAAAACATTTTCAAAGAATTGATAAAGAAAAAAAAAAAATCACTACCACCTTAGAATCCTATTCTCAGTGAAAATATCCTTCAAGAATGAAGGTGAAATAAAAACTTGTCAGCCAAAAATTGATGGATATGTCACCCGCAGGCATGTACGAAAGAAAATACTAAAGAGTTTTCTTTACAGAGAAGGAAAATGATCACATGGAAATAAGGGATGAAGAAAGGAATAAAGAGCAGTGGAAATAAGAAATAAGGAAATGAGAGGTGGAAATGAGGAAATAAGAACAATGGGAGTATAAATATGTAGGGAACATAAATATCGATTGTGATAATGCTTCATGGAATTTATAATCTGTACAGAATTAAAATGCACGGCAACAACATCATGGGGGAAAGAGGGGAAATTCAGGAAAGGGGGAAAGAGGGGTAAATTGATGTACTAAGGTTTTTGTATTATCAAAACAGGGTAAAATACAAAGCAACATGAGACTTTGATAAATCAAAGAGGTATAGTTGCAAAGATGTATAGTGTAGGGTGCATCCGTGATACATGTAATCAACCCCATGTGTACATGCACACACATAGGAAAAGATAGGGAGTGTCCATCAAAATGTCAATTGTGGTTGTATGTGGGTAGAAGCAATCTGGTTAATATTTACTTTCTTTTGTTTATCTGTGTCTTAAACATTTTTTTTGTGATGTTTATTTTTTACAGGGAGAGGGAGAGCGTGAGCGGGGGAGGGCAGAGAGAGAGAGGGAGAATCAGAAGCAGGCTCCAGGCTGTCCGTGCAGAACCCAATGTAGGGCTTGAACTCACGAACTGTGAGATCATGACCTGAACTGAAGTCGGATGCTCAACCGACTGGGCCACCCAGGCGCCCCTAAAAATTATCATCTCACGTGTAGAGAAGGGAGCATCAAGGAAGCTCTGCCTTTTTAATTTTATGACTTGTCTATTTACTTTTCCAGATCCTATAAACTGCAGCTAGATGATTAAAAGTAAATTTGCCATTAATTTGAAGCCTGTTTTTTTTAATTTAACAATACAACCTGAATAACTTTCCCTGTCATTAAATATTATTATGTAGTATTTGTAATGGCTGTAGAATAGTCCATTGTATAACTGCTCTATAATTTATTTAGCCATTTTCCTATTGTTGGACATTTGGATTGTTTCCAAGTTTTAGAAGTAATACATAATTCTTATGAGCATTTCCTTCATACGTGATTTTTTCCTGAGGATATTTTCCTAGGGGTATAATTGGTGGGTCAAAGGGCTGACAAAGTATTAGGTTTTTTTTTTTTAAATGTTTTTTAATTTATTTTTGAGACAGAGAGAGACAGAGCATGAGCAGAGGAGGGACGGAGAGAGAGAGACACACAGAATTGGAAGCAGGCTCCAGGTTCTGAGCTGTCAGCACAGAGCCCAACGCGGGGCTCGAACTCACGGACTGTGAGATCATGCCCTGAGCCAAAGCCGGACGCTTAACCGACTGAGCCACCCAGGCGCCCCAAAATATTAAGTTTTTTTATTCATATTACCAAATTGCCTTCCATTAAGGCCGTATCTAGTTGCTTTTTAACTGACCAGTCTAAGCGTATTGGGGATATGTAAAAATAGTTTTAACAGAGTGCACACAGTCTGTGTCTATGACAGCTTGAAGCTTGCTGCCCATGCTGCTGTGGTCACACCTGGAGAATTATATCCAATGGTGCGGGATTGTGTGGAATTCACAGAAAAGAAGCGATCTTACGAGTTTGTGTTAGGCAGAGCTTCCTGGAGGAGGTGAGGCTTGAGGGAGGCCTCAAAAGCAGGTAATTTGACTGGTCCAGAGGTCAAGGAAACAGCTGACGGGAAGCAGAGACCCAACGGGAGGCGTCTTGGAGCGGCTGGAAGGTGCTACTCGCGGCCAAGCAGAGCAGGACCACACTGGCTTTGGGCTGGAGGGAGACGGGACAGCCGACCCACGCTGGACTGGGTAAAGCAGGTAGCAGCATCCAGCTCTGCAGCAAGGCAAAGGCTTGAATGAAGGAGACACGTCACAGCCATCAAACGTCCTCATTTGATGTCCATCCACACTTGGTGATTCCCCGGAAATGGACAGAATGTGGAGTTTTCTCCTTTTCATTTTAGTAAGGAAAAAAAAAACAAAACCCAGCCCTGCCAATTTGCTAGATATTCTTGGAAGGATAATAAAGATAAAACTTTCTTCCTCTCTCAGCAGAATGGAATTAGACTCACCTTGTTACAGATTGTGCTGTGACCAATTAAAAAGGGAAAGAAAAGGAACTCTGCTGAAACATTCTCCGCTTTTCAGCTGCTCTTATGTAAGCCCTGTAAATTCCCCAGGGACCTGAAACCACATCGACCACCAAATATTGAAAAATGAAAACAAACTGTTCATTAAAGGGATTGCAAAGCATGCCTTTCCTTTGGTTTAGGCAAGGGGAGGGGGGACGGAGACGTTAGACGGGAACCCCTTTAAAGGTGAGGGAGAAAGAAGTTTAGGGAGCCTTTCTTTCTATCCAGGGATTTCAAAGCAGAGACTTGTAAAGACTCCAGGAATACCGGGCCACACTGCCTCTTGTTAAAGCGGTAGGGGCCTCATTAGAGATTGATGGAAGCAGGCAGTTTCCCTGCCTGTGCCAGGGTGCCGCCCGCGGCCACCGGGATCGTGGCCCTGATCTCTGGCCCCCTGCGCGGCTCCCATGGCGGGGGGCCTGTCGCTGAATTCAAAAGAGGGACTTCGGGGGTCCAGAAATGGAATCTTGCATTTTTAACTTTTGACCTGGCTGTTTGTCTTTAATTACCGAAAGAACCTGAGGTTTATGAGTGACAGAGTGACACTGCCCCGGTGACTTTAGGTGATTGGCTTTTCCTCTTGGAACCTGTCTCCTCTGTAAAACGGGGCTAAGAATAGAGTACACGTCTGAGGGGTTGTATTAGGTGACGTGATGCCCTTCACCAGGCAGGGGCCTGGCAGGCAGAAAGTGCTGGCAAATGAGGTCTCGTTCACACCTTCTGAGTCCAGGGGAACTGTTGCCTGGATGGACCCTCCGGGGTAGTCAGGGGTCAAGCAAAAATCACAAGCTTCTTACTGAAAGAAAAACGCTTCCTTTAAAAATGTCTTTATGGCAGATGTGTTCCTTCTGGGCCAACATGCCGTGTCTGAATCCAAGCGTGAAGTGGGGTTCAGAGGTAAGGCAGACACGCAGTCATCTGTAGGCCTCTGGCCATGTGAGTCTCAGCCAGATAAAACCAGTCCCCAAAGAAATCTGAGGAGCTGGATGTTATCACCTAGTTAGTGCCCGGCTGCTCTGCTCAGGTCTTTGTTTCCCTGATTTTCTCTGGCTCAAACATGTGTATGTTGGTGGCAATCTTGGCCTATGTGGGAAGCCTGAAAATAATGATGCGGACACCGGGATAGAATACGTTTCCACAGGACTGCAGTCAAGCCAACTCTTCGCTCCGCCAGGCCGCACACGCTAGGATTTAGAGGCCTGTGCTTTCACTCTGCCTGACTCAGGATCTAATCACTGTCCTTTAGGTGACCAGCCTTCAGCACGGGTACTGCCCCTGTGCCGTGGGGATGCTGGCTCCGACCGTCAGAGTGAGTGGAAGTGGAAGGGGGTCCGGGGCTGTGGCTTCATCAAGGGGATCACCAGGAGCCCCGGTCTTGTGCACACGGGCCATCACTAAGGATGCAGTGTGGTCTTGGAGGTCGTGGAGGCTCACGGGAAGGCTGGCCATCTCTGCTTGGCTCCGGGGCCCCAGGCTCAGCTTAATCTGCACTAGGCACAGCCCGATGGTGGAGCTCACAGAGCCCCCCACCCCACGTCCCCACCCCACCCCCCGTGGCTCAGAGGTTGCTTCTGCCTGGCCAGCCTTCCCCTTTGGGGGAAACAGGGAATGTTTGGGGGGGACGGCGGCGTGTCATCTTGTTGCCGGCTTCCTTTGCTGGGTACACCCTTTTAGTCTGATGTGGTCCCAGTAATTTAATTTTGCTTTTGTTTCTCAGATGTCTTAGATGTCCACATCTGCTTCCTGCTCCCGGTGACTAAATCTTAGATATTGCTTTTACAGTTCGCTCCAGGAACAGTCTTTTCAAACTGAGCTTTTGATTTCTTTGAAAAACTCCGTTTCCCCCTACGACGCGCTTCAAAATTTTGGCTTTGCCAGCAGAAGGCCTCTGTGTCTCCAAACTGAGCGCGCACGTGTCCGTCCTCTTGGGAAGACCCTACATTTCCCTGCACGCTACGGCACGAGAGGTTGCTTTTGGAAAACTCCTTTTGGTGAAGTACCTTCTTTTTGTAACAGGGGTGCACTTGCCCTCACTTTCGCTTTGTAACAGACACAACAGTGCTGTGCAAAGCTATTCCTCAGCTCCCTCACGGAAGTTTCTCTGTGTAATCACTTCACAGCAGATTATACTTTTAAAAAAAAAAATGTTTTTCTTATGTTTATTTTTGAGAGACAGCAGGAGAGCAAGAGTGACAGCAGGGAAAGGGCAGAGAGAGAGGGAGCCACAGAATCCGAAGCAGGCTCCAGGCTCCGAGCTGTCGGCACAGAGCCCGACACGGGGCTCGAACTCATGAACAGGGATATCATGACCTGAACTGAAGCCAGACGCTTAGCCCACTGAGCCACCCAGAAGCCCCATCCATATACTTTCAGAGATGGATGTAGTAATGTCTCCCATCCCCCATGCTTTTCTGCAATGTGACCTTGACACTCTTCCCATTGAGAAGTAGGGTTTTTGTCCCCCTCCCCCTACCTAGATCTTGGTGAGCTTGTGATTGCTTCTATCAATAGAGTATGGCAGCAGGATGCCATGTGACTTCTGAAACAGGGTGACAGAAGGCCATGCAGCTCCAGCCTAGTCTTCTTGGAATGCTCACTCTCCACAGGGCCCCTCTTGGGACCCTTCCTCTCAGAACCTAGCCACTGGCTGTAAGAAGCACAAGCCGTGAGGCATGGTCCAGCCCTCAGCTCTGGCTGAGCCACCCTTCCGGTTATCCCAGCTCAGGCACCAGACAAGCTAGTGAAGAACCCATCTGGGAAGTGGAACCTCCAATACAGTTGTTCCAGCCCTTAGCAGTCCAGACCTCCCCGGCCGAGGCCCCAGACATTATAGAGCAGAGAACCACCTCCACTGTGCTCTCTCCAATGCACGATTCCTGGAACCCAGGAGCATAACAAATGGTTGTTTTACACCACTAAGTTTGGGGTGGTTTATTTTTATTTTTTTTATTAAAAAAATTTTTTTTAACGTTTATTTATTTTTGAGACAGAGAGAGACAGAGCATGAATGGGGGGAGGGGCAGAGAGAGAGGGAGACACAGAATCGGAAGCAGGCTCCAGGCTCCGAGCTGTCAGCACAGAGCCCGACACGGGGCTCGAACTCATGAACCACGAGATCATGACCTGAGCCAAAGTTGGACATTTAACTGACTGAGCCACTCAGGCGCCCCTGGGGTGGTTTATTATGCAAAGTAACCGGCACATGTACACACTTCTTACCCAGTGCGGTGTGGTCACATGGTGACAGGACTGGCTGGTTCATTCAGAAATGCACAGCCCTTAGGAACCAAACTCTAAACAACAGCCCCTCTCCACCTCTATTTTAGAAGCCGGGGGAGATAATGGAAATTCAGATTTTTCTCCAAACATCTATTTGATGATGTGAGAACAAGCATGGGTACTTAAAAATTAAAAAAAAAAAGGGGGGGGGGGCGGGCACCTGGGTGGCTCAGTCAGTTAAGCCTCCGACTTCGGCTCAGGTCATGATCTCACAGTTTGAGAGTTCGAGCTCCGCGTGGGGCCCTGTGCTGACAGCTCAGAGCCTGGAGCCTGCTTCCGATTCTGCGTCTCCCTCTCTCTCTGCCCCTCCCCTGCTCGTGCTCTGTCTCTCCCTCTCTCTCAAAAATAAATAAACATAAAAAAATTTAAAATAAAAAAGATACTATGAACATTAAACATACCTCTCGGATTTCAGTGCTACTTGTATAAGGTAGCGTTGCAAGTTTCCTTCCCTCTGCCGCTGTTACCTCCAACCTTGCAGCCATTTGTCCTTGCTCTGCAAGAAATAGCTCACCCCCTGCCTTCTCTCCCGGGTCCCGCCTCAGACTCAGCATCAGGTTGAAGCATATGGAATTGCCACTTTGTAGGTCATAAATGGTTAATCTCAGCAATTTCACGTGGTTCAACCTAATGCTAACCTCCAACTCCTCAAATGATGTTGAGTTGTATTCTTAAGTCTCACTCCAAATGGGATGTGCCCCCTGCTCTCCTTGCCTCCCCCAATCCATCTAAATCGGATTATTCTGTATCATAGCATCTTGTCCTTCCCTCCACAGCACTTATCACAAGTTGTAATTATGTATGTGTTTATTATTTAATGTCTGATACTCTAACTAGACTTTTATAAACTCCATGAGCACCATACATCACTGTATCCCAGCCCCTGGCAGGAGGCCTGGCATATCATAGGCACTCAATAAATGTCCGTTGAATTAATGGATATACAATGTGGCTCTTTTCATATGCAGACAATGTTTTTATTCTGTTGCCAGAGTGTCCTGTACACAGTGGTCCTTGTTATTGTATCTGGATCTGAATGTAAGTTTCTAGAGCCATGGATAATTCCTAATCCTGACCGCCCATTAGAAACAACCGGGAAGGGGTGCCGGGATAGCTCAGTTGCTGGAGCATATGACTCGTGATCTCAGGGTCGTGAGTTTAAGTAGCGTCCATGCCCAACATGGAGCTTACTTAAAATTTAAAAAAAGAAAAGAAAAGAAAAGAAAGAAAGGGAAGGAGAGGAGAGGAGAGGAGAGGAGAGGAAAAGAAAAGAAAAGAAAAGAAAAGAAAAGAAAAGAAAAGAAAAGAAAAGAAAAAGAAGCACCCAGAAAGATTTTAAAAAATATTGAAGGGTCTTTCCTCACATCAATCAAACCGGGAAAGAAAAGAAAAGAAAGGGAAAGGAAGGGAAGAGCAGAGAAGAGAAGAAAGAGAGAGAAGAGAAGAGAAGAGAAAAGAAACACCCAGAAAGATTTTAGAAAATATTGAAGGGTCTTTCCTCACATCAATCAAACCGGGAAAGAAAAGAAAAGAAAGGGAAGGGAAGGGAAGAGAAGAGAAGAAACAGAGAAGAGAAGAGAAGAGAAGAGAAGAGAAGAGAAGAGAAACACCCAGAAAGATTTTAGAAAATATTGAAGGGTCTTTCCTCACATCAATCAAATCAGCATCTCAAAGGAATGGAACCCAGGCCGGTTGAGAAACACTGTTCTGGAGGACAGAGGCCCCATCTACCGTGGCCCCCAAGCCTAGTGTTGTGAAGTCTTGATGCTTTTTTGCTGTTGCCTCTGTGGTATAGTTTCAAACGACGATCAGGTAGTTTTATTCTTCAGTCCCAATAGGCTTCTTTGGGAACATCAAATATTGCCACCAACGGTAAGCTTTTGAGAATCAGTCAACCTTATTTTGCAAGTAGCTGTACCAAGGGGTGGCCTATTCCTAGACTCAAACACTGCCCCCCGAATCTACCCCAAATGAATGTGAAATATAAATGAATAGAGTGTGTGCTTCAGAGCAGACTCTCCAACCTCTCCTTCTGACAGTCCTCCCACGCGTAGGCCCTTCCTATAAAGACATTCTCCATCCATTATTTAATCTTTCCTTTCTTATCTTTCCAGCTCTTGGAGATTTCCATAAGTCACCATTCAAGGGGAATCTACACCCCCATCCATCCTTTCTATCCATCCACCATTTCTCCATTGGAATAGAATACCCACCGTGTAGACTTTCTACATGCCCAGGACCTGTCACCATGTGACCACGTTTTCCCTAGTAGAAGGCACATCAAGCTGAATAGGCATAGTCCTGCCCCCAGTAAGCACATGGAACCAGAACCTGAAACTGAGTATGTGCTATTTTGACAACTTATGAGAAGTGTCATTGGGACACAGTGAGAAAAATGATTCATTAATAGCAGGGCAAATAAAGGAAGGCTTCACAGTGGTGGCGAAAACTAGACACTGATAAGTAGGGCTCCGCCGGGTTGGAGAAAATGGGCAAGTGACAAATGCACAAGCAGAACCTAAAAAAGTAGAAGAAACACAACGATCTTGGATGTAATCAAAATAAATCAAGCAGCAGGTCGGTATTTGTCAACCCTTTATTTTGAATGTGGCGTCAGACCACAGAGGGCCCTCTCTCTTCGTCTCCTAAGTACAGAACGTGTTGTGCATTTGTTACCCGTATTCACACACAACTAATTCCATTTTCATAAACTTTATTGATTCCACCGTGTTCTTTACAGCTACTGATTTTATATACTCTTCTCATCAAACTGCAAGTTGATTATTTCGCTTTGTACATATTGTAGTAATTGGATTGCTTACTTTAATGGCACGATAGTTTTTGCACACTTGGCCAGTGACATTGCTGACATAGCACACTCGATCTCACTTTACTGCATTGTTCTTATTAATTCTTCCACAGCCAGCTAAGCTGTTTCTCTTGGGAATTGCCTGGGAGGCAGAAAGTCTTATTTCTGTCCACTTTGGTATTCCTAGGGATGAGCAGAATTTTGAATTGGTTTCACTTTCCAGTAAATACAACCTGCCTCCTTCTAAGTCGGAGGTTATTCGGTTGTCTACTGCCATAAAACGAACCACACCGCAGTTCCGTGGCTTCAAAGAACAACAACGGTTCATTGTATTCCACAATTTTGTGGGTCGACTGGGCTCACCTAGATGGTTCTTCTGCTCCGTGTGGTGTTTGATGGGGCTGCAGTCATCTGGGGGCTTCACTAGGATGGGACTTCTAAGTGGGCTCAACCAGCCTGGCTGGCAGTGGGCACTGGCCGTTGACTGGAAGCTCAGCTGGGCTGTTGACGAGGGCACCCTACTTTTCCATTCGGTTTCTCCACGTGGCTTGAGTTTCTCATAGCACGGTCTGGGTTCCAGGAAGGAGCGTATCTAGCCCACAAGAGCAGACACTGCAGACCTCTCAAGGCTCAGCCTTGGACATTATAGTGTCACTTTTGTTGGAGGAAGAAAGTCACAGGACCGGCCCAGACTCAAGGTCAAAGTGTATAGACTCCACCTGTCGATGAAAAGCCTGGCAAAGCATCTGCAGCCATCTTGAACTCACACCAGGCATTGTCCTTTGTAGACGTCAATTTACCTGACACAGTTGTACCACAAAACGTAGCTCTGACATTGCACAATTATTTCACAAATGTGCAAGTCTACTGCATTTCTTAGAAATCAACGGAAAGGCCAGCACTGCCCCCTCCTTTTTAAACAAGATATCTTACTACTCCGGAGAATAATTAGGTTTTGGAACTCGGTTTCTGTTTGCACATCTAACGCACAGCTATTGATGGCCATTAGCGAATAAGAGCATGCTAGCATTTCACTTTTTCACTTAGGTTTTGTCATATTTGCATTGTTTGTTGAATAATGCGTTTGAATCATCTTTTGTGACCTCTGATCAAAAAAAGCTCTAACCAAAGCAGGTTTAAATGGGTTTTCTTAAGAACAGAGGTGGAACCATAATTTGTCAATTGTTCTGATCTGATGTTGAGATGAACTCTTAGCTGTAATGTTTCTCCAAGGCACTATTTTTCTAAGTATTGCCAAATTGGTGAGGCATTCGGTGTAAATTCACTTATTCACTAATTCACCCACCTATGTGTCACCTTTTGGGCATTTCCACTTGGATAACCCAGTCTGGCACCATTGATACAAAGATGAATGAGACAGAGCCCCAGCCCAGCCTGCTGTGACCTCCCAAGCTGAGGAACCGAAATGGACACAGCTTTGTATGCAACACGCTGAACAGTCATGGGGGCAACGATGGTATAAAGCAAGGGGTGATGGAACACAGGCCAAGGGCGGTCACTTCTGCCTAGGAGAGTCAGGGAAGGCTTTGCAGAGTATGTGGGGGAGAATGGCAAATGCCACGGGGGAGGGGCAGCAGCAGAACTGAGAAAGGTGGGTTGGGGTAGATTAGGAAGAGCGTTGAATGCCACATTTGGCTGCCTACTTATAAATGGTGGTGAGAGGACGTAGGTTTCTAACAAGCAAGTGGCACTGTCTTGAAGGATAACACTTTTGTCAGCGTGGCGTGGGAACTGGAGGACAGTGTTTCAGAAAACATCTTACAGAAAAAGCACAAAGGTATGAGAATAGGAGGCATATGTGAAAAACTCACGAATGGGTCAATATTGCTAGAGAAGTGGCAGTGGCCCGGGAAAGCAGGTGGCGGCCCACAAGACCATTCCAGGTGTATGTCCGGGCAACCTCCACCTTGATCCTTGGGGGTCTCTTGGGGGTGGAGGGAGTCACAGAGTCCCTGGCTGCTGTAACTCTTGGCTCCTAAGGAAAAGAAAAACCAGAACTAAGACTTCAAAGTCTTTTATAATCTGTAAAGTTGTGTGCTAACAGTATCATTGCCGTTACAGCGAGGTCTAGAATTCTGCAAGTTCTTGGTGGTAAGGAGCCTGTGTGTTTTTACTTTCCTCTAACGGCACTTGGCACAGTCTTTGGTTATCTATACATCCTCATTAAGTAACAATGTGTAGCAAATGGTAATAATGGTATAGTTTATTTAACCTCTCTGTTTACTCCTTCCAAGCATTGGGTTCATTTTTCCTCCAAGCCTTGGGGTTTGTGAACGATTTTAAAAGGTGCACCAAAGTTCAAGAGTTTTTGTTGATCTTTTCCTTTCCATTTTGGAATTTTAATCCAACAGCCGCTGGCCCTTAAAGGTCACATATTATGAGAAGGTAGGGACGAAATTAAAGGTGAGAAATTAATGGGACAATGAGACAACACTTCACACCCACCAGGGCGCATATAATAAAAAAGACAGGTAATAACAAGGATGTGGAAAAATTAGAAACATACATTGCTGATGGAAATACGTTGCCGATGGAAACATAAAATGGTGCTTTTGAAAAGTTTGGCAGTCAAAATGTTTACCATCGAGTTATCATGTGACCCAGAAATTGCTCTCCTAGATGCATTTCCAAGAGAATTGAAAATGTATGTTCACATTAAAACTTGTCTATACGTGTTCACTGCAGTATTAATGATCATGACCAAAAAGTGGAAACAATCCAAACTGATGAATGGATAAGCCGAATGTGGTATATGCATGCAATGGAATATTATTCTGCCATAAAAAGGAATGAAGTAATGATACATACCACAACATACATGGACCTTGAAAGCATTATGCGACATGAAAGAAGACAGTCATGGAAAACCACATATTGTATGATCTTGTTTATATGAAACATTCAGAAAAGGCAAATCCATAGAGACAGAAGGTAGGAATAGTGTTTGCCTGAGACTGTGTGTCAGGTGAGGAGGGGGTCGGGGGGGCCTACTAAGGGGTATGGGTTTTACTGGGAGGGGATAACATGTTCTATAAGTGATTGATGGTTGTGTAACTCTGTAAATATACTGAAAACCATTGAACTTTACATTTTAAGTGGGTGAATTATACAGCACGTGAATCATATCTCAGTAAAGCTCTTTTAAAAAAGAAAATACCGTGAAGAGAGATTTATAAGCATTTCAACTTTTGTTGGTATCCATCTGTCTTCCAGTTCTTTTTTTTTTTTTTTAATGTTTATTTTTGAGAGAGAGAGAGAGAGAGAGAGAGAGAATGAGCGGGGGAGGGGCAGAGAGAGAGGGAGACACAGGATCCAAAGCAGGCTCCAGGCTCCAAGCTGTCAGCACAGAGCCCAACGCGGGGCTCGAACTCACAAACCATGATATTGTGACCTGAGCCGAAGTCAGACGCTTAACCGACTGAGTCACCCAGGCGCCCCTGTCTTCTGGTTCTGATCAGCCCTTCATGATGAGCTCCTCAGCTGCAAGCCTGAACTTGTGACTGCTGCTACAATTCTCTCCCTGGCCCTGCAAGGGGCTGCCTGCGTGGTGAGCATCCCCCTCTTAGCCTGCCTTCCTTTCCCAGAATCCTTAGTGGCCCATTCGCTACTTCTGCAGCATTAGCCTTGGTCCCTCAGGCTCTGTAAATCACACGCTCCATTCTGCCCTCTCACTTTAAAGTGATCTGAGATACTTTGTGTAAAGGATGAGGCAGCACATAAAAATAACTAGTATTGTACCGATTTGTCTCATCCGGTGGTTTGGGGGAATACGTATTTGTAAAATTCTAGCAAACGCGAAGAGCCTCCGAAAATTGCCTCTCATCCAAAGGGAAGAGCTAGATTTTTTATTTTGTTTTATTGATCAGGGGGGTAGGTGCAATGATATTTTACTTCATAGGTTTTCTGCAGGGGTGGCATCCACCCAGCCTGCCAAAGCTGCCAGGCCAACGAAACGAGCCGGCCAAGTCTGCAACAGGCCGGAGGCAGCCATAACGAAGTCAGGCTGTCTGGATTCGTGGATTCTCCCCACACTGCAAATGCGGCGTGAGGTAACGACTTACCGAGAGAGCACTTTGTTACAGACAAGTTGAAAGAGTCTGTTTGACAGTTGAAGTCAGACCATTTTGATTCTTACATAAAGATAGTTAAACATTGTCTTGACAGGTTTATTCTAATTTGGCCAAGGCCATAATTTTATGGGATGGTAACTGTTTCCTTGCAGTCATGATTCCTGCTGTTACTCTTACATTTTCTTCTAATTGGCAGATTGATGGGCTCCCAAGAATTTGCTCAAAAACCATTTGCAGAAGAAGAAAGGCACATCAGAGGGGCTTACTTTTCCCCCTAAAATACTGCCTCTAATCATGTTGGTAAGGGGGCTATTTTCACACACAACTTACAAATGATTTCTGGCATATTAATGGATTTTTGCTATTTAAATTTAATTTGGATGAAATGTGCTTTGTTTAAAAGTCAAATCCTACTACAAGGCTTCTAAAGAAAAACAGCAATCCTTTTCCCACCCAGTCCCCTCCCCTAATTCCTGCTTCCATGAGATTCCAGAAAATTCCTTTCATCTCTTTGGCTGTTCCTCTTGTTGTGTCCTTCATGTTTCTAAATAAAAACATCACACTGCCATTTCTTTATTTTTCAGCCCTCGATATTACAGGACGTTCTCCCACTGTCTTGTAACTTCTGGTACAGCACCTGAGTCTGATACCATTCTGGTTCTGCATGTGACCTGTTCTCTTCTCTCTCTCTCTCTCTCTCTCTCTCTTTCTCTCTCTCTCTCAGAGCTTTTATTCTTTTCTCAGAACTCTACAACACCAGGACCTGCATGGCTGTGGGCAATTTTCATTCATCATGCTGGGCTTTTGTTGAACCCATTCACACTGAAAACTCACATCCTTCAGGAAAATTTTCTTGTGTAATTTTTTTTGTTTTTTAATAATTCCCTGGTCTGTTTTATCTGTCCTATCTTTCAGAAACTAGGCTTCCTGAATTAATCCCCCACTTTCTCTTCTCCACATTTTGGCCGCTTTATTCTATTTTTTAAAAGAGTTCACCAGTTTTCTTCCAACTCTGTCAGTTAAAACGGCTGTTATCGTGTATTTAAGTTCCAAGAGCTTTGTATTGCTCATTGGCCGCTCCTCTCGTCCAAGAACCTGCTAGTCCTCTTACTCTCGGAGGATGTTAATCATTCCCCCTCGACCCCCCGCAGTTCTGCCCTGCTCCCTCCATTGCTTCCGTGTCCTGATCTGTACTTGCATCCTAGCACAGATAACTCCGGGTGGAGCTCTAGTGTGGTTTGAGCCGAATTAACAGAAGGAAATCGCTATTGACATGTTTGTCTTTTTGTTTACTGCACCACACAGAGTCTCTTCCTAATGCATGTGACTTCTCCTCTCTGCTCTCTCCTTTAATTGCGGGGCAATCACTTGACGGGTCTGCTACTCTTCTCTCTCTAAACTTAAAAAAACAAAAACAAAAACAACTCTAAGACTTTCATTATTCTCACAGCTTCCACTCTGGTGCTTCAGTCTATGCTTCCAAATTGTCTCCTGAACAAGACCAGGTTCTATGGCCACTACCACCTACCAGATATTTCCTCTTAAAGATTCTGACACGCGTCAAGTTCGACATGTTTACCCCAAACTAATTTCAAACCAATTTCCCACAGAATTAACTCTGCCCCCAGCAGCATTGCCTTCTCGCGGCTTCTCAGACTTGAAACTCGGGAACCACCTATTGGCCATTCTTGCCTTTAGTCCCAATAGCCCTCAACACTCAGCTGATGCTTACTCAGAATTTCTCATATTCACACATCCCTCTCCGTTCATTATCATCCCTTCACAGGAGGGGAGGTGTAGCTGAGAGTGTTCTATGTACGAGAGACCGTGGTGAGGTCCTGTGCCATGACAGGTATAAGATGTGGTCTCTGTTCAAGGAGTTTACAATCTGTAATCTGGAGGTGTATAAAACCCAAGTCAGAGGTACGTCTATGCATCTTCTAGATCCCAGCTCACAGGTTGGGTTCTCCAGGAAGCAGACTCTGAGGTGGAGATTAATGCACAGGAAGTTTATTGGTGGTGATGGGGGTGCTTTTGCAATCAACACCCGAGGAAAGGAAAAGGAAGCAGGATTGGGCAAAGGGAGAAGGTGACCCATGACACGGTCTTTGTGGCAGCCTCATCAGACACTAAGGGCCATTCTGAAGCTGGGACAACAACTCTTCAGAGTTGTCCTTGAGTTGGAGCTTGGGGGGCCAGGACTTCATACCTTCGCAGGCCAGTCATTGGACGCAGGCCACCTTAGGAAAGGGGGTGACCTTGGACAAAGCAGCTCCCTTTCGGAGAGGCAATCCCGAGGGCTTCCTGCCAGTGGCACTCCCAGCATTTGGAAGGGTCAGGCCTTCGTCCTTGAAGGGGCTTGCGGCTAGAGGAGACTCCCGGCACCCACCAGATCCATGGACTCAAGCATAGTCTTGAACACCTCAGCGACAGATAACAAATAGGGGTTGGTTGACCGAGTAAGGAATTCACTCCTCCATTTTATTACATGCCAACGGAACAGTCAGACTGTGTTAGGCCTTGGATAAAAAATGATAAAATTCAGAGGCCCTGCCTGAAATAAGCTTGCAGTCCGATAGGGGGTACCAGGAAGTAAGCAAACGCTATAATACAGTGAGAATAATAAAACAGAGGATTATAGACTAACAATGCATTTTCAAGGAAGTTTTAGGACATGATAAAATGCCAAGTAAAAAAAGAGCATACAAACTGTTTACAGAGATTTGCTTAAGCACTCATTTTCCAGCACATATTTTTGTTAAACCAATGCTAAAAAAAAAAAAAAAAAAAAAAAAAAAAAAAAAAAATCCCTTGCAATCTGATTTTTAAACTCTCTGAATGACTTATTAAAGTTACAGGCACCTAGAAACACTGCCTTCACTGAACTGCTGTCAGTCAATATGCTCTCTTTTTGCAGCATTTGATTTTCTTCCTTTCCTGGGTAGGTAAAAGTATATGAGTATATGCAGAGAAAAAAAAATACTGGAAAGAAATTCATCAAAATGTTAACAGTGTTTATAACTCCAAGGTGTTGCCTTATGTGTAATTATTTTTTCTCCTGTAAGCCTTTTTGCCCCAAATCTTTTATTGTCCAAGTTGTCTACAATAAGTCTGAGTGACCTTTATAACGAGGGGAAAATAGTCTAAAATTCAGGATGGACGTGTTGTGACAAAGCCATGTGAACACAGAAGAAGGAAACTCAGAGCAGTGAGGGGACCGGGGGCGGGGGGTGCAGGGAATCCTGGGAAAAGGATTCATTCACTTACACGGAGCAGTGAGGGGAGTCGGTGCGGGATGAGGACGGGAGGGGTGTGCCTGGTGCTGGCATCTCAAGCAGAAAGAACAAAATTTGCCCCTGCCCCTGGACGCAAAGAAGCATGTTAGGTGAAGTTCAGAAAGGCTGGAAGCAGGGAGCCCTTGAGCGGTGACAGATGAGGCTGGAAGCGCTGGAAGGGGGCAGATGATGAAGAGCTGGGGGCGTCCGGAACGTGGACTCCATCTAGAAGCCCGAGTCAGACACTCACACGCCACCTTACCTGAGCCTGAAAGGACCCTCGCTGTTGAGCAAGAGGTTGATTCGCGGTTGTGCGCAACTAAGGTAGAAGCAGCAGCTGATGGCGAATGAAAGGCTTCAGGCCTGCTATGGAGTTTCCTGGCCATAGCAAGGCGACCTGCTTCGGGCAGGGGAGGTGGTCTGCTGAACGCAGAGGGAAGGCGAATCGGACGTGACCCTGCGCACACGCGCGCGCATACGCGCGCGCACACCCGTAAGGCTCCAGGATCTGCATCTTCGAAAGAAGAAGAGCAAAGGGCCAGCCCAGGCTCACTTTTCGTGCTTTGCAAGCAAATGACCAAGACGGGTAGGCAGCCCTAACCACAGATATGAACTCTCCACAGGTCACTTCGCAGCGTTAACTGGTAGCAGCCTGGGCATCCATGACAAACACGTGTCCGGGGCTGCGCTGTCGAAGGCTGCGGGAATGCGTTTTGCTGAGCACTTACCTTCCCTTTGCAGAGCTCAGCATCTCTCTGTCTTGTGCGCCAGTCGGGCTGGGCTTGCAGGGGGAGCCTGAAGATCTGCTTTTCTCCAGGGCGCCTTGGATTGCCCCCGTGCTACTTTTTTTCTGGGGCCGTCTCCGTTCTGTGTCCCTGCCGGTCTACGTTTTCTCTTGTGCCCGTCCCTCCTCCTCCTCCTTCCCCACCACTACTGCCTCCTGGACCCTTACCCCCTCTCCCTCAGATGGTTGCAACATGCTTCTGACCGTGGCCCTGCTCCCCTCCACCTGTTCTCCACCCTGCCACCTGGGCCGTCTCCAGAGCGAAGATATGAGGGAGTCACTTGGCCTGCTCAAAACGTGAATGACTCCGAGGCTCTCTGGCAGAATCCAAACTTCCTGCCATTTTTCCATGCACGTCACACAATCTGGCCTCTGTGAACCAGATCCCACCCCCTCCCACGTGCTTCTTCCCCCCACCCCCACCCCGGAGCTCTTTGAGAGCACTTTGCCATCAGAGTCGGAGGCACAGACGTTGCAGGATCATCCCTCACAGCCTGGTTTAGGTGGTGATTTTTTTTTTTTTTTTTTTTTTTTTTTTTTTTGCCTTCTCTGCTAGGCTGTCGTGGGAAGAATGGGTTGGGGGATTAGACCAGTGTGGGTTTTAATCCTGTAATGGCATTACTGAGTATGTGATCTAGGGTAAGATATTCAATCTCCCTGCAGTTCCTTGTTTGTAACGCAGGAATCTTACTCTCTCCCTCAGAGGGCTCTGGTGAGGATTAAGTCAGAGAGTGTCTGTGCAACAGAATGTGGGAGGGGACTTACCCCGTCATGTCAGCTCTCAACGGAATCTCCAAGGTGGAGACCTTAGGTGATAAGGAACCCCACATTAGAAGACTGGAACAGGATGCATTCCCAAGGACTTACAAAGAGGGGCCTAAGAGTTCCAGCAATCATGGCCCCAACAGACTATGCAAGAGAAGGCCAGAGGCTAACCGAACTTCATGGGGCTTACATACTAAATTTGCCCCATAGCCTGTCTCACTGGAGGTGAGAGGGCAGAACCTCTCTCAGGACGGAGGGGAGGCTTACCCCCCAAAATACTCTCCTCAAAAAAAAAATCTCCCTTGCCCTCTTTCTCAGTGTCTCGTTGAAAACTCAGCCTCAACATCCCTTTCCACAAACAAAGATGTTAGTTAAAATATCTCGACACCACAACACGTGAGCTCTCTGAGGAAGAAAGGTAGCGAAAGGTAGCCAATTACTGCCAGAGCAATTGGGTGGAGGCCAATGTGGTTGCAGCCAAAGTGTCTTGTTACTCAAAAGCTCGGCTGAGAATTTATTGCCCATCTTCTTCTAGTCGGGGAAGGCTGGCTGTAAGTTTGCCAGCTTACTCGAATAAAGAGAGGAGGATATTGAACAATTACAGGGGCAGCTCATGAAGTCAGGCACAGCTGGTCTTCATGGGGATTGCAGATGGGAACGAGGAAGCCATTAGGGACCCAGGCAGGTTTAACCTTATCTGAGTCTGAAGTGTTGCTTTTGTCTAGACCGGACTCTGTCGTACCTGAAATTGGGCCTGTTTTCTTAATGAAAACTGACCAGGAGAGAGAGAGTTCTGACACTGTCCAATGTCTGACACACTGCCTTTGAAGGAGAGAAAGACATTTCTAATTTTTTTTGTTTATTTGTTTATGAGAGAGAAAACATGAGTGGGGAGGGGCAGACACACACACACACACACACACACACACACACACACAATCTGAAGGAGACTCCAGGTTCTGAGCCGTCAGCACAGAGCCCGATGCAGGGCTCGAACTCGCAAGCCATGAGATCACAGCCTGAGCCGAAGTCGGACACTTAACCGACGGAGCCACCCAGGTGCCCCAAGACATTTCTAGATTAAAACCTACTTCACTGGGTCGATGCAGTAAAAAAGTATAGCCAATAATGTACAAACACTTAGCACATAAGTTTGGCATATAATAAGTGCCCAATAAACATCAGCTATACTAATAATGGTTATTATTATTCTAATATTATCGCCTGGTGCCTGGCACACGGTATTATTATTAAAGTTATCCTGTGCAGGGGTACCTGGGTGGCTCAGTCGGTTAAGCATCTGAATTTGGCTCAGGTCAGGATCTTACAGTTCATGGGTTCAGCCCCACACTGATCCTCATTGAGCCCCTGCTTTGGATCCTCTGTCTCCCTTTCTCTCAGCCCCTCCCACCTCCCCACACCCCATCCCCCCACTGTCTTAAAAAGTAAATAAACATTTAAAAAAATTCTCTAAAACAAAGTTATTATGGGGCGCCTGGGTGGCTCAGTCAGTTAAGCATCCGACTTGGGCTCAGGTCATGATCTCACGGTTCGTGAGTCCGAGCCCCGCGTCGGGCTCTGTGCTGACAGCTCGGAGCCTGGAGCCTGCTTCGGATCCTGTGTCTCCCTCTTTCTACTCCTCTCCTGCTCATGCTCTGTCTCTGTCTCTCAAAAATAAATAAATGTTAAAAAAAAATTTTTTTTAAGTTATTCTGAGCCTATCTCTCTTTCAACTGGGCCAACACTCCATTTGCTGAATAAATTGTAGTAGGTGGGGGAAGAGCAAACTGCACGAACACGGATTTCTCGCCACCAACAACGAAAAGCCATGACGCACACAGGAAGTAGTGGGTCTGGGAAAGCTTGACGCCCAAAAGCAGAGTGTTCTGTTCACTGGTCCTGACTGGTCCTGACCTATGCTAGCGCAGATATGTGGGATTCCGGGTTCTCTTCAGATACCATTTCTGACAAGGAACCGGGGCGACACGGTAGAAGCGAAAGAGGAAGACGGTAAGAAAAAAGACATCTCGCGCATTACTGTGTGCCATCGACCGTGCTGGGCCCTCTGCACTCGCTATCTCATTTAATGAGGTGAAATAGGAAACAGATGCAGACTGTGGCGTGCATTACCCCAACAGGCCGTGGATAGAGTTTTTAAACATGAAATGCTTGTACAGAGAGCTATGAGCCTTTTTTCTTCCATTACAATTTTTGTGTAAACACGAGATGACAAGAGTTTAAAGATGGAGCCTCCCTGGGCACAAGCATAAGAGTTCCTAATATAATCAAAATCCTCTTATTTATTTTCTTGCCTAAGTGGCTTCTCCCAGGAGGACAAGCAGTTGCATTTCCTTCTTTCTGTGCAGCCATGGTTGCAAATTAATGTTCTCTGCCGTCAAAACAGCTCTACGCACCTCTGCCAAATGCAGTTATCTCATCCAATAATAGGAACAGCCTAGAGACGGTGGAGTTTGAAGCCCCGATCTTAGAAATTCTGGGCAATTAGCCACTCACTTGCAGAAAAGAGCAAAGAAGGGCAAAGCTGCAGGAAAACAAAACCTTGTTGTGACAGCTGTTGTTCTAAATAATATCTCTTTTATAGTTCTAGGCACTTCTCCCAAGCTACAGGCTAGCGCGAGTCAACTCAGGTGATAAGTAGGAGGAAAGAGAGGTGAAGAATAATTAGCAAGTTCTCGGGTCAGAGGTGGTTTCAAGGTGGCGGGTATTAATTGGAGGAGAATGCCTTTATTTTCAAACGGGGATCAGGAGACGTAAGCCTAAGAAAAAGTCCTGGAAATGTTGCTTTAGAGAGAATTTTACAGTCAAGGTTTATCTGAAGCACATTAAATAAATGATGTCCTACCAGATTAAAGTCCTATGTATACACAAGCCTGTAGAATTAAGTTGTATCAATATTAAAATCTGTTGAATTAAATGAGTCGGGCTTTTTTTTTTCTATCTGTGTTTATGAGCTAGGGTATATTTGTCAGTTTAGAAATTGCTAGGGTCAGGGCCCCTGGGTGGCTCATTTGGTTGAGTGTCTGACTCTTGATTTCGGCTCAGGTCGTGATCCAAGGGTCGTGGGATTGAACCGCACATCAGGCTCCATGTTGAGTTGGAGCCTGATTGGGTTTCTTTCTTTCCCTTCCTCTGCCCCTCTCCCCTAGTCACGTGTTCTCTCTCTCTAAAGTAAATAATAATAATAATAATAATAATAATAAAAGAAATTGCTAGGGTGAAAACTACTGATTCTAGAATAAATGTTTCTTGACATTAATCTTAGGATAGCTGTATCTGGAAAGAATTTGCTTCCAGAGACCAAGCTTTTAAAAGCCTGCTGGAGATAGGAGGTAAATTTAGTCATAAATGGATCTTACATGATTTGGCTCAGTAAAAACTCCATGTGCCCTGTTAAAAGACTGGTGCTTTATCTTTCACTACTCATGTTGAATAATTCTAACACATAACTGTCTTGTTGCTCTGGCTTTAGGTTTATATGGAAACATGGGCATCATTAGCTCACACCTCATGGGAGGTAGGTTTAGGGGCCTTGGTTCATGTCCCAGGTTTGCCCCAACTAGCTCTGGGGGGGTAACATCTCCCTGGAAGACATGGTTAGCTGCCTACCAGATGTTCACTCTCTCCTTGCCCCTCACTTTGGAAACCTCATTTTGCCCAGAGCAGCAATATATCCAACTCAAAATATTGACTTCTCATGATGCCCTTGTGGTCAGGGCTGATACTTCATTTTCTAATTTATTGAATATATTCTCCGGTTACTACTGAGTGAGCCCCTTAATTGCATGCATGGTTCTAGATTTCATTCACTATTCTATTAAAAAGCAAATCGTGGTTTTACCAAGACCCCAGTGAAATGAACCAGGCTGACCTACCTCTGCCCATACCTCCTTGTCCACGTATCTGAAAAGGAGCTGTTCCAGACCTAAGCTTCTTTGATACGTGGCATCGTGGAACCTTAATGCTAGGGTAAGATTTCTGTTGGAAGAATGAATCAGGGTTTACATTGGAAAATACTCAATTCAGAAAAGTTTTTAAAGCTTTACAAAATCTCAAATGATGTTCACTGTTGACCGTCTTTTAAAAAATGAAGACCCCAGGATTCCAGAATCATAGGTACTTTAAATTTTTGAGTACTTTTCTGTGTTTTCCAAATATTCTACAATGAAGATCTACTACTCTGTAACCAGGAAAAAAAAAAAAAGATATTTTTGGAGTACAACACAAAGGGTCAGAGGAAAAAAGAAAGACCTAATAAATATAATTTCCTTAGAGGCTAGCATTACATAAAATAACATTAATAAAAATAAATATTAGCATTAACATTTTCATCAAATATGCTCTTGAATATCATCTGCAGTTTGCTTCTATCGTGAGCATTCCAAGTAACTGAAATTTTTAATGTCCAAGGATTTAGTAATGTGCTCTGTAAAATTCCCACTGATCTAATAATTTTTCTCTTTACGGACAGGCAAGAAAAGCCCATTGTCTTCAGCGCAGGTTTCTGCTTGCAAGAATGGCCTAAATCATGCATCTGGAAACAACAAGAATTGAGCAAATCCAAATAAGTCATGGCTAACACTAGTATGACATTCGGTTAGGGAAGATGTCCCGAGAGAAACGTAAACTATTTGAAAACATCCTGTTACTAAAACTTGGACATGAAAAGAATGACAAACGGACTGGACTCAACAACTTAATTCTAAGCACCCATGAGTTTGGCTTCTGTGAGACATTCTTGCCACATACTATTTTTTAAGCTCTCTTCTATGGATATCATCCCGACCATATGAGGAAAGATCAATTGACATTTATTACTCACTGAAGAACAGGTTGGAAGCAGTCAGCACCCTCACTCTTGGCCTGGGGTTGAGCCGAGTGAGTCACAGAACCCTCAATCCTTGCTGAGTGTCTTGTTCAGCTTCCCTCCATGGCTCACCCCTGGGGACTGATTACAACCATCTGCTTAAGAGCTATTACTCTGATCAAAAAAATGAAAAGTTACAAATTGTCAAACAGAGGGAATATAAGAGCAGGACCAAGTGACCAGATCTTAAGCCATGCTTGGAATGCATAATCTCCACGCGGCTTCAGATGCATCCAGCTGAGACCTCAGAAGGTGTGGGTCAAGTGTCGAGGGAGTGACAAGCTGAGGCTTTGTTTCCACTGGGGTTGGACCAGTCGATATAGGGGTCCAGGAGCTCTTAGACGGTGTACGAATGTTATTACTACATTTTCTCTGCTTATGGTCTGGCTCCATTTGGGAAAATATGTGGAAAGGCTTGTTGGTGTGGGTAGTTTCTTTATTGGCAGATTTGCTCGTTCAAGATTTTTTAAAATTTTTTTAAACATTTATTTATTTTTGAGACAGAGAGAGACAGAGCATGAATGGGGGGAGGGTCAGAGAAAGAGGGAGACAGAATCAGAAGCAGGCTCCAGGTTCTGAGCTGTCAGCACAGAGCCCGATGCGGGGCTCGAACCCACGGACCGCGAGATCACGACCTGAGCCGAAGTCGGACGCTTAACTGACTGAGCCACCCAGGTGCCCCTCGTTCAAGATATTTTTAAGGCAGAGGAAGTGTAATAAGAAACGTGCAGCATATTAAGAGTTAGCCACTCTCTTGGAAGAAGTGGGATGATTAAGTGAACACTTTGAAGCATGCAATGTGTGATCAATATGTGGAGCGAGAGGATCAAGACGAGGAAATCTTAACTAGAAAGAGACAAGAGAAGAGGACTTCAGTGTTAACACCACTTAAAAGGCAAGCGTTCCTCTGATAATGAACTGTAGCTACAAACCACCAGTGATTTAATAAAGCCTATTGCTTTATTAAAAAGTAAAGAGATAAGGGTGTCTAGGCAAAAAAATGATTAGAGATCATGTCTTAAATGTTCTTGTACTGAAAAATATCAAACCATATACAGTTCCTGCTTTTTCACGACCCAAACCCAAGAGGCAAGGAAACTGTGGAAGACATTGTCTGGGGCTCAGGGCCACTCCCACATAAAACATAAGCAGATGCCTCAACATGACTGGAAGTTTTTTCTCATCTCCTTTGTAAGACAGTAGTTGCTTTGAGGGTAGGGTCTGTATCTGATTTTTTTTTTAACGCTGCTCCTCCCCCCAAACACTGTGTTAGCCACACACACAAAAAGCCTCTCAGTAAATACTAGGTGAATTGAATTGAATTGAATTGAACTGAATTGTAATAGCTTGGGTTTTTGTTGACATTGTTCTGTAAGTCATATTTTTTGTTAGTTGCTATTTAGATCTGGGTTGATTATCTCTACCATATGAAGAAAGATCAGTTGATATTTATTACTCACCAAAGAACAGGTTGGAAGCAATCAGCACCCTCACTTCTGGCCTGGGTTCAAGCCAAGTGAGTTACAGAATCCTCGATCCTTGCTGGGTCACCCATCCAACTTTCCTCCATGACTCACCCCTGGGGACTGATTACAACCATCTGCTAAAGAGCTATTCCTGTGACCAAAAAGAGAGAAGGCAAGGAAAGCTACAAATTGTCAAACAGAGGGAATACAAGAACAGGGCGAAATGACCAGATCTTAAACCATGCTTAGAATGCATTATCCCCACATAGCTTCACATACGTCAGCTGAGACCTCAGAAAGTGTGTGTACAGATTAAAGAAAGATGGAGAACGAGGACCAGAGAGCTTGGGATAAAGACAGTGAAATGTAGTCTCGATTGCCCCCACCTGTTAAACGAGGAAGATGGACAAGGATGACCTCGAAGTTTCTTCAGTGTAAACACGTTAGGAGCTCTGCTACACCTTTCCATCTCATTACGTTTTTGAGCTTAGCATCTCCCAATTCGATCCTTCCTGAAATATTGCATTCTGTCTTCATTCCATCACTATTAATCTAAAATATCAGAATGTCCAGCAAAGAGGGACTTTACATGAAGTATTTCATCTGTTGCCTCTCCAGTCAGCGCCTTCTAGGTGGCCTCTCGTGTCACAGAGCTAGAAGGCCAAATGCTCTACTCCTGGGCTCCTTTGAGCTTGTGGTTCTAGAAGTGACTTAGGTTCTGCAGTGAGACGTTCTTGCGTGACGATCAGAAGACAGAAGGAGGCAGAAGCTATCTTGCTGCAGGGGTGCTGCTTGACAAGCAAATGCTAGCAAATGCGGTTGTAGCAGCCCGGCTCCTCCAGCTCGGGCATGTGTGGTAGCTGTGGGGCAGCCAAAGGGGGGCAGCACAGTCCCTGGCAGTGTCCTCCCCTCTATGTCACAGCTGCTGTGGGTGGTCTTGAAGCCCAATGTCCAGCCTAAAGACCACCTCACTTATTCCTCCAGCCCCTTACATGGTTTTGTAGGCACCTAGTTCCCTGTATTTCATCCCTTTCTGCTCGACATGCCTGGAGTGGTTTGTTTTTCCTGCACTGAACCCCGACAGACCCATCACTCAGGCAAAGTCTACCACACTGGCAAAGCCTAGTTCAGATCCCATCTTTGTCATGAAGGCTTCACTGAACGTTGTGTGGATCTAACTAACAATGACCTCGCATCCTGGATTCCACTAGATTAGACCAGTGCTAGCGGACTGCTGAGGGACGCCTTGGAGGGCTTTCATTTGTTTTCTCGTTGGGGTTTCATGGGAGGATACCCTTAACAAAGTGTTCCATATCAAAACCAGCTTGGACCCACTGGACCCTTAAGACAAGAACCTTCTTGCATAGAATATGCTATTTCTTATAAAATACCTGGATGTTGCAACCGAAAGGAGCAGAAACAAAGAATGGGGTTCATTCTATGCTTTCCTTGAGGAGAGGACTGGCACATTTTCCCTGCGGCTCCTTTTGGAGACCTGAAACTCCACCCTCCCATTTCAGGGAAACCCGGTCTCCTCTTCAGTGAGAGAGAGAACAGCTGTTCACGATCCTCTGATTGGCACTCTCTCTGGTGTGTGCGGTCCCTCCTCCCCACATTTGCAAATTTGTGCCCCTCCAAAGTGAAATTTGAAACTTTCTGCAAAAGGATTGGTGGTTTATATCACTTTGTACAGAGAGCTCAAGCAAGAAAATTGGCTCTAGCAAGAGCCTTACTCTACTCTACCCTGTCATGGTAAGTAAGGCTCAGAAATGAGAGGTCAAAATAGAAATGCCATTTCTCACCCAAAAAAGTGGATTGGTTCATTTGACCTACACACAAAACTAATAGTGGTCAACTTAATACATTTCTTCATGAATGCATTTCTCTGTAAACCTGTACTTGAAATTACAAAAAAAAAAAGTGTTTTTTGGACTGCAGCTCCTACAGCAGTAGGAATCACTTCTCAGTACCCAAAGATGTTATTAAAAAAAAGAACAATAATGATGATAATGATTCACGTCAACACACCTTTTATGAAAAACATTTTAATAACTTTTTAGACTCCATGTAGGGATAACATAGGGTGTTTCCAGTCGTCGCTGTCTTGGGGTGAGTGCAACAACCATTCAATGATTAATGCCTGGTGATCACGGCGTCGGGAATCTAATCTCCAAAAGAAATGCTGAGAAGCATGAAGTAAGTCTGGCAGTGTTACACATTTTCTAGGGCCTGGGAACACTGTTTTAAGTATCATGGGCTCTTTAAAAGCATCAAGTCAATGTCATGCATGAGAGGCGCTTCCTTTGCTCCTCTCCTCCCTCGCTTGCTATGTCTTTTGTTTGGTCCCAAGTCAGAGGAAGACTGTTTCCTTCCAAAGAGGCATCTCATGCGAGTTTGCATTTAGGCGTGGGATGTAAGTGGCAGACGCCCACCAAATAACTAAGTCAATGGGTGCTGAGAGGATTGGAAGAATGTAGAAGAATGTAGCATTATTATTATTCTTTTAATTAAGTGTAATTGCCTTATTAATCCTCATTTGCATAATACTTGGTAAAGCACTTAGCTAATACATAGCTATATTTGCAATTTATTCATCCAGAATATTTCTATTCAGCATTTATATAGCACCTATTGGTTTATGATGCTAATATACTAGATTCATGTTTCTGTTAAGGCTTAAATGAAAGAAGTTGAAAGCCAAGTCCATTATATTACCTTCTTTATATAGAACCTTTCATCATGAAGGATTCCAAATTGCTTTACAAAGTACAGTGAAACCTTTTACAATGAATTCCTAAGGGGACAGCTAGAGCAGTGTTAGCTGCGGCATTTCATTGTATGAGCATTGAATTCAGCATTATGGTATTGATGGGGAAGGGGTAGATTTTAAAATCTTATAGCCTTTGGGAACTCAGATTGTGTTATCTGCTGAGGTGTCTACAGTCCAGAGCAAAGGAAAAATTGAACTCTGCTATTGACCTATTGTCAGACAAAATTTTAGCCTTACCATGTAAAGTATGCACAAGGAATATAGTTAATGCAAAGGAAAAAAAAAAACCACCTTAACACAATAAGTGAACAATACATCATATGCTGAGAACCTGCTCATAAATACCAAATATCCGATAATTAACACATTTGCCCAAGACCACAATTTTCCTTCTCATGGATAGTTTGTTGAAGTATGATATTCAGAAAAGTGCACAGACCACAAAGTGACAACTCAATGGATTTTCTAAAAGTAAGCTCCCCTGTATAACCAGTGTCTTGTTGGAGAAACCAAATGTTGCCAGGACCCAACAGATCCCCATACGCTCCCTCTTAGTTGTTACCCAATATCCTAAAGGGAACTACTCCCCTGACTTTTAACACCGTAGGTTAGTTTTGCCAATTTGTAAACCTTACGCAGATGAAATTACAAGTATATACTCTTTTATGGTGGCTTCTTTTGTTCATTATTGTGTCTTTATCCACATCGCTGTATGTAGCAGTAATAAATTCACTTTGATTGTTGTATCATAGTCCGCATATGAATGTACCGTAGGGGATGGAAAATATGTTTTTCCCCTACCCCTTTAAGTTCTCTGCCGGAACCCCTGTAAGAAAAGAAAAATCAACCGGAGGAAAGCATACAAATTTATATAATACAAGTTTTATGTGACACAGAAGACTCTATTAGGAAATGAAGATCCAAAAACCAGTTAAATCTGAGTCTTCTTATGGTAGGTTTGATGAAGAGTGGAAAGTTGTGGGGAAATATGATAGGACAAAGGGTAGAAGTACGTGTGGTAAGCTGGGGGAAACTTAGAAAGGACTGTTCATTCAGATTTCTCTCGGTGTCTCTCTATTTTTGAAATAAGGATGCTCCTTTCCTTGGATGTAGGGAAGGCACTTTTCTCATGAGGGTTCTATGACCTGCTTCAGGGGAAGGCCAAAAAGTCCTTCCTGCACATGCCATTTCTCCAATTTATTCAGCTTGGAACATTCAGTAGGCCAAGGTGCTCTTTTTTGGGCGTAGTGTGTCCTAAACCCCATCCATACTATAATTTATTTGACAAAAACATATACATAGATTATAAAAGGAAAAAGCAGATGACCAATATAAAAGGGGACAAAAATTTGAATAGTCCCTTGGCCAGAAGCAAAAAGTGATCAATCTCATTAATTATCAGGGAAATGCAAACTAAAACCACAAAATACCAATATTCTCCTTAGCAAAAGGGCTAAGTGGAATAAGGCTGACAATACCAAATGTGGGGTGGGGTGTATGGGGGGGAGTTTCATAGATTTCTGGTTGGAGTGTAAAATGGTACAACTTCATCGTAAGACCGTTTGGCAGTTTTTTATATTCAAAAACAAGACAACAGGCCCCAAGTGGAGTCACTCATGCTAAGCCCCACATGACCAAACTGAGACTTGACTTAATATGGTTTTAACTCTCCCAGAAATGGAATCCTAACCAGTCAGTTAGGAATCGCCTGATCAGCACTAGTGATGTAAGCTGCCTGATAGACCCCTGCCATCCTCTAAGAGAGAGTAGCTTTGCAATAACCAACTCACATTTTGCCTAGTATAACTTCCTTGTTCCTGCTCCCTTCACCTATAAAAGTCATTCATTTTGTACAGTTCTTTGGAGCTTCTTTCCACCTGCCAGACTGGATGCTGCCTGATTTGAATTAATTTTTGCTCAAATAAATTCTTAGCAAATAAATTCATATGCCTCAGTTTATCTTATAGCACTTACAAAGTCAACATACACGTATCTCATTCCTATTCTATTTCTAGATATTTACCCAAGAGAAATGAAAATATACATTTTTATAAATACATGCAAAAATGTTTATACAACTTTATACATAAATAGCTCCAATATGGAAACAATCCAAATGACCATCAAGAGTATATTAGATACATAATTTTTTCTTCCTTCCAATAAGTCAAAAAGAAGCAAACAGAAGGGAGGCAATAACAAGGATTAGAGCAGAAATCAATGAAATAAAGATAGAAAAACAATAGAGAAAATCAATGAAGTCAAAAGTTGATTCTTCAAAAGATTCACAAATTAACTAACTTAGATGAAATAGACAAATTGTTGGAGAGGAAAAAAATGACCAAATTTACTCAAGAAGGAATAGAAAACCTGAATAAACCTAAAATAAGTAAAGAGATTGAATTAGTATCAAAAAGCCTCCCACAAAGAAAAGCCCAGGACCAGATGGCTTCACTGATAAATTCTATTCAACATTTAAAGAATAATTAATACCAATTCTTCACAAACTTTTCTAAATAGGAGAAAAGGGAAGACTTTTCAAGTCATGTGTGTGTGGCCAGTATTCCTCTGATACCAAAATCAGATAAAGACATCACAAGAAAACTACAGAGTAACATCTCTTATGAAGATAGATCCAAAAATCCTTTACAAAAATACTAACAATATATAAAAAGATCATACGCTATGCTCACATGTGATTTATCTCAGGAAGGCAAGGTTGGTTTAACATCTGAAAACCAATTCATGTAATACAACACATCAATAGAAAACGGGTGAAAACCATACATCAATAGAATAAGGACAAAAAAAACATGTAACCATCTCAATAGACACAAAAAAAGCATTTGACAAAATTCAACATCCTTTCCTTATAAAAGTACTTAACAAACTAGGAATAAAAGGGAACTTCCTCAATCCGATAAAAGGGCATCTATGAAAACCTCACAGCCAACACCATACTTGATGCTATATGACTGAATGACTTCCCCCTAAGATCAAGAACAAGACAAGGATGTCCACTCTCATCATTTCTATTTGGCCTTGTATTGGAGGATGTAGATAGGGCAGTTAGGGAAGAAATGAGACAATGAAATAAACGGTATCCAGTCTGGAGAGAAAGAAGTAAAATTATCTCTACCTGCAGATAACACGATTTTCTCTATAGAAAATCCTAAGCACTCCACTAAAAAACCTATCAGAACTAATAAGTTTAGCAAAGTTGCAGAATACAAGATCAATACGCAAAACTCAATTGTATTGCTTTATGGTAGCAATGAAGCAACCAAAATGATATTGAGAAGCAATTGTATTTACAATGGCATCAAAAAGAATGAAATACTTAAGAATAAATTTAACAAAACTTATTGTTTAGTAAATTTAATGATAGTATGAGTGCAAAGTCCATATTCTGGAAACTACAAAACATTGCTGTAGAAAACTAAAGAATACCTAAATAAATGAAAAGACATCACATATTCATGGATCAACAAACATAATATTAAGATGCCAGTATTCTCAAAATTGTCTTATAGATTCAGTACAGTCCTTTTCAAAATCTCAGCCGACTTCTTGGCAGAGGTTAACAAACTTGTTTCTAAAATTCATATGAAAATTCAAGGGACCCAGAGTAGTCAAAACAATCTTGAAAATGAAGAACAAAGTTGGAGTACTCACAGATCCCAGTTTCAAAACTTCCTACAAAGCTGTAGTAATCAAGAAAGTGTGGTATTGGTATAAGGGTAGAGACACAGATTCGTGAATAAGAGAGATAAACCGGAAATAAAGCTTTATGGAAACAAAATCACATAAATAAGAATTGATTTCAATTGAGTCTTGACAAAGGTGCCACAACAATTAAATGGGAAAAATAATAGTTTCTTCAGCAAATGGTAGTTGGGCAATCAGATATCCATATGCAGAAGAATGACCCCTACTTCACATCATATACAAAAATTAACTCAAAGTGGATCAGACCTAAGTGTAACAGTTAAAACTATAATACTCTTAGAAGAAAACATGGGAGTAAATCTTTGTGACCCTGTATGAAGCAGTAGTTTCTTATATATATTTCTTTGAAGCACAAGCAACAAAGGAAAAAACAGATTAACTGGGCCTTATCAAAATGAAAAACACTTGTGTCAAAAGACACCATCAGGAAAGTGAAAAGACAACCCACAGAATGAGATAAAAATTTGGCGCATCATATACCTGATAAGGCACTTGTATCTAGAAAATATAAAGATCCGTTACAATTCCATTTTTTTTTTTCAAAAAAAGACGACCCAATGGACAAATAGGCAAGGAATTTGAATAAACATTCCTCCAAAGTGGTCCAAGTGCCAACAAGTGCATTAAAAAAATGCTTAACATCATTAACTACTCAGGAAATAAGAAATCAAAACCACAATGAAATACCACTTTACCTCAAATAGGATGACTAGAGTAAAAAAAAAAAAAAGACAGTGTGTTGGCGAGGATGCAGAAACCTTAGAACCCTTACACGTTGCTGGTGGGAATGTGAAATGGTTTACCCAGCTTTGGAAAACAGTCATCACATGGTTAAACAGAGTTACCATATGATCTAGCAATTCCACTCATAAATATATTACCAAGAGAAATGAAAACATACGTTCACTCACAGATTTGTAAATGAATGTTCATAGCAACATTATTCATACTAGCCAAAAAGTGGAAACAATGCAAATGTGCCTCGATTGACGAATGGACAAGTAAAATGTGCCATTTTATCCTCTGGAGCATTATTCAGCAATAAAAAGAACTACTGATACATGCTATAACTTGTATAAACCTTGAAAAACATTATGCTACATAAAAGAAACCAGTCACAAGAGATCACATGGTATATGATTTGATTTCTGAGAAAGATCCAGGATAAGTAAATTTGTAGTGACAGAAAATAGGGGATGAGGGAGGGAGGTGGTGTGGGGGAGTGACAGGTAAGGAGTATGGAGCTTTTGGGGAGGTAATAAAAATGTTCTAAAGTTGATCGTGGTGATGGATGCCCAATTCTGTGAATATACTAAAGTCATTGAATTGTACACTTTAAATGGGGGAGTTGTATAGTATGTGAATTATATCTCAATAAAGCTGTTAAAAAATAGCTTTGTTTCCAAATTACAAAATCAATACGCATTCTTTGCGGAAAACTTATAAAAGATTGAAAATACAAAAGGAGAAAATAAAAGCCAACCATAATTCCACAGATAACAAGAGTTAACTTTCTGGTGTATATCAAGGACATTCTTTTGCTCTTGTAAAGAAAGGAACAAATTCCTGAACAGTACAAACTATCAAGAACATTACTGGCTTTACCAGTTCCCCCAAATCATGCCTTGGCATATGACCTTGTCTTCACAAATCCCTGAGAGTATAGAAATATGTTCATTCTCTGAGGTGGCTAATACGTGAAGCCGTTTTCACTTTAGCAAGTGAGTTTGAAAGTGAAATCTCTTGGGGCCGTCGTGGAGTGAAACACCCAAGGATAAGTTTTCATGAGAGGGAGAGGAATAGAAAAGTCTAGGCACCTAGAAGGCATCATGGGCTTGGGAAAGAAGGAAACAAAAATAGAAGACTGAAGTAGAAGGCTAAGGGCAAGGACACAACTTTGAAGATGAGCCCTACCTGTTTCTGTGATTTTGCATAGGGCTAGTCCAGGATCTGACTCAAGAGCCAGGCCAATAACCATGTCTAGCAGAACTTCCTGGAATTTATGTGATTGCTAACAATAAACCCTGCCTTTTGGATAGTATGGCAGATTATATTTTCCAGAGATGTATTCCATTCACTCTTTTGACGGTGTACCTGACATGTCTCTACCAAGAGATGGAGATCTATTCTCTCCCTAGAATCTTGGAGGGATTGCCCTAACCAATGCCCTAACCATATAGCATATAGTAATGCTATACGACTTCTGAGGCCAGGTCAGAGAAAGGATATGGCTTCCACCTGGTTCCTTCTCTCAAAACACTGGCCCTTGGAACCCACCTGCCATGTTTTGAAGAAACCGAGACCACGTGGAGAAGCCAGACATATGAGTGAAGAGTCTTTAGATGATTCCATCTCTCAGGCTTCCAGTCTTCCAACTGAAGCCACCGACACTGAAGAAGAGAAAAAGACATCCCTGCTACGCCTGCCTTGATTCTGCAAAAGGACCCACAAAGTTAAAAAGCGAGGCAAGTGTCAAGGACATTAGACAAATTATTCTCTTTCTCCTTCCTGAATTTGGTGTCATTTATTTTCCAGTTTCTAACACCCAGTAACCTTAATGGTGAATCAGAACTGCATAACCACCTGAGCTACATAACCACCTGAAGAATCCCACCGTCTTAAAACTCTGAATCTAATAGATTTACCATCTCATGTCAAGACATCTCAAGTGGAATCTTAGAACATCTAAATTTCTATATATCACGGAAATATAGACTTCTGGATTCCACAGGATTCCCTACAGAACCCTACAGGACTACTCAAAACGCATTTCTTTCTTCTGGCATGTTTTGCCTGCTGTCGTGCTATGCCACCTGTGTTAGGTAGCCTATGGTAAGTGAGTAAGGGTCTTGGTTATAAAATGATAAGGTGACCAAACGATAAGGTGCTTTGATTTGAGATCCAATTGAGAGCCATGACTTTTATGCTAGTCGGTAGCTTGCATGTATGTTTTGTAACGCACTTGTTAAGTCAGCTTCCAGATCCTTGACAGACCACCTTTGATCAGAAGTAGATCAATAGAACATTTCTAGAAAGATCTGCAAGAAGCGTATCTCCGTTTGGGGCGTCGGTCTAGAGGGCAAAGAAATGTTATATTTCACTTTTTACTCATTTTTATTGTTTGAATTTTTTTATAAGCATGCGTTACTTTTTTATTAGTGTCTAACAACAATAAAAACAAACCAAAAAGAAGTTAACTTTCAAAAAGGACACTGCTTCTGCGAGATGTTCATTCGCCTTCATCTGGACAGAATTTCTTAATTTCCCTTTGTCTTTACATCTGTGCTACAAGTATAACAAAGAAAAGCTCACGATCCATGGCATTTACCATAGTGTAGGAAGGAAGTTCTCTTCCTAAATCCCCTCTCACATGCTCCAGGCAACTGTGATGCCAGAAGTACTTGGGGGAAAGCCTATTCATCTGCAAAGACTACTACACTTTGATCTAAGGCCTTAAAATGCCCTCTGTGTAGTTCAAGGTGGAGACTTGAATTGGGAATTTGAGCTCTCACTGAGGACAAAACGCTCCAATAGACATTTGGTTATTGAAAAATGAAACCCACATCAAACTCTGAATTAGAGATTCAATGATAGGTTGCCATGGAAAGTAATACAACAGGTGTCTACACGTTAGGGGCTGACATTTTACCTGATATGTTGAAAGAAGGATGAAACCTAGTCCTGGGAACTCATTCCAGAAGAAGTAAGAGATTCTGCAGGGTAGAGATTGGGTGGAGGGAGGGGAAGGCATAAGGAAAGAGATCCAGTGGGTGCTTCCCACAAGGGCCACGGCCAATGAACCCTTAGGGTGGTTCTATCTCAGATCCAGTTTTAAGTTTTTCTTCCATGATTTCTAATCCTTTTACAATCCAAGTTTTCTTGAACACCGAGAAGAAGTCTGGCTGAAAAATACTAATTTAAAGAGGATTGTTTGAAGGCCTGTAGTATACCAACTGTTCTAGGTTATGTAGATTTTCTCTTCTTTAAGGCAACCTCTAAATATCAGCTTGTACCATATTGTTTTGGCAGACCCTAGGATTATTTCTACTGAATCTGCTTGGGTATGATACTGTCTGCTTACATTGAAGGACACTTAATAAACAGCCATGGAGTCATTAATGCGTTTACTCTCAGGATATTGTTAAGTGCAGTGTTTCTGACATGATTCAATGTCCTCTATGTAAAGATGGATGTGGAAAACTTCTTTCAGATCAAATTCCAGGAAAATCTTTTATCCCCCTGAGAGACTGATACTTTCTGTAGTGGACAACGTGAATCACATTATAGATCATATTTTCCTTTTTGTTTGGACTGCCAGGAAGTTCAAAGCCAAATTTGCTACTCAGTTTTAATAATTATTGGGTCAAATGACCAACATATCTCTGTTCCAGCTTAATCTCGGTCTTGTTCTTCTATTCTAGATGTTTTTGTTTTGTTTTAAAACCTATTTATGTTTTTTAATTTAATTTAATTATTTTTAAATGTTTATTTTTGACAGAGAGAGAGAGACAGAGCATGAACGGGGGAGGGGCAGAGAGAGAGGGAGACACAGAATCGGAAGCAGGCTCCAGGCTCCGAGCTGTCAGCAGAAAGCCCGATGCGGGGCTCAAACTCACAGACCGCGAGATCATGCCCTGAGCTGAAGTCGGCCCCTCAACCGACCGAGCCACCCAGGCGCCCCAATGTTTTTTAATTTTAAACTGCTGATCCTTACAAGCTTCCTCAAATCCTTGGTAAAAGTAGTCCAAGTATATGTAAATGAACAAATAAAATAGTCTACCAATTTAAGGTAACCAGCTTTATCTGGAGCTAAATGGGACTTAGCGGATCCAATCCAGCTCCCTTATTTTACAAATGAGTAAAGGGAGACTCTGCATTGTTAAGGAGGGTGAACAACCATCCTACTTTGCCTGGGACTGAGAAACTTCCAGGGACAAGGGACTTTCAGGGCCAAAATCGGGATTAGCTGGTCACCCTACTGGGTTAAGGGATTTTCCTAAAGTTATGCAGCGGTAAGTGACAGAAACCTCACCAGAGCCCAAGGCTCTAGCCCTGTAATGCAACACTCTTGCCTTATTTAAATGTCACTTTAGAATGCAGTTTTATGAAAGCAAGAGTTAAAAATATGCATCTAGGAATAATTTGGTGTTCATTTCCTAGTTCTTATGTTTAAGATTTTTTTTTTTCTTTCTCTTGTAGGTTTCAAACCCAAGCCTTTTAGGTTTTCAGAGAGAGTTGCCCTTGACTCTTTTCTCTTGGGTATAGTTGTATCCGTAGCTAGAAAGTTCTAAGCATTCCTTGAAGATAAAGCCCTCATCCTCACAGTTTCCTTCGCAAGCGCAGGTGAGATTGAGCTTCTTCCCAGTCAGAAAAGAAATGTCCCTTTTGTCTCACTTCTCCAAGCCTTCCTCTGTTTTCCAGGGTGGACGCCAGAAGAGAACGTATACTCACAATGGATCCCTACAGAACCATGTGATCTCTTATGGTTTTTTTTTTTTTCCCAATATAATACTGCCCATTTTGAAGAGCTAAAAATATCTCCTTCCTCCACTCTTTTTACTTCCTCAGCCAGATCTTAGGAACTGAAAACTACCTCCAATGGCTCTCTGAGCAACACAAAAGCCTTTATAACTTACTGTAGAAGCAGATTCTAGAAAAATTTTACATTCTCAGCTTATACCTTATTAGTCCAACATCCAATAATTTCAACGAGTGTCAGGCCTAACTTGGCACATTTAAAAAATGGAAATCGAATTCATTTTCCTGCCAGTGTGGAGAGGAAAATGAAAAGCGCAAGATAACTAGGGGAGCAAAGACCATTCTAGCTCCTCCTTGGTACAGCGTTCCTCTGGGTACAAGAGCGTAGTAATCCTATGTCTAAGGTGATGGTCGCGAATACACAGGAAATCCTCAGCAATGGCGTTTCTGGCCTCTGTAAGGAGGCCTGGCAGTGTCCTGCTCCTCGTGTGGCTGGTTGCCTTGGCTATTTTCCAAATTCAATAGATTTAATAGAATGTACAGACAATATTGCCTATCCTCAAAAGACTCTTCTTTAAATTTTTAATTTTGACATTACCTTACGAGGATCTCTGCAGAAGGAGAAAATAACTTAGTGTGGCACATTTCGATTGGGCCCGCGGTGGGTGGTGAAAGAATCCACCCAAGGCAGAACAAAGAGGTAGAAGTTGATTGTATACACTTCAAGGGAGCCTCAGGCAGGACAGAGGAGAGACTGCCATGAGGCGGTGGTGAGGGGCTATAGCCACAGGATGGAGTGAAGAGGTATGGGAACGCATGCAATTTTCCCCTTTTTGGTGAGCTTAGGAACAATGCCTGGTTGTAAGTAGCCCTTTGGTCAGTTAGGGCCTCCGGCTATTTCAAGGTGGGTTGCTTAATGAGCTTGTTTGTATCAGCGTGCAGGTTACTGTGAACCTTTTGCTTTACTTAAGTTTCTATTGCTCAAGCCTGTTGCCTACAAGTGGCCTCTACACTCAGCACTCAGCCCTGTTGCTCATTAGTCAAACTATTCACCTTGCCAGGAAATTTCTTCCCCCCCTCCACCCTCACTTTACCCCCTCTTTCCTTTCCTCTTTTCCTTGCGCTCACTCTCTCTTCCTTCTTCTTATCGTCCATGTGGTGGCAAGCCATATTTAGATTTTATTGGCTCTCAATCCCTGATTCTATTATTGCTTCCCCCTTTGGAGTGTATTTCTTGATGGCTGGAAATGATCACTCTCTAATGGCGTCTTTCAGTTTCAAACACGATCGAAGTGAATTGTTGGTGGTATCACTAGTTAGCGCTTGTTGTAGGGGCACCTCTGTGAAGGAGACGGTAGCCTTCACAAGACTCTTGGTGTGGTTGTGTGGCTGTGCTCGCCACTTCAGTTCCATTTGCTACACACATATGTAATACGCGGGCTATACCAGGTACCATGCTTCGCACCATGAGGGCTCCACTTGTAAGGAACTTACAACATGGTGGAGAGAAACAAGAATGGCAGCAAGTCAGAGTGAAATAAGTTCTAAACAGAGGTGCAAACAGCATGCCTTCTTCTATTATGGGGTGGGGACTGCAATTAAAGACAGCTCCCACGTGGGAAGTAACATGGAAACTGAGAGTTCATTTTCCCATCCGTCTTGGGCTAGCGTTCCCTCCGGGTAAGAATACATGGCTACCAACATGTTATGGCCCACGTGCCTCCAAAAGCTCCTTTTCCCAAAAAAATGTCTTCTCCCAGAGGCCGGTCCTGTTGCCTGAAATCCCATTATTGGGCTCAGTCATTTAACTCAAGATACTGAGGGTCCAGAGGACATCAGTCAAAAATGTAAGCAAGGTCCCTCCGGGAGAGGTAATGCGTTTCACTGACAGACGCACATGATGCCAAGTAGTTTATCAGGTCAGTTGGTTGTCACCTTGGTAAGTGAATCACAGAGGAGATACGTCTTACTGGGTTCTCCCAAGAAAACATTTGGATCTAGTAACGGCGTAGTGCATACAGTAGGGGCAAGGAAGGAAATCCATAATACAAAAGGCAGAGACTGGAAAACAGACTTCCATTCATGCATGAAACATGAATGTCCCTAGGTCTGTCTTACCTACTTTACTGAGCGGATTATGAGTGTATGTGTGGCAGGGGGAGGGGTTGATATCAGCAGAACCCTTGGTGAGCGTGGGGTTGTCAATGTGACCCTGCAAACACAGAGTGAAAGCTTCAGGGCGTCAAGGGATCCAAGACTGGCAAAGAATGTGGCTCAGCACATTCTTCAACGACTCTGGTGACAGAGGCTCTGTTAATTGGCTACCCAGTGTCTATTCTTCCATACCTTGTCCTACAATACCAATTTTTTCAAAATCTGTTAGCCACTTCTTGCCCGTGAAACCCTTGTCCTTTAGGGGAATGTCCTCTCTCACCCAACTGGAGAGGTGGGGCCTGACGGGCTTTAGCAAATGTCACACAGCCTTTTCCTCCAACTGGCCACTGACGCATGGGTGGGCCTGTGACCTGAGCTGGTCCACTCAGGGTGAATTCCCAGAGCTTTGCCAGGCAATCACTCACTGGGTGAGAATAAAGAGGCAAGCTTTGGGAGCCATTCTATGAGAACTAGAAGAAGTATCCTTTGACTTCAAAGAAAGCTGTAGCCAGCAGTGCACATAGAAGCAAATAGAAACGGATTCTTAAGCACAAGGTAGAGCCTCTGGATAAGGAATCCTGAAGGTTGCCCTTATCACAGTTGTCTTATCAGGGACATGGCCTATTAAACACCCTAACAAGTGCGGTCTGAAGACGAGCAAGCGTCAGCCTTACCTGGCACCTTGCTAGAAATTCAGAGCCTCAAATTCCCCCGCAGACTTACTGAGTCAGAATTTGCATTTGTATTGGATTTCCAGGTAATTAATGTGCACTTTAAGGTTTAAGAAGTACCGTCCAAGGAGCACTTGAATGACTTAGTCTATTAAGCCTCCGGCTCTTGGTTGCAGCGCAGGTCGTGATCTCACAATTCGTGGCCTCGAGCCCCCGGCGGGCTCTGCACTGACAGTGTGGAACCTGCCTGGGATTCTCTCCTCTCCCTCTCTCTCTGTGCCTCCAACATGTATGCGTGTGTGCACACACCCTCTCTTAGAATAAATATATAAACGTGAAAAAAAATTACTGCCGGATATACTTTAATTCCATTGACTTGGGTTTCTGCTCCTCTCGGTTGAACAAATTCTGTCACAGGCTCCCTCACCTGGTGAATCTGAGCTTCTCTAGTTCTGTGGTCTTGATTAGCCCCTGTTTGTTTCACTACAACGAACTCCCCCTGTACCCTCTCCCGACCCCTTTCTTCCTACCATTGTCCGTTTAGACAACCATCTGGAGATGTCTCATTTTCCCTGCTGACCTCTTAATCTATTTCTTAAACATCCAACAGATATATAAGCTGGACCAATTCCAAATGGTTTTTAGAGCAGCGAGAGGGAGTTTTGTACTGACTAGCAAAAGACAACTTTACTATTTGTTTACTGCAAGGGTCAGAAGGGTAGCTCTTAGCACACCAACCCAACTCTTGGCAAGTGGTTTCTTGCTAAGGCCACCAGAGGTGTAGAATTTCCAAAATACTTGGGAGATAAAGATTCGTTGGTTAGTTCCATTGTTATGTCTGAGCTTTAGAGGAAGCGTTTTAGGCAGAAGGATATGAAAGGATCCCACTCTTCTCATCTACTGGGGAGAAGGGCTGGGAATCCCACCAGAAAGCTTACTGATCAGGACAGGACCTGACAGATGGCATATATTTCATGAATATCGTATCATTGGTGTCCTCTTTAATATAGATATGGCAATAATGCTCATCTCAAGAGGGAACGGCCTGACCATTTGACTGTCAGCTAATGCTTTTCTGAAAAAGAGGCAGTCAATGCTGTGCAACCCATTGTGTGTTGAAGTTTAGGAGTAAATTTTGATTTTTGCATTGGATTCCATACAGCTCTTAAAGATTTCCTGGAGGAGCCCTTGGCCTGGGACTCAGAAACTCTTTCTGGCTTTGCAGCTAACTGATCCAGTGGCCTAGAGTGATCACTCTGCCTCCCTGGCCTTCAGTCCCTTCCACTGTCAAAAAGAGGACTGGACAGGGGCTCCTGGGTGGCTCAGTCAGTTAAGCGTCCAGCTTTGGCTCAGGTCATGATCTCACAATTCGTGGGTTCGAGCCCTGCGTTGGACTCTGACAGCGTGAAGCCTGGAGCCTGCTTTGGATTCTGTGTCTCCCTCTCTCTCTGCCCCTCCCCCACTCACCTCTGTCTCTCTCTCTCTCTCTCTCTCTCTCTCAAAAATAAACATAAAATAAAAATAAAAAAGAAGACTGGACAGCATGGTTGCTCAAGGTCCCTCCAACATTCTAGGAACCCCTAACTCTGCTCTGGTGGGTTTCCATAAGCATTTTCTCAATAGCCCTCCTTAGAAGTTATTCCATTTTAGAAAACTCCATTAAGTGAAAAGTGGGGCCCAGGAAAGTGAGGGGACTGACTCTGAGGTCTGATTATAAGAAACCCGTAGCAGAGACCTGGAGAGTTCTGCTCTCTCTGGTGCCAGCTCCGGACCTGGAGTTGGTCATGTGATGGCATTCGTCTCCAATGACTCTCTGGGACCAGAAACAAGTCCATAGAGGAGTTCAGCTCGTGGCACTATGTTTATCCTATTTCATGAAATCTACTTTTTAAATAAAAAGTCTAGATTAGAATGGTTTTCTTGGCCTAAAAGGATTTTGTTGACTTTAAATATAGTTTGTATCATTTGCCTAAAGATTTGAATGAGGACAGTCAGCTACCTCCCTAGGTTTTAAGGTACTGCCTCAATTGAATGATGTTTTTTTCAATCCTGTATTTGCGTAATAAAGCCAGTTAGTAGAACAGCCAGTGAGTTTGCTCTGGGGGGCTATTCATCAAGGTTATAATGGAAGGAAAAGCACCTGGTAACATCGCAAAAGCAGACTTCATTTCCCTTTGTAATTACAACTGTAAAATAACTTCCAAAACCCCAAATTGCTATTGAGAACCAGATAAGGCAATTCTCACGTCTCCACCTCAGTGAGTGACAGTCTCATTTCTGCCTAATTGAGCAGCTGTCAATTGCTTTTTGTAACCGAGGTGGTGGCGAGGGCTTGTTTGTCACTTGGGTGAACCGCTTACGAGGGCAGAAGCGGCTGTAGCTTCCCTCGACCCACTGGTGCTCATCTGGTAATTCCGCCCTCGCTGTACAGACTGACTCCGCAAACAGTGCTCCTAGAGCGAGCGCTCCTGTAACTTGTAATTTCTTGAGGAAAGCCAAAAATAATCACCGAGAGCAACTGCATTACCCAGTGTCTGTTCTAACAGCAGTCAATTACAAACAGCAAGAATTCCATAAATGGTCCCTCTTTGGCTGATACGAATAGATTGATTTTTTTTCGTCACTTGCTGAAAAATCGCAGCATTAAATTTAATCGATATTAGCATATGACATGGCTAGATTAGACAATTGTTGGCCTTCACACAGACTATAAAATGCTGTCAATTACCCTCCTACATTCTCTTTCTCATTAAAAAAAAAAAAAAAGAGCTATTACTACAGAATAAGTGATTCTAGGCGAAGGGACAGCAGCTGTGTAATTTTTGTCTTAATCTTAAAATTCTGGTCAGACTGCCGTTTCAAAACTCAGACTCGGAATTAACCATGTGCGGAGAACTATTTGAGTTAGAACAAAACGGGCGCGTATATGTTTCTTAAATAACAAACGGTGAGCCGTTACTAAATGTTTATTACTAATCGCCTGGAATCCCGGACGCACCGTTTCCCAGCTCTGTGCCCTTGGCCAAGCTCCTTAGCCTCACCACAGCTGTCCCTTCACTTGTAAAGTGGCTACTAGTTCCTGCCTCACGGGGTGGCTGTAGGAATTAGACAATGTTTATCCGGAGGGAGGGTGCATAGTACAATGCCTGGGATTACTGTAGTCCGCACTCCAGCCCCTGTTTGCTATTATTATAATCGCACATTTCTACTCATCAAAAACTCTTCATTGCAATCATTGAGTCATGTGATGCCCAGGAGGATAAATGGATTCTTTTTTTTTTTTTGAATGTTTTATTTATTATTGAGAGAGAGAGAGCAAGCACCTGAGTGGGGAGGGGCAGAGAGAGAGGGAGACACAGAATCTGAAGCGGGCTCCAGGTTCCGAGCTGTCAGTGCAGAGCCCGACGCGGGGCTGGAACTCACGGACCGTGAGATCGTGACCTGAGCTGAAGTCGGACGCCCAACCGACTGAGCCACCCAGGCGCCCCATAAATGTACTCTTTAGTCTCCCTAATTTGGGTTAGCGCGTAATGGAGCCAGGAGACTGCAGACTGTTCCTCGGAGGAGCTTGGCCAGAGGAACAGGAAGGAAGAGGAGCAGGGTAACTAAGGTGGTGTGGGGACCTGCCACCTTCACCACTGGGGGGCCTCAGTCTAGGACAGGGTCACATAAGCCCAAAAGAAGGAGAAAAGGACTAGAGAAAGTGAAAACATGAGTAGGCGGAGGTATGCTGAAGGCGCTCGTGTGGAACATTCTTGATCTGCCTCAGAGCGGTTCTCAACCATGGGTGCCCGTCAGAATAACCCAGTGGGCTCTCCAACCCATCACATCTAAATTGCTGGGGCTGGGACCCAGGCATCCCCAGGAGGCCCCAGTGGGCAGCCAGGGTTGAGAACTCACTGCACTGAAGAATGAGGGAAAGGAAGAGGCGGCATGTGAGTCAAACTGCTCCTGCTCCTGTCGGGGATTCCCCAGGGAGTCAGTAAAGACATGAATAGGTAAGTGCTGAGCCATAATGATGGGCTATCTGAGATTAGATAGCCGGACTCTGGAGAAGACTTTGTTGTCATTGTTTCTTGGCTGCCTCAGTCGAGTTTCCTTTGGTTTGTGAAAGGTAGAAACACACTCTGGCAAGAGTGTGAAAAAGCAAGAATTTATTGGAAAGAAGTGGGGGGTGTCTCAACAGGGGCCAAGAGAAGTGAGGAAGCCGAGGCAAATGCTAGGAGCCTCAGCAGCAAGAGTCAGGGGCGCTCTCTCCAAAGTCCTGCCTTAAAGGCTCCAATCAAGGGCTCCCTTTCAACTTGAGAGAAATGGACCATTATGGGCCAGTTATTTGTATAACTGGCCCAAGAATGGGGATCATAGTGAGCCTGACAGACACTCCAAGAGGGGTCCCTCGCGGTGGGAATGGAGGAGACCAACTCCAGGGGTCTTCAGGGCTGTGCCCCGGGATGGCAGGCAGGAAAGACCGACTGGCATCAGTCAGGAGCAAGGGAAGCCGTATAATCAGAGGTGCGCTGTGAGAATAAGGAGCAGTGATTGCAAACGGAGTAAACACCCATGTAATGCTTATAAGCCAGTACTGCTCTACACACCTAAATTCATTTCATTCTCACAACAACCCTCTTAAATGGCACCATTATCATCACCACTCTTCAGATGAGGAAACTGAGGCTCACTGTAATTAGGTGGCTTACCCAAGGTCACACAAACCCAGAAAGTCAGGATCTCATGTTCTTACGTGTTATGAATCACCACACTTGTCTGAAAAGTGAGGAAATCCTGGTGACGATTACTGAGAGTGCAGCACAGGAAACGCAGAGTGATAACGATATGACGGGGAACTGAATCCGAATTCAAAGTCTTAGAAGTGGGGGTGTCTTAGAAGACAGTCTTAGAAGAACAGTTCTGAGGGATGAAGAATCCGTGTTGTTGAGTGGCCAAGGTGTTAAGAAAGTGAACACGAGGGGCACCTGGGTGGCTTAGTTGGTTAAACGTCCGACTCTTGGTTTCGACTCAGGTCGGGATCTCAAAGTTCATGGGTTCGAGTTCCGTGTCGGGCTCGGCACTGGCAGCATGGAGCCCGCTTGGGATTCTCTCTCTCCTCTGAGCTCTCTGCCCCTCCCCCACTCACCCTGTCTCTGTCTCTCTCAAAATAAATAAGTAAACTTAAAAAAAAGCTTTTTAATGAAAAATTTTATTTAAAGTGACTCTATCAAAAAATAAACAAAATAAAATGACTCTATCAAATGACCCTTATTAGAGCCATCCTGTAATGATCATATCATCATCTGGGTGGTGCTCTTGACATACCATGGGTGAACTGTATTTTGTTGTTGACATTTTGTGCTTTGTAAGATTGCAGGTTCCTGGAGGGCAGGCATCACCCCAGTTGGTGCTCCAGAGACATTGTTTTGGGAGCTCTGAATTGAGGGTTTATTTCCTTCCATTTCCTTTCACTGGTGTGGACTAGTTAGCCCGATGAAAGAGATATTTACTAGCCAAGAAATTCTTCCCTCCATGCTTCAGGTTCTATTTGTGCTGTCCAACTGTTCCTGCAATGATTCGCTGCCACTGAGACGGTGATTTAATTATGCAAAATGTGACAGATCATTTGAAAGTTGTTAGCTGCTGAGGAAGCACATTTGTGATGTGGGGAAAAAAAAAAGCCGTTGCATTTTGCTAAGTTTCATATCCTCCATGAGCACTTTTTAGTGAGAAAGAGCTTAAATTCCGAATGCCTTAAATTCTACATGATTACCCTGCAGATTTATGAAATACCGCCACGAGATGGGACAATGAGAATGTGCTCAGCGGTCTCCAGCAGTGGAAAGAAAATGATGTCCTCTGAGACCCTGGCTTCTATTACTGGTGCAAGGTATGTAAATGCCTTACCTCCTGTCGGCACCCAGACTGCACCCACCCTTTTGTCTCTTCCACACCTCAGCAGAACTGTTAGGTGATCCTGTTAGGCGTGCGTTCTGGGACTCAAACACAACTGGGGATAACAAGACCAGAGCTAAGTTGACACATGCTAAGGGAATCAGGCTACGTATGGCTCAGTCTGCTGACAGAGCCATCTTCCGAGACGCAATGACACAATCCGCTGTGCCAGAACGCTTTGTTCCTCAAGGTGCTGTAACCCACAGTAGGAGCATCGCTGAGCGCATGTTAGAAATGCAGGATCTCAGGCCCTGTTCCAGACCTGCCGAAGCAAAATCTGCATTTTAACAAGGTCGCCAGGCATTCATATGCATATTCAAGTCTAAGAAGCGCTAACAGAATAGCTCATCGATGCGTTCCTTAGGGGCACATTCTGTGCCTTTGTTCACGTGTCTCCTGTGCCCGGTTCAGTAGTGGGAGCTCCGTTATTTGTTGTATTGAATAGGGTGGCTTATAAACGCAAAGGCACACATTGACGGAAGGACTGGGGCTTCTGGAAAAATGCAGAGTAGCTGCAGTATAAAGGAAAAACAAGGAAGTCTCTTTGGTTCACTCCTTCAGTGGGTGCTTCCTGAGTGCTGGCCATGTGCCAAGGACCGTTCTAGGCACTTGAGGTACAGTGATGAATAAAACACATCAGTATCTGCCCTCAGAGAGCTTACCTTCCCAGGTCCACAATACCCGAGCAGTTATCGAACCAAAGGTGGGTAGGTTCTCTTTGGTTATAGGATACTGGCAATTTCACCTGTTCTTTGCCAAAAATCGAGAAAGCCACACTATTTTTCATTTGTTCGTCCTCATTTTGTTCTCTCTCCATATATAAGGATGGAAATAGGCATGATTTTTAGTCACTATCCTTATTGGCAGCAATGCTACTTTTCAGGCGTATTAAAAGTCTAAATCAGTTTATAATAGTTCTTTCCTACTTTCAATGCTTCTCAGTTTTAGGGCTCCGTTTAAGGGACATCACTTGCCCCAGTTTCGTATCCTGCAGGATATGAGCAGAGGATCACTATCACTTGTACCATCTCATTATGTTCGTTCTGTAACAGTTGGATGTCTGACAATCACAAGAAATAATTTAAAATGTCCTTTCCTTGGGGCGCCTGGCTGGCTCAGACGATTAAGCGTCCAACTCTTGATTTCGGTTCAGGTTATAATCTCATGGTTCGTGAGATCAAGCCTCATGTCAGAGCCTGCTTGGGATTCTCTCTCTCCCTCTCTCTCTCTCTGCCTCTCCCCTGCTGGTGTGTGTGCTCTCTCCCTCTCTCTCTAAATAAATAAATCAACTTAAAAAAACAAAATAAAATGTCTTTTCCTTTTTTCACATTACCTTTCAAATTTGGGGACCCTGAAACATGATGCCTGAATTGAGCCAACACATTTTTAGTGCTGAAAGTATATCACCTTTACCTTGGTGAGAAGGCATGGAATCTAGCTTTTTACAAAGCTCGTAGATGACTCATCTAGCTTTGAGGGAGCTCCTAATATCCTTACGTGAATTCTTTTTCTACGTAAACTGGCTGCTGAGAGGGGTTTCTCTTGTCTGCAACGAGAACACTGACCCAGTTGGTTTTTATTATTTTATATTAGTAATTCTCAAACTTTCTGATTTTGAGATCCCTTTACTTACTTAAAAATTGAGTCTTCCAAAGAATTTTTGTTTATGGACATTATATTTATCAATATGATATCTTAAAAGAGTTTACAAATATATCTATTAATTCCTTTAAAAATAACAATAAACTCATTTCATGTCAACATTAATAACATATTTGTATAACAAATTACCACAATTTCCAAAATGAAATATTAACAAGAAGAATAACATTATTGTTTTTATTTATGTAAGCCTCTTGGATATCTGGATAAATAGAAGTCAGCCCAATTTCATATCTTCTTTTTCATTTAATCTGTTGCAGTACCTTGTTTTGGTTGATGTATATTTAAAAAAACAACAACACTACATTTGTACAGATATTAATAGCCTTTCAGGTAACTGTGGACATTCTTCTTTGCTCCTACACCAAAACTTGACAAGTAACAGTTCCTTAAATGTTTGTAATGTGGAATCTAAAACCATTATCAATGATATGCATATGCTGTTACATTAAAGCTCACTGATGTCTCTTTCCGATGGATTAGATCTTTCACCCATGCATGCTTTTGAAACATCACACATTGGTCATTTGGAAGATATGCATTCAATGTTTTATTATGTAATATTTTTAAAAATCATACCCATTATCATTATTTCTAATCTTATCAGAAAACTTTTTAAATACTGTGAAGCTGCCACACTTTAGGAGCCAATGCAGGTTTTTCTAAAATTCTGATTTTCACTTGAAAGACCACCTTGTATCTCTGGCAACAGATACCGTTACTTGTTTTCCTTGGAGTAACAGCCTCTCTTTGTTCACTTTCACGAAGTTTGCAAAATTCCCAAGTCCGATTAATTACAGCTTGTTTGTTATTATTTCAAGTCAAACATGGTATTCCATGAAAAAAAAAGCAGCTAGTTCAACTTACAACTCAAGTGTACAAGTGATTTTCCTCCAGATGATCGTCCTACTTTGTTACATAGAAGTGCTTTATGTGAACTTTCTATTTCATCACACAGGCTAGTCAAAGGATGTGTACTCAAGAGTTGAGATTTAATAAAACTGATCATTTTCACTGCATCATCAGCGACATTCTTAAGAAAACCCAGTTTTCTTTCTGCAATGCATGGTGGTAAAAAATATAATGACTATTCATATAACGTGGTGCCTGTATATTCATATAACTCCCTGGATACCTATTGTTGCTTTTGTGCCATCAGTGCAGATGTCAACACAGGGCAAAAGGCACATAAGGTCTTAATATTATTAAGGGAATAATTTTGACCTTGCAGATCCCTTGGAAAAAAGAAGGGGCTTGGGGGACCCCCAGGAGTTACATTTCGAAAACTGCTGCTCTATACAAAATGCTTAACACAAAGTTGTGAGGGAGTAGGGGCTTAATAAATGACTTAATAAATAACTATTATTAGCTTGTAAATGGAGAATGAACACAAAAAAGCCAAGAACACTTGAGGAGAATGTTTTTCTCCCTATCCCTACATATAAACGATCGGTGTTAGAGACTCAATGGTATCCCCCCCAAATTCATATGCTGAATTCCTAGTCCTTCATGTGACTGTATTTGGAGAGGGATCCTTTAAAGAAAGGTAATTAAGGTTAATGACGTCAGAAGAATGGGGCCCTAATCTGATAAGACTGATGTCCTTATCAGTGGAGGGAGGGACACCAGGAGCGCACGTGCACTGAAGAAAGGTCATGTGAGGACATGGTGAGAAAGCAGCTGTCTGTGAGCCAGAAAGAAAGTTTCCGTGAGAAACCAGCCCTGCCAGCACCTTGATCTTGGACTTCCAGGATCCAGAACTTGAGAAAATTCGTTTCCGTTGTTTCAGCTACTCAGTTTGCGATATTCTGTTATGGCAGCCTGAGCTAAGACAGTTAAACACAAGATAACTGGTAGTCATCGTGGAACAGGCTATCCATACAGACCCACATAATAATACGTAGTAGAGCTTCTCCTAACGAATTTGCTGGGTGAACTGACACTATATCACTAAGGATTCTTTTAGTCATAAGTAACGGAAAAGTGACTTACACCAAAGGAATCCCAACCAAAAGTATCTTTAGCCGAAAAAAAACAAGAAGTCTGAAGGTGGGGTGTCTCCTGGATTGATAACTCAGAGGCTCACGGACCCAAGGATTTCCCATCTTTGCACGACCCTGCCTCATCACATCAGGGATTACTCCATATGGCAGCAAAGTGGGTGTTGAAGTACCAGGTATCAGAAGCAGACTCTAAGATCTCTAGCAAAAAAAAAGATGTTCTTATCCAGACATCTCTTCTACGAGCGAGAAAAACCTTTTCCATATACCCCACACCCCCAATCCCAACTTCTACTCAGGTTTCATAGGCCAGGACTGTGCCAGTCATTGGCAGGGGACTGAAACCACCAAACATGACTCCCCTGTCAGGGTCTAGATGGGTCCCAACCTCTCTGGTGGATGATCCAAAGGAAAAAAATAAAGAGCTGTTTTGTAGCTTCCCCTGGATTCTGGTGTATATTTTTGATCGTGCTATAATAAGCTTATAATTGTGTTATAATAAGTCCACACTTCGGACCCTTTCAGATGCTTGAGCAATGACTACAGTGTTACTCAAGGCACATTGCCAACAGTGAGTCCCCAGGACCTTGCCCTTTTTATAGCTGCTAGAGGAAGGAGGCAGTCACCTGGTCAGGGCCCGCTATTCTGTCCCTGAAGCGTCTTCATCCCCCAACTTGCACCCTTGAGCAAGAAAGCACAAATGTTATAGTTCAAACCATAGCAGCTACTCTCCCTGCCCCATCCACATTCCTCCGGCCTCACTGTGTTAGTGTACTCCAAGAACAAGGATGAAGTCCTACTGTGTCCTGTGTCTCCAAGCCGGAGAGCTCTTTCCGGAACTAAGCAAAGCTCTCTGCCCCGAATTAACAACGCTTCCTCCAGCCGCCTTCAACCAATGACGGACTGGAGTTGGTGTCTCAATGGCCATCTGGTGGACGAGTTCTGAGGCATGTGTCCTAGATTCAGCTCCAGTCACGCATTGTGACAGTTGGCTTAATTACTCACCCTTTATTGGCCCCCTTCCCTGTACGGCTTCCCGTCTCCCCTGCTAGTGTTCCCTGCCCCTCCCAAAGAAATTACTTGCATTTGAACCCTTATCTCTGCGTCTACTTCTGGGAAAACTCAAACTAAGACACAAACTAGCCTGTAGGGCATAAATCAAGTTGGGCTTAGAGTCTAGGAAATGCCTAGTTAAGTTTCAACTCCGTCCTGAACCGTGAAAGGTAAGGAGAATTTGAACCAAACTGGGCATATGGCCTGACCACATCTCATAGGTGCCAGAGTCAGAATTAGTTTTGAATCTGCTGTTCTAACTTTATAAGATCTCTTTTAAGAGGGTTGTCCTACCGGAGTGTCCCTCAACAAGCCCACCAGGAAGTCAGGGACCTATATTTTATTTTGGGGTAAAGGTGGGGGGGTCCCCAGAGACAAATAAAATGACCTTGTGTTTACAAGGGCAGATAAACGTAGCGCAAGCTTAGTATGTATGAAAACTGAAAACCGAAGAAATCAAAGGTGGGAGTGGTTCCACAACTCTGGCTCTAGGAACATGGTCTCTGGCTTGTGTCTGACCTAGAGAAAGATTATAGACAGCGTTCCCCTGGATTTTGACTAATTAAGCCCAAGAAAAAAATCTAAAGTCAATAATAGAATGTTGTAAATGCAGAAGGAAGAAAATCTTTAAAACCTCTTTATATGATTTTTGTCCAATTTTCCATTTCTCCTCATTGTTTTCTGTGTTGCACTAGGCTAAGCATACTCATTGTTAGGCATTTTTTTACAGAGTTCTTCACTCTCTGAAGTGTGTTTCCATGTTGTTTTTTTGTTTTTTTTTTTAATCAGTTTTCCCTCACAACAGTGGTAGGTTAGGTCAATACCATTTTTCCTGTTTGAGGAAGAGAAAAGGGAGGCAAGCAAGAGAGGAAATGGCATTGGCTCAGGTCAAACAGGCAGCCACCACCAAGAAACACTTACTGACCCATCAGCCTTCGGGTAAGGAACCTCTGGGCCCTCCCTCTGTAAACAAGTCCAAACAAGGCCAGTCACTACTTTCAGGCAATTAAAAACTGCTCAATTGGAAAATAGAAAGCCTTAAAAAAACAAAAACAACAACAACAAAAAACTATTGCTACATTAGTCACAGGAATATTAGACATTAGGGATGCCAAATTAATTTTCTCCTTGAAATTCCCGACCTTCATCTCTCCGTCCATCCAATTTCTCCTAAGATCAAGCCCCACCTCCTCCAGGAAGTTCTCCAAGACAGTGTCAGCCTTCGATAGTCGGCCTTTCCTGTCTGCATCTGACAACACTTGGCCATCATACCACAAGAGTTTTGCCATGCAGTGCTGTTTACCTAGTCCCTTGCATGATCTCTGGCACACAGTAGAAGCTCAATATGTATCATTAAGTGAATCAATCAATTTTTGTGACAAATGTATGTGTGTGTGTCTGAGAAATGGTGGGGAGGGTCCGACCCCCAACCCTAGGCTTAACTAACCAGCAAAGGCAGACAAAGTCTCAGGGATACTTAAGATTTTCCTTGAAGAAAGGCTAGGCTGCTGTCATCACAAAATACCTTCTGGGGACCACAAAAACTTGTAAATTCCTGTGCATTCCTGGCAAGCTTAGTTCTATCTTTGAGATTCTGATTGTTCCTCGCTGTCCTAGAGTTTGAAAATATTACGACTGAAGGCTGGCAAATGAGCCGGTCCACTCTTTTGACCATCCAGTGGAAAGCTCTGTTACACTGGGGGCTACGGGAGGTCAAAGCAAGCAGAAGGCTGTGCTACAGAAGCCACCTCTCCTATGGCTTCTGTCCTAAGCCAACTGTCCTATGTGCCTGCACATATATGTTTGCACAGCTCAGTCCCAGTAAACAGATTAGAACTCCTTGATTTCCTTGACTCTCAGGTTCACATTTGGCCACTAGTAACTCGTTTGTTCGCAAGCATTCCTTGAACAGCTGTCATGTGCCAGGCCCGAAACCAGGAAGTGGGTATACACAGCACGTTTCCTTCCACATCACCAGTGTTTCAGGTATTTTTCACGGTGTCTGGTCCACCCGTAATGACTTCTCGTTCCAGGGCTGTTATGTATTCTTGATGGTTATTACGTAGCTTTATTATAGATGATAATGACTAAGTACAGACAGATGCTCCGTTCGAACTTGACCTAGTCCTCTTGCATTATTAGTGGACATTCCCTGTTGCCTAGTGGAGGAAAGGCAGCCGCAAAGTATGTCCCCACGTTGGTTCTTAATTTCCTCACTGCGACACGACAGTACACGGGGCGATGAGTTAAGCCACCACTTTCAGCAGAAGCATGCTAAACTCAGTCCAGATTCAACAGTTTCTCAGCGGGTCCTTCCTCCCCTTTCCACTTCCCTCGGGGGGGGTCGGGGGGCCCTCACATCCACCGGGCACACTCACTCACGTTGAACGAGAGAAAGAAATCCCCGCGCACGCATGGTGCTTCTCCTCACTGAACGCTTCGCTACGACCCAACAGGAAAGAAGTTTAAACTAAACAAATGTTCACTTTCCTTTTCTTCCCCCACCTATCAGTCTCTGTCAGCTTGATCGGGAAAATATGGCTGTTAATAGCCTACAGTGGAACAAACATTTGCATAACTGTTACCTCAGAGCCCATAACTCTGAGCTAATTGGCTGATGGTGATTAAAATGATTAAGTGATTGTAATTTATATGATTAACCAATTAAACCATTCTCCAGTGATTGGCTCAGGGTAGGCCTCGAGATGTGCGCGCCTCTCTCAGCGTGAAGGCCAAGCTGAACAGTGTTAAATGTTCTTTCAGATGCTGACTTATTCCCCTGACCAGCGGGGGGAGAATGTTTTACCCCGGGTAGTTGAATTTTATCATGCTAAATGTGTGGCTACCGAAAAACTCGGTGCCTGGCATTAAAGAAGCGGGAGGCAGGGCAATGATTCTTTGAAGGGCCAAGGTGAATGTATTGCTCCCCAGGACCATGACTGAAAAGTGGCCCACATTCCACTAAAATGACAGAAAGACGTGGTTAAAACTTAGGACTCGGGAGCCAGGTCAGCTGGTTCCAGGCCTCGCTCTGCCACTTAACCAGCTGTGCGGTGGCACCAAGGCAGTTCACCTTTTTAACCCTGTGGATTCCTCTCCCATAAGTGATATTCTCACTGGCCTTTTAGGGCTATTCTGAAGATCAAGTCAGACGATGCATATTATACTCCCAATAAATCTTAGCTGTTATTGTTATTTTTGTTAGGATTTTATTATGACTCCTCCGGGGCATAAGCTCCGAAGACACCCTCATTTTTCTGTATCTGGTGTTCAGCATGGTACCTGGCACACAACAGGTGCTACGAATATGTTTGACGATTGAAATAATAATGTGAACACAGACCCCCCGAAGCTCGCGCTCGCGCTGGGTACTTTCCTAAATGCTTCACGTTCATGAACGCGGGTTGTCCTTGCAACCGCTCCCTGTAAGCAGGGGCCACTATCATCTTCCATATTTTGGAGGTGAGGAAACTCAAGTAGAGAGAGGTAAATTAACGGGCTCAAGGTCCTCTGCTGGTGAGAGGTGGTTCTGGTGTTAAGGTGCCTCTGTAACTAACAAGTAGGAGGTTGGTCAGACGTTTCCCACCCCCCCCCCCCGCCAAGATAGAATGTCATTGCCAAACGGGAAACAAGAAAATAATACGGTTCCTTCCACTCAGCGGAAAGAGACAACCGGGGTTCACTTGCCTGGTGACACGTTTTGGAGACTTGACGAATTTGGTAAATGCGGCGAGCAAGAAAGAACGAGGTCTCAGAGCCAGCCAGGGGTAGGATACAAAGCAGAAACCGAGCATACCCTTTTGTTGGTCGGCTAGGTAAACTCACGTTCACTGTACTATTCTCCCCACTGCAAACCCCACCCCAGGTCCCTTCCTCTAGCAACCACTTGACTCTCCCTGTGACCCAGCCAAACACGCCCCCTTCCTCCCAAGACTGCCCAGGCTTTTAGCCACTGGGGGATCTGGAAGGCTCCGCTGGTGTCTGGCATGCCGGCTGTTGGTTTTCAGACTACAATTTACTAGAAAGTGGAAAAGAGTAGGCAAGTAATTGGTGTCCCTGTTCTGTGAGCTGCGGCCAACGTTCCAAAGGCAGCCTCTTGTGGGTGTTTTTCTCCCAGGCCTCTTCTGGTTATTAATGTCAAGCATAACAAAGGTAACGAGTGTTTTACTTCCGTTTAAAGAATAACATTCAGTTGTGCCATAGATACTATTAGGGACGAAGGGTATTGTACTGCTCTTGCTACTTACTGCCATGAACATGGGCTGGACTTGAGGTGAGCTGGAATCTCCTCAAAGAACCCCACGCTTTACCAGTTCTACAGCCATCTGACTCAATTCGCTTTCTTCTTTTGACTCTTCCTCTCCCTTTTTTTGTCCCCATTCTTCCTAGCCCTTTATTCTTTTTCGTAAATGCTTATTTATTTTTCAGAAAGACAGAGCACGAGCGGGGGAGGGTAGAGAGAGAGGGAGACACAGAATCCGAAGCAGGCTCCAGGCTCCGAGCGGTCAGCACAGAGCCCAACGCGGGGCTCGAACGCACGAACGGTGAGATCATGACCTGAGCCAAAGTCGGACACCCAACCAACAGAGCCACCCAGGCATCCCCTAGCCCTTTATTCTTGTCTCTTCTCTCTTCCTCGCTCCTTTCCCCCCCAATTCTTTGCCCCAGTTCTTGAACACGGATCCTTCCACACCTATTTTCATGGGACAAGCTATAGTTCATTGTGATGAATATGGCCATTCACTAGTGATTGGTGCACGTATGCCTTCTTCAAGAACTCCCACGGTGTGGAAGTTGCAATGTTTCTTGTTGACCCGATGCCGAAATTAATTCACTTTCTTTCACCATATTGGTTCTTCGTGTTAGGTTGGTGTGACTTTACTTGTTATTTTTTTTTAAGTTTTTTTCTTATAACATTAAATACATTTTGATATTAGAAATTTTATAGAATACCGAAATGACAAAGAAAAAAGAGAAAAATCACTCTGGCGTGTCTCCCAATGTTTTTCATTTCCTTAAAATCCTCCTCTACTACAAAAAAAAAAAAAAAAAGTGGAAAAATATTTTTAAACCTGAAAGATGATGCTCCATGTGAATGCATGTGCATAGGAGGAGGGATGGGTTTTAGAGAAAGCCCTTGGTGATTCCCTAGGCTTGAAGATACTTGACAAGTTCAAATTATGACTGGATCCAGCAATAACCTCTGGATCCCTGATCTTTCCCGGTGTTCAGGGGAGCACATCTCTGGCTATTGCCTGGGAGAGAAACTCAAGCTCTGGAGTTAGCAGGTCAAAGCTATTCAGTTCATCTCTAAATCTTTACAAATCCAAGAATTTCCCTGAAGTCATCATTCACTCTGAACTTGTCCATTGCTTTTTGTGAAGGAAAGGAAAGAAACTCACTTTGGTTAAACATCGGCTCCTATGAAACCGAGCATTGAAAGGGGGCAGAGTCCATAATTGATTTTCTGACAGGTTATAAAATATTAAAAGATGGGAAAGTTTTAAAACTAATTTTTAGGTATCCATCTGAAGCCATGTCCAGTTGGCCTGTAGGATCAATGAAACAACATTACGTAGAAATGCTGAACTCATACTCTCCTGGCTAATCTATATTTCAAAGATGAGACTGAGCTCTTAAATGACCTACACACAGAGTGAGCTGATGCCCAGTTTAAGCCTCCCAATTGGAGCGTTGGTTGCAAAGATTAACTATTGCAAGGAAATCAAAGTCAACGTATCCCTGAAGCCCTGGCAGACAAACCACGTAAAACAGGGCAAGTAAAACCCACAAGATCTTTTTGTTGATTTAACGTCAACTTCTTGAAACGACTCTGGGCTTTTTATTTTAGGTATTCTGGTTTACCTCTGGCTTTGCAGGAGGCCTGGGAGACAGCCTTTATTATCCCTGGATATCCCCGTGAGGGTAGCATTATGAAAATTTGTCTGACCTTATATGCACGTGAGGTCTATCCTGGGAAGGACTGAAGTGTCTGTCAGTTTGTCCCGCCTGAGGAGCACGGGGTTTCAAGAGCAAGGTGTGAACCAGGGGTGCGACCTTAGGAGTTTCCAGTCCTGTCTTCAAGTGACCTTGAAGCAAAGGAAAAAATTCTAGCCTGCGGTAAATTTGCATGGGGCTTCCATTTAACTGTTTCTAGCAACTCTTTTTCTTACGTTGGAGGCTGGGCTTCCCTGAGATACATTCCGCCCTGTAAATGGCTTAACCTAAACCTCTCAAAGTGTTCTCCAAGATTTGAGGCATGTCCCACTGACTTCTCTGTGACCCCGGGGACTCATACTTGGGCATAGTAAGAGTGCTCTTTCCTGCTTTGCCCCAAACCCCCACTGCTCCTGTCCCAACTCTTACCCCGCCTGTCCCCCAACCAGGCCCCATGGCCATAAACCTCTTGAAAGCGGGGATGGGGCCTAGTTCCTTCCTATTCCCAGAACCCGGTATAGCGCCCGGTACCATGACCATCTGACGTATACTTAGTTATTTTATTATCGAGCTCCCCATCTAGAACGTAAGCTCAGCGAATGCAGAGCTTTGTGCCGGATTTGTTTACATCTGGGTGCAGAAGAGTTCCTGGCACGTAATAGGTACTCAGGAAACATTTGTTGGATGGGTGGACGGATGGACGGATGGACGGACGGATGAACGGACAGAGGAGCTGAGATAACACAGTAGCAAAAGTGTGATCAAGGTGCTATGGGAATGTATGTCTCAAAACAACGTCCTGAAAGGGTTGAGAAGAATGGTGGGAAAGACTTAGCTGAAAAGACGTTATTGGAGCCGGACTCTGAAGGATAAGTAAGTGTTTGCTACTTAAAAGCGAGGAGATGGAGCAGAGGCAGAGAGGAGGGTGTGGTCAGGGCAGGAAGACGTGACTTCCTCCGGGACACACAGACCGAACGGGGAAGCTGGAATCTGAGTTTGAGGCGGTGAGCCGTGGAGATGAGACCAGCTAGGAGGTTGAGGCCAGACTGGGAGGGGTCTGGAATATCGTGATAGGCATCAGGATCTTGTCCTGTAAGACTGTGGAAGACCTTTCAAAAGAAGAGTCATAGCATCAGGTCTCATTATAGAAACCGTGTAGAGGATGGCCAGGGTGCGGCGGGGACAGACTGGTGGCAGGCAGGCCAAAGAAGGGGGACCTGCCACGAGTGGGCAGGGGGCAGGAGATGAGACCCATCAGTTATACCTGGGTCACTGGAGGGGCTTGCCAAACAGTGGCTGAAGGAGGGCCGCTGAATCAGTGCTCAGGTTTCTTGAGTTTATCTTAAATGCGTGTATTTTCAAAGTTAACTCAGTTTACCTCAGGTCACCGTTTCTTAACCGAGTGATTTTGCCTGCCGGGCAAAGTATGGGGATATCTCGGATGCTGGCAGCTCAGGGGGCGGGGGGTGAGGGGTGGTTACTGCTGGCATCTACTGAGTAGAGGCCGGGGTGTGCCAAACAACTGCCCCACAACAAAGACTTATCCCACCCGCAATGTTCACAGTGACAAAGATCATACAATCGATGAAAAAATTAATAGATTGGAGGTCGTGGGCCCAGGAAATGTGTGTTTTGCCTCTGCTGCAGGCAAGAGCTTAATCCAAGAATGACTCCTTTGATTCATTTAGATGCCCGGAGAACTTCAGAGCTGGGGTGACAGACACCCAGAGGCACTGGCCTGTGTACATTTGACCTTGAACACGTTACTGACTGCAATTCGACGGGTGCCAGCAGAAGGCACATTAAAGAGATAACATAAGAGGCCGGCTAACGACATGCCTGTCACAGGGTGGCATCCCAGGAAGGCCAGTCCTGCCCCTGCTTTTGATAACTTGCCTTGATATTTCTTCCTGATTCCAATCCTAGTTGTTCCGGGAAGCACTTCCCCACGTGTCTACTCAAGTGCCCCCTTCTCTGTGTAGTCTTTTTTGGCTGTGCTGTCTAAAACTGAAGCCCACCCCACACGCATTTTCTATCCTCATTCTCTACGATATGTTTCCCTGTCTGAGACACACATACGTTGCCTATGTGTCTGTGGTGTAGCTCTCTCTACTAGAACGTAAGCTCTAATAGGGCAAGGGTCTCGGTCTGTCTTGTTATTGTCGTGTCTCAGTGCCCAGCACAGATCCTGGCGTATGGCAAATGCTCAATAAATACCTGCTGGATAAATGAAACGTATCCTAGTTCCCAACAGCCAGAGCGAGTTGCTCTGACATGCTACGTGAGGGTTTGCTTTTTTCTGTGATTGATATACAATGAGTGTTTTGTGAGTGAGAAGGAAAAAAATTCCATGCAGAACAGAGGCCAATTTTTCTCTTGAAAGGAGGCAAGTTGTCATGGCCTGCACGGCTCCAGATTCTTCTATATGTGAAGGAAAGATATTCAAGGCCAATTTTGCTCACTCGCCCTGCCCTCTCACCGGATTCCTCTGCAGGAAGGTGGGCCATCAGGCCCTATCAGCGCTGCTGGGCTCATAATCAGATTTTAATGACTGTCTGCTTCCCTTCCTACATGTTTATAGTCCTCGGCACTCTGATTAGGTTTTTGGTCTCACAAGATAGTTAAAAGCCCACAATTTGCGCTGGGTGTTTTATTTTTTCTGAGCTAAGTGAGTAGGTAAATGTCCCTTTGATCTTCCCACACTGGATGAGAGCTGTTCGGGTTTTTCAGGCCCTCACCAATTATATGAAATGGACACAGAACTGGGTCTGAGGCCGGCCTTCTGGGTGGCTCCAAAGTCCCTCAATGGGTTTTATTCTTTCTCCTCCTGTCTCCCCTACATCCCCAGTGCTGGAGGAAGCTTTTCCGAGGAAAAGGAAGCAAGAAGAAGCTCTGGAAGAAAAATGAACTTTGTGAGCACCTGTGCCAGGAGGTCAACAGCGTTTCTCTCACCTTTGAGTGGGTAGGTGGCCAGGGGTTGGAAAGCATGTGACTTCCCTTGCCACCTTCATGACTTTGGGAAGCGGGCCCGTGGGAAGGCCAACCAGGAGGAGACAGTCCCAACCATCTGCTGAAATGATCTCTTTATCACCGCATTCCTTCCAGCAATTGTGTGCACGGGAGGGATGAGCAACTTTGGGCCTAAGTAAGAAGGGAGGGGACCACAGGAGTCACATACAAATTCTTCCCCGTTGTGTCAGGATTGAAATACGAACGCCACACTGGCTGGTGACTTCTTTGTGGCACGTACACATTATCTCACCCGTGCCACAACTCAGTCGCATGCAATAACACTTCATTATTTTAATTAAGCCTATTGCAAGAGTAATCATCATTGCCGTCGGTATCAATCATCAGTAATTTTTCCGATTATGGCCGTAAGTGGTGACAGACCATGCTGACAATAAATGATAACGCCTCTGGCTTGAACTGACACTTCATTGGACTTTGCAAGGTTGCTCTGAACACTCCTGGGCTTGCTATGTAAAGAACTATTTATCTATGACAAAAGCTGGGTCTATCCGATATTTGTTTTTGCTTCCCAAATGGATAAGTTCATAATATTTGCAAAATTCATCCTTTAGTAGATGACAGCCACTGAGTCCAAAACACATTTAGAAAGAAGTTATATGCTCTTAGCTCAGGGCTGCGGTATCACAGCCGTCCCCAACCTGTCCTAAATGTGTAATGCGTTGAGTTATGGCTCTTTCTTCCGAATGGACATGGGAAATGAAGTTGTTTCGATTGCAAAATGGCTCTTGGCTGTTTCCTAAGTAGGAGCGGGAGGAAAGTAATCCGAGGGCAAACAGCTCCACTTCCGTTTATAACCGGCTCTTTCTGGCATCCAACATGATTGAAATTCTTCGACATTTAAATAAGACTTCTCCCGAACAACAATAGCCTAGTTGCTTATTATTCTTGTTACTGCATTTCCACGGTGTAAAGCACTCCCTGGTCTCAACCATTTGTGCTACAAATAATTTTAATTGAGCCGAGAAACCCTTGACATTTTAGAAATTACCTTCTATTTATAAGACTTTAAGAGGAACCTTCCTGGCAGTCCCGACCTCTGTGTGATTTGGCCTTTTTTCCCCTACTTTGAGTTTAGTTTTTTATTTTCATCGAACCAAATTACTCTCATTCCTAATTTAATTTTGCAGTAGCAAATAAAAAGCCCATTTGATACGTCCGTAAAATCCCACACAGGCTATGAAATAAGCAGGCTCCTTCGACTCACTCATACGAGGAAGCTGTTCCTCTGAAGTTCATTCCGCTAAGGTTGATAAAATGAGTTCTGGGAATATTACTAATGATGAGGGGCTAAAAACGGAGGCTGTATCGGATCTTAAAATATCCTTTGGGGTTCATGAAAGTTTTCTGAATGGTGAAAATTTTCATTTTTGCTATTTATTTTCCCCGACTATCACAAGTCCTACTGATGCAGACCTTGTTGAGATGAGTTTCATTTTGATACAAACAAGAAAATACTGCACATTTGTATGATACTTTCACATTTATTGTTTTATTTTGTCTTCAAAGAACTCGTTTATTCATTCATTCATTCATTCATTCAGTAAACATTTGTAGACCGTTTTATCTTCAAATAACTCGTTCATTCATTCATTCATTCATTCATTCAGTAAACATTTGTAGACCATTTTATCTTCAAAGAACTCATTCATTCATTCATTCATTCATTCCGTAAACATTTACAGACCGTTTACTATGTTCCAGGCACTATTCTAGGCACTCTAGATACAGCAGTGAACAAAAACAACAGCTCGTAGAACTTCTGTTTTAGGAGGAGACAAGTAAAAAGCAAACGAATGATGGGGCACCTGGGTGGCTCAATCGATTAAGCATCTGATTGGGCCCAGGTCATGATCTCGCGGTTTATGAGTTCAAACCTCACATCGGGCTCCGTGCTAACAGCTCAGAGCCTGGAGTCTGCTTCGGATTCTGTGTCTCCCTTTCTCTCTGCCCCTCCCCTGCTTGCACTCTGTCTTTCTCTCTCAAAAATATATAAGCATTAAAAAAAATGTAAAAAAGAGCAAAAGAATGAACAAAAATCTGTTTGGTGTTAAATGTTGGATGGTGCTAATTGTAATTATAATGTTAAATAGAAACTAAGCAGGGTAGGGGAATAGGGAATGGTGGAGAGGGAAGACCTCACTGGTAAGATGACATTTGACAGAGATCTGGGGTTGCTAAGGGCAGGAACAACCCTGCAGGCAGAGAGAACAGCAAGTAGAAAGGCCCCAAATCAAGAACAGAAAGGAGCACGCGGTGCAGAGCAGTGAGCCAGGGGCCTGATGGCAAGAAATAAGGTCAGAGTGGTAGCGAGAATCCCATCATGGACACTGAAGGCCAATGTGAAGACTTGGCTTTTCCCCGGATGAGATGAGGGCTCTGGAGGGTTTTGAGCAGGGGAGTGACATAGTCTGACTTATGCTTGAAAGGACCAGTCTCATGGCAGGATCACAGTAGGTTGGAGAGAAGGCAAAGTCAGGAGGGAGACTAGTTAGGAGACCATCGCATTCACCAAGGAAAGGAGAACAGTGGGTTGAACCAAGGTAGTGGCAAGGAAGGTGTTGAGAACAATCAGTTTCTAGATATTGAAATGAAGTAAGGGGAATATTTTTTTTAAATCTTTTTTTAACGTTTATTTATTTTTGAGACAGAGAGAGACAGAGCATGAACGGGGGAGGGTCAGAGAGAGAGGGAGACACAGAATCTGAAACAGGCTCCAGCCTCCGAGCTGTCAGCACAGAGCCCGACGCGGGGCTCGAACTCACGGACCGCGAGATCATGACCTGAGCCGAAGTCGGTCGCTTAACCGACTGAGCCACCCAGGCGCCCCAAAGAGAATATTATTTAGTCCCATTTTATTTTTTATATGCTTTAAGGTTTATTTCTTTATTTTGAGAGAGAGGGAGAGAGAGAGAGAGCGAGCAGGGGAGGGGCAGAGGGAGAGGGAGAGAAAGAGAGAAAATCCCAAGCAGGCTCTGTGCTGTCAGCTCACAGCCCGATGCAGGGCTCGATTCCACAAACTGTGAGATCATGACCTGAGCCTAATCAAGAGTTGGACGCTTAACCGACTGAGCCATCCAGGTGCCCCTAATCCCATTGTAAAGTGAGAAAACTCAGCCTCAGAATAACCGACTTTCTCAAGAATATGGATCAAGTGTGTGACAGTTGGGTTTGAAACCAGACCTGTGGGCGTGAGTCCCTCCATGGCACCCTGTGCAGACCACCCACCACTGAATACAGCCCGAATACCCTCTTGGAGTTTCTGCCCCAGAGCTGTGGTCATGTTCTCATTAACATAATAAACAAGGAATCAGGCAGAACAAGGGCACCCCCGCCCCCATTCCCTGGATACATGTACCACTAATGTTACCTGACAAGAAGCAGGTTAGAGCCTGATTGGCCGGCAGGAGGAAGAGGAGAATTTGCTTCTGGGGGATGAGAGGCGCTCCTTAGAGGCCCAGTTGCTTAGATGGTTCCCTGCACTGTCAGGGGCCTTTCTGGAAATAAACAATACTATTGTTCTGGGCCCTATGGCTTTTTTTTTTTTTTTTTTTTTTTTTTAACTGAAGTGAGATTCATGTAACAAAATCAGCTGTTTTAATTTTAAAGTGAACCATTCAGGGGCGCCTGGGTGGCTCAGTCGGTAGGGCATCCGACTTCGGCTCAGGCCATGATCTCACGGTTTGTGGGTTCGAGCCCCACATCAGGCTCTGTGCTGACCGCTCAGAGCCTGGAGCCTGCTTCGGATTCTGTGTCTCCCTCTCTCTCTCTGTTCCTCCGCCGCTCATGCTCTGTCTCTCTCTCTCCTTCAAAAATAAGTAAAAACATTAAAAAAATTTTTCAAGTGAACCATTCAGTGGCATTTGGTGCATTCAGAATGGCGTGCAGCTATCGCGTCTCTCGAGTTCCGAAACATTTCCATCACCCCAAAATGAGATCCCATCGTGCAGTTACTCTCCCTAGTCCCCTGGCAATCACCAGTCTACTTTCTGTCTCCAGGAATTTACCCATTCTAGATATTTCCTCTAAATGGAATGACACAATATGAGACCTTCTTGTGTCTGCTTTCGTTTAGCATAATGCTTTCGAAGTTCATCCATGTATCGGCACTTCGTTCCTTATTACAGCTGAATGATATTCTATTGAATGTGTATGCCACCGTGCGTTTATCCACTCATCCACTGATGGACATTGGCATTGTTTCCACCTTTTGGCTATTGTGAATGATGCTGGTATGAACATGCGTGTGCATGTACTTGTTTGAGTACCTGTTTTCAGGTCTAGGAGTAAGAAAGCCGGTAACTCTATGCTTAACTTTTCCAGGAACCCCCCAATTGTTTCCCACAGCAGCTAAATCCCTTTCATTCCCACCATCGGCGTACAAGGACTCCCAAATTCTTCACTTCCTGGGCAACATTTGCTCTTTTCCCTTTTTAAAAAGAATTAGAGCCATTTTAGTGGGTGCAAAGTGGGATCTCACTGTGATTTTGATTTGCACTTCCCTAATGACTAACGATGGTGGGCTTGGTGGCCATTGATTGGTATATCTTCTTTGGAGGAATAAGTGTTTATTCAAGTTCTCTACCCACTTTTGAATTGGGTTGTTTATCTTTCTGTTGTGCTGTCAGAATTCCTTACACATATTCTGGATGTTAGACTCTTACCGGATACATGATTTACAAATATTTTCTCCCCCTTTCTGTTGGTTGTCTTTATGCTTTCATGATACTGTCCTTTGATGATCAAAAGGTTTAAATTTTGATGAGGTCCAACTTATTTGTTGCTGCTCGTGCGTGTATCCCCTGGCATGTTTAAAGCAATGTCAATGGTGATAACAACAGCAACAGCAGCAGTAATAATAGCGAACACTGACCCAGATGGAGGAAGCCTGAGGAGAACCCCTGTGAGTTCTTCCTATTTTACAGCAAGATCTAGAGCAGACACGGAACCTCCCAGAAGCTCCACACGAAGCTGTAGACCTCACACTATTTCTCTGATAATCTCTGTCGTGATATATGTCAGGCTGCTGTCACAAGGCACCCACAAATACAGTGGCTTAACCCAGAGACAAATGCATGTCTCTCTGTGGTGCCAAAGGTCGGGTGGCTTAGCAGGGTCAGAGACCCAGGCTGCTTCCAATGCCTTATTGACCATGCTTAACACATGGCTTCCATCTTGTGGTATGAGATGACCGTTCCAGCAACCACTGCCACGTGAGCATTCCACCCGGCAGGAAGGGGCGAAGGGGAGGAGCGCTGGTGCTCCTTGCCTTTAAGCCTGTGTCCCAGAATCTGCACACACCACTTTTGCTTACCACCCACTGGCCAGAACTTAGTCACGTGGCCACCCCTCAAGGAGGCTGGGAAATGTGCCCTTTAATTCAGCTGCCATGTTCCCAGCTAAACGCTCTATCATTACAGAAGAGGAGAAAATACTTACTGGGAGGCAAAAATCCAGGCCCCGACACGGACCTCAACTGTAGTCACTGTCAGATTGGCCGTCTGAACAGTGTTGCTAAAATGAGGAGGAAAAGAGGGAAGACTCCCTTTCCCCCTGTAGTTACTTTCCCAGCCTTTAAGTGGGTCTCCGTCAAGGTCTCTTGAGACCACGTGGGAAGGAGGAGTAAAGCTTGGTGCTAAGATAAGTCATCAGGGAAAGGACTCAAGTAGGTATAGGAGAAAGGAATTGCCTGGTGAGCTGTCTAAAGGAGCCCACAGAAGATGAGGTAATGGAGAAGAGCCGTGTGTTTGTATCCGTGTCTCTGTGCCGTGGAAGACTTTTATGAGCCGAGATTTCCAGCTGAGACAAACCACCCCCAACACCAAAAACTCCAACAGATGTAATTTGGGCACTTGAGAGTTTTTAAGGTGTTTTCACACACCTGTTTTCATTGGGTCATTATAACCTTGCACATCAGGAATGGCAGATATTACTGCTTCCATTTCAGGATAAAAGGGAGTCTCAAAGCTTCGGAGGTTTCTAGCTATTTGGTGGCAAACGCAGGACTCAAACTCAGCTCTCTCGGGCCCAGTCTCGTATTTGTTCGCTGTCTTTCCCATAATGCTTTGCTCCCAGCCATGTGCACAAATAGAGCTAATGAGCGAGACCACTTGAAGCCTAAAGCCTGACCTAACTTTCAGGATGGCCGGGGTGGGGAGGGACGGTCTTCACTTAACTGGATAGAGGGCCTACCCTCTATCCAGACACCCATTAAACTCAAGCCTTGGAAAGTTCCTAGAGTGTCACCACCCTCACCTGCCTTTCTGGCTGGCTGCAAGGGTGGTATAGACAAGGAGCAGACCGAGGGAAGAGAGACACTGGGGTGAGTGGGGTTGGCAACCATGCTGTGGGAAACCTCTGTGCCTTCTTGAGGCCTTGGGTTCATGCAGAACACAGAGGCCATGAGCACAGTGGAGAGTCAGCGGTAGGTCACATGCACAAGCTGGTTATTTTCCCTTAAGCAAGTCCATTCCGCATCTCTGAAGACACCTTAGAGGCATTGGACGCTTTGCATTGGCTGCATGAGAAAATTACAAATTACCTTGTCTACTTTTTCCTTACAAGTTGTTGAGGGTTTTAATGACAATGTCAAGAGGTTAGGGCCTGGGGTTTCTTATCTGGAGTCAACACTGCTTTGGGGAAAAGGTAAGAGATTTGGAGGCAGAAGTCCTGCTGCTAACTGACCATATGACCTCGGGCAAGTCACATTTAAGCTCATTGAGCTTCATTCGGCTTCTTCATCTGAGAAATGAACGTTAATAGTCGCCACAAGAGCAATAACACGTATCTCTTGGGAAGTTCAAGGATCAAATAAGAAACTAGGTAGGAAATCATTTTGTAAACGGAGTGATACGCAAGTGCTAATTATTTTTACTCTATAAACCTACTCTTTAAATGTCAGGACAAAACAGGGGTAGGAGGGAATATACGTGATAGAGAAGTTCAAGGACAGCCTTGAGAGCACTTGAGAAATTTTGAGGAGGAAAGCAAATTCAATTTTGGTGTAAGTGGCCATATTGACAAATCTGAAACCAAAGTTCATAGACCACAGACTCTCCAAGAACAAGGGGCGTTTGTGTTTCATTCTTTAAATCATTCATTCATTTAAGTCACTCATTCATCCACTTAACAAATGCTTCTTGAGTGCTAGGTACACTGTGTTCTAGGCACAGAAATCCAGCAGCTAACAAAACAGATGCGTTTCTCTGCCTACAGTTAACTGTTTTTCTAATCTTGATGCAGAGTCTTAAAATTTGTTAAACGAGTGAATTTGTTCACAAAAAATTATTGAGCACTTACTAGGACCCAGGCATTATTTTAAGCACAGAAGCTATAGCAGTGACCCTGACAAAGCTTCTATTCTAGTGAGGGGAAGACAGACATAAACTAGATGAGCCAATATATCAATGTCAGACGATAAGTTGTATGCAGCTTGGCCAATGGTACCGATATACTTCCTGCGCATGCCATGATAGCTTCCCAAATGGGAAAATTTGCAGACCTTACTTGTTGCCTGCCGGTTTAGGTCTTTGAATTTATCATGACAAATGGAACTAAAATTCCATTGACATCATGTGTGGCATTCGGTCAGACCTCCCATGCTCTTGCTCAGTCCTCCCACAAAGGTAGCTTGCTTAGGAGGCTCTCGGGCAATACATTAGTTTTCCTTTGCTGCCATAACAAATTACCACAAAGGTAGTGGCTTAAACAATATAAATGTATTATCTTATGGTTTTGGACGTCAGGAATATGAAATGGGTTTCACTGGATAAAAGCAAGATGTTGGTATGATGGCATTCCTTCTAGAAGCTCGAGGGGAGAATCCATTCCCGTGTCTTGTCTAGCTTCTAGAGGCTGGTCACATTCCTTGCCTCATGGCCCTTTCCTCCATCTGCCATGCCAGCAACACTGGGCTTCTCACATTGCCATCTCTCTGCTTCTCCCTCTTCTGCCTTCCTCTTCCACTTTCAAGAACTTCGTAATTACACTAACCCTACCTGGATAAACCCAGGGTGATCTCCCCACCACAAGGGCAGCTGACTAGCAACCATAATTCCATTGGCAACCTTAATTCCCCTCTGCCATATAGCCTAACATAGTCATAGGTTCCAGGGATTCGGACATGGACATCTTTGGGACACCATTATTCTGCCTACCACTGACAGGCTAGAAAGGAAGAAGCAACTTTTTCCTCTTTGCCCCCATCCCCAATTCCTCGCACAGAATTGAATGTCTAGCAAATATTGACTGGCTTACACATGATGCTGGTAGACAGAACAGAAAACACCACACACTGCAGACCACAGGAACCTGTATTTATTTGCTGAGCCTGGCTGGCAGCTGTCTGGGGCAGCAAGCTAAGTAACTTCCACAAGCAAGCTCAAAAACTTCTTGCAACAGAGGTCTTTAATCATCTTCTCTGTGTTTTCTCAGAACTGCTTAAGTAGAAGAAAGATTCCTTTTAGCAACAATCTCCTATCTCTTATCTTCAAATCCTTCCCTTTTGCTTAGTACTTTACAGTTTATAGAGCACTTCACATACTCTCACTTGACCCTCATGAAAATTCTGTCAGGAGGAAGGGCCGGGAGTACAGTTATGTTGGCAATTAGGAAATTGAACTTCAGGTGAGAGGCTTGACTTGTCTAAGATTATGAAGCAAGGACTTGACCAGGTTTTCTGATACTAAAGCCTATCCTCTCTCCATTACAATGTGTTATCCCCAGTAGTCATTCCTCCTGGTTCAAGACTCGAGAGTCCCTGGCCCAAGCTTCATCCTTGCTATGCAATCATCAGTGCCATTGTCACCATCATCGTCTTTATCCCTATCATCATCATCGTCATCACTGCTATGGGGTTCCTCAAAGTTATTCATCAGAAGAAATTTCCTTCAAGTGTCAGGAATTATCTTTGGCTCTGTTTACGATGGAGGAACCATGACTGGACTTGTAGCCTCACTTTCTGATTTAAGCCATCAACATGTCAGGAAACCGGTCATTCTGATCTCTGTCCCTGGGAGTAATCTCTTTCTGTGTTCTCCACAGCGATGCCTGGACTAGGTCCCCAGATGGTTGAAAATCCCAGATCACCAATACCAGCAGCATCAACTTGCATCCCTGACGTGTGTCTTCCAATCATCCATGGCTGAACAAACCACGCTGAAACTCAATGGCTTAGAACAACAGCCATATTTGCTCATGCTTCTGCAATGCAAAGAGCGTTCAGCGAGGTGATTCTTCCCTCAGTCCTGTTAGCGGTCACTCATTTGAGAATGAGAACAAAAAAAGACAAATGGACCTTGGTATTATTATTAAAATAGTTTTGGCCTTACATGCCATCTGGAGCGATCTCTGGGTCCTTGGAATACACTTTGAAAACTTGCTATCCTACCTGTTTTTGGTTCTCCATTTTCGGTCTCCATTTCAGACAAGACCTGGCTTTTGTGGGACAACACACACACCAGTAAACTCCAGAGAAACTCTCCCAAGTCCTGAGGGTGATGGGAAATGTGTCCAATTGTTGAATGGTAAGCAAGAGTAATCCATGCCCAGACTGTCTGACAACTCTAAATTCAGTTTCCAAACTCCGGAGTTTCTTAGTCTCCTCACAATACTCTTACACGTAGACTACGGCTAACACCCTACATCCACAGCAGTATGCCTATCATCTTGCTAAAAGGTACGTAGGATTTGTCTTCGGTCAATTTTTTTCTCATCAGAATTTAGAATTTCCACCATCCAGCCTGAGCCTTGATCGTGCTATATCTTCCGTGACATTTGCCATATTTTCAAAATGTCTCGGCAGTATCACCATTACGTTTATTAAAGGGAGGAGGGGTCAAACATGCAGCTCTTATTAAAACCCACAGCAGTCACACTGCTTTGAAAATTTAGTGGTTAGCTAATATAAAAGTCATAAAAGGTTTGGGGTTCTGGGGACTTCCATAAACTTACCATTTTAGGTGCCCTGAGATGCAATTTCTGAGCGATTTCTTTGATCTCTAGCTGCCCTGGTAAATCATTTATTAGGGCAGCCTTTTTAAACAGAATCCTCTCAACCTCTCCCACAAGATATATAAAAGAACATACTCTGCAAACAGTCATCAACCCCCTGCACTTACTGTATTCACTGATTACAAACCGATGGGGATGTTAGGAGTTTTTTTTTCAGCCCCATTCTTTTTATTCTCAAAAATTTGCAGAAGAGACAGTGATGAAGTGCTACACGATGACTGATTGTACCTGCCTGAAATCTCCGGAATGGGACATGCTACACCAAGAATACTTCAGCAGCATTTGTTTTCAAAGCTCTGATGTTTGCAGCTAATAGGGTTCCAAGTCTTCCTGGGTCAACGTCCAAGCCAGCCCGCTCATGCCAATTCCTTATAACCTTTCTGTAGTTTCCTCCCTTCTCTCCCTAACCTGCTCAATCATTCTATCTGCCATGATTTTTAGGGACTTCAAGAAGGGGGGGGGTGTAGTCATCAAATCTCCATAACTACCCTGCCCCCACTCCTGTACTGTCTGTCTGTCTCTGTCTCTGTTTGTCTGTCTCTTACACACACACACACACACACACACACACTTCCTGCCTTCCCTGACTTCTTCCCTGCCTTCAGAGATATCAAAAGTAGCTACCATCAGGAAAAGATTTGGGGACCTCTGGCTTAGAAGAATGTAACTGTCATGATACTTACCAAGTGTCTAACACAACATGAGAAGGGTTTGTGGGAAGAAGTTCTGGTGAAGGTTTGGAAACAACAAAGTTTTCAGGTCTCCACCCCTGTTATTATAGTCAAAGCTGAAAACTTCCGGTGGTTGTGAATTAAGAAAAACATTGCTTAATTCATACCGAAAAGATGACTCTCATGACCTACTTAAGTAACAATTCATGCCTCAAGCTTAGAGGGAAGAGCTGTCCCTTAATTTGTAAATCTTGAAGAAGGAAAGACTTTTCTAAAGGAGACAAGAAGCCATAAAGAAAAAGACTGATAAACCTAAATATGTAAAAATTTAGAATTTCTGCACAAAAAGCCATATAAACTAAATCAGCAGACAAGTGACTAATTCTAAAAAAATATCTGCACTATATATGGCAAAGGGCTATTTTCTCTAAAATTTAAAAGTTCTTATTAGTCAATAGGGTAAGAAAATGGATAAGGAAGGTGATCATGCAGTTAATGGAAAAATAAGAACAAATGGCAAATAAACACATAAAAGATTCACAAATACAAACAAACAAAACCACAATGAGATACTGTTATGGACAGAATGTTTGTATCTTCCCAAAATTCCTATGTTGAAACCCTAAGCCCCAGTGTGATGGTATTTGGAGAGGGGTCAGGGGAGATGATTAGGTTTAGGTGAACTCATAAGAGTGTGGAGCCTTCATCATGGGACGCGTGCCCTTACAAGAAGAGACACCACAAAGCTTTCTCTTTCTCATCCTTCTACATGAGGATGCAGGGAGAATGTGGCTGTCTTCAAGCCAGAAAGAGGTCCCTCACCAGAATTCGACCACGCCGGCACCCTGGTCTAGTCTTCCACCCTCCAGGACTAGGAGAAATAAATGTCTGTTGTTTAAGCCACCCAATGTGGCTTGTTGTAGTGGTTGTTACAGCAACCCGAACAGACTGAGAGAGACGCCATTTTCATCCGTGAAATTAGAAGCCATTTTAAATGTTTGATGATACCCAACGGTGGCAAATGTGAAGTGAAGTAAGCATTCTCCTACCCTCTTTTTACAACCCGTTGGGTAAGACACATGGCAATATATATCAACTTCTAGAATCCATAGGTCTTTTGGTTCAGTAGTCCCCATCGCCAAGAATTTATACTGTAGATCTACTTGTATATATACAGAACAATATACATGCAACGATGATTATTGATGTGCTATGTGACTCCAAAAACTGGAGGAAACATAAATATACATCATTAAGGAATAAGTGAAATAGTCTATCCTTGGATGGGCTACTCTACAGTCTTTTAAAAAGAATGTGGTAATTATAGAATTGAAAAGGTGAACACACAGATGTTTATCATATGGTTCTTTAAAAAATTTTTTAAATTTTTTAATGTTTATTTATTATTGAGAGACAGAGAGAGACAGAGCACGAGCAGGGGAGGGACAGAGAGAGAGGGAGACACAGAATCTGAAGCAGGTGCCAGGATCCGAGCTGTCAGCACAGAGCCTGATGCGGGGTTCAAACTCACAAATCACGAGATCATGACCTGAGCCAAAGTTGGCCGCTTAACCAACTGAGACACCCAGGTGTCCCTCAAAAATTTTTTAAGTAATCATGGGGCTTGAGCTCACAACCCCAAGTTCAAGAGTCGCATGCTTGACTGACTGAGCCAGCCAGGAACCCCTCATCATATGATTCTTTAAACTTCACTGTTTATTAGAAAATGTTCACGATAAAAATTTGGGTAGTTGGGTAAAAATATAGTAGACTTACAGATTCTGTCATGGAAACCAAGATACATTAAGTGCCAAAAAATAAATTGCAGAACAATGTATATAGTATTATTCAGATTTTCCCCGTCTTTGATACATCATGTATGGATTTACCTAAATTAAATCCCCTAATTTCTTGTTTTCATTATCACAGATAATTCAATAATGAACATCTTTGTTCATAATATTTTTGCACATCTCTCTTATTTTAGAGTAAACTCATAGATGCTTAGAACTAGGGCTATAGATACAAGGCTATATATAACATATTTTTTTAATTTTTTTTTAACATTTATTTATTTTTGAGACAGGGAGAGACAGCATGAACGGGGGAGGGTCAGAGAGAGGGAGACACAAAATCTGAAACAGGCTCCAGGCTCTGAGCAGTCAGCACAGAGCCCGACGCGAGGCTCGAACTCACGGACCGCGAGATCATGACCTGAGCCGAAGTCGGATGCTTAACCGAATGAGCCACCCAGGCGCCCCGATAACATATTTTTTAAACGCTTCTGGAAATGTTCTTCAAATTTGTTTTTTACTGGGAATTCCACAATTTAATAAACACCTATTCTGTGTCCATATCATTGAAAATACTAGAGAGAACACCTTATCAGAATTCCCAAGGAGTTCTGAACACTTTTCTTAAGCCACTAGTATAATAATACTTACTGAGTGCTACTATATGCCCGGGCCTGTCTTGGGTGTTTTACAGGCAATGACCACTGCCAAATTCTGACTCTGTTGGAGGTTATGTCTGAGTTATTTCTTTGGAGGCTGGGGGTGAGGTGGGGGGCTGGGGGGCTGGGGGCCGTTGGTGGGAATGGGGGGACTGATTCTTAAAGGGGAAGCTAATCTCTCTAGCCCTTCCAATTGGCCGCTCCCACTCTCATTTCAAAAAGAAAAGAAAAAGATGAGTTCATTCCTTTGCATACACCTAACCCCCCTCTTGGAAAGGGGCGCTTCTTCCCCTGTGGTTAACATTTCAGCACTTCTGAGGCTTCCTGCTAGAGCAGCCGCTGTTCTCCCACCTAACTGGTACGAAGGAGGGAAGTCAGTGAGGGCCTAACTCCAAGTGGATTAGCAAACTGACAAAGAGTGAAATCTCAGAATGTCACTAACGGGCGGAAAAAAGGATGGGGCCCCCTTCAGGATAATGCAAGCGCACGAGGCATGTATCTCGAATTCAGCTCCAGAATAATTTTTGTCTAAGGAACTGGTATGCTTTCTTTCGGGACGGAGGAACTAGGAAGTTCAGAGCCAAAACTGGTGTCTAATCTCAGCAGCTCTGTTAATGTTCGTAATTCGTAAGTGCCTTCCTTCTTCATTTTCTTTCTCTCGATTCTCTCTTTTAATTCCTAGTTTGCTGACGATATTGTGTAGATGCCCTTTAATATACTTTGCCTGAGATCACTTTTAGAAGGGAGCCTATGAATGAGGTATTCTCGGCCCCCGTGGGCTGGTTTTGGTGTCCATGCACTTACGGCAAGCTGAATCACATGCATGCTTCCCCTTTGTCCATTCATTCAACCGAGGTTTATAAACACAAGGGGAGCAGGGTGGGGTGGTAGGAAAGCACACAGGTCCCAGAATCAAACAGGCTCCACTGCTTACAACCTTTGACCTCCAACAAGTCACTGACCCTCTCTGTGTCTCAGTTTCCACATCTGGAAAATGGTGGCATTCTTAATCTTGATAGTGAAGATTGAAATAACACAGGAGAAGCCCCGGAAACAATGTGCAGCACGTAGTGTGTCAAAAATATCAGCTTTCCTGATCACCACCATTAGTTTGTATTAGATGCTGTTGTGGACTGAATTGTGTCTCTCCCCAAAACTTTGGTGTCGAAGCTTTAACCCTCAATACCTCAGAGTGTGACTGTGGTCGGGGATATAGGGCCTTTAAAATGGTAACTAAGTTAAAATGAAGTCTTTAGGGTGGCTTCGAATCCAATATGAGCAGTGTCCTTAGCAGAGAAGGAAGTCTGGCCATCAACATGTGTGGAGGGAAGACTATGTGACAACAGAGAGAGAAGGTGGCCATCTACAAGCCAAGGAAGGGGCCTTAGAAGGAACAGACCCTGCTCACACCTTCATCTCAAGACCTCTAGAACCTTGACAGATAAGTTTTTGTTGCTTAAGTCAGCAGAGCTGCGGTACTTTGTGGTGGCAGTCCCAGGACCCATATACAGGGGCCCGCTGCGTGCCTGGTTGTTTCCTCGACCCGGGATATACGGTGGGAAAGATTACAAAGGCCCTGCATTCAGGGAAGTTACAACCTAGTAAAGATAATAAACATGGAAGCAAATCTACGAACAACATCGTTTTAAGCAGTGGTAGGTTCTTTGAAGAAAATAGTGAGGGCGTGACACGAGGTGGTCGTGGTGCATCTACTTAGACCAGACCGTTGAACAGCCAGGGAGAGCCTGCTACAGGGCCTGCAGGCCAGAGAAAGACATTTGAGTTCATGTATTTTTAAAGCTTGCTCTGCTGGGAGGAGAATGAATGAGGAGGCTAGAGTGGAAGCTTAGAAAGCAGTCAGAAAGGTGATGCACTTGAACTCAGGGAGGGAGGTGGAGACAGAAAAGGAAGATGGATATGACTGGCTGGCTGGATTCCAGACATATTTTGAAGGAAAAGTTTATAGGACTTGCTCACGGACTGGATACAAGGTGGTGGGGAGGGGAGGAGGCGGTGCACAGGCGAATATTAGAGAGGGACGAAAAAGGTACTAGGTTTTTAATTCAACAGCTGCGTGGAAAGTGGCACCAGTTGCTGATTTGTGGAAGACAGGGGGGCTTGGGGCGGAATTTAGAACAACCCCCTGGCCAGACCGCGACTGGCACGCCAATTATACATCCAAGTGGAAATCAAGGAGCCTGCTGATACCGTATCAGAATTAGAGCTCAGGGAGATTGAGGACCAGAGACACACATTTGTGAGTCAGCAGGGATCGCCCAGGAAGATGCCAGGGCAGAAAGCCTGGGACCAGGACAGAGCCCTCATGTGCACCAACGTTAAAAGCATTAAGAGAAGGGGACTAAGAAAGAGCCATCTAGGCAATGGGGTCGGAAGAAAAGCCGAGAAGGGCATAGCACACAAGCGGAGAGGAAATGAGAGGTGATAGCTACACGCACACTGACACCACATTCCCGTGTACGAGATACCAAGCACGTCTGAAAATGCATGTGTGCTATCAGAGGACGCACACACACACACGTGCACAAATACCGGGGCTGTCTGCCGGTGTATATAGTTATAGAGTCCAATGCTTCTAGGGTTTGAAGCTCCTTTTAAAATTACATTTTACACATCAGTAAACTTGTAATGCAGGAACTGCTTTCTTAGAGTTATTTATATCCCTGGGTTGCAGAAGGATTTGTCAGGAAATAATATGAATGTTATTTATCTGACTGTTCGGCTTTATTGACTGCTACATTTCACATCCTTCAGTTCTTTTTGGCAGAGGAGTAAATAACACTGCTATTAACCTCTAACACCGGTATAAAAATAGGCAGTTATTAAGGGGTAAATATTACTTTGACGATTATTGCCCCGGTCTGCTTTCTCTGGGAGATGTAATAAATAAGGCCTCTCAAGGGGTCCACAAAGTTCCCAATTTTGTTGAGGGAGCTGGCAGCTCTCCGGGCCACTGGCTGTGATTTGGAGCCCTGCAGAGCTGATAGAAAACACTCCGTGAACAATTGCTCATTCCTGGAGGACATCAAGGCAGACTTCATGCCCCATTGTGGCTGTGTATACGGGAGCGGAAGGTGTCGGATCCTAAGGTTTGTACCGGGGTGGAGGGGCGGGGATGCAGAGAAAGCTGAGATCCTTGTTAAGAGCACCAGGATCTGGGCTTGGGAGCAGGTGAGTAGGTGGGAAGCCCGGGGTTTATTAGTTCAACCTGTTGAACTTAAGCTATGGCTGTAGGAGCTTAGGCCCCAGAGTTTTCCATGGTCACTCTTTATGAGCGAACAGGTTAACTGGCAGGTTAACTACATCGAATACCCCCGTTAAAGAGATGAAGAGTTAGGATAACAGGTAGAGAAAGAGCCTCAGACTAGAAGCCAAGAGCACTAAATGATAGTTTCAACACCAGCCTTCATTTGTGTTATGATGCTGAGCAAGTTATTTGTCTCTTCTTCTCATAAGTAAAAGGACGGAACTACGTGGCTTCCTAAGACCCTTCCGGTCCAGAAATGCTTTGACCATCACCCGGCGAGGCCTGATTGGATGAGTCCACCAGGTCTGGGAAAATCCTAGCTAGCAGTGAGCCCTTGCCTAGTGATGTCTGCCCACACGGTGGACGTGACTGTGTGCCATAGCCGGCAAATCCCCTTGCCATCCTACAGGAAGCCCCAGCGTGCTCGAACAGGCCCCCTGCCGTAAGCCTGCAGCAAGGGCTGCTTGCCTTTGCAGCTCTGGCCGGGGCTTCTGGAACACTGGCAATCATTGCATGTTTTCCTCTGCTGTCCCGGACTAGATATGCTTGCCTTCGAAGATGAGATTTGATCTTGTTCTATCCTCTGATCACAAATGTAAAGACATAGGGGGGTCTTTTCCTCCCTGAAAAGCATTTGCATTTTCAGGCTACATGATTGGAATTAGAATGTGCCCTATATTGTGCAGGAGGTTAACGTCTGAACCACTGCCTTGATGTGAATGCATTGCAGGAACCCACTACTCAAGGAACGTTTTGTAAACTGAAGGGCTCAGTATTAATTTCATTTGTCTGCTCGTTGAATGTGTGGGCTCTCGCACACGAGTGGTGGTAGAGGTGGTGATTTGCAGTAAAAGGTACATTTCTGCTTTCCTACATCTAAATCCCATAATCGAACATCGTGCCACTCAAGCTACTTGCCCCCGTAAGACAAAACTTTGGAGGATGTGACCATCTCGGCATCTCCAGTCCACTTAGAAAGTGGATGATGCAGGGGCGCCTGGCTGGCTCAGTCGGTGAAGCGTCCGACTTCAGCTCAGGTCATGACCTCACGGTCCGTGAGTTCGAGCCCCGCGTCGGGCTCGATGCTGACAGCTCGGAGCCTGGAGCCTGTTTCGGATTCCGTGTCTCCCTCTCTCTCTGCCCCTCCCCCACGCATGCTCTGCCTCTCTCGCTCTCAAAAATAAATACAGCATAAAAATTTTTTTTTTAAAGAAAGTGGACGATGCTCGTTCAAGAGAGATTTAATTGTGAAACAATAGACATTGCATAAGAGTGAAGTGTATAATGTTATTGGCCCATTTGGCATAAAATGTCGGCAGAATGGTTCGGATATCCACGCCTCATTTAATTTTCCAAGAATTCACAATTTCCTACTGCAGTGTTAAATAACACTGTGCCAGTATTTCCCAAAGGCTATAAATCGCTGCAAAAGGACATTTAAAATCATTATGAGAGCCTCCTCAACTGGCTAGTAGCCCTTCGAATAACAAAAAAAAAAAAAAAAAAAAAAGCACATTTTGGCAAAGGAAAAGATAATTTTGTGTTTAACAGTAACATAGGACGTAGACATACATGATATCCCACACATACAAGATAGGAATGGTGCAAATGGAGAGAAAAAATAGGACTTGGAAAAATGGTGAGAAGGGATCACAGAGAGGTTGGTACAACAGTGGGCCATAGAACTCTTCACTGACGAGGAAGCCACCCACCCAAGCCCGGTCACATCAGGTCCACTCTGGGATGAGACAGCCAGTCTGTGGAATGTCAGAAGTCCCAGCGCTAACACATTGCCAAGGAGTCCAGCCCTCCCCTCACAGCATAGCCTACAGGCCTGGGATCACAGGAAGTGCCCCATTGCTGTGGAGACGGGGATTGTAGTGCTCCTTAGCATTAACTCCTCCCAAGAGCCCTTTCCTCCTGTCCCACACTCCTTTTTCTATTGGACCTGTTCTGTTCTTTCCAGCAACAAAGCAAAGCTTGGTATGACCATGGTTCTTACGTGAAAATGAGCAGGGCTTCAGACAGGGCAGTCGCCGTGGTGGGTGGGCCTCCTGGATGCCTTATTGTCGTAGGTAAGAGGGACCCTCCTGAGAGAGAAGTCTCTCTAAGGGAGGTTCAACCCTGACACCCGGAGCCATATAGAGTGGTTTGGGACCAGTGATTCCGAAGACAGAATGGTGTCTTTTACCCAGAATTGTCCCATTGAAATCACTGTGTGTCTTGTGGTTGGAAGCAGGGGGTGGGATTTCAGTAAAAACAGAGATAATTAAGCCGGGAAATGTTTGTGGCCCCGCTGGAGACCCTCTCTCAGACCCCGCATAAGAACGATCACGGCACCATTGGGCACGTCTAAGGGGTGCTAAACACCTGTGAGAACTCATTTAAACAAGGGCCAAGAGCTAGGAGAACTTGAGTTATTGTTGTTATGTCCTCCTGTGTGTCCTTCAGGATGAGATCCGGAGAAATCAAATCAGGTGCTTCCCTGGATGCACCAGGGCACGTGGTTTAAATCCAATGTCATTGCCACCATGTGGCCTTTGGGCTGGCAGCCATCAAGACCGCATGGAAGCTTGTGAGAAGTGCAGAATCTCAGGCTCCCCTCTAGACCTACCGAATCAGAACCTGCATTTCACAAGACTCCATTGGAGAAGGACTTCGGCAGAGCAGTGGTTCTTACTTTGGGCCGCATACCAGAATCATCTAGGGGACTTTAAAAACTATTGATGCCCGGGTCCTATTCCTAGAGATTCTGATGGTGGGGCCCGGGCACTGGGACTTTTTGAAAAGCCCCCTAGGGGCGCCTGGGTGGCTCAGTCAGTTAAGCGGCCGACTTCGGCTCAGGTCATGATCTCGCGGTCCGTGAGTTCGAGCCCCGTGTCGGGCTCTGTGCTGACAGCTCAGAGCCTGGAGCCTGTTTCAGATGCTGTGTCTCCCTCTCTCTGACCCTCCCCCGTTGATGCTCTGTCTCTCTCTGTCTCAAAAATAAACGTTAAAAAATTTTTTTTTTAAAAAGCCCCCTATATGATTTTAATGTGCAGCCAGGAAGGAGAACTAAAGGAAGACCTTTTTCAGAATCCATCCCAATGGCTTTTTGCCAAGTAACCCATAGTGGGAGCCTGTCAGCCAATGGAGTTTGTTGAGTATATTCATATCAACATGTTTTTTGCGCTTACCAAATATTGGTTGTGATTTGCTAACACAATTAAAGGTATAGTTTGGTTTATGCAACAGAAATATTCCGAAAAGTCACGTGCAATAACATGTTTATAGCTTGAACCATATTTTCACGCAGATACATTAACATTTCAAAAGTCTTCTATCTAAATCTGTGCCCTCTTTGTTATTTCCTAGTAAAACATAAGATACTCTTGTTATTTAAAGAATCTTTTTTTTGGAAAGCAAAGCACCTATTTATAATGTAGCCGTCTCACCTGATTTTTCTAAGATTAGATTTTCGTACGTGAGGCTTCTTTGACGTGAAGAGTTAAGACACATCACACACATTGCAGTTTCATATTTCATGACCTTGTCTCGTGGCCAAGCATTTAGTTCCCATATTTGAACCTTAAACTCAACCAGAATTAATTCTTGCTTTCTCTCTACTCCCCTGCCAATGTCCCTCTGTTAGAGTACCTTCTTTATTCAGTGCCACACATTCCTTCTGTGGTCTGTGTCTTTCCTCCTCACTAGACACGTCGCTCCTTGAGGAGAAGAGAAATACTAAATGTGGAATTTGTAAGGAGCATAGCACCCTGGTCCCACTGACGTAACCGAGCTGCTGAGCAGCCCCTGCTTCTGCACAGGATAAGCCAAGGGAGAAGGGAGATGTGAGATGACAGAGAGACGCTTGGGAGCCTCCACCATTGACACAAAAAATTCATCCATCTGGGGTAGCTCAGGTGAAGCCTGAGCTTCATGTTTGTATGATAGAGAAATTCCTAATGCCAGGAATAAAGAACTGCTTGCAGGAGATGAGAAGAAGAGGAAAGAATAGAGATACCTGAGTGGCTCAGTCAGTGAAGCGTCCGACTTTGGCTCAGGTCATGATCTCATGGTTCGTGAGTTGGAGCCCTGCGTCAGGCTCACTGCTGACAGCACAGAGCCTGCTTGGGATCCTCTGTCTCCCTCTCTTTCTTGCCTCTCCCCCTCCCATTCTCTCTCTCTCAAAAATAAATAAACGTTAAACAAAATCGAGATACCTGAAGAGGCACCTGACTTTAAGAATGAGTGTGATAAGCACAACGGATTTATTTGACTGAGAGGCCGGCCATGGCATAAATGTTAAAAGGCCATTTGTTTTTCCATATCACAAAATGCAAATCACTAACTTTGCAATATGAATGCTTTATTGTACTTTAAAAATTCCGAATTCTTCAGGCTGTTCTTTTTCTGTTCCAAAAAAGCTATTTTAAAAGCTCACATTAGAATATTTTATAACGCTTTTATCCTTCCTGAACATCTGTGAACTGGAGAGAATATAGTATATTACAGAAACAATCCATTTAAAGAAAAACAATTAAAATGAAAACTACTTCCATCTCTGTGGCATAAAACTCTAATTCTCCCCCCTTTGCAATTTTATTACCACCCTGACATGATATAGTCACAGCTTCACTTACACACAATGTTAATTTCACTCAGACTCCACTTAATCTTCAAAACATTGCAGAATAACATTTTTCTTCAGTAATTTATCATTTGCTATGATAAGGCAATGTGTTTAGAGGACGTTAGAATTTTTTTTTTTTTTTTTAGTTTGCGTTTATCTCAGTGCTGAAATGTGCTCTGGATGCTATTAAAATATATCATTTATACACTTTCACATTTAACTATATTAACTATACCTTAACTAGACATTTATTAAGAGCAGCGTATTTATTTCCCATTCAGGACTTTTTAAATCTGTGGAGTCAGCTCTATGGAAATGAGCAATTTTTGCCAGCCTTACACTGTGTTATAGGTTAAACTGAGCAGAAACCCCAGGGCTCCTTTGTGGTGGGGTACACAATTACACGTCTTTTCTGGGCTTCCTTAAATCATTTCCCGGTGCAGGACCTCTCATCATTCCACCTGCTGCCTGTGATACGTTCTGAACTCTAAATAAGCTCGTGGCAGTTCTCGCTCGTTCATTTATCATTCAACAAATAGTTTCTATGTACGCGTATTCCAAGATGAAGATATCTTATTTCAAGATCTTTCCCTTGAAATTCCTAAGAAAGCGCAATGTTCCCTTGTTAATTTAATTTTTGTTTATATCAAAATATAACATATGCACATAGCTTAGAAAGCTTATAGGGCTCATAATGAAAAACTACATTTCCCATTTCCTGACCTACCTCTTCCCTACCCATAATCCTGCTTTTCAGAGGTCACTACTTTTTTTTTTTATTTAAAAAAAATTTTTTTAATGTTTGTTTATTCTTGACAGAAAGAGAGAGACAGAGCATGAGCGGGGGAGGGGCAAAGAGAGAGGGAGACACAGAATCCGAAGCAGGCTCCAGCTGTCAGCACAGAGCTCGACCCGGGGCTCGAACTCACAAACTGCGAGATCGTGACCTGAGCTGAAGTTGGATGCTTAACCGACTGAGCCACCCAGGAGCTCCTCAGAGGTCACCACTTTTAACTTTTAGCCACCTCTTCTGGTCTTTTATCTTCCTAGCTCTAAGTAATATGTTTCTACTGCGATTTTCTTATTTTTCAGTTTCAGCTAATATCTACCGACTCCCACAGATGGAAGATACTGGGTTTTTTTCTTCTAATACTATCACCTCCCCCCACACATCAAAAACTTGCCCTCTCTTTCAGCCTCTCAATGTCATATTATGATGAATACGTATTATTCACAGTTGAATCATAGTACTAAGTTTTAATTCCAGTTCCATTTTTTTTATAACTCTTTGTTTACCGTGGGGTTACTAATTGCTTTTCTCATTTGTTTACTTTTTATGTTTCTATAACTAATCAAACTCTAAATCCTCTGGTAGCACTGTAAAATTCCCTCTCTGTACGTTCAAAGACACCACATTGTCCATCAGTTTCTTCTTTTTTTCTAAGACATCGACCTTGGAGTCCTTTGTCCTGCTACAGTCTGGACTGGTTACTCCCTACACCTGCTAACCATCTTTTGGACTGGAACCTCCCTTTGCTCTCATCCTGGAAACGTTCTTTATGTCTCTCCTGCGTTAGATTCTTATTTCCTCAATCCTAGGTCCTTTTATTCCTTCATTTCTGCTCTGTTTTGCTGGGGTACATCCTCTAGTAGCTTCCTGAGAAAGATGCATGGGAGGTACAAGATGTCCCCAAATCCTAAGCCTTTCTAAGGATCTATGGCGCAAAGAGCTTGTTTCTAATGGGCTTCTCCCCGTAGGTTTACATTTCAGCTTTTTCCCACCTGGCAAAATAGCTAAGACTACCAACCATCAAAATTTGGTTGAAATCTCTTTTCTGCTGCTGTCTTTTCTTGTTTCTTAGCTTTTATGTTCTGTTAGAGAGGTTTCCAGAGGGGGCAGAGATAAACACATGCATTCCATGTCCGTATTTAGCCTGACGTATAAGAATTTCCTTTTATAATACTAGGGATTTCGTATGCAAATGTGACTATTTATTTATCCTTTCATTTACTTAACAAATAAAGAAAGAGCACCTACTATGTGCCAGGCAGTATTCTAGTCCTCGGGGATACAGCACTAAACCAAGCTGACAAAATTTCCTACCCTCATTAAACCTACATTCTAGTGGAAGGAGGGCTGGACAATAAACAATTAATAAAATGTATGTCATGAAATACGATATTTTACAGAAAAAAAAAGTTAGGGTGGGAGCAAGTCATTCACACTTAAATAGGATGGCCAATGCAGACCCCAGTGAGAAGGTAATATTTGGCCAAAGACCCAAAGGAAGTGAGAGAACAAGATGTGTGACTCTTTAGGAGAAGAGCATTCCAGACAGAGGAACAGCATGGAAGGTGGCCCTGAGGTTGGAGTACACCTGAAATGTTCAAGGAAAAGTAAAGAGGTCAGCGTGGCTGAGTAGAGAAAGCATGCAGGACAGAACAGGGAGGCTAAGTGGGGGTCAGACTTCATCATCTCTGGCTTTACAAGCCCTCACGGTAAAGACTTATATTCTCTCAGCTAGAGCTTGGTTTACAAATTATCTCCTGACTATTCATTTCTCTCCTTATCTGCTGAAAACCCCTTCCAGAAAACATGCTTATGGAGTGGAAGTTCATTTTCCCTGTAAAGAACATTAATATTTCCATCTCCAAACACTCTTTGATCAAATATGTGTATAATTATCTCCTTCTCATCGTTGGGCTTCCTCTCCAATGCCATCTCCTCAGACATTGGTACCCTAAAGTGTTCCCCAGGCATTCTTCGCTACCTCCCCCTCCACCATTTTTCATAAAACTTACAACATTTTGAAATTATTACGTTCATTTATTTTGTTGCTTGTTTTTTGTGTCGTTTTTGGTCTCCACCTGTTAGAATAGAAAGGACAACATTCAGTTTGTTTTCTGTATGCTTCACACCCCTGCCCTCCAGTGCCCAGCTCTTGAGTGAAAGGATAGACAGACAGATGGACATGACTGAGCAAATCTGGGAATGTCTGATAATTACATTAAGCTGAGTGTTTAAAAATATTCTTTTATCCTATTCTTTAGTTTCATTTAGCTTGTGCTTTTTAAAGTTTTATTTATTTATTTTGAGAGAGACAGAGCACGAGTTGGGGAGGGACAGAGAGAGAAGGAGAGAGAAAATCCCAAGCAGCATCTGCACTGTCAGCTCAGAGCCTGATGCGGGGCTTGATCTCATGAATGTCCTGAGCCGAAATCAAGAGTAGGATGTTTAACTGACTGAGCCACCCAAGCGCCCCGCTTGTGCTTTTAATTATAAAAAGGCTAATAAAAAAATTGAAATGTCTTGAACAAACGCTTCTAACATATTCTCAAGTTGCATTTACCTCTTCAGTGTGTTTTATAATCTTTATTTTATATCCCAATTATAACAATATAAACCATAGACGGTGTATGGGAGCCCAGCTCACATACAACTTCATTGGATGTAATGTTTTCAAAAGAAAAATTCAGGGGAGCCTGGGTGGCTCAGTCGGTTCAGCGTCCGACTTCGGCTCAGGTCATGATCTCATGGTTTGTAGGTTCTAGCCCCGCATCGGGCTCTGTGCTGATAGCTCGGAGCCTGGAGCCTGCTTAGGATTCTGTGTCTCCTTCTCTCTCTGCCCCTCCCCTTCTCATGCTCTGTCCCTCTCTGTTTCAAAAATAAATTAAAACATTTTTAAAGAAAGAAAAATTCAAGCCCACTATGATTTGAAACCGCACTTCTTTAATAAGAAAAAAATCCCAATTTTCTTAGCATAATAGTGTCCTACTGCATTACCACTTTGTTGATTTTTGAAAGTTGAGATTTTTGGTGGGGTGGGTGGGAGGGGACATAAGGGTGGATGGACTAGACCTCTAAATGCTGATATCACCTATAAAGAGCTAGAGCCAGAGAAGCAAGAAGGAAGGCAGAGTAGCAAGAGTTACAGGAATTTTGGCCAGATGCCGATGGGACCTCTACTAAAACAATGATATGCTAATGGCCACGTGAGAATTTGATGGATGATGCTAGGGGTCAAATAAAAGTAAATTAACACAGGCACTACACAATATGGGGGAACCAGCAGGTAGTGAGAGAAGGAAAACAGTCTTCATGGAAAACTGAGCTGCCACAGACCAGAAGGAGCCAGAAAAAGAAGGGACTCTGTAGGCTCTTGGGACTCTCCCACCAAGACTCCTAAATGTTGAGCTAAAACTGGCTTCTTGGATGAAGTCATCATTTCCAGTTCAGTGTAAATCTTTTTATTTATTTCTTTATTTTTTTAATTGATTTTTTTCAGTTCATTCATTTTTGAGACAGAGTGTGAGAGCAGGGGAAGGGGGAGAGAGAGAGAGAGAGAGAGAGAGAGAGAGAGAGAATCCCAAGCAGGCTCTGCACTGTCAGCACAAAGCCTGATGTGGGGCTCAAACCCACCAATTGTGAGATCATGACCTGAGCCGAAATCAAGAGTCTGACACTCAGCCGACTGAGCCATCCAGGTGCCCCCAGTGGAAATCTTTTTAGAAAGAACATTAAGATGTTGTAAAATAATTTAAAATGTTTGTCTCTTATTTATTCCTCTATCCTTTGGGTTTTTTTTTTAAAAAATTTTGACGTTTATTTATTCTTGAGAGAGAGAGAGACAGAGACAGAGAAAGAGAGTGAGGGAGGGGCAGAGAGAGAGGGAGACACAGAATCTGAGCTGTCAGCACAGAGCCTGATGCTAGCCTGTGGGCTAGAACCCACAGACCACAAGATCATGACCTGAGCTGAAGTCAGACACTTCACTGACGGAGCCACCCAGGCGCTCCAGGATGTGCTTTTTAAAGAACTTAGGGTAAAGTTTCATCAAACTATGAATCAGAGAAGTTCAATGGATCTTGGGGAATTACGTGGCCCAGGCCTCCTTTTTCTATACATTAGGAAACTGAGGTTCAGGTTAACTTGGGCCATGTAAACACAACACTCTTATCTAGTTATTTGCAGCTCAACACTGGACAGGTTGGGTCTGACTGACCTGTGGTGTCCCTCCCGTCTAGTACTCACAGAGTCCAGCCCTCTATAAGTGTTCCATAATATTTCTCAAGTGAGAAATGACAACTCCCCATTTCTATGTGGGGTTATGCCTCATGGGCCTGCCTTCTTCCCTCTAACTCATGCCTGGCACACAAAATAATAATGGTTATGGATAGTGAGATGAATGTATGTAGTGTGAAACTCAAAATTTAAGGAAATATGCCATATCGTTCAGAAACAGAGAACTCTCCAGAGCACCAAGCCTCTGGGGCTCCGTGGCATATCTTCCACACTCGCAAAGGTGGCCCCCAGGTGGCCCCTGTGAAAGCTGCTCACCCACAGAGCTGACTAATGACATGTAGCTTTAGGTTTCTAACTTGACTTCTTGATGGCTCTGCTTGTCTTTTTGTTAAGTGGAAATCCGTTTTTCCAAGTCCTAAGGAGTTGTTTATCTAAGGAGTTATTAATACAGAGGTTTGAGAACTGACAGAGAAACTGACATAAATTTCTAATTGATCGCAGATGATGAATAGCACTAGTTAGTCCTCGGTTTTCCATTTGGTCCAGACCTCCATGCCAATCTTTGACAACCAATAAGGTGTTGTGGTCAAGTGAAGTATATACCAAGTGGCAGGTTCCTGTGTATAAACATACTGAAGTATCACATCAACCCTCTAAAATAGGATTATTTCACTCTGTCCACATCTAGAGAAATCAAGGCTTGGCAAAGTTGAGAATCTTTCTCAAGGCCATGCAAAAGCCCAGGCTCAAACCAAGGACTGACTACAGCACCCTTTCTACACTCCATTCATTTCCACTAGCGAGATTTGAGTCAGATTGAAAAAATAATCAGGGCCAAGCAGGTGGCTTTGGGGTCAGGAGAAAGATTTACTGACCTGTTGTAAAGGCGGGTCTTTAGAATTGTGAGATCTGCACCGAGCTTTTCTTGGAGGTCTCTCTGACCACATATATCACTATGTAATCTATACAGTGGTGTTTTAACGGACAGAGCTCTTACCTGTAATAATTTTCTTTGAACTCATATGCTCTAAGAAATGTCAATAAACTCAGTTGAAGTAATTTCTTACCCATAGCACATGCATTTGCGCAGAAGGACCCCAGATCTCATGAACAAGAGAAGGACACCCCGTAAAGTCTGCACAGAGCAGCCATTACATGCAAAATGGACGTTTGAAAAAGAAAACATTTGACCCTTCCATCGATTGAACTTTCCTTCAAAGTGCCCTTTAGGGAGTACTGAGCTGGTTGCCAGGAAACAGAGATTCTTTTCTGGAATCAATTCTTGCCATTCTAAGTGTCTTTGAGTGTGTCACTTAAAATCTCAGTTCCCAGTTTACAAGGGGAGTGTTCTCCCTGTTGGGCTTCCTCAATCTAGACATGTCAAGAGTCAGAATGTATCTGTAAAGAGTTATGGGGTTATTGTGATGTTTGAAATGACAATCCCTTTAAATTGTACATTATAATAAAGCTATTTTTCAAATTTGCCGTTTTAGAAGGCACTGAGTGTTAGTCATGGAAATAATGAAAAAATATTTTCGATATTGGTCCTGTGTAAGTGTAAACCTTCCCTTGGGGTTAGGATGTAAGCATTGTGGTGATGCATTTTGAAGGGGCCTGGGGTTTTGGAACAAGCTTAGGTGAGCAGATCTAAGTTCCAGCCCAGCTCCTTCACCCACTAACTCTATGATGTAGGGCAAGTGTCTCCATCCCCTGGGGCTGGGTTTCTTCACTTGTAAAGAGAGACTTGGATAAGGTAATCTCATAATGCTTGCTCTTTTTCTGTAATTGTACCACGTCTTCTGGATAACCCAAAAGCGTACACTTTTGGCCTCAAGTATTTTGTAGTCCACCAAGGGAGTTGAAGAACAAACAAGTAAATGAACACATAAAGAGGATAATTACACACTGTGATAAGTGCCAACGAGAAGAAAACTAATGGTAGTGATTGAGTACAATGGGGGAGGGAAGCTGATTCTGAAGGGCAGAAAAGTATGGATGGTAAGAGTAAGTCTTGCTTTCATTTCCTCATTTTTTACAGCAGGGTGTTAAAATATATTATTTGAAGTTGACAAATCAAGAAGAATTTTTCTTTTAATAATTTTTAACGTTTATTTATTATTATTGAGAAACAGAGAGAGACACAGCATGAGCATGTGGGGGGCAGAGAGAGGGGGAGACACAGAATCCAAAGCAGGCTCCAGGATCTGAGCTGTCAGCACAGAGCCCAACACGGGGCTCGAACTCAGAAACTGCAAGATCATGACCTGAGCAGAAGTCGGACGTTCAACCGACTGAGCCACCCAGGCGCCCCTCAAGAAGAGTTTTCAACATATTATTAAAAGTTACCGGGGTATCAGAATGTCAATCTTCAAAATTACTAGAAGACAAGTACATTGCTCAGCATAGAGCACAAAGCAAGAAAACTTGTGCCATAAAGCAAAAGACAAAAAAAGAGGATAAAATAATAAATCATGTAATAAGATGATAGAACTAAGATAGAAAGGAGCTCATCAGTAAATGTAAATGGGAAAACTTTTGTATTTAAAAGAAAAAGACTCGACTTGGATAAGAAATTAGAATGGCCACATAACATATTCAAGAAATGCAGCCGTAAAAAATTACTTGGAAAGGTTGAATGTAAAAGTATAGGCAAAGACATGCAAATTAAGTGCAAGGGAAAAATAGCAAGGATCATAATATCAGCCAAAGGTAAATTCAAGACAGCACCATACAAAACAAAGATAGACACTGTGTACGGATAAATATATAATTTAGTGAATTGTCATGCAGCAAATAGAATGTCTTCAAAATGTATGAAAGAAAACTGCGGTAAATACACAAAGAAATAGACAAAAAGGTAATTGTGGGAAAGTTTAGATCACTCTTCTCAGCATGTGGCAGATCAAGTAAACAAAAAAGTAAGTAAAGCTATTGAAAATCTAAATCCCATAGTAAGGTGGAGTCCGTGTATGTGTGTGCACGTGCATGAGTGTCTCTGATCTATCTATATTTGTATCTATCTATCTATACCTCTAAATGCTGAATACAGAGACTATGCCTACTATTCTATAATTCTTGAAATATTGATAAAAGTGACCATATTTACAAACTTTGAACCACAAAGAAAACTCTCAATATATTTCAAAACCAGAAATATGACATATTAGAATCTCTCATCTCAGTGCAGCTAAACTGGAAATTTATTTATTTATTTATTTATTTATTTATTTATTTATGAGAGAGAGAGAGTGGGGAAGGATAGAGAAAAAGGGAAAGAGGGAGAATCCCAAACACACTCCACACTGTCAGCATGGAACCTGATGTGGGGCTTGAACTCACAAGCCGTGAGATCATGATCTGAACTGAAACCAGAGTCAAACACTTAACCAATTCACCCACCCAGGCGTTTCCGGAAATTAATTTTTTAATCAAAGACAAAAAAATAATCACTTAGAAATGGAAAAGCTTTCTCTTAATTTTTGGCCCAGGAAATCAACAATATAGCATCTAGAAAATATTGATAATGCGAGAAGTATGTATCAGAACCTTGGAGATAGTGCTTTTCATAGCATAATTTGACTTACTAGTATTATTGAAAAGGAAAAAATGAAAATAAAGGCAAAGTGGGCAAGTTAGAAAATAATAATAAAGGATACCCAATAAGGCAAATTAACTAATTAAAAAATAGTGGAGCTAATAAACAGATCTAAGTGACGGTTCTTGGGCGAAATAAAAGTAAAGCAAAGAAAACAATAAAACAGAAAAATAGATCATTAGCCAACCTAATCAATTAAAAAGGTGGAACAAAAAACTACAAAATTAGAAGTAACCACACATAAAGCAGGAAAAGGTATAATAAAATGGGAAACAATAAATAAATCCAAGAGCTAGTTCTCTGAAAATAATACAATAAATTTACTAGTTAATACAAATAACAAAAAAGTGAACAAACAATACAAAATGAAAACAGTACATAGGGAACTAATAAATACATACAAAAATTAAAAGAATTCTGAGATAACTCTTTGCTCAGCTCTACTAAGATGGAGCTGAAAATCTGGGTGAAATGGATGGTTTTCTAGAAAAATATAATTGACTAAAAGTTGTAGAAACTCTATGTGACTAATTATTATGGAGAAATAGAATAAATTATCAAAAATTCACCCCTCCTGAAGTACCAGAATCAGACACCTTCACAGGTTTGAAGAATGTCTTCTACCAAATCTTTACAGAAAAAATAATTCCAGGGCTGCCTAAAATATTCAAAGATAATTTATGAGCATAACTGTTGAAAGCATAGATTCCAGAACCAAACTGTCTATATTTCGTTCCCAACACTGTCACTCACCAGGTACAGGACCTTGAACACACAATTATTTAACTTCTCTATGCCTCAGCTTTCTCATTTATAAAGTAAAGTTAATAATAGTGTTTTGAGAGAATTCAGTGAATTAATGCATGTAAAGTGCTTAGAATAGTGCCTGGCATATAGTAAACACTGAATAAATATTAGCTATTTTTTATTCAATATTGGAAAAACCCATTGCTACCATTTACCATATTAATAGATCAAAAGAGAAAAATCATAATCACTTCCATTAGTGCTGAAAAGTCATGAATCCATCTTATATCCATTTTTTAATTTTTATACAACTTTTAACAAAATATTAAAGATGGATACTTCCCTAATATCTTAACTCAATAAAATAACATGATCATTAACTGAAGCCTGAATCTTATTGAATGGGGAAACTGTGGAAGCCTTCCCAGTCAAGTCAGAAGCCCAAGGTGTCTACTAACCCCACTGATGTTTGACAAATGTTCTAGATGTACTACTACCAATGTAAATAGAATAGGAGAAAGAAATAAAAAGTCAAAATACAGGAAAAGAGTAGATAAACTTATTATTTGCAGATTACACAAAAAGACACTCAGTTGAAGTTATTATAAACAAAAAGAATTTAGAAAATTGACGGATATGAAAATAGGATACAAAAATATTCACAAGATAGAAAACAAAATGGGAAAAATATCCATTCACAATAAAGGAGCAAAAAGTACCTAGGAATGAACTTAACAAAATGTGTTCAAGTTATATGTGAAGAAAACTTTAAAATGCTACTAAGGGACACAAAAGGAAACTTGAATAAATGGAAATGCTATCCTTTTATTGGATCCAGGAAGACAATAACCATAAAGAAGTTCAATTCTCCTTAAATTAATCTATAAATTTAACACAGTCTCAGTAGAAATACCAACAGGATAATTTTCAATTCCAGACAGACTAATTTTCAAGTTTCTATGGAAAAGTTAATATGCAAGTATATCTAGAAAGTTCTGAAAAAGAAGAGTAATGGAGGATACTAGTCTTACCAGATATTAAAATGCATTATAAAGTTGCACTATTTCTTATAATGAGATTCTGGCAAATGAATATACTGGTCAATGGGATGAATATAGATCACACAAATAACCTGCTCAAGTTCAAATGGGAATTTAGGTCATTATTATAGTGATACTGTGTATCAGTATAGAAGAAAAATGTGTTATTCAGTAAGTAATGTCAGAACAAGTGGGGAGTCATTGGGAAGCAAAATGAAATTGGATCAGTACCTCTCTCCTTATACCAAAATAAATATTTTTAAAAACCCCACAAAACCATAAACCACAAAATTACTAGAAGAAAACAAAGAAGAACTTAAAAAAAAAAGATCTTGGATTGAGGAAGCCTTTTCTTTTTTAGGCACGACATAAAACCCAAAAGTCATTAATAAAATACATGATTACATTTAACTACATAAAAATTAAAAATGTCTCCATGACATAAAGTACCTTAAACTAAATCAAAATCAAAACTTAAACTAAATCAAAAGAGAAATGACAAATTGGGGAATAGTATTTAAAATTTATAACATATACAGCAGACAAAGGCTAATTTGTGATATATATAAAAAGCATATAAACTATAGAAAAGTTCAACAACCAACAGAAAAATAGATAAAAGGTTATAAACAAACTTCAAAGAAAAATACAAATACACGTATGAAAAGTGGTTCAATGAGGGGTCCCTGGCTGGCTCAGTCAGAGGAGCATGCAACTCTTGATTTCAGGGTTGTGGGTTGGAGCCCCACATTGGGTGTAAAGATTACTTTAAAAAATAAAGTAAAATAATGTTTTAAAAAGTTGTTCAGTGATACTCATAATAAGAGAGGTGTGAATCATAAGTTTAAAATAGCATACGTTTCGCTTACCTGTCAAATTTTTTCGTTTTTTTAAACGGACTCCAGGCTCTGAGCTGTCAGCACAGAGCCTGACATGGGGCTTCAACTCACGAACTTGAGATCATGACCTGAGAGGAAGTCGGACACACAACCGACTGAGCCACCCAGGCACCCCTACCTGTCAAAAATTCTTAAGTTGTCAACAGACTATAACATGACCTGTGAGATCATAATCTGAGCCGAGATCAAGAGTTGGATGCTTAACCCACTGAGCCACCTGGGTGCCCTAAAAATACACACAACTTTTGACCCAGCAACTCTGTTTTAGGAAATCTTATACTTGCCGATGTAATCCAAGGTATGTCTACAGCATTGTCTAGAAGTACCAAACTGAAAACAGCCAAAAGATCATAAATAGAGAGCTGATCTTAAAATGTACGGTATATTCTCACAAAGAAATGTATGTACTATTGTGAAGAGACCCCAAGACATGTCATTAAGTTAAAAAAAAATGTGAGTGTGTGTCTGTGTGTACGCAAACGTACACAAATATATGTTCGGACAACTTCCGGTACGTGCATACGACAGTGTTGTTGAAGGCTAATTCTAGGGAATCAGCCCAGGAGGCGAGGGTGGAAAGGAAACTCACTTTCCATTGTATGCCATGTTGTGCTAAATAAAAAAAAAATATGTGCCATGTGCAAATGTTATTTGAGTAATAATGACTCAAAGTATTGGTAACCCTTCTCACGTTGACACGAAGACACTATGGAGACTCAGGAGTGATTTTGTAAGAGACTTGAAGCACCGGACATGAACATCAGTTCTGCCGCGTACAGTGGGCTAGCCATTCTCCATCTCCACAGAAGAGACCGCCAACAAAAGAAAAGAGCAGATTTAAAAGGAATATATATTTTGGATCGGAGAAAAATAATAATTTCCTGAAGGAGTTGGAGGAGAGCTATGCAATCCTCTGAAAGGCTTTGGAAAGAGGGTTTGAGCCTGGTGTGGGTGGTGAGCAACTGGGGGAGGGGAGGACCCTGGTGGGCTGGGGAACTTCTTTCCACCCCAGGATGCTATGACCCTCTTCCCAGGAGCAACACCTCTCCGCTAGCTGACAGTTTAATGAGCATTTTACCCAAGGCATTCACACGGGTAGGAAATCCTGTTAGATTTACAAGTGTCCATTAGTTAAAACTTCTCCAGAGCCACCGTATAAGGTTTCTGTTTGGGACTTCCTTGCGCTTCCCAGTGTTGAATATCCAGTGCAGAGAAGGCAGCACCTCTGGAAATTTGGTTCTTCTCATACATGATAAACAGGGTGGCGAAATCTTGAGGCTCCTCGTAGTTGACAAACCACAAACCCTACCACTCTCCCACAAAGGAGCTCTAGCCTGTAGGGTAAAAATGAGGTTCCTTCCATGAATGACTGACCCAGGACGCTTCAATAAATGGGGGAGCACATTGAGGATGAATGAACCAAACCAGAGTGGGGAGAAAGCTAGCTGAGTTTGGACAGCTGCCATTTTCGCTCCATCATTTATCTCCTAGGTCAGTGGTTCTCAAAGTGTGGGCCCCGCACCAGGAGCACCCACATCACCCAGAAGCGTGCTTGAGATGCAAATTATCCCAGACCTCTTGGACCAGAACCTCCCAGGGTGTGACCAGGCAATTTGTACTTTGACAAGCGCTCAAAGGGATTCCGACATGCTGAACTTTGAGAACCACTGCCCTAGGCTTCTGGAAGACCACCCACCAGCAGGAGTGAGAAAACTGGCTTGCTCTGCATTCTTCCTTCCAAGGGAGCCCAAGGTGACACAACCTGATGTCTCTGGACATGTTTTCAAATTTCAGCCTCAAAGTGCCTCTCCAGCTCTGGGCATTGATTGCACACCAGTACGGCCTCCCCTAAGAGGAACATCATCTGATAATGCTGGTTATTCCACAGAAGGCCTGGACTTTGCAGCTCCTATGCCTTGGTGTGTAGACACATTCCCGAATGCCAAGGGAGGTAAGGCTGGCCCTATGTTCTTATGAGAGCATGATAGCCAGATATTGGAAGACCACCTCCTACCCCAAATAAATATATGCCAGTGACTGTAGGGCACTAAATCTCACCTTTAAAGACTGGAACCTTTGTAGATCAAAATCTTCTCCCAGAATGATGATGCCTTAAATGAAGTCATCCAAAGCCTGGCAGGATTAGCTTTGTAACTGTCCCTTATATTAGCTTAATGTTTTGCAGGCTCCAAAGTGTCTTTTTCTCCTTTTTCTCCTTTTGATTTTGGGCCCCTGGCAATCCAGAGAAGCCCATGAAATGGACAACGTCAGATGTCCCTCCAGCGTCCTTTACCCCCTCTTCTTTCTAACAGGCATTTGGTTTTTGTCCCAGCACCCTCCTCTTCCCCTCAAGGTCCCTCCCCTCTGCGCTGCCTCCCCCAGCTCCAGAGGTGAGTCCAGTCGGTCTGAGGGTGACCCCACCCCTCCGCGACTCAATTCGGGCTACTGAGATTAAAAAGGATGTTTTCCGATCATTTCTTCCTCATCTTACTCTTCTAGGAAAGTTTCCGGAGTCAATCCTGTCTGTCTCTCCTCGGCGTTCTCTGCCCCCATGTCGGGTTGAGGACTGCTGCGCCTGATTCACCCGAGGCTGTGGTTGACACAGGAGGTGCTGGGAAAGGACACCAGAGCCACTGAGCCAGCTCCATCCCACCACCGCAGGACCCGCCCCAGGAGTCAGGAAGCATCCTGATTGTTGCAGATAATTTGACTTGGATTTTCCGTTACTTATTTCTGAAACATCCAATGGATAGAATGATGATTATTAGCCATTTATACATATGGGGAAACTGAGGCACGGAGGTGGTTTTTATTTTGTGTGTGTGTGTGTGTGTGTGTGCCTTTGCAGTAAATGAGTAGGAAGTTCATGTTCTGCTGTCGACTGGGGAACAAGTCGCTTGGCTGGGAGGGTGTTTCCTGGGCCCCAGGGGTTGGGAGCAGGGAGAAGAGTGGCACCCAGAGGGTATCCGAGCTGCCACCGGCCAATTTTGTCTACACTACAGTTTCGTCTAGGGGTGCCCAGATGTAAGGACCGGAGGTAGGAATGCGAGAAAGAAGAAATGCTGGAGAAGGGAAATGATAATTATTACACAAACATGAAGGCAATTAAAAAAAATACAATGTGTTTTTTAGCACTAGGGCAAGATTCTAGCCTCTGTGAAAAAGTTAACAAGTCTCTGACTTGCCTCTTTAAAGGCATTCTGTTAGCTTACTGGTGGGTACAGAGAGAAACGGTCTGTGTTCTGCCCGGAAGCACCGGAGGCCAGTCTGTCCAGCTTTCTCACCCAGTGACTCAACACTGCTGCCCCAGAGCCCAGCGAGTGTTAACCCCCAGCTCTGCAGAGCAGACACAGCCTTTTTGCATCAGAAATGTGCCCCGTGGATACACCGGAATAATTCACCCAAATAGGGACTGAGAATACCAACCGCAAAAGCCGTGACCTTGAGTAGCACCCGGCAAAACCCCACTCAGAGCTCCCGTCTCTCCAGCCCCCGCCCCATGAGGAAAACGGGGTAGATCTGAGCCTGCAAACCCCTCCTCCCCCATCCCACCTAGCCAAGTTGCAAAACAGTACTGCTCAGCGGAGAGCAAATCAGGTTTCAAGGTTATAGACAACAGGGAAAGGAAGAAGGTACTTGGGAAGTCATTTATCAAGACCATATTTAAAAGAAAGAAAATCTCCGTTCAAAGATGAAACGCGGTGTTTTGGCTTTGTTCCCCATTGGCGTTGGCTGGATGTCGGGTTGCTGTGAAATTTAAATGTTGTTTTCAGTGGGTTTGGCAACCGGGGGGGTAGACGTGAAAACACTAACAACTTTGGGGGCTGCTGGGTGGGCCTTTGTCCTTAATCCACAGCCTTAACTTTTCAATTGATCACCTTTTAAATGAGATACATGTGTCCAGTTTAATAAGGGATTCAGTGTTTGGAGAAGTTAGCAGATCAAGGGAAGAGATGCCAGAATAAGAAATCGCGCTGTGAGGTTGCGGGTTGGGGATGAGGAGGTGGGGGGCGAGGGCCATTAGTAGCGAGCAAACAGAGGTTTAGAGACGCCAAGCAAATTGTCCAGATTAAACAGCTCGTTCCTAATTCTTACGTGACTGTAGAGATGGCCAAGGCTGTATCATAGACAAAGGGGACATGTGGGAAGGACTCTGTCTTCATCTCCCGCCACTTTGGCCACTGATAAATCCGGAGCTGGCCATGAGCCTATAGGGCGTTGGTACAGAGCTGACTGGACCACGCCATCCTGACCTGGTGTCATGTGCAAAGCAGGGACAGCTGGACACATACCCCCTGCCACCATAACCCAAGCTAGGGGCCCTACATAAGCGGCTGACCAACTTTGGCTCACACACCGCCGGCCCATCAGCAATACACAGAGACTTTGCTCTCTAATGTAACACAGAGACGTTTGCGGTGATTTGCTTTGAAGGACCTACACCATTTCTCCCGGTCTGCAGCACCTCATCCCCCAGAGCCGAGGCTCAGACTCCCTGATTAGCTCTAAAACTTTTCCACTGAGCACTCAATTTTTGACTTCATAGACTCTATTTTCTCTTTGCTTCTGCCAAGCCAACCACACTTTTTGCCCACCGCTGCGTCCGTGACCCAGAGGAAGGTGGCACAGGGACAATAGTACCTGTGGCCTTAGTTGATGAAGCGTCTCCTGCTTTCACAAGCCCCTTCACTTACCAAATCTAGCATCTTTTTTAAATTTTTTTGTTAACGTTTATTTACTTTTGAGAGAAAGAGAGACAGAGTGCGAGAGGCAGAAGGGCAGAGAGACAGGGAGACACGGAATCTGAAGCAGGCGCCAGGATCTGAGCTGGAGCTGTCAGTGCAGAGCTCAGTGTGGGGCTCGAACCCACAAACCAGGAGATTGTGACCTGAGCCGAAATCGGACACTCAACCGACTGAGCCACCCAGGTGCCCCCACGTCAAGCATCTTTCAATCCGAGCAAACATACTCTTCCCATAGAGATCTCACAGTGCCTTGTGCAGAGGTGTGAAATGTGCTCAGTAGGGCTATTTTAGGCTACTTGATCACAATTTTTTTTCCATCAGAGAAACAAAACACACTGCCATTAAAATACTATGATTCGAGGGGCCTGGGTGGCTCAGTCGGTTGAACATCTGACTCTTGATTTCAGCTCGGGCCGTGACCTCATGGCTCGTGGGTTCAAGTCCCGTGTTGGGTTTTGTGCCGACAGTGCAGAGCCTGCTTGGGATTCTCTCTCTCTCCCTCGCTCTCTGCCCCTCCCTCACTCTTTCTTTCCCTTACTTTCAAAATAAATCCATAAACTTTAAAAACACAAACAAACAAACCACATTGTGATTGAAAACAACAGACCTTTGATTATCTCTGTAACTGTAAACGGAGCTAGTATGTTTTATATCATTGCAGATTTCATCCTGGCACTTAAAATTCTTTCAATTTTGGAATCAGAAGATACTTCGCAAAGTTGCATGTTCACACCTTCATTTGAGCTGAAGGACTGATGACATGTAGAGTAGAAGCCTGTTACAACTTCAGGTATGGTTGAAATTCATCAGAATTTCTCTTAATCGAGTATCTGCTATTTTATCAGTTTCTTGGATACTAGTTGAGGAAAATATACATATCTGATGCTTTTCTGGTAGCATGTGTTGGTTTGAACCTGACTTTCCACCGTTCTCGATATTGAGTGACCAATTGCATTCTGCACAAAGATCTGCAAACTTTAGACTTTCCCCTCATTTAATAAATGTCCACTGTTCAGAAAATTTTAAAAAAAGAGCACCGGATGTGTCCATCTGGGTGGACACCACGGGGAGGAAGGCCTTTGACGCTCTGCCCCTAATTCTATGCTCAACCAGACACGGACCGAGATAGGGACTGGAACATACCTTCTGCTGCTCTCCCCGAGGGCAGGCTTGCACAGGTTGAGAGAAGTCAAAACAGCCTTATAGTCTTTCCTTAAACTATTTCTATTATTCCTGGCTTTAGTACTCTAACATCTCTGGCCAAAGAGAAGCCCAGATAGCCTCACATAAGGACTCACAGCTGTAAAACTGAGATGCAAGTAAAAAATGCCTACAAGGCCGTTAAACTCTTTGTACTCGCAGCCCGAGTTTGGGGATCCTACGAACTAATTTAAAATCCATTTGTCCTTCATGTTTGGACTATGAGTCTCCAGGGGCTTAATCAGAATGAAAAAGAATCAAAGACCCCCATCAACTGCTCGGCCTCTGCTACCCAGCTCTTGCCCGTCGACCAGCAGGAGATTTAGATTTCCACATCTTCCCTAAAATCATCTCAGAGGCAGAAAAGGACATCATCAAATTCAGCTGCAGCTATTGGGTGGAGGAAAAGCCATAGCAGGGCAGTGTTCCCCAAAACACCAAACGGAGACAATACTCTTCAGCTGCCCGAATCGGAGTCTCACAGCGAGTGGGTGGGGGCGGACATCGGGAGGGGGCTAAACGCCACCATAAAGCGAAACACGATATGCAAGACATCCGCTGCAGGTGAGAGCAAAAGTCAAGGGCTGTTGTGGTAGAGGGTCTATCTGCCCAAACCAAGTGTGGACAAGGATGCAAGGCTGCTTTTTTATGGGCTGCATGAAACAAAAGACATCAAAACCATTGCTTTATTCCTTGTCTGTCTAGCCCAGAGCCACAGTAACATTCTCATAATAAGGAACCAAAGACAGAGACGTTTCCAACTGCTCCTGGAATGTTGTGGCTCCAGCCCTCTCAATTTAAGGGAGGCCTCAAGCTACTGAACACGCAGCTGTTAATCTGCATGATTACTGAAGAATAGTAAAACCATCAACCCCCCGGTCCAGCTTAGCAGGGGGCAGGAAGCAGTCACCAGCTTGATCTCTGGGAAAGTGTAGAAGAAAAAGGCCTGGCCGGGAACCTGGGTTGAAAAATCCGCCCAGCAGCCCATCACTTTTTTCCCTCTCTCAGCCCAGGCTTTGGAAACATCAGTGAGAAAAGGGGAGCACCGTGAAAACGCTCCGTAGAATCCTTGGGAGCTGCTAATAATTGGGACGGATATTCTGAACGAGTTCAGTTCAAATAGTACTTTGTAATTTTTCATGAGCCACCTAATTAAAGGACAGAAGTCGGGGGAAAAAAACACTCTAATTATGTGAACCAACATAGGAAGGTCAGGGTGTCTCTTTTACAGAAATGAAAAAGTAAATTTAAAAAATGTCTTCGCTAATAAGGTCTCACTCAATTCATTTACTGAATATTTATTGCACATCCATGAATGAGTCCCTTTACTAGGTAAGACTAGGATCCGATGAAGGACAAGGCTAGGTCATTGCCCACAAGGACCAGCAACCTGGAGGAGGATGCAGGCCATGTCCTTCAGCAGGCTGGGCAAGCCAGAGAGACTGGGAGAGGCATGAGGGGGACACCGAACCAATCTGGGGCCCCAGGGAAGGCTCCCCAGTGAGGAGAAGCGGATGTCTGAGGTGGCCATCCGATAATGAACAAATTAGGAAGAAGCTGTTGTGTTGGAAGGGGTAATCCCCTGTTCTCTAGTCTTTGTGCTCAGAACCGCTCTGGATTTTTAGGAATAATGATGAAAGCCTTTTTTCTTAGCCTTTATAGCCTGGGCTTATTCCCGTTCATTTCCCTGTCCCTGAATTCCAAGCTTTTAAATCAGGTTCCGTTGACTGTTTTGACTTTAGTTATCTTAGTTTTAATTTTTTTATTTATTTTTGAGAGTGAAAGAGACAGAGCGCGAATGGGGGAGGGGCAGAGAGAGACACACACACACACACACACACACACACACACACAGAATCCAAAGCAGGCTCCAGTTCCAAGCTGTCAGCACAGAGCCCGACGCCGGCCTTGAACCCACGACCCGTGAGATAATGACCTGAGCCGAAGTCAGCTGCTTAACTGACTGAGCCACCCAGGCACCCCTTTACTTATCTTATTTTGATTACTCCATTAAAATAACCTGAAAATTATTCAAAATAATAGAAAATCTTTTGTTCTCATTCTATTGGGGAATTTGATAGCAGCCTCGAGAATAATGTTTGGCTGAGTCTTTATGTAATATGACTATCTGAGTAGAAGTGTGTTGCCTGGAGGGAAAGGAGCCAAGGATAGGGGGGAAATTCTTGCTGGTCTTAAAGAGGCAGGACCTGGTATTACTTAGTGGAGAGAACTATGCTCAAATTAGTTATAAGAGATTTGCCGCCATGGAAGTAATAATCCAGGAGTCAAACAAGGCAGAAACAGGTTCCTGAATGTGTTTACTGCTGAAGTGCTGCTGACAAAAAGAGAGAGAGAGAGAGAGAGAGGTGAACTTAATGGTAAGACCTGGGAAAAACTGCAAAATCATCTGGATTTACTTGGAGAGGATAAAAGAATTATACCAAATACAAAAAGAAAGCAGATTTTTTTGTTTGTTTTATTTTTGAGAGAGAGAGAGCAGGGAAGGGGCACAGAGGGAGGGAGACACAGACTCCAAAGCAGGCTCCAGGCTCTGAGCTGTCAGCCAGAGATAGTGGGGCTACCCCTTGTGGGGCTCGAACTTACAAACGGCGAGATCATGACCTGAGCCATAGTCGGATACTTAACCAACTGAGCCACCCAGGTGCCCCCAAAAGAAAGTAGATCATCAGGGATCTCTTTCCTTAAGGTCAACATGGTATTGGATTTAGCCACATAGATTAGAAGTCCAACCACATGGGTGGAAATCCCTGCTTAAGCACTTATTAGTCATTGGGCCAGTTTACTTAATATCTTGTGCCTCAATTTCCCTTTTCTATAAAATGGGCTCTATAAGGACTAACCTCATGAAGGGTGAAGATTTAATAATGACAGACAAGTAAGCATGCCTGGAACATAGTAATGCTTAATAAATTTATTAATCTTTAAAATTTACTCATGGGGCGCCTGGGTGGCTCAGTCGGTTGGGCGTCCGACTTCGGCTCAGGTCACGATCTCGAGGTCCATGAGTTCGAGCCTCGGGGCTCTGGGCTGACAGCTCAGAGCCTGGAGCCTGTTTCCGATTCTGTCTCCCTCTCTCTCTGCCCCTCCCCTGTTCATGCTCTGTCTCTCTCTGTCTCAAAAAAAAATAAACGTTAAAAAAAATTTTTTTTTTAAATAATAAAATAAAATTTACTCAGTTGAGGGGTGCTTGGGTAGCTCAGTAGGTTAAGCGTGCAACTCTTGATTTAGGCTCAGGTCATGATCTCACACTTCATGGGATCAAACCTCGCACCCGGCTCTAGACTGATGGCACGAAACCTGCTTGGGATTCTCTCTTCTTCCTCTCTCTCTCTCTGCCCTTCCTCCCCCCCCCCCCCAAATAAATAAATAAACTTTTTTTTTTTTTTTAAATTTTTTTTTTTAACGTTTTATTTATTTTTGGGACAGAGAGAGAGAGAGAGAGACAGAGCATGAACGGGGGAGGGGCAGAGAGAGAGGGAGACACAGAATCGGAAACAGGCTCCAGGCTCCGAGCCATCAGCCCAGAGCCTGACGCGGGGCTCGAACTCACGGACTCACGGACCGCGAGATCGTGACCTGGCTGAAGTCGGATGCTTAACCGACTGCGCCACCCAGGCGCCCCTAAATAAACTTTAAAATGGACTCAGTGGAATTTTGTTTTGAACAACCACAAATCAAATCTGTACTGTTTCCCATGATGGCTGTACCAACAGGTGGGGACCATTTTCTTCACACACCCTTAACACCTCTATCTGTCTGCAGCTACGGTGTCGTTTCAGCAGCTCCTAGCTAGGTACTGACGTCTGTTCTCACGCTGAATGTGCACATGAGACCTTTGTCGTTATTTTGAAAGGCTTGCCATGAAAATGTTCAAATGAATCTGAAACTCAATCACATTAATAAAAGAAATGTCAAAATTATATTTGTCAGTGAAAGAAAAGGAAGACCTATTACGTGGTTTAGTAGATTTGCAACTGTAGAAAATTTCTGAACGGTTGTAAAACTGGTTTTAAATTTTTTTTATCACCTACTTTGAGAATCAAGTTTTGCTCTGGGGACTATAAGGAGTTTGACGAGGTCATCATTAAAAGAAAAGTCTGGAATAGGTGTTGAATATAGCCATTTCGAACATAAAATCTGAAATAGAAAAAAAATGCCTGTAGAAGCAAGCTCAAGTTTCTTATCACTTGAAAAGGTTTTATTTGGAGGTTTTATACAAATTGAATATTTAATATCTGTCTGAGTACTTTTTATTTTATTTTTTTTTTAATTTTTTTTTTTTAACGTTTATTTATTTTTGAGACAGAGACAGAGCATGAATGGGGGAGGGTCAGAGAGAGGGAGACACAGAATCTGAAACAGGTTCCGGGCTCTGAGCCGTCAGCACAGGGGCCCGACGCGGGGCTCGAACTCACGAACCGCGAGATCGTGACCTGAGCCGAAGTCGGCGCTCAACCGACTGAGCCACCCAGGCGCCCCTATTTTATTTTTTTTTATTCTAATTATATAGCATAGAGAAAAAGTAGTGGTTATTTTCACCAAGCCCCATAGAAGCTCCCCAATCCCTTCCAATTTACTCCAGTGTGCCTTGTAAATATTAGAATTTTTTATGTGTGCTATGTAGTAAAAATCATTGGCAAGCACTGCTTTCAAGAAGATGGCAGACCCCACAGATGCCTGGACAGCAAGACTTTGCAAACTTTTTCCTTGTTAATTGAACTCACATCTGATTCAGATATTTAGAGGGTCTGTGCTTCAGAGGAAGACAAATCTCTTCCTACTCCCCAAGCCAAACATGTAATTTCATTCTCCTTGCCAATGATAGATTTGGAATAAGAATGTAATATGATTCTAGCCAGTGAACCATGTGAGAAAAAATTTCAGAGTGGCACAGACAGAAGGGCTCCTGGAAAGGTTTTTTTTTTTTTTTTCTCTCTTAAGTAAAGACACTAGAAAGGGACATTCTTTTTCTTTTCTTTTTTTTTTTTTATGTTTATTTATTTTTGAGAGAGAGACAGAGTTTGAGCAGGGGAGGGGCAGAGAAAGAGGGAGACACAGAATCTGAGTGGTCTCCAGGCTCCGAGCTGTCAGCACAGAGCCCGATGCAGGGCTCGAACTCACAAACTATGAGATCAAGACCTGAGCTGAAGTTGGACCCTTAACCAACTGAGCCACCCACGACTTCTAGTCTTTGTACGTTATTGAATGAGTTGGTGTTGGGTTTTCTATTACTTGCATCTAAAAGTATCTTCACTGACGATACACAATGGGTTCCATGCCCTCTAGATGACAGTCTTAATTTACACTCTCCTGGTAGCATATGAGAATGCCTGTTTCCCCTTACCAGCATCACGCTTGTAATTCTTTGCCGATGAGATAGGCAGCATTTAGTTTAAGATTGATAGGGCCTGTCCGTCTACTTGGGAGAAAGCTGTTTTGAGGGCCTCTGCCTCCTCCCTGCAGCCACCGGCCTCTGCCAGTATCCCAGGGAGACTGTTGATTCAAGCAGGCTCAGCAGGACCTCTGCTTTCTAATGCTTAATTTCAGTCATAAACTACGCTTAAAAGTCATATATTTGCATTTAAAAGGCGCCCGTACTTTAATTTAAGCTTTTCATTGATTGCCACCACTCTTCTTCCAATTAGTTGTTTTACCCGTATTTGCGGTTACAACCATGTGTTGTAAAATGAAAATCACTTGAATGGACTAAACTGATGTATACCTCCATCATGCTGAACTTGTGGACATTAAAGAGTATGTGAGAGAGACCTAGACAGAGAGAGGGTAAGCCAAGGAGAAACTTGGGCAGAGGCAGGGAGAGAGAGAGAAAGAGAGAGAGAGAGAGAGAGAGAGAGAGATGTACATGTGCGCAGCCACTTCAGACCTCTCTCCGTGAGACCCCATTAGGCAGGGAGGTGTGATCACAGTGAACTTTGTCCCCTGACATCGCTCACTCGGGATGGAAGGCATAAGAGGCATAAAATAGGACGCTGTAGAGTTGGCTTTCAATGCTGTAGCTGAATCCGATATATTCATTCAAGTAGGCCTGGCACCAATTCTACGGTCTAATTTACTTCTGACAACAGTCTTATTAGAAAGATATTATTGGGGCGCCTGCGTGGCTCAGTCGGTTGAGCGTCCTACTTTGGCTCAGGTCATGATCTCACGGTCCGTGAGTTCGAGCCCCGCGTCGGGCTCTGCGCTGACAGCTCAGAGCCTGGAGCCTGCTTCGGAGTCTGTGTCTCCCTCTCTCTCTGCCCCTCCCCCGTTCATGCTCTGTCTCTCTCTGTCCCAAAAATAAATAAAAAAACGTTGAAAAAAAAATTTTTTTTAAATAAAAGCAATTTCCCTACAAAGCTCATTTGCAATTGGTCAAATAATTACCTGACACGAAATTGCAGTTCCAATAAATCATATGGAGCAAAAATATTATAGGTTTCTTCTGATTATCACTATGTCTTTGGATTTGTCTTTAATGTTTACTTTTGCTAGAAAAGAGATAATAAAAAGTAGCGTGTTCACGATAGAAATTTTGGAAAGTACAAAGAATAAAATAAAATAAGCACCTATTACCCCCATACAGAGGAAAAAAAGTTATTATTAACATTTTGATGAGAATCCCTTGGCTTCTCAAAATCATGTAAAATCTGGAATAATTGCTATTTGTATTGTTGTAATTTTCTAAAAAGACAAGTTTTCATCTACATGACTATGGTGGTCAATTTGCTGTCTGTGGCTACAGTTGTCATCAGTTACCTTATCATCTTATTATTACCCTACTCTGCTCTGGTCCTATATGTTTTTGGAAGTAAAAATACATTGCTACAGAAAACTGCCTGATGCATATGAGATGCATTATTAGGGGTACATTAAAAAAACTTTTTTAATGTTTATTTATTTTTGAGACACACACACATACACACGCACAGCAGGAGTAGGGGAGGGGCAGAGAGAGAGGGAGACACAGAATCCAAAGCAGGCTCCAGGCTCTGAGCTGTCAGCACAGAGCCCGACATGGGGCTCGAACTCACGAACCTCAAGATCATGACCTGAGCCAAAGTCAGACACTTAACCGACTGAGCCACCCAGGTGCTCCTGGGGGTACACTTTTAAAAATAATATAGGGCACAATAGAAAAAGTGACAAAGCCATGAACTTAAAATTTACAAAAAGCAATACAAATACTTCACAAACATTAAAACATATCCAACCTCCCTATTGATCAAAGCAAACAAATTACCTTAAGCACGACAATTTTTCACCTATCAAATGGTCAGCCTTTTACAGATATGAGAATACTTGACACTGGTAAAGGCTTCAGGGGATAGAATCCCTCTCCCCCCATTCATAGCCGGTGGGAGAGAAATTGGCACAATCTTTTTGGAAGTACGTATCAAGAGGTTTAAATTTGTTCCTGCTCCTTACCCTTCTCTAAAGAAGAATAACAGAGAAGTGATCACAGATATCTGCACATGGTCACTCATAGAAGTGTAATCTATAATTGTGAGGAATTGGAAACCACTGAAAAGGCCAAGACATAAGGAGACAAATTATGGAACATCTGCCCAATATAAAATTAAGCTGTCATAAGAAATTTTTGAAGACCATTTGACGACATGAGGTGATATTCAGAGTGAGAGTGAAAAGCAGGATAGAGAACCGCAGATACACTAGGATTCAATTTTGACACACACACATATATATGCAATAGAAAATATGTAAAATAAAGATTGATATCCCTGAATGATCAATCCATGAGTGAGGTGAATGTCATTTAAAAAATGTTTTCTAGGGGCGCCTGGGTGGCTCAGTCGGTTAAGCGGCCGACTTCGGCTCAGGTCACGATCTCGCGGTCCGTGAGTTCGAGCCCTGCGTCGGGCTCTGTGCTGACCGCTCAGAGCCTGGAGCCTGTTTCAGATTCTGTGTCTCCCTCTCTCTCTGACCCTCCCCCATTCATGCTCTGTCTCTCTCTGTCTCAAAAATAAATAAACGTTAAAAAAAAAATTAAAAAAAAATGTTTTCTAGGGGCGCCTGAGTGGCTCAGTCAGTTGAGCATCCGGCTTCGGCTCAGGTCATGATCTCGAGGTTTGTGCATTTGAGCCCCGTGTCGGGCTCTGTGCTGACAGCTCAGAGCCTGGAGCCTGCTTCAGATTCTGTGTCCCCCTCTCTCTCCACCCCACCCCTGCTTGTGCTCTGTCTCTCTCTGTCTTTCAAAAATGAATAAACATAAAAAAATTTTTTTTAATGTTTTCTAAAACTTTATACAATTAAAGAGCATATTATCAGAAAAAAAATAGGCACTTAAATAATTTTCTAATGCTAACTAAGCTCAGGTGAAGACAACACAGCTCAAGCCTGCTAACCCTAAGATATCCCCGGAGCCTTCCCCGTCCTCAGCCATCCCTTCTCCTTGGGAAGTGGGAATAATTATGGCAATTGCTAATATTTCTTGAGCAGCTACTGTGAGCCAGGTAATATGCTGAGAGCTTTACATTCAATATCACATTTAATCCCTATGGCAGCCCAATAAGGTAGGGGCCAGCATTCTCCTGTTTTACAGTGAAATTAACGCTTTGAGATATAGGTGATCCACCTAAGCCTATTTAGGGATTAAAGCAGAATCACACCAGGTTGGACACTAGCAAATCAAGACTGACTCCAGAGCAAAAGCAACAATTATTTTTAAGTAAAAAAAAAAAAATTATGTGTATTTATTTCTGAAAGAAAGAGAGACAGAGCATGACCAGGGGAGGGACAGAGAGAGAGGGAGACAGAGAATCTGAAGCAAGCTCCAGGCTCTGAGCTGTCAGCACAGACAGAGCCCCACCCGGCGCTCAAACTCACGGACTGCGAGATCATGACCTGAGCCGAAGTTGGAGGCTCAACCGACTGAGCCCCCCCAGGCACCCCAAAACCACAAAAAATTTTATTTGTGTAATCTCACCTTCTCTTAAATCTCCTCTAATCTCGATGTCTTCAACTAAAACAATTCTTAATACCCAATTTGTTTTTCTATATTATGAGCTCTTTGGAAGAAAATCACTAGATCCAAGAAATGGAGACAGTAAATAATGGTAGAAAATGTGTTCTGTCACTTTAAAAAGTATAGTCACCCGCGCCACTCCATGGGCCTGAGACCCGCGCAGTCACGTAGAGCCCCACGCTTAAAAGGGCCCCATGCTCGATTTAATGCTCTGCTGTCACGATCTTATAATTCTTAATAATTTTTCAATGAAAGGCCCACACTTTCCTTTTGCGCTGGGCCTTGTACATTATCTCACTAGCCCTGCTAGTCACATGTGAGTAACTAAGCCTCAAGCCTTATTTTAAAAAAACACAGTGTTTGGGGCCGACTGGGTGGCTCAGTCAGTTAAGCATCCGACTTTGGCTCAGGTCATGATCTCACGTTCGTGAGTTAGAGCCCTGCATCTGGCTCTGTGCTGACAGCTCAGAGCCTGGAGCCTGCTTTGGACTCTGTGTCTCCCCCTCTCTGCCCTTACCCTGCTTGCGCTCTGTCTCTATCTCAAGAATAAACATTAAAAATAAGTTCATAAATAAAAACCCAGTGTTCAGGGTTTGGAATTGTGTTCTTTGCTTTTTATTACCTACCTGGGCACCAGGCCTTTACAGAAAGTACTTGCCATTGCTTCAGCGAATCCTCTGCTGGAAACACGTGATATTATCAAAGCCTACCTGGCTTTCTCGGCCTCATCACCTCCAGGGAGCACAGTTTTAAACATTGTGCGTTCCCTGTACATCAGGGTCTGGTCCTTTGGGCCCCAGTGTGTGTGGCCCGACCTGGTTTTGCAACTAATCAGTGTTGCCCACCTTTAGAGTGAGAGAAGAAGGCTTTACATATTTGGAACACCAGAGATTCTTCCAGACAAGAAAATAAAAGCTCCATGCATGGTATGTTTGGTTCAATAAGGTCATTGTCAAGGAGGATAGATAAGCCCATGTTAGCTATCAGGCCCTGCTCCTTTTTTTTTTTTTTTTAATGTTTATTTATTTTTGAGAGAGACAGAGACAGAATGAGAGTGGGTTAGGGGCAGAGAGAGAAGGAGACACAGAATCCGAAGCAGGCTCCAGGCTCTGAGCTGTCAGCACAGACCCCGATGCGGGGCTCGAACTCATGAGCCATGAGATCATGACCTGAGCCGAGGTCGGACGCTCAACCAACTGAACCACCCAGGTGCCCCTTGGGCCCTACTCTTGAATGGAGCAGTAGTTGGGACAGTAGTTGGGTACAAGAAAATGCGTTGCTGATAAACTACCTCTCAGCACGTTTGTGAATATTTTAGACTGCCAGGCCTCGCTTCAGGGAAAACAATGAACTCTCATCTGCTTTCCTTCTTGGAACTGTATAGGATTCTTTTTTTTCTTTTTTTTTAATTTTTTTTTTTAACGTTTATTTATTTTTGAGACAGAGAGAGACAGAGCATGAACGGGGGAGGGTCAGAGAGAGAGGGAGACACAGAATCGGAAACAGGCTCCAGGCTCTGAGCCGTCAGCACAGAGCCCGACGCGGGGCTTGAACTCACGGACCGCGAGATCATGACCTGAGCTGAAGTCAGACGCTTAACCGACCAAGCCACCCAGGCGCCCCAGGAACTGTATAGGATTCTACCTGACTAACTTCTCTGTGTGTTTTACCTCTTAATCTGGGCAGTAGCATAGAATTAAGTTAGGGTGCCTGGCGGAGTGAATGCTCCTGCCAAACCACTGGGTTCGCAAGGGTGATGCACAGTAATTGTGCCTGCGAAAAGCCCTAAGCCATGCCATGGGTAAGCAGAAGCCATGTGGGATAACAGGGATGTTGCTCTGGAAATAAAATAAGGAAATAGATAAAAGACAGTGAAACAACAGAATTTAGTTTTTGGTGAATCCCTCTGATCAAACAAAATTGTGGGGTTTTTTTTCTTTCTTTTCTGCTTTGTTCCATAGCAAACACACAGATTTTTTCAAATTCATTGGCTACCAAAATCACAGGATTCTGCTGTTCCATTTCCATTTCTTCCTCCCTACAAAAATCCTGATTTTGTTCTGGTACATTCCCTTCCCCCGAATATTCCATGTGACTCAGGATCAGCTTTGATTAGATCAAGCCAATCATAGCAATCCCATGGCCTTTGCTCCATCATTGATGGAGGATGTCATGTGCTCCGCCTCTGGAGAAGGAAAAAAGGTCTCTGGAAGTGTTTAGGAAAGTCCTAGGTTACTTTTGAGAAATAACACTGGGGAAATCAGACTCTCTTTCCTGCTAGGGGTGAACTTGGCATACTGCCGTAAATTGCTGCTGACCTCCATTTTGCAGCCATGAGGAAAGCCCGCTGGAAATCTGAGTCAGCACCCCGAAGAGCACAGAGGAAAAAGAATTGCACTGAAACAGAGTCAAAACTTGAGTGGAACCAAGCCTGAAGGCTACCCTCTCTCGTCTTTCCGTTATATGAACCAATGCCACTCTTGACTGTTTAAGCATGTTTTAGTTGGCTCTTCTATTGCTTGTATCTGAAAGCACAAAATTACTCTCCATACTGGAGCCGATCTGGAATTTGGGAGAATTGGTCTCTAGGTTCCAGCCTAATTATTTACTGTACAAATTCCTTTGTGCAAGTCCCAACCTCCCCAAACCTGTTTTCTCATCTATACATCTATACGAGTATCGTAATAGCGTCCTGCTCACTTTGGAGGACTATCACTAGAGTTGAGGAGATAAAAAATACAAAAACCCTTTGAAACAGGTCACTGTTATGTACATATAAGGTATGATCACCTTAGTGTAAGTAAGTTTGTAGTATGTCCAAGGAATCTGCTTGTTCTTCTGGGTACATGTACATATAAATACCAATGCCTTAGTTTGAGTTTCCCTGGTTTCTTTCTCCTTTCTTTTCCCCAACCGTACTTAGTATCTTATCAATGTATGGAAGTCAGTGACAGAGTTTTCCAACATCATTTTTCTCCCTATTCAGCAGGTTCCCCAAATACCAAACAAAAGGCTACACTAAATACTTTAAAGCATCTCATCAAAACCCCTTCTGTTCTGTGCCCGGAACAGGAATCTGAGATGTGGCACTAAGGAGACTTTTGGAGCCAGAAAGACATTTGTCTAATTCCAGAACAGACAGAGTACGTGGTACGTTTATCCTCTTAAAAGGTAAATGGAATTGTCAAAGGCATGGAATAGATTGGCAGAATTTTAAACGGAAACTGGTGTGTGTTTTCAGAAACGCACTAACTTGCGATCATTCACTGCAGAGGGAAATTAAACTGAAGGAAGGAAAAGAAAAATCTAGCTTGTGAAAAACACACAAATGCAAAGCAAGGAACCATCGAGAATCTGGGAGACCAACTGGTCAATTAAGTGCCATGTAAAGATTTCCAATTTTCTTGTAGTAAATTATTTATTTAGCTCTTACATACCATCGATATATTTTACAAGTTTAATACCCAAATTATAGCTGGCCCACCCATTTATGGCCCTATAAATGAGTCCCGACTTACCAATGTGAATTCTTGTTGCTGGCAATGTCAGATTTAGATTGGATTTGGATCTATTGCTTTTATCCTTATCAGACATTTCGAGGCTGATATTTTATTGCTATATTTAAAATGGAAAGTGCTTTAAAATAGACCTGAGGGGTAGAACAACTGATTCCTGCCCCGATATGTCATTTCCTGACTTAACATCCTACCATAATGTAGGTTAAAGGGCTGGAGGTCCACATAGAATCCTTCTCCCCTGAAGATTCCCCCCCACACAGAGAATTTTCTTAGAGGAAAGTGAGCGATTATAAAAAGAATGACTTTAATCTTAAGTAAGAGTAGCTAGAGCTTTCAGTAGTAAAACTGACAGGCAATTTCCATGCCTCTATACTTTGTAAGTCAAATGAACAATAAAGAATATAAATGAAACGCATCAGCCATTTCTTAAGTTTTAAAGTATATATGGAGCTAAATTGCCAAGACTTGTTTTTCAAGGGTTGGGTTTTGTAAAATATGTAGAACAAACCAATAAATTAACAGCAGAATAGAAGACTAACAAATCAAACCCAGGGAGCAGCCTCCACTTACAGTTATAAAAAGCATTATAGCTCTGAGATTCGTAAACCCCGCAGTTACAAACATGAAAACAAATGCAAGAGATGATTAACGACGCCCACAATTATAATAAAATCTGATTACGGTTTGAGGCCTTTGGGAAAAAAATCACCAATGTGATTTTTTTTTTTTTTACCTATTTATATTACCTTCTTAGAATATTTACATTGTTATTGTTCTTTTGAAGATTTTCATAAAAGTTTTTTAATGGATCATAAAGTGACAAATCGGACCTTGAGGATCATAGGAACCAGTCAGGCTCAGTGGGAAAAACACTGGGATATGAGCTCTCAGCCCTTGAACCAGTCCTGGGAGGGGACCTCAAGGACAAACCACTCCTTAGAGCTCAACTGTTCTAAGAGAGAGACAGAGAGAGAGAGAGAGAGAGAACGAGTGGGGGAGGGGCAGAGAGAGAGGGGGACAGAGGATCCAAAGCAGGCTCCGCTCTGACAGCAAAGAGTGGAAGTGGTGCTTGAACTGAGAAACATGAGATCGTGACCTGCGCCGAAGTCAGTCTGCGCCCCCCAGGCCCCCCTAATTGTTCTCATTTTTAAAATGGGCCTATCTCATGGAAATATAAGAGGGACAAAGTGCTTTGGAGGAGAAACATGCTATTTGGTATTAAGAGAAATTATTAAGAGAAAGGAAGGAATCTTCACAAACTCAGAGTCATGTTGTGCACTGCAACATGAAAAAAAAAGCAGGAAGAACTAAAGGGACTAAACTCTAAAGCTTTTCCCATTCTCAGCCTGTCCACTTGGTACGTTCTTATTTACCATATGCTCTCCTAAATCAAGAAAAATTAAAACTGTAAGTGATTAGCAGGCGTTCTCCTTTTCTTTGTATTGTACCATGCCAGTTTGCAATTGAACTTGTACGTGGAATCACCGAAATTCCACGATTCGTATTTTGTACGTCATCCATGCACAGGTGTTGTGTTCTTACTAGAACAGTGAAAATGCTGCCTAAAACGACTTCCGCTGTTTTGTTTTTGTTTTTGTTTTCACTTCTTCATAAGCACGTATTCTACCAGCACTCTACCTTGGCTTTGGCTGACAGATGAGCTGCGGGGACTGAAAGGAAAAGGAACTATGGTTGCCTCTTGCTTTTACGTCATCATTTCTGCGTCAGGCTGACAGGGAAGGGGACAGGTAAGAAAGGACACAATAGGATCCTCGTGCATCTGTGTGTCCTAGAACTCTGCTTCTTTCTGCATTCGAAGCAGATTGTGGAAAGCAAGTCTTTGAATGGAAAGCCTGGTCTCTTGGGTATTTACTCAGTATAGGCATAAGACGCTTGCCTCTCTCTGTACTCACTTTGAGTCATGTTGAAGCCCCACGCATTAGGGCACCCGCCAGAATTTTGTGCTCAGGAGGCATCATGAGCCTATGTGAGGATTGGGTGTAAGGACCAGTGAATGCCAACACTGCAGAATGCTCAAGGCCGTGCTCCATGGTCCATCAGCCTTTATATCCAAAACACAAGTTCAAAAACAAAATTATTAAGATTTCAGAATGTAAAAAAAAACCAAAACTTACTAAAGAGATTGTTGCAAGGTCTGTTATGCATTCATTCACTCAAACAGTATTTATTAATGCTAAATATGTACCGGATACTAGGTGCCCCATACGGGGTGGTAAATAAAGTTGGAGACAAAATCGTGTTTTTTTTTTTTTTTAATAAGAAAAGGAATGTCACTCCCTATGTTGAGAAAACAAAGTTTGATACACGGCCATAAGATCAGTGTTATTAAAGTTGCTGATGCCCTCTGTATTCTAACTTCTTTTTGTATCAACTTAGTTCTCTTTAGACTGAGAAGTATATGTCAAAATCTATGACTAGTGTATCGAGGTCTGTAGGGCTTTGCAAATATAGTAGTAGTTTCTGCTTTATTAAGTCACTGCTTTATTAAGACTGTGCGGTGCTGTTTGGAATCATTGCATATAATTCCTGCGAATAGTTTAAAAACAAAAAGAGCAAGAGAGAGAGGAATCATCTCGGGATGCTGAGAGCAGAGCTTTAAACCAAGCGCAAAGCCCTGAGCTCCAGACCTATGCCTGTACCCAAGTCATACACCTGTGAAGCCAGATTTCCTTCCACCAGATCCCCACCTGGGGTTTTCTGGGATTCCCAGGAGGAGAAAGAGTCACAACCTCCCATAAGCTCCCCTCTATTCAAATACGCATCACCTCCCCTGCCCTAACCAGGCTCAGGGAAAGCTGTGCAGACAGCCTTCCCCCCCTTCCACCTTCTCATCTTCCTCACCCTCTTGCCTGGCACATAGCCATCCCAACCTGCCCCACTTGTTTCTTGACTTTGAGGGTATGCAAAATGGCTCCTCTTCCGTTTGCTTGCACCTTTCCCTTTCCTCTTAAAGCCCCCATGCACCTGAGAAAATTTCAGTGAATGCTTCCTGTGGTCAATATTGAAAAGCCAGATGGCAAAGAATAGAATTTTCGTTTACTGAATTGCCCGGGCAGAAATTTAAGGGGGGGGAAGCAAATCACTGCTAAACCATCATGGGCTGGAGATTTACAAAGCTTTATGGACAATGCTACTTTATGTGAGTCAAGAAAGAGCTCACCTAAGAACACTCACAGGTTTTGGATGAAACCCACACATTTCCATGCACAATGCAACTTGGTGCTTAACTCTAGAGGGGAAAAAAATGACTGGGTGGTAGAATAATAAGGAAATTAAGAGTTTATTAAGATTCCTTAAATAATCCTGAAACACAGGCAGGTATTTGGAAACTTTTTTCACTCTCTGAAGAATGATACCTGAGGCGAGAAAAAAAAGACCTTTTTCCATTTTGGGGGGGTCATTTTCCACCTTTTCCCATTCTCTTCCCAGACTAGCGTTCCTAGAGTTCCCAGGTTCGTAAGATACTTAATGAAGAAACAAGACCACGGAGCCGCTCCCATTAGTCCGCGGATTTGGTTTTCTCTTGTTGCACCTGTATAGACGTATCTCCCATTCAACTGTAGGAAGCGGTAACCGTCCGAAAAAGGAGAGGGAAACGGTAAACGGTGTCTCTCCGTTTGCTCTTCAAAGCTTCGGAGCGGCATCCCCGCAGAGCCTTCCAACCAAAACACTTCCCTCGAGATGTGAGATCAAGAGTCAGGTATCCAGGTTGCCACAGATTTAAGCACCAAGCTCTCAGCGACTGAATAAAAGACTACACGTCCTTCTCCAAGAGTCCATGTTTCTTCCGCACTTAGCAGATTCAATACGTTGGATGGAGCACAAGGGCGCCCTTCTAAGGGGTTAGGCAACTCACAGGCCATACTTTACATTGATAACTCCACGGCTGCCAGGAGCACACTCCTCACTTTGTTCATAATCCCCATTAATTAGCCCTCGACCGTGGCCAAATTCCAACTAAAAGCATTTGATTCAGTCCCACTTATGCCTTTCCTGGAACTCTAAATGGACATCATTCTTCCCTCCTGGCTGGTCGGCAGCCTGTTGTGCTCCAAAGGTGGTTGTAATTCAGGAGGAAGGAAGCTGGAGGCCCCGACAGGTAAATATTTAATAATCCTAGGCACCCTTTCTCTTCACATCCAGGCTCTTTTCCGTCACGTCCTTTGGGGCTGAGTACTTCGGAATTAAAGTAGCTCTTTGAAACTTAAAACACATTCAGAATAGGCAAATCCACAGAGACAGAAAGTAGATTGGAGGTTGCCAGGAGATGGGGGAGGCAGAAACGAGGGGTTACTACTCAATGGGTTTGGGGGGTTCTCTCGGGGTGATGGAAAAGTTTTGAGACCAGAGAGAGGGGCTGGTCCCATGACGTTGCGAATGCACTAAGTGCCACTGGACGGCACACTTTAAAATGGTTAGTTGTATGTTATATGAATCTCACCTCTGTTTCTTAAAAAAGTACAACATGCTTCTCACAGATTTCATTCTCTTTTCATTCTATAATCAATTCTCTTATGAAACAGAGTCTCAGGGGGCGCCTGGGTGGCTCAGTGAGTAAAGCATCCAACTTCAGCTCAGGTCCTGATCTCGCAGTTTGCGAGTTCGAGCCCCGCGTCAGGCTCGGTGCTGACAGCTCAGTGCCTGGAGCCTGCTTCCGATTCTGGGTCTCCCTCTCTCTCTGCCTCTCCCCCATTCACGCTCTCTCTCTCTCTCTCTCTCTTTCTCAAAAAAAAAAAAATTTAAAAAATTTAAAAAATAAAAAGAAACAGAGTCTCAGGGACACATTTTGGAAGAAAATTCACAGCAGCGAATGGGTCTATAAGAAGAGAGTTTAACTACTCGCCAATGAGTCTGTTTAATAGATACCACTGGAAACAAAAGGTTTCCCGGTTTACCTAAAAGGACTTCGTCTCATCTTTCCTGAGCAAAGACGGAAAATATGCCTCCCTCTAGGTGCGGTCGCTTTCTCACACAGCGAGAATCACTTCAAGTAGGATGGGGATGCCGGGCAGAGTCACCCTGTGCTGTGCCACGAGCCTCCCTGCTCGAAGCTCGTGTGTGAATGGCTTTGGCTGCTGAGGAAACACCTCTGCTGGCTGGGATCGAAGGGGTCCAGGATGATGCCCGGTGTGCCAGCCCCCAATGACTGAGCCACTTGCTTTGCCCAACTTGAAAGGATCAGCAACAGGTATGAACGATTCCCTCCACCCCTTCGGTGTGAGGTAGGCTCACTAGACTCACAGAGCTAGGCTTGTACGTGCAGGTGCTGCATGAAGCAGTAATTAGAGAAATGTAGAAGTCACCCGTACCAGACCATTACACAATCCAGCCCTGACGGGGGGCTTAAATATACCTATTTATGAATGTTCCACCCTGTCAAATGCATGCAAAGCAGAACGGCTAAGGTATGAGCTAATTGATTTGATCAATGTTTCTGGTGCTCTCCAAAACTTTATTTAAAAAAAAAAAAATAACCAAAGGGGGTCTGTGTTTTAAAAGTGTATATTGAGTTTGAATCTTTCGTCACACCAACTGTGACAGATGCATAACCCCAGCTGGCTTGGTGCCCTAATTGCATGGGCTTCTGACTGTCCGTAAACCCTTATTTACTAACTCATGGCTGCCCACCTGCTAAGTCCATCCAAAGTTCTAGATCTGCCTGGTATGTAATTAGTGCTGAATTGTTGGTTTGTTTTCCAGTGAAAACATACAGCATACGATAAAACTTGGAAAACCTGTCGGCATGTTTTGTAATATCCTAGGAACATAGAACCGAAGAGACTATGGAGAGTGTATATTCCAAATGTTCTCATTGTAGGAATGAAGCACAGAGGGGTTGCATGACTTCACTGGAGTCCCACAGTGGGTTAGTGATGGTGTCAGAGGAGAAGCCTGGTCTGCAATCCCTCTTCATTGGTTGTGCCCCACCATGTTGTCCGTCGTCACTTAAGAAGCGATGAAGCCAAGGGATGATGCGATTCCAGAAATATACCATGATATCATCTTTCAAATTATTTTTCCATACAGAGTATAATGGAAAAAAAAAAAAAAACCACCCACACAACAGTACCTTAGAAATCAGCATCACGTCTCACACATGTCTCTCCCTCTGCATTAGGCAAACACAGCAGGCCGGGGCCTTGTTGAAACCTTAAAACAAACCAGGCCAATTCTGAGGTCTAGACAGGCCCCAGACAGGCTTTCCCAGAGCTTTGAAATGTGATTTTAGAACTGGTAATTTAGAGGCAATTTAACCCCGAAATCAAACTGACATCAGAACATTTATTTTGAAAACACTTTTAAAGCATCTACTCACCCCTTTAAAATACGATTTTGTGTTTCACTTGGGGCAGACCAACTGGAATTGCAATGATTAAGGTTCAGATTCACTAACTCTGAGTAAGTTCTAAGCACAGAAAGTACAGCCTCCTTCCTAGTGTGCTTACCCAGGACCCAAGAGAAACTTTGGAAATATTCCAAAAATTATGTCCAACTTTTACATCGCTTTTGCAGCCGTGGAGGGTTATACTTCTAGGTGATACTTATATATTCAAGAGTCCTGGGAACAATTTCGACTATAATTTTGTTCAAGGCAGCTGAATGCAAAATGCATCTATACCGAAGTATCATCAGTGCGGAACTCAGTCTTGCAATTTAGTAGGTACTGACAATTTTCCCTTTTAGTGAAAAAGCGAGGACTCTCCAGAACCTCTGTTCTGGGACGCGTAGACGGGGCCATAGTCTTCTTTTCCGTAAAGCCACCAGGAGCCACAATTAGGCCAAAGATCCTATCACCCTCTAAGTCCTGCGTGTCAAATGGAACTCCCAGGTTGTGGAGAAGCAACTGTTTCTAGTTCAGACTCATTCTCTTTGTGGATCCCGCCCGACATTGGGATAATTTTATTTCCCAAATAAATGACAGTGTTGGAAGGGAAAGTCGGCCGAAGATCTCGGACACAGTCAGAACATGCTATGCCATGAATGAGAGTGAGTACGTGGTTCTCAGAGTTTCGATCTTGAGAAAGCACAGCGGCTCTCTCAACAACGCGTGACTATTGTGAATTACATTAAAATATAACCGCAGGAAATTGTATCAGGCTGCGATGTCTCTGTAGTCTCTGGGTTCCTTCTCTTAATCCTTATTAGTCATTTTAAATTCAGCTTTTTAAAAGTCTTAGTCCAATTGCCCTTCGGGAACAATAAAGTGGCAATTAGGTATGACAAAGGCATGGAATAGACACAATTACTTATTGCCATAGTAAAAGAAAAAAGATGGGTCTATGAACCTATCAAGAAAACCTGCAAAATGGAATAGGCTGCTGGACCTTATGAAAAATGTATCCAAATATTTGCAAAATGTATTTTTGGCCACCTCCCTATAGAGATATTAAACCATTTTCTTTTATCGGGGAATTTACTACCATTACATTTTATATTAATTTAATGACTTTGATCAGGCAATCATCATTTATTTGCCTAAATTACCAGTCCCGGAGTACTTCATCGGCAAAGGGAAATATTTCATAGAACATGAGGCAAAGCCTCTAATTACTATTAGAGCATAATTTAAAGTAACTTCAACAGGTATTATAATTTTGACCAATTGAGTCACTAATTTGGAGAATCAATTATCTCCTGGACCCCTTCAATTTGCTGCCTTGCTTAATTAGCAGTGGCTGTCCAATTACACATCTGGCGTAGCAGTAACATTTGCATCTGTAAATCTTCAGCCAATCAGCCAACTGAGCCTGGTTGTCAGGTAATAATTGTGGGAGTTTGAAGACTTTGATGTATTTGTGTATTTATTTTCACAATTTGTATCGAATTATTCACAAATTTTTCTCCCAACGTATCCATTTCTCCCCCATTCATCTTAACATTTAAAAAAATTAGAGTGATTTTATTCACATGGTTCATCTGGTTTCCCTCTTTTCCTCTGGCCCCAATTTATTTATTTTTAATGTTTATTTATTTTTTGAGGGACAGAGAGAGAGAGAGAGAGAAAGAGGGGGGGGGGGCAGAGAGAGAGGGAGACCCAGAATCGGAAGCAGGTTCCAGGCTCTGAGCTGTCAGCACAGAGCCCGACGCGGGGCTCGAACTCACAAACCATGAGATCCTGACCTGAGCCAAAGTCGCACACTTAACCAACTAAACCACCCAGGCACCCCTGGCCCCAATTTCAAAACATGTTCAATCTCAAAAAAAAAAAAAAAAAAAAAAAAATCAAAGGGAACAACCTACTAGTAGCAAAAACAGAAAATTAAACCGTATCTTTAAATTATTTTTTTTTAACGTTTATTTATTTTTGAGACAGAGACAGAGCATGAATGGGGGAGGGTCAGAGAGAGAGAGGGAGACACAGAATCGGAAGCAGGCTCCAGGCTCTGAGCCATCAGCCCAGAGCCCCACGCGGGGCTCGAACTCACGGACCGTGAGATGGTAACCTGAGCCGAAGTCGGACGCTCAACTGACTGAGCCACCCAGGCGCCCCAGTATCTTTAAATTAAATAAGATCATCCGAAGCTGCAAGGTGAAACTAGTATAATCCTGTGCTACTAATTACAATGTAAATTATGTAAATCTTTGAAAAGCAATAGGGCCATAGGAGTCATAAAATGTCCACGCACTTTGAATCTGTAACACCATTTCCAGAGTTTTATCCTGAGGAAGTAATTACATAGAGGAGGGCAATCTATACTCCAGAGATGTTCTTTCCAAAGCCGACTTGAACACTAACAAACAGCAACCAATAAAAATGCAAGCAAAAACGGAAACAAAAAGATGTCTAAATATAAGGAAACATTTAAATAAGCTATGTAGAAAAAAATAAGATGTGTAGCCACTCAGCATGGAAATTAAGACTACACAGAAATATGGAAAGTGTCTGTGACATTAATGAAATAAACTAACTATAAGTGAGATAATGCAACAACGTACAATGAGGGCCCAGATTCTTTATATAAGAGAAAGTGGAGTAGGTGCTATAATCTCTTACAGCAAAACCAAAGTGCTTTGGGAGCTAATGAGAAAGAACTATCACACCCAATGGGAGACTGTGCAGATGGTACATGAAATTAGTATTCTAGAGTTCCAGAAAAGACTGTGGACTTTCCATCTCTCCAGGCCAAGGAGATGTGCCACTTGTGTTGGGGGACTACCGAGAGTTCAGCTTGGCTGGGTTGTAGGGCGTAGACATGGGAAAGGTGACATTTGCCAGGAAGTATAAGACCAGCATCTTACTGAGGAGGGCCAACAGATCAAGTTTCTTTCTGTAAGAGAAGCGGAGCATTGTTTTTCTTTTTCTTTCTTTCTTTCTTTCTTCTTTCTTTCTTTCTTTCTTTCTCTCTTTTCTTTCTTTCTTTCTTCTTTCTTTCTTTCTTTCCTTCCTTTTCTTTCTTTCTTTCCTTTTCTTTCTTTCTTTCTTTCTTTCTTTCCTTCCTTTTCTTTCTTTCTTTCTTCTTTCTTTCTTTCTTTCCTTCCTTTTCTTTCTTTCTTTTCTTTCTTTCTTCTTTCTTTCTTTCCTTCCTTTTCTTTCTTTCTTTCTTTCTTTCTTTCTTTCCTTCTCTTTCTTTCTTTCTTTCTTTCCTTTTCTTTCTTTCTTTCCTTCTCTTTCTTTCTTTCTTTCTTTCCTTTTCTTTCTTTCTTTCTTCTTTCTTTCTTTCCTTCCTCTTTCTTTCCTTCCTTTTCTTTCTTTCTTTCTTCTTTCTTTCTTTCCTTCCTTTTCTTTCTTTCTTTCTTTCTTCTTTCCTTCTTCCTTTCCTTCCTTTTCTTTCTTTCTTTGTTTCTTTCTTTCCTTCCTTTTCTTTCTTTCTTTCTTCTTTCTGTCTTTCCTTTCCTTTTCTTTCTTTCTTTCTTTCTTTCTTCTTTCTTTCTTTCCTTCCTTTTCTTTCTTTCTTTGTTTCTTTCTTTCCTTCCTTTTCTTTCTTTCTTTCCTTTTCTTTCTTTCTTCTTTCTTTCTTTCCTTTCCTTTTCTTTCTTTCTTTCTTTCTTTCTTTCTTCTTTCTTTCTTTCTTTCCTTCCTTTTCTTTCTTTCTTTCTTTCTTTCTTTCCTTTTCTTTCTTTGTTTCTTCTTTCTTTCTTTCCTTCCTTTTCTTTCTTTCTTTCTTCTTTCTTTCTTTCTTTCCTTCCTTTTCTTTCTTTCTTTCTTTCTTTCTTTCCTTTTCTTTCTTTCTTTCTTCTTTCTTTCTTTCCTTCCTTTTCTTTCTTTCTTTCTTCTTTCTTTCTTTCTTTCCTTCCTTTTCTTTCTTTCTTTCTTTCTTTTCTTTCTTTCTTTCTTTCTTTCTTCCTTTCAGTTTATTTATTTATTTTTGAGAGAGAGGCAGAGAGAGGCTGAGAGAGGCAGGGAGAGAATCCCAAGCAGACTGCCAGCCCAATGAGGGGCTTGAACTCACAAACCGTGAGATCGCAACCTGAGCCGAAATCAGGAGTCGGTGGCTTAACTGACTGAACCACCACCCAGGCACCCCGAGAAGCTGAGAAAAGGACGCCATCTGCTATAGGCAGATGGAACTTTGGAGGCCCTAGTTTTTTTTTTTTTTTTAAATTTTTTTTTTTTTTTTTCAACGTTTTTTTATTTATTTTTGGGACAGAAAGAGACAGAGCATGAACGGGGGAGGGGCAGAGAGAGAGGGAGACACAGAATCGGAAACAGGCTCCAGGCTCCGAGCCATCAGCCCAGAGCCTGACGCGGGGCTCGAACTCACAGACCGCTCACAGACCGCGAGATCGTGACCTGGCTGAAGTCGGACGCTTAACCGACTGCGCCACCCAGGCGCCCCATGGAGGCCCTAGTTTTTAATCCTGCCTCTGTCATGTGGTAACTCTGTGGCCTTGGGCAAGTTTTACTCCAGCATCTTGAGCCCCGGTTTCCCCCTCAGCAATGGTACCATACCTACATCTTAGGCCGACTCTGGGAATGAAAGATGATATATATCAAGTACCTGGTACCCAAGGGGCACTACATAAACTGTACTTGTATTGCTCTTAATAAGAGTAATCTGATATCAGGAGGCAGCCTGGATTAAAGAGACGAAGAAGGTGCAGTCCACATGAGACACTCACTCCGGAGATGACACTCCAAAAGAAATGTAGTCTGAAATACAAATGCAAGGATGACACAGAGTCAAGAAACACCAATGGGGGAAGAATCCACAGGGCTGGGCCGGGGGGGGGGGGGGGGGGGGATTCAGGTTTGGTAGGGTTTGAAGCTTATACAATTCGGAGTTCTTTTTAAAGAAAAAAGAATAACATATTAAGTAGAAAAATGCATATATATTTAGAACTAGAAAAGAAAGGATAAGAGATCACAAAATTGAGAAACCTGACAAATATCACTAGTGTCACACACACACGCACACACACACACACACACACACACACATAAAGCCGTATCTTTAAAAATGAACTGCCGGTGGGGCACCTGGGTGGCTCAGTCGGTTAAGCATCCGACTTCAGCTCAGGTCACTATCTCACGGTCCGTGAGTCCGTGAGTTCGAGCCCCGCGTCGGGCTCTGGGCTGATGGCTCAGAGCCTGGAGCCTGCTTCCGATTCTGTGTCTCCCTCTCTCTCTGCCCCTCCCCCGTTCATGCTCTGTCTCTCTCTGTCTCAAAAATAAATAAACGTTAAAAAAAAATTAAAAATGAACTGCCGGGGCTTCTGGGTGGCTCATGTCAGTTAAATGTCCAACTTTAACTCGGGTCATGATCTCACAGTTTGTGAGTTCGAGCCCTGCATCAGGCTCTGTGCTGACAGCTCAGAGCCCGGAGCCTGCTTCGGATTCTGTGTGTGTGTCTCTCTCTGCCCCTGCCCTGCTTGCGCTCTTTCTACCTCTCTCTCAAAAATAAATAAAACATTAAAAAAATAAAAAAATAATAATAAATAAAAAGAAAAATGAACTGCCTGGGGATGCCTGGCTGGCTCAGTCAGAAGAGCATGGGACTCCTGATCTTCGGGTTGTGAGTTTGAGCCCCACCGTTGGGTTTAGAGATTACTTAAATAAATAAATATTTTTTAAAAATAAAAAACAAACTTCCTGGCAAACCTCTATACATCTGTTTTTGTACATTTTTTACTATACACTGCTTGACTACCTCTTCATATGGCCAATATTTCATAATACCACTTTGTATAGAGAGAATAGAAAGATAACTCAGTCTTTCCTCTAGCATGGTTGACTAACAAAGGTTTTTTTTTTTTTTCTATTGGTAGTTTATTTATTAAAAAAATTTTTTTTGATGTTTATTTATTTTTGAGAGAGACAGAGACAGAATGTGAGTGGGTTGGGGCAGAGAGCGGGGGAGGTGCAGAATCCGAAGCAGGATGCAGGCTCCGAGCTGTCAGCACAGAGCCCGACGCGGGGCTCGAACTCACGAGCTGTGAGATCATGACCTGAGCCGAAGTCGGACGCTCAACCAACTGAGCCACCTAGGCACCCCTCTATTGGTAGTTTAGCAAAGTTTCTTTTGGTTCACAATCCGTTACTGGTGAAGTCATGTAAATTTTTAGGATTGTTTTCAAATTGAGCAACATTTTTGTGGTTTTTTTTTTAAGATTTTATTTTTATGGAATCTCTACACCCAACATGGGGCTCAAATTTACAACCCCGAGATGAAGAACCCCGTATTCTACTGACTGAGCCAGCCAGACTCCCCAGGAAACATTTCTAAGTTTCTTTAATACGTGAGTTGTAATAGACATGTGCCATACAGAGGCAGACAAATTCCATTTTTTCATTATTCCCATTTTAAATAAAGAAAAAAATGTACAGTGGATTCATAATTGTGTTCACTGCATTTTAGAGCATATTCCTCATAGGAGAGAACTGGTATGTTGACCAGGCGTTAATGAGAAATGGATTCTCTGCTTACAGTTTTCCCGTCTGAGAGGCTGAAGAAATTTCCACAGACCTTCTTCTGGTTCCCACGTTCACATCGTGTTTCTCCTCACACAGGCACAGCGTGATACACTCTGACCTTGCTTCTTTGTCAAAGAACCAGGTGATTCAGCCCAGTGGGCAGTAGGAGTATATTGAAAGCTGTCGCTGCATTGGGACAAGTAGCAATAACTAACTATGAACAGGATTGTCTCCAAAACACATAAATACATCCCACTGAACCCAAATAAATGTATCTTCGAACTCAGCTCAACATCCCTTTGGCCCAGTCTGCAAAGGCTGGCACCTGATAAGGAAAATTGTAGCTGAGGAGAAGTTCAAGGGGAAAGAGACATCAGCCGAAATATCTTATTTTTCCATATTTTACAAAAACGTATGACTTTTACAAAAACACATTGTCGGGGCCCCGACCAGAGCCCTGGAAGAGACCTGTGTACAAGAAGGGCCCTGGTCTTCAGTTTCATCTGCTTCTTGCTAAGTGTGTCTCTTTTAGCAATGATCGAATATAGCAGATACACAGAGAAACAGCGGGTGGGTTCCCAGTAAGGGGGAAAATCATGGTACTGTTAAAGCAACAAAGAAATCAAGATGGAATGGAGTGGGATTAGTTTTGTTGTGTTATAAAATAGGGAAGAATATCATAGTAAGTCATATCTTCAATATGGTAAGTTTAAGACGCCTGTGAAAGCTCCAAGTAGAGGTGTTAAGCAGGTAAAATTACTTAAACATGGTCTAAAATCGGAGATTCCCTGACTGACTGAAAATATTCCTCTGGTTTCTCAACCTGCACCTGGAATATCCGTTTCCATTCCTGGTCCTGTCATCAATTCCTGACTTGGCCATCTCTACCCTTTCAAAAACTTGTAGTTTTTGAACAACAGAGAACAAAAAACAAAACAAAACGAAAATTCGCAGCCTGAGATTATTGTGGTTAGAGTATGGGTAAGGAACTTGACAGAAAGCTTTAGTAAAATTGCAAAGTCCTACTTTCTGTTCTCTGTCTTAAATAATTCACAGCGCCTTCAGTGTTTTAAAAGAGTCCTGTGACACAGAGCCAGCAGGAATCTCCATTTACGGTTCTCTTTCTGCCAATTCTACTAGCTTGGAACGAAAATAAAAGAGATGATAGATAGTTCGCTTATTATCTTGGTCTTCATTTAGACCATTTTGTCTACAGTGCAAACAGAGTAATCGGAGGATGAACCAACAATGAGAACGATTGTGGCTACTGTACACGACTGTAAATTCATGCTCATTGAGGCTGACGTTGCTTGACAGACTATTTTTCATGTATATTACCTTTGCTATCTATTTGTGTCCTCGTCTATTGATAGTTAATGCGTCTTCTGTTATTGTTCCATGTAGCGATTGTGGGTATCCAGTAACAATACAATGATATAAGAAATTAAATATTAATAGGCAATTTATAAAAGGGCTGAAATTTTACATTCCAATAGATAAAATTGAAAAATGGAACATCTAAAAGGCTATAAGAATTGGAAGGCTATTTCTCACTGAATGTGTAAATCAGAAGCTCTGAATCCTTTTAGTATGGTCTAAGGATTAAAAGAAGTTAAAACCTAAGTGTCTCCGACAGAAACTGGGGAGCATCACCTGGATTAAAAAAAAAAAACGTGAGACGGTCTTTGTTTTGCTTTGTGGAAAAAAATGATTAAATAATTGGGATAATTTCAACTTATAAGACACCAGAAAAAGTACAGTTTGGGGGGGGGGAATCTCTATACAATCTAAACAAACAATTCTCATAGGACTCGATAATGCTCATTTTTCTTACTGTTTCTCTTCCTTTTCTTTGTTTCATTTGAGAAAGAGGTATGTTTCGGATCCTAGTTTTCGGATTCATCCTAGTTTTCGGATTCATCGGAGTCACAGATCAATAGTTTTGCAATGTAAGGAGAAATCTATTGTCACAAAATTCTGGCCTCACTACATTTAAGATCCTGATCCCGCCCACAAAGCCTGTGCTCATGGAGTTGGCTCTTGTTCAGCCAGAAATATTGACTGGACCTCCTGTGTGCACGCAGGGCCAGGCAAGGTGATGAGGGACTAACCTAGGGGGCTGGTAGCAGCAAAGGAGAGAGAGTTGGATGGTATGCATTCCAGTTTCTACCGCTATGTTCAGTTTACCCCAGAACTTAGTGGCTAAAAACAACAATAATCATTTTATAACCTCTCATGGTTTCTGTGGGTCAGAATTTCGGAGAGCTCAGCTAGGCAGTCTAACTAGGTAGGGGCTATCACAGCTATAGTCGGGGGGGGGGGGTGGAAATCTGAACAGCTGAGGGGGGAGCCTCTGGGAGCTGGCAGAGCATCTGTCTCTTCCTGTAGTCTCAGGGCCTCTCTGTGTGGTTCCTCCACGTGTGCTGGTTTGGGCTTCCCCATAACATGAAGGTCATTTGCTAGTATGTTCCAAGGAGCAAGGTGGAAGCTGAGTCATCTTTATGGGTTAGCCTGGAAAGTCACACGGAGTCATTCTATCGGCCAAAATAGCCGCAGAAGTCTTCCTTCAAGGGGAAGAGATATAAACTCACCCCTCAACGGGAGGAATGTCAAAGAATTTGTGGATGTATTTTAAAACCACCACGGTAAGAAATTAGAAGTGACGGGGCTTAGTGACTGCAGGGATGTGGGGAAGGGATACGGAGTGGAAATTGATTCCAAAATTAATCAATTTTGGATTGATTAATTAATCAATCAATTGATTTATTAATTAAATTAATTAAATCAATTAATAATAATTAAATTATTAAATAAATAAATAATTATTATTTTATAAATAATTTAAATAAGTTAAATAAATTTAAATAAAATTTAAATAAATTATTATTAAATAAATAAATTAAATTAATTAAATCAATTAATAAATAATTAATCTGGTATCTTAGTCTATTCTGGTGGCTATAACAAAAATACCATAGGCTTGGTGGTTTAAACAACAAGCATTTACATCTCACAGTTTTGGAGTCTGGGAAACCCAAGACCAAGGCATGGGCAGATTCATTGCCTGAAGAGGGCTGGTTTCCTGGTTCATAGATGGCTGTCTTCTCGCTGTGTCCTCGCATGGCTGAAGGAAGGAGAAAGCTCTCTGGGATTTCTTTTAGAAGGACACTAATCTCAATCATGAAGGCTCCACTCTCATGACCAATCACCTCCCAAAGGCCCTACCTCCTAATATCATCACATTGGAGGGTAGGATTTCAGCGTAAGAATTTGGGGGAGGGGGACACAAACATTCAATCCATAATACCTGGGTCAGTGGGACTGTTACCAATCAAGGTATGGAATTTAGGAAAAAGAACAGGTTTAATGAGAAAAAGGTAGATTGAAGATAGACACGTCTAAGCAAAGATGACCAGCAAGGCAGTTAGAAAGTTTTTTCTGGACCCCTGGAAAAAGTTGGAGCTAGAGACAGAAATCTGGAAGTGACTGGTGTCTAGGAAGGCCAGAGACTTGAATGGAATTTTCCAGGGAGAGTGGATAGGTCTAGAATAAAAGTCTGTAGGGGCACCTGGCTGGCTCAACAACTCTTGATGTTGGGGTTGTGGGTCGAGCCCCAAGCTGGATGTAGAGATTACTTAAAAAAAAAAGAATAAGTCTATAGACAAAGGAATTTAAAGTTTGAGGCCATTTGAGTGTCCCCAGCCACTAAGTAGACTGTCTACCCCAAATAGATGCAAATATGTTGGACTTCACAGGGGTTTCTTGGTAAGCGAGTGGATATTAAGTAGGGTTGGCAACTGGGGAGCTTATCATGATGATGGTGGAGTAGAATTGCCCAGGCCTGTCTGATCCCAAAGCCCATGCTCTTCCCCCCACTAGATCACCTCCCTCCTTGCTACATGTTCCCTTTCATTGGAACATTCAACAGTCTTGTCAACTACCCACCTCCCCCACCCTCGGCTTCTTTCTCTTTTGCTAAGATCTAGACTGAGGCTGATTCTCAGCTCTGCCCATCTGACAGATGGAGACAGAGTGCTCATACATACTTATGTTTCCTAAGCCATTCCCACTGGCTTGCACTATCCTTTTTAATTCAGGTATCTACCTCTCCTCCTTCCAGAAAAAGAAAGAGAAGATTTCTAGATTCCTCTTGACTTTTATTGTTCTGTTTTCAAATGATTGGGGCTAAATCGCTTACACTCAGATTGAATTAAATTCCTCCAGACCTTCATCAAATCACTTGATATTTTCTGCCTACGACTGACCCCATATAAAAGCCAGGTCAACTGCCCCTTGATCTCAACAGAGATTTAAAGATTAACTCGAAAACAGAGTTTCTTAAGCACAAATATGGGCTTATTTGATTCTCTTCGTAACCTTGTGAAAGAGATAACCAAAACGGGTATGAATGTCATTCCTATGTCTACGGATGAAGACTTGGAGGCTAGGATAGTTTAAGTTGCTTGCCCCAGAAAACACTGTTACCGAAGGAGGTGACCCAGATGCAAGCCCAGGTCTCCTGCTATGACACCATGACAACATGACTTCTCCTAAGCCCATTATATATGACTTCCATTATAGTGAAACATTTGGAATAATTTTTAGGTGACAGAATTGTTTACAACGGAAATAGACATCCTGAAGAATCAATATTAAATCAAGAGGGTATCAGTTGGATGGCGTTATGATCCTGGCCCCACCAAAGGCATTCATTGGCAGGGTTCTTTCTGTGTGTTTTTTAGGAACAGCACTGACACCTTTGTTACAATGATATTCTCAGGATGGCGATGTCTTGGGGGCATTTCTCTGGAATAGCACCTTATTAATCACTAATAGAGTCCTGGCTTTCATTTTAATCATGTGTCCAGACATCGAGGGGAAAGCTGCAAATTTAACCTTCCAGATTCTGCCAACTTTATATCCTGTTATTAAAATAACTCCTTTCTGGAGAGGTACCATGAAAGCAGAAAAGAGGACTCTCCTGGCTGCAAAATAAGGTGGAGGGATTTTGCCACTTTTGCCTGAGGCTTTTCCTGGCCCTCCCTCATTTAAACACACATGCTCCCTTACAACCTCCTTTGATTTACACGTCTGCCGCTCAACTGTTTTGAAAAGCTGATGTTGTGGAATCCTTAAGTCATCTGTGACCTAGGTCACTAAAGACAGGAGCAATTTAGTAAAAGTATTAATTGAAACTCTCCTGACAAGCCCTGCTCCTCCGGATAAAGTTACACATCAAACCCACACAGGCCGCTGGGCTATTCTGAGCAGTCTGAGATTTTCAATATCTCATAAACAGGCCCCTCAATCACTACAATCTAATAAGGCTATAATCATCATTGACACTATAATGATTAAAATGAATAAAACCCATTAAGAAAAGTCATGTTGAGTTATTAAAAGTTTCGCTCTGCGTGATATGTAATCTTTTATCCATTTTTTATGATGAAATCTGTAACCATCTATCCACAAAAGACCATTAATTTACTGCTCTGTGGATGTTACCATGCTCTTTAGTTTAACAGCTTATCATTGATTTCTTGAGGGAGATATTATATTTGGAGAAATACACATGGAACAAAAGCCCGAATGTTGCTGTAAATTTCCCACTGACAGGATGATCAAAGTATTTTGGCCTGGTGCGCAGCCCGGGGCCAGCAAACAAGTTTTCTAGAACAGAGAGAGCCCTCCAGCTACCAGGCAGCAGATACATGTTTTCAGGCATTGCAAATGCTTCTAAGGAAAGGTCATGTGCGCAGAGGGGGGGCGAAACAATAAAATGTCCATTAACTGGAGCCTAGTTAACTGGCTTATTGGCATCTATTAGAAACAAATTGCAAACAAAACTGATCCTATTATAAACTTCTCCTCATCCCTCCATCAAGGGCAGTCTCTGATTGGCTCAGAAGCAACCCAACAAATACAACGCCCGCAGATCACTCCTTTATTTGCAAGGAGAAGATTGGGTCTTGGCCAGCAGCAGCCTACAACTCTGATCAGCAGAGAGCTACAAATTTGGGAGGGGTACGTGGCCCTGCACAGCAGAAAGAACGCTGGAGAGGCAACGAATGTATTCCTGCCCACATTCTTTCACCCAGGACTTTTTTTCTCTAAGCAAACAGCAATAAAAAAATCTGAATGGAAGAATGTGTACAGAGTGCTGAGCTAAGTGGTGGGGGAGCCTGATCCTTAATGTATACTTTTGCTCACAATAAACCCTGCTCCAATATCTTTACTGCCCATCTCTTATTTAATCTTATTAACAGTCAAACCTAAAAAGATTCTGTGAAGCCAAGGAGCTTGGCTTTGAAGGCGTATTGTCTTTGAAGGCGTTCTTCATTTTTCCGGAGATGATTAAGAAATCTGTTTGCCAGCCTCTGTCTGAACAGACTTGCCAGGCTTCCCCAGCAGGTAATGACAAGGTCCCGCAAAACAAGAGGAAAATGGTTGCTTTACGTTTTATCAGATTTCCTCATTTTCCAGATTTGCTTCCCTCATTGAAATCCTGCTCGGTTGTTGTTGGGGTTTTTTTTTTTTTCTTCACTTCATCTAAATTAGGTTATAAACGTCATCCCCTAACATGCCATCTCTTTTACTAAGGGAAGCCCGACTTTACTAAAATAATCAAATATTCTTTATGATCCTCCCTTTTAAAAGAAAACAGCAAATTCCATTTATAAGGTTGAAGTATAGTTCAAAGCATGGCGAACAGACACTGATTTTTATCAATCTTGGGAGAGTTAATTTAAAATCTACACCACTCTATCATGTAAGACAAAAATGGTTGCTAGATGAAATTAAAAGTCAAATTCACCGAGAATAAAAGGGAAATCATTCTTTATATAACACATCATTAACCTGTGGAAATAACTGCTTCAGGGCATGATTGAGGCTAACAGCTTAGTAAAAATTTTTAAGTGATGTAAAACTTCCCCAGATCAAAATGGCATTAGCAACTGGTAACACTATCAATCCTTACATTTCTGTATGCACACTCATCTCGACTGAAGTCAGGAAGACATTTCACTTGTCCTCAACACACTAACAATAAGTCGACGAGCTATAAACGCAGCAGTATCCAGTGCACAGACAATTAGCTTTCTCTGCTGTTCTCAAACCTTCCTCTCACCCCTAACTATATTCATGTCAACTACGGTACAAAGGGCATATGGCACTATTAGTCTATTTCTGTGTGGCAAATCTTTTTTCCCCCTCCCTTTTTCGGGGTGGGTCAAGATATAATGCAGTATAAATGTTCATTTGATCATGTCCAAAGGCCTTAAGAGAAACACAAAATCATTTAAACTTTCCAATAAAAAGGGACTGCTATTTAGAAGAAGATTGTGTGTGTGTGTGTGTGTGTGTGTGTGTGCGTGTGTGCATAACACAAAGTAAAATAAATAAACCAGAGTAAGGGATAAGGAAATAAGGAAGAAATCACTTCAGCACATCAAAGAAGGCTTCTTTCAGTGCATCTTCAGAGAAAGTGAAATTGACTGTTAAAATACCTATAAAATTTTTAAAGACATTCATGAATTTTAATTTATCATCATGATATTAGACATATAGGCCTTTCTAACCATGGAAGCCCTGAGAATTTTGTGACATGAAAGTTTTCCTGGTGTTAATTTGAGCCTTTAATGAATTACAACCTTTTTGAAGGGGGTTGTTTAACTGCCAAAAAAAAAAAAAAAGGTTGCACAGAAATGATGAAAAAACAAGACTTGCTGCAGATTTTAGTGAAGCTGCATCTCCGTAAGCAGTGGTTCTAGAATGATGAGTCAGCACTTCTGTGATTACAGGTGGAGAGAGCAATAAAATCTTGCTGAGTTTAGTTATTGAAATTATATGGTTTCATAAATAGTATAATGTTGTTCTCAGCGGGTAAATGTTATATTTTAATGCCACCCGTATTACAACACATACAAATTTTCGAGCTCAAGGTCAACAGGGCCTCCTTCAATATGAACAGATGGAGTCCAGCTCTAAAGTTGGAGAGGAATGATTCAGGCTCTCAAGTGATGAGGGTGTGGAGAGACAACTGAGATCACAATAACTTATCAGTTAGGAGAGGAAACTATTTTTCTGGTAGGCCATTGGAAACGTGTACAGGCATGAGCTAGTTAGAAGTTGTATGGGCGACCTTTGGTTTCCAGCCTTAACTATGTTAAAACACAAGTCATGGTGCTCCTTAATCCACGTCAGATCAATACACCCTGTTTCAGCCCGGACGTTGGAGGGCGGGTGACACATTTGTACATCTTCATGACCTCCTGAACTTCTTAACTTAAGATAAAAAGTTAGGTGGGACTAATTTTGCTTGGGTTGCTCAAAAATGAGCTTTGTTTCATTGAAAAACCTATCCCCTCGCTGGAATCCTTCCAAGTGTTTTCCCTTGAGTCTCCTTGAGTCTACTGCCAAGACCGAGGCAGATATTTTCTCTTCTTTAAATGGCATGTGTGGCTCCTCCTTAAAAATCTCTCTCATGGGGGCAGCTGGGTGGCTCAGTCAGTTGAGCGACTGACTTTGGCTCAGGTCATGATCTCACGGTGTGTGGGTTCGAGCCCTGCGTCGGGCTCTGTGCCGACAGGTCTCCCTCTGTCTCTCTCTGTCTCAGAAATAAATAAACATTAAAAAAAATGTTTAAAAAATCTCTCTCATGTATGGGCCACTTCATAGTTTACGAAGCATTCTCCCCTGCGTCAAATTTTATTTAATCCTCACAGCAAACTTTGAGGCAGACAATATCTCTGTATTACAGATGATGAGAACAAGGCTGAGAAGAGCCAATTCATTACCTAAGGGCAAACTGGAAATTGCTGAGGCCAGAGAACAAATTTGGGTCTTCTGTCTCCAAATCCATTCCATTCCCTACCACTCCAAAGTTTATGTTGGGAATTATGAACACTACATGGTGTATGGTAGCCATTTTTAAGTCACAACGTGGTAGTTTATCGTTGCTAATTCTTTTATGGATTATGTTCTTTACCCATAAAACACCACAGCAGGAAGTGTTTGAGAACTGCTGTATGCGTTGGGGCGCCTGGGTGGCTCAGTAGGTTGAGCATCCAACTCTTGATTTCGGCTCAGGTCATGATCCCAGAGTCATGGGATTGAACCTTGCGTCGGGCCCTGTGCCGAGCGAGCATGGAGCCTGTTTAAGATTCTCTCCCCCACTCTTGTACTCTCTCTCTTTCTAAAATGAAAATAAAAATAAATAAATAAATAAGTAAACAATTTTTAAAAGAAAAAGAAAAGAGCTGCTGCTCTCACTCTCTTACAAACAGTATGAGAGATGGTAACAGATTTGACTGACGGTTCACCCCACGATTACCTTCTCTGCCTTTCCTGGCTGAAAGAGCCTTGATTTTGTCTGGGGACCATGCTTCCTCTATACATTTCACAGGGAAAGCCTGATTAGACCAGGCCAATCAAGGCAATACCGTCTTTCTCCAGGAATTGGTTTAAGAAAGTCCATGGCCTTGGGGCGCCTGGGTGGCTCAGTCGGTTGAGCGTCCGACTTCAGCTCAGGTCACGATCTCACAGACCGTGAGTTCGAGCCCCGCGTCAGGCTCTGGGCTGATGGCTCAGAGCCTGGAGCCTGCTTTCAGTTCTGTGTCTCCCTCTCTCTCTGCCCCTCCCCCGTTCATGCTCTGTCTCTCTCTGTCTCAAAAATAAACGTTAAAAAAAAAATTAAAAAAAAAAAAAAAAAAAAAAAGAAAGTCCATGGCCAATGAAACCCGTGAAAAAGTCTACCAGAGGTCTCTTGGGAAGGTTTTCTTGATTAAAAAGAAGAAGAAGCACTAAGAAACACTCCTCCACCTTTACCTTGTCACGTGACCGTGAAGTGAGCTAGCCTAAGGAAAAGGCCAGACTACTGACAATGACAGATGATAGGACCCAGCTGGGTCCTTGATAATGAGTTGATGGTGTCACCAGCTCTAGAGTCACTATGCCTCAGGACTTTTTGTTAAATCGGAAAATAAAATGCCCTTATTGTTCAAGATGGTCGACTTGGAGTTTTTCCATTACTTGCAGCCAAACATCTAACAAAATTTGTACAGGTGAATACGTTGAATACATTTCCCAATGCAAGCACGATTAAAGGTGCACTACGACCAGTTGAATGTGTTTTATATTGTCTAACCAGTATAGGGTACTACTATGTTTGGAAAGGGCTCCAGCTTTCCTGAAAATACACTTTATTTTCCCAAATGAGAATCCTCTTCTATTTAGATCAGAAATTACCTGAAGGCCCAACACAAAATCATCTCAGTATTTTAATAGTAACAGGTGATCAAACATGTGGAGATTAGAATAATGAATATATTAGAAACCTCTTGGTTGAAAGCTTTGGATAATGCATGCAGTCTTGAAAAACCATTATGATTCTCCATGTTACAATGGAGAGAATTCTTATGTTGCCAGGCCAGACTGTATCACTGCCTCTGTTAACCACGCAAAAACGTTTGTGGTAACTCACAGAGTCCCCAAAACAATGGCTAAAATGAGCCAGGCTCAAAAACAGAACCAGAATTTATAGTCATGCTGAGAAAAACGCTCTACTATGCCTTCCTTGTGAGATGTAGTAATATAAAAAGAATACAATGTAAACCATTCTTCAGGGAGAGAGTAACAAAGAAGTAAAATAAAAATGGAATGGTTTCACATCTAAGACCCAAGCATCCTCAAATATGTCAAATTACTCCCAGTGAAGAACACCTTAAATCAAAAGTACTACCGACACATCTCTGGAAATTCGATTCATTTGAGGTAAAGATAATTTCCCCTACCTCCTGTGTAGCCTAGATCAATATTTCTCAGAGCCTATTAGATATTAACCGATGTGTTACCCTTCCCTCCCCCAAGAAGGAGGGTCTTGGTTGGGTTCCCTCAGAAATAGGGCCTGAGTCAAAGATTAAAAGGCAAATGGTTTACTTAGGAAGTGGTCCCAGGAAGCACCAATAGTGGGTGGGGAAGAGAAGGAAGCCAATATGGAGTGCTTTGGTAGGTCAGTTACCGCTCCCAGCAACTGGAACCCAGCCTTCCTGGGGAACTCTGGGAGTACTGTGGACCATGCCTCCATTTTCTAAATGAGGCACACCTGAGGAGCATATCTGCCAACTCCCCATCTATCTTTGGTTGAGCACTGCTTTGGGGGACATTAATTCTCTTGTTCTTTCGGCTTGCCTGTTCAAAGAAGAAGGGGAAAAAAAATCCTGCAAGGCAAAGAATTACAGACCCAACTCATATTTTCATTCCAGGCTCTGTCATAAGTCATTGGCTAGCCAATGAATTGTCCACTCTGAGTCAGGTGGCCACCCTTGATCTAGGTGTGCTAGGAGGCTGGGAAGGTTCACATTGCCCTTGTGAAAGATGAGCTGGGACAGCTCCTTGGGGATTTTATTTGGGAAACATGGAGAAATATAGGCAATTAGCAGCAGAGGAGACTTAAAGGGTATATAAAGAAAGAGAAGCCATGAAATCATGGTGGAATTATGACAGGGAGTCAGAGTAGGGGCCGTGTGGGGTCTTGGCAAGCTGAAGTCATAATTAAGCCAAAACCATGAGAAAGCAAAAACTATGGATTTTTTAAAGGATAAAACAGATGAAAAGAGTAAGTGCTTTGGAGCTAGTTCTAATCAGAGACAAAGAGGAACAGGTACCCAGAGTGCAGAGGCACATCATTGGTGGAGCTCCAGAGTAAGGCTCCAGAGACTCCCGGCCCTCGGGCCATAAGGGGCACCTTGGATCTAGAAGAGTCCTCAAGTTCCGGACTTTGTGTGGTCTCGCCCTGTTTTAGCTTCATTCTTGGAATCCCATGAAGAGCCATGCTAACCCTTAAATAAACTGCTTCCTTCTTTCTTTCTTTCTTTCTTTCTTTCTTTCTTTCTTCCTTTCTTTTTTTTTTTTGTTTTGTTTTAATTTTTTAATGTTTATTTATTTTTGAAAGAGAGACAGAGAATGAATGGGGCAGGGGCAGAGAGAGAGGGAGACACAGAATCCAAAGCAGGCTCCAGGCTCTGAGCTGTCAACACAGAGCCCGACGCAGGGTTCGAACTCACGAACTGTGAGATCATGACTTGAGCCGAAGTAGGATGCTCAACCAACTGCGCCACCCAGGTGCCTCTGGATGAACAAATTACTTAAAATCTGCGGGCCTCAGTTCCCTCATTGATAAAATGAAACTAGTTAATGCCTAGTCTGCAGTATTATTTTAATGATGAAATAAAATACCTGAAACACAATAGGTTATAAATATTCATTCTCCTTCCCCTTAGAAAAGGAAAAGAAGTCTGCATTGTCTATGTCTCTCTAAATCTGGTTTATAAACTTGTAACGTAATCAGGATCGGGATGGGATAGAATTCGGAAATTTTATTTATTACATTTCCTGCGTAGTAGACGTAAGTGCATAAAACCAGCTCGACTCACAGAATCCCTGGGTGGTAGAATCAGAGGAACTTCAGATATCATCCCCGCTCCTTATTTTTTGGGTGAATAATCCAGGACCTAGAGAGATTATCTGATGTGTCTAGGGCACACAGCCAGTTAGCAACACCAGCAGGAGGTCAACCTGGGTTGATTTCCAGACTTCCCATCCAATATTCTCCCCACCACAGCTTTTGGTTTTCTTACCCTTACATTAAGTTCTCCATTCAAAGCAAAATTCTGCCAGTGTTTGTTTTCCTTTTTGGTTTTCTCCACTGTAAATCAGGAAACACTTTTCCTAGTAGACTCACAGGCATGACTCTTGAACCTGGCATGCTCTCCCCATTCCTCAAAGTGCTCTTCTCATCTCCCGTCTTTCTCCACGCCCCTGTCACATCTAGGTGGGGGTCCCTTCATAACTGTGCTCTGTTATCACACCCTTCACACGGTGTTATGATTGTTGTCTCCTCCTCTTGACTATTCACTCCCTGAAGGCAGGGCTTAAATCTGGTTCATCAAGTACATTTCAGTTGGATGAATTGTTAAATGCATGTTATGGACATTGAAAGAGAAACTGTTGGAATAGGTTAAATTAATCTCAAATGTGGAGGTAAATGAGATGACCCTCAGATGTCAGTCTGATGACACCTCAGGAAATCCTTGCCGAGGATATGTAAATCAGAGGTCAATACGCTGACAACCTCTGAAGAACAATGGTCCAATCTACCCAAGGTCCCTAAAGAAGGGACAGTGTGAAAAGCCCCAGATCTATCAGTGAGGTGATGTGGAGAGTCATTTCCCTGTTCTCTGTGTCACCCTCCCCATCTGTATGGGGCAATGGGTGGTTACCTTAGATTATTTTTAAGGTCATTTTTAGCTCTAAAACGGTAAGATACTATCTTCTAAGTATACTTAATTAAATATAACCCCGCTAAAGGTTATGAAACTTCATTGTTGCTCTCAGACCAGATGTCAAAGAATTTACCTAGATTAACACACAGCATGCTTCATAATAGCCTCTACTCTGAAGTTAGAAGCACCAGTTAGGAAAACAGAAATCTTCTGAAATCTTAGAACAAAATACATATCATTTACCCTTCTCTTTTTAGAATCATTATTTCGATTTAAAAACATATAAACATAAATGGCCTTTCTATCAATTCATTCATTTACTGTATTAAAGTTTCCTCTGTTAACAGTTTGGCATTTGATTCTCCAAGAAAGCCAAGAAGGAGTCTGTATGTGGCCAATGATACTAACACGTCCCTGTATTAAGAAAAAAAAGAAAAAAGAAAAAAGATTCCCTAGCGTGCAGAACCCAGGTTTCATTTGTCTTTCTAACATGAATTTTTGTGACTCTTTTAAGAATGGAAAGAGAAGGAGGCAGCTGGGTGGCTCAGTTGGTTAAGTGTCTGACTTCACTCAGGTCATGATCTCACAGTTCATGAGTTTGAGCCCCACGTCAGGCTCTGTGCTGACAACTCGGAGCCTGGAGCCTGCTTCGGATTCTGTGTCTCCCTCTCTCTCTGTCCCTCACCCGCTCACACTTTGTCTCTCTCTCTCAAAAATAAATAAACATTAAAAAAAAATTAAAAAAACAGAATAGAAAGAGAAGGCTAACTATAATCAACCACCATTTTGGTTTCAAAAATTTGAAACAAAATCATGTGCAAAAAGCATGGCGATTTATAGCCCGATGATTCCTGCTCCAAGGAGGAATAGAGAATTCTCTTTCTAAAGTGGTTAGCCAATAATCCCACCAACAAGAGAGCTGTATGTAAGTATATCTTGGAAGCTGCCCTCTCACCATATACATAAGTACATGAACTCAGTTATGCAAAATGCCTTTATATTTCCCTTTATTATTTTCAAGAGTGATCCTAAATTGGGTAGGGAGTAAGAATCAAAAGGTGGAAATTCTTTAAGCATATATATTTAATAGGTGAAGCCTTAGAATATCAAGCAGTTTGAGAAATAGGAGCTTTTCTAGAAGCTATTGAACCATGAGGCAGTTAATGAGTGAAGAAATGTCATTGGAATTGAGCAAAAAATATTGTGTAATAAGATCTCCATTTCTCTAGGGCAGAGCTAATGAATTAATTAAACTAAAACTCAGGAAAGATCTGCTTAACACAGGTATAGCTACTGATAGTCCCTTGGTAGTTTTTGAAAACCGGGAACTGTCCTCCATAATAATATTAAAAGGTGATCTAAGCCTGATGACTCAGATCTAGTGGAAGCTAAACCAGAAAACTTGTGTGAGATGAATAAAGGCATTGACAATTTCAGCATGTGTGCATTTTGCCAATTTGTATATTGAACGTCCTATGTAATCTTTACTATTATTTCATATACATCCTATATCGAATTGAAAATTGAACTGAAGGGACACCTGGGTGGCTCAGTCAGTTGAGTGTCTGATTTCAGCCCAGGTCATGATCTCACAGGTCGTGGGTTCAAGCCCTGCGTAGGGCTCTGTGCCGACAGCTCAGAGCCTGGAGCCTGCTTCACATTCCGTGTTTCCTTCTCTCTCTGCCCCTCCCCTGCTTGTGCTCTCTATTGCTCTGTCTTTCTCAAAAACAAATAAATATTAAAACAAACTTAAAAAAAGAAAATTGAACTGAAAAGGATTCCTTATATTTGCCGTGTGTGTGTGTGTGTGTGTGTGTGTGTGAGAGAGAGAGAGAGAATGGAAAGATGAAAAAAGGACAAGCATTTACTTGAAAACTTACACCTAAGCTATTATGAATTTAAAAGAATTTTTAGAAATCCACAATCTTGAGCAAAAGAAGTCAAACACAAAAGATATCCTAATATTCCATTTATACGAAGCGCTATAACAGGGCAAACAAATCCATGTTGTTAGAAGTTAGGATTGTGGGGGGCACCTGGGTGGCTCAGTTGGTTGAACTTCGGACTTCGACTTCGGCTCAGGTCCTGATCTCACAGTTCATGGGTTCAAGCCCTGCATCGGGCTCTGTGCTGAACGCCTGCTCAGAGCCTGGAGCCTCCTTCAAATTCTGTGTCTCCTTCTCTCTCTGCCCCTCTTCCACTCACACCCTGTCTCACTCTGTCTCTCAAAAATAAATGAATGTAAAAAATAAAAAACTTTCAAAAATAAATAAACATTAAAGAAATTAAAAAAAAAAAAAGGAAGTTAGGACAGCAGTCACAGTGTGGAGGGAGTGATGAGTGGGAGGAAGGCAGCACTGGGGACCTCCAGGATGCTCTCTATTATCTTCTGAACGTGCTGGCTACATAAGGATGTTCAGTTTGGAAAAGTTCATCAAGGTATACACTTGGGACATGTGTACGTCTCCTTCCGTTGGGCCAGAAGCAGATGCTGAGACACGGAGGAGTGTGCAAAAAGTTTCTTGCAAGAGCAACATTTGTGAGAGGTGAGGGGGAGAAGCAGGGCTGGGCAGGGAGAGCTCTCAGACCTCCCGCAGAGCCCACAAAAATCCTGTCCACTCATCTGGAGCGCCACAGCGGATGCCACTCATGGCGGGGAGCTCCCTGGCAGGAATGACGGACGAGGCCTTTGTAAGAAGTCTTGCTCAGTCACTGGCTGGGGTGGGGCCCCCTTGGGAAGAGCGTGACTTCAGCTCAAAAGCAGACCTCAAGGTGTTAAGAGTCACAGGCTGTCGGCTAACCATACTCCCGGCAACTGGGAAAGGAGTTTTTTCTTTACAACAGTTTTTCTGGGGGGACGCCTGGGTGGCTCAGTCAATTAAGCCTCCGACATCAGCTCAGGTCATGATCTCACGGTTGGTGAGTTCGAGCCCCGCGTCGGGCTCTGTGTTGACAGCTCAAGAGCCTGGAGCCTGCTCCAGATTCTGTGTCTCCCTCGCTCTCTCTCTGCCCCCACCCCTGCTCATGCTCTGTCTCTTTCTCTCTCAAAAATAAATAAATGCCAAAAAAAAATTTTTTTTAAGTTTTTTTAAAGTTTTTATCTTAATCACCCAGTGCTCATCAGGACAAGTGCATTCCTTAATCCTCATGACCTATTTCACCCATCCCCCCACCGACCTCCCCTCTGGTAACGGTCAGTTGAAATGATTCTTTCTTAAAGGAGGTTTAGTGCAAGGGGTGGATTGTGGATATATATTAACTATTAATAATGTGATATATAGATATGTGATTACATTTCAATAAAAAGGCTTTTCAAAAAAAAAAAAGAATGTACCACCCACCGTAAGTGTTCTCAAAGTCTAATCACACAGAATCCCGGTGTTACACAAGTTACATCAAAGTTCTCCACTAAGGAAAATTCAAAAGATTATGACTTTTTCCACTTTCACAGAACAAAAACAGCGTGTCCATTTTTCTTATTTTTAAGTTTTTATCTCCAACCCTTCCTAAATCTTCGACACATGCTACCACATGTCTGTACAAGAATCCAAATGAGGTGGCATCTGAGTTATCACAAAATTATACATAAGTTCGAAGACCAACAAAACTACTTGGAAACAATGGACGTTGTAACTATAAGGAACCCACAAAGCCTCAATACCTTGACTACCTGCCGCTGGGAAGCAAATGATCCAACTTCAAAGGTCACAACCAGTCGTAGTGCTGTCTTATGGCTCCCCGGGTCTCCTGGACACTGTATTGTGGTCCCTCATCTTACAGAACTTGGAGAATAAGTTCTTTACTTATTCCCTTTAGCCCAGTTTGAATTGTACCTGCAAGCTTCGTCTCTGTTTCTGCCCACATGGGCGTCATCAGTCTGCCTATATGGGTACCAGAGACACCCCAGGCCTAGATCTTAATCATGGTTTCTGTATTCCAGCACACGCACACGCACGCACACACACACACACACACACACACACATGCACGCGCATTTTTCCAACCACCTTTTCTGTACCTTCCCTCTCATAACCTCTTACCCTCACATCATGCTCTCTGCCTAACCCGACCTGGCCTGTTTCCCAGACCAGACGCCTCTAGGCTTGTCCTGCCTTGTAGCCACTCTAGTGCTAAAATATGTTAGGCATAAGAGCATTTTTAGAGGTTCCGAATAAAAGCCGTGTATGTGTAGCAGGGCACATTTGTATAAAGTCTTCTGATGATAGGATGGGATAGCAATCATCTGAGAATCGATCATATCGTTAGAAATACTTTCAAGTACAATGAAGAGTATTAACAGTCATTTACCTGTGAGGTCACTGTATCCTAAGCCCATAAGATTTCAGTGCTAAAAAACTCCGGTAAACATCTTCGTAAATGACCAATAGCAGGAGACATTTATTATTGTGGCTATACAAAAGCCATCTCTTTTGTTTGGATAGAGTATCCCTGTTTCCTTTTGGAGCCTTACCTTCCTGTCACAGTAGGCAGCTGTTTGTTTTATTTTAGAATGAGAGAGGGCATGCATATGAGTGGAGAAGGGGCAGAGAGAGAGAGAAAGAGGGAGAGTCTCAAGCAGGCTCCATACTCAGCATGGAGCCTGATGTGGGCCTCCTTCCCATGATCTGAGCCGAAATCAAGAGTCAGACACTCAACTGACAGAGCCACCCACGCGTCCCAGGAGACAGCTTTGATTAGGACTGTCAACCGAGGCACGCTATGTTCCCAAACCAAGAGAAGAACATGTAGTTCAAGCTGGGCCAATCAGGATCCAGGGATTTTCCACCTTTAGTAGATGGACATAAGAATAGGAAAATAAAACAGCTGGAGGTCTTCTGTTACAGAATGGTATCCTGACAGAACGGTCAAAGAGTAACAGCATATTCGCCCTCAGGAGCTACTGTTCTCTCCTGATCTAGTTTTTCAAGGAAAAGAACAATCCTCAGTGAAAACATTTCAATGAACTCCACCACTGGACAGGAAGGGTGAGAGAACTATAAAGAAATGGTCTCCATTAGGATCAGGCACAGCGTGAATTTATTGATTCAACAAATATTTATTAAATTTACTGAGACTTATCCTCTGGCCACGATAGAGGAACAGGGACCCAATTTGCCCTCTGCCTGAGACAAACAAACAAAAATGCAAAATACAGTTTCCAAGACATTGAACATAAGACGATGAAGAGCTGTGGTCCCTGGAAGAAGGGAAACATACAAGGTGAGCCCTGCAATTACTTTGGTCTCCTACCTGGAGAGCTTCCAGGCTGTGGCATAGGGAGGGGGAAACCAGGAAAAGACCCGTGCTGGGGAAGGCAGGGAGCACAGGCAGGCCAACGCAGCTGGGACACACAGGACAGAGCATCCGGGAGGAGAAAACTGCACAGGGGACTTCACAGATTCGCAGAGTAGTTGCCCTGAGTCTTCAGCTAAGTGCTGATAGTGTCTGTGGATGAGGAAGCCAACTGAGCCTGGGAAAAGAAACACCTGGAAGGACTAGAGGAAACATCTCTAGGAATTGTTCAGGGCCAGGAAGAGTTCCTCTTCCCACCAGCCAGAGTGGAAAACCTCACAATTCATGGGGCATTTAGTAGAGGAGTCCCTGAAGGAGGGAGTGGGACAGAAAAAAATATTTGAAGAAATGATGGATGAAATATTTCTAAATGTCATCACCCATAAGTCAAAGATGCTCCACACCAAGCCCAACAAACTCAAAAACTATTTCAAAGTGTGCAATAATCGAATTATTTTAAAACAGCGATAAAGAGAAAAATCTTAAGATCATACAGAGAATATGGTAAATATAAAAAATTTTTATTAAGAACACAGGTATGTTCCAGTGCTTAAGGCATCCTTCCTTCCTTCCTTCCATTTTTCCTACCTTCCTTCTTCCCTCTCTCTCTTCCTTTCCTCCTTCCCCGCCCCCCCCCACCCCACCCATTTCTTTCTTTCTTCTTTTGAGAATATAAGTCTAAGAGAAATTACATACATTTTCACTTTGAACCTCTGGTTCTTTGGATTCCAAGGACACATGATAGAAAAAATTTTTTTTCATTAATCAGACACTCTTTACCTTGACGGAACTTATGGTCTCGAAATTTTTATAAAATACTCCATGTTCAAGCTTTCAGACTTCCACTTTTTTTTTCTTGAGGATGCCTATTGCCAAGTACTCCTAAACAAATGACAAAGATGAGCACATAAAGTCATGTACAGATAAAATGCCACAAGTGAAAAATAAATTTTTCATCATTACAAACATGATCTGAAGGGAAAGAAACTCTGAAGCTGACTATATTCGGCGATTATACTCACAGAGAGGAGGAGAAGGGAGGAGTGAGAGTGAGGAGAAGGAAGATTTCCAACGTCAAGGCTTTTGACATTTTTAAAAGTATAAAATCTAACATTTGTGAGTGAGGGTGTGGGCAGGGGCAGGCAGATTTTAAAGGTGAATCTGCTGTCATCATCCACTTCACAAAATATATCCAAAGATTGCTTTAGGCCAGATATACTGAATTGCTTATGCAAAGCCCTGTAACGATGTCAGAAATGTTCCATTTGGACGTTCAACATAGAATGTGCTGCGTGTTGTAGAGGATGTGAGGCAAGCTACTCGGTATGTGTTTGGATTACGTCAGCGCAAAGCCTCGACGCCATCTTTTCCCGTAGCCTCTCTGTGTCTCTTTCCTTTTCACCTGTTCCTTTCCTTTGCAATTACTGTGGCCATCCCTTGAAAAAGAAAGAACAAAGCGTGAACGTAAGGAGACTTTCTGTTCTCTTTGGTTGTGCTACAACTCATATCCTTCAAGTGACCACTGGAGACTTTGCTGCCATATATTTAAATCACCCTAGGCCTTAGCTAGGGACGGATTTATCATGAAACTTTTATAATAGAGAGGGCCACAAGGAACAGAGTGCTTTTAAATGTCTCCTTTCCTGCAGGCAGGCGACAATTCCACTCTGTGGTGAGTGCCTGCTGCTTTACTATTACACTCAGAGATTTTTATTGTGAGAGGAAAATATTATGGATGAACATAAAGTTTTAGTATTTGGGATGGTTGGATTGCACACCAGGTAGTAAGATCGCTTTTTTTTTCTATCTTTAATTTATTTTAAGATCAGTTATATTTAATGTTTCTGTTTCTAGCTCGTTCCCAGGCCAAGTGAAAAAGAGAGTTGTAGGAAACCTGGGTAGTTTGAGTTCAAAGGAATTGTTTAGCCCAGACTTCCATCCAGAATATAAGTCCACTCCATTGCGTTCCTAATAACACCAACCTTCTCAAGAACGGGGATAGTATTTGGGGTTTATGTGAAAAGATAATCCAGAATCTGTTGAGAAGGAAGGGCTCTCCCAAGTAACAAAAGAAGAGGATCACAACATAATGACTGGCAAGCACGTGATCGCTGCAAAGCGTTGTGCAGGCTGTGCACTGCATAAATCACAAACTACAATGACTGATGTCCCCTAGAATGCACAGTATACAACCTGAACAAATTACATGGCCGCCCTCAGCAAGAGCAAAGCGGAAATTTAAAACACAGCAATAGGACTGCGCATAGGATTAGGAACTCAAGCAAAGAGCCTGAGTAAAAGAGTCAAAGCCAAGAATAAATTTCAGATTTGGATGATGTGTGTAGATATTCACAACAGAGGCATAATAAGTCTTTGCCTCATTCTAGTCCGTCATGGCTTTTCATGTATTTACCTTAGTATAGTTTCCATGATCCTCATTACCCAACCCAGACGTGTGATCCTTATGACCATCCTATTTTCCTTTTGTTCCCTCTCATGTTCTCTCTTCTTTCAACTCCCCACTGTGCTGACTCTACCCACAGAACCCCATCCTTTGGGACTCCGGTATGAATATATAACCTTAAAGATGGGCATGCCAAAAAAAAAAAAAAAGTCAAATAATTCTGCTTCTAGGAATTTTCTTACAGGAAATAGTCTTTAGTAGTACTAATAAGGCTGACAATCTAAAACAACATAAATGTCCAACTACAGCAAATAATTTAAATAAACTGTTATTGTTGTACAATGGAGTACTAGGCAGTCATTTAAAATTATTTTGTAAGGGACACCTGGCTAGCTCAGGTGAAAGAGCATGTGGCTCTTGATCTCAGGGTTGTGAGTTCAAGCCTCACATTGAATGTAGAGATTATTTAAAAATAAATAAGATCTTTACAATAAAATAAAGTGATTTTGTGGAAAAAAATCTTAATGATGTAGAAAGATGCTTACGATGTGAGAGTGAGTTTAAAAATAAGATTACACGGGCGCCTGGGTGGCTCAGTCGGTTGAGCATCCGACTTCAGCTCAGGTCATGATCTCGAGTTCATGGGTTCGAGCCCCATGTCAGGCTCTGTGCTGACAGCTCAGAGCCTGGAGCCTGCTTCGGATTCTGTGTCTCCCTCTCTCTCTGCTCCTCCCCTGCTCATGCTCCGTCTCTTTCCGTCTCTCAAATATAAAATAAAACATTAAAAAATTTTTTTAAAATAATATTACAATACTGTATGACTGTAGCCATTTTTAAAAACCCTATCTAAGCGTAAGACAAAAGGCTTGAACAATATACATGAAAATGTAAGCACGTTCTGCGTGGTACAATTAATTTTAATAATATTTATTGTGAAATTGTTTTTTCCCAATTGCAAAAGTAACATAGTTCTCATTGTACAAAAATAGGAAGAAAAGAGAAGCCTGAAGAAAAATATTTTATTTACTTATGATCCTAAAATCCAGAAAAAATAACTATTAATATTTTGGAGTATATTTTTCTGAGCTCTTTTAAAATTGAAAATAACTTTTTTCTTATTATAAAATAATACAGGGGCCCCTGGATGGCTCAGTCGGTTAAGTGTCCAACTTTGGCTCAGGTCATGATCTCACTGTTCCTGAGTTTGAGCCCTGCATCGGGCTCTGTGCTGACAGCTCAGAGCCTGGAGCCTGTTTCTGTGACTCCTTCTCTTTCTCTGCTCCTCCCCCGCTCACACTCGGTCTCTGTCTCTCTCTTTCAAGAGTAAATAAACATAAAATAAAATAAAATAAAATAATCCATATTCTCTCTTTTTTTTTTTTTTTTTTGTAGCACATTGGAAGAGGCCAACTGCTTCAGGATGAAACTGAACATCTCTTTCCCAGCTACTGGCTGCAAGGAACTCACTGAAGTGGACAATGACCATAAACTTCCTACCCTTTATGAGAAGTGTATAGGCACAAAAGTGGCTGCCGATGCTCTGGGTGAAGAATGGACCATTTGGTCATATGGTCCAAATCACCGAAGGAATGACAACCAAGGCTTCCCCATGAAGCAGGTGTCTTGACCCATGGCCATGTCCACCTGCTGCTGAGTAAGGGGCATTCCTCTTATAGACTAATGAGGACTTGAAAAAGAAAACACAGATCTGTTTGGGGTTACATTGGGGATGCCAAGCTGAGTGTTCTCAGCTTGGTCATTGTAAAGAAAGGAAATAAGGATATTCCTGGACTCACTGATATTACCTTGATATTACCTGATATTACTCACGATGTACCTTGTTGTCTGTGGTCCAGAATCCACAGACTTTCAGTCTCTTTAAAGAAGATGATGTCTGCCAGGATGTTGTAAGAAAGTTTCTACACAAGGAAAGTAAGAAATGTAGAACAAAGCACCCAAGATTCAGCATCTTGTTACTCTACATGCCTTGCAACATAAACATGGGTATACTGCTCTGGAGAAACAGCATACTCAGAAAAATAAGGAAAAGGTTGCAGAATATGCTAACCTTTTGGCCAAGAGAAGGAAGGAGGCCAAAGAAAAAAGCCAGGAACAGATTGCCAAGAGACAGGGGCTGTCCTCTCTGAAGCTTCTACTTTTTTTTTAAAATTTTTTAATGTTTATTTATTTTTGAGACAGAGGGAGACAGAGCATGAGTCGGGGAGGGGCAGAGAGAGAGGGAGACACAGAATCCCAAACAGGCTCCAGGCTCTGAGCTGTCAGCACAGAGCCCGATGCGGGGCTCGAACCCACGAACCGCGAGATCATGACCTGAGCCAAAGTCGGACGCTCAACCGACTGAGCCACCCAGGTGCCCAGAAGCTTCTACTTCTTTTTTTTTTTTTAATTTTTTTTTTAATGTTTATTTATTTTTGAGACAGAGAGAGACAGAGCATGAATGGGGGAGGGTCAGAGAGAGGGAGACACAGAATCTGAAACAGGCTCCAGGCTCTGAGCTGTCAGCACAGAGCCCGACGCGGGGCTCGAACTCACGGACCGCGAGATCATGACCTGAGCCGAAGTTGGCCGCTTAACCGACTAAGCCACCCAGGCGCCCCGTGAAGCTTCTACTTCTAAGTTGAGTCCAGTCAAAGCTGAGATTTTCTAAGAATAACAAATAAATAAGAATCAGACATTAAAAAAAAAAACATATTCAGTGTTGAAAACTTGAAAATACAGATGAGCAAAAAGGAAAACATTTATTGAATGATTTTTATTTTTTCTTTATTTTTATATTATAAATTTTCGATAACAAATATACATTACTTCTTAAGGAAAAAAAGTATTGATCATGCTTCTCATCTTTCCTCAGCTTCACCTGAGTCACAGGTTTTCAAGAAAGAAAATCAGTTGGTGTTAATGGCTGAAAACAGCTTGGTCTGAAAACCTCATCCATTTCAGCTGAGGCTTTCTGTAACTTCTATTTTATCCTAGGACAGGCAATAGCATGAAGTCTACAGAGGCACAAAAGCCACGGTGAAGAAGGAGAACTCCGAGGTCAAGTAGGACCAAAGATCCCAGAAACCACACTGCTGCAAGCTAGTCTTGGAGCAGAGCTTACAAGGGGTGAATTGAGATGGGACTTGAACTCTCTGGTGCCAGGATGAGTGCTAGTCATGCTTGCCAAAGATGTTGCCCTCTACCACAGAAATAAACGAGGCAAAACTTCAAATATGGCTGCCTGGTCCAGGTTGGTAAGGGAGGGCTCCAATCTCTGACTAGAGAACAGAATGAGCCCCATTTACAGGGAATCTGGGGTTCCATACAAAGTAACTAAGTGGGGCAGAGCACAATGAACCAGAACCCCATCACACGGGTTGGGAAGGCATGGGAGTGGTGTGTGGGTTACACTGGTACCCAGAGCTTGCCCTAGACCACTGGATACGGGACTTGGTTGGCTATGAAGACAATTATCCAATCATTAATTCATTCAATAAGTATTTATTGAGCTTCTAACAAGTATCAGGCTCTGTGCTAGGCGTCAAGGACACACAGTGAAAATGCACAGGTATAAAAGAGGAAGATAGATATGAAGCCAACGTGGGACGTGGGAATCGCACAAATAAACACAGCAACGGAGCACAGCAATTGCTCCAAACATGAATCACGATGCTCTAGAGTATACCAAGGGTATAAATTTTAGATTGGGAAGGGGTCACCAAGAAAGACTTTCTTAAAAAGCGATATTTAAGCTAAGACTCAAAGCCTGAGCAGGAGTTAGGCTGGTAAAGATTGGAAGGCAGCTATGCTCACCACTATACCACCAACGCTTTGCGAGTAGAGATTGGAAGGGAAAGCATGCCACACAGAAAAAGCAGCTTGGGTGAGAAGTCTTAGGACATGCATGGTAAGCAAGAACATACACAAGAGCCCCCAAACCAGCTAAGGATGGTTATACCAACCACCCAACCCTGGCTTACAGAAACCAGAGTTAGCTCCAAACCCCACTGGAGAGTAGGGGCTGTGACCTGAAGGGTAAGCTTTAGCCTGGTTACATTAATGGCTCCAGCCATGAGGAGCTGAGGTCAGAGGCACATTATGACTTTTGTGGACCCCATGCACTTTTGCTTTGTGGGCTGTCCTTCCATTAAAAATATATATTAAAAATTATATTTTATGAATGAATTAGTATAAAGATGAATACAATCCATGCTGGAATATATTCACTTTTTTCTTCTGATTAAAAAAAAAATTTTAAACATTTTTGTGGGCCTCTAAAAGTACCACGGGCCCTAGGCACTGTGCCTGCTATACTTACTGGATAAATTGGTCCTGGCTAAGGAAGGTGGAGGTAAAAGAAACAAGATGGACCTGACCCATCAACCCAAAGAAGTAAATATAATGAAATTTCTAGAAGCTCTCCAAGGATGTTGGGAGATACTGGGAGGTTCTTAGAAGTCTTCGTTTGACCTTCATTTGACAAATAACAAATAATCTTATCACATATTAGTGATATCCACTTACACTTCTGTAGTGCTTTTTGCATTTGTAAAGTATGTCTTCCCTCGACCTTTCATTTGAGTAAGTACGGTATGGATTATTTACCTACTCACTGGGCCAGACAAGGTTAAAGCAAGTGGTCAGTTACCTACGTCTCCCTGGGAGTCAAAGTGGTATCTGGCAAGACTGTGGGCTTTGAAGTCAAGTTAGATCTGGCTTTACTATTCTTCATCTACCAAGTCATGGTTGTGTGACCTTGGGCAAGTTGCTTAACCTCGCTGAACCTCAATTTCCTCCACTTAAGGAAGAATATTCACAATCACCTCAAAATATCATTGTAGGGCTTACATGAAATAAGAGACCTCAGGCATCACTACAAATCAAAAATAGTTTAGGAATGTTTTATGGCTATTTGTTAAAGCTTCCTGAAGAAGGTTGGAACTTAGGATACTATCAAAACCACAGTATCTCTTGCTTACAGGGAGCAGCTAGATAGGGTGCATGTGTGTGTGCACATGCACCTGTACACATATAAGTTTTAGAGGAAAGACAAATAAAGAAGAGGAATAAAGCTGGAATTGAAAATCTGTGTCAGCCAGTGTCCCTGTGAGACCTGAGGTATAGACAGTTGGGGACTGGCTGCATGAGCTGACCCCCTCAAGTGCTGGCCAGATTGGAAATGGGTTTGGATTTCTTATAATCTTTGGAGGCTTTTGATGGTTGCAGATGAAAATGACTTCTGAACTTCTCCAAGTAGATTTCATGAAGTATATCTGGTAAATTACCAATAAAACTTAACTGAGTTCATCTCACGTCGGGATACTGTTAAAGCTGCTGTCATAAAACTCTCCTGATGAAAGAGTTTCTTATTGATTGCAATCATTATTGTCTCAGCCCGCCCAGCAAAAAGCAAATATGCATTACACCCCTTGAGAAAACACATTTCAGAACCACACCAATTTTATGAGAAAAGCCTAAGAGATGAAAGCATTTATTCAAAGTCCCATTGTGATTTTTCAGAAGGCCTATATCAACCAAGAAGGTCTCTATAATCCAGAAGATTCCAGAGCAGCATGCTGCTGTGGTGCATGCCTGGCCCAATCCATGTGGTCTGACTAGAAAGATATTCCCAAATTCAAGCAGACTAATTTGCTATTTTATACTATATTAACATTTCACATCTGTTAATTCAGCACAGCAACTATTGATCTGAAAATAAAATCAGTTCTTGCTTTCATATAACAAAGAAGAATTGCAGTTTATAATGAAGGAAATGCTCATACTTGATTGCATAATAGAAATCATTATGTTTCCATATTACAAAGGTACCTAATTAGCAAAGATTTTCATTTTCCCCTGATTGGGGCGGGTGGGCCATCACTATTGTAAGCACATAAGCTGTCCCTTAGGTGCATCAAAATTTGCATCTTGCAAATTCCTTTTGAAACAAGGCCTTAGAATGAAACAAAATATAGATTTGGTATGAGGTTTTGAAGAAGAGAGGGTACAGCAATCTGTTAAGTGACAATTGTGTTCCTCAGAAATCAACCAGGGAATTCTTCAGTTTCCCTGGATCTTCTCGACAATTTTTTACTCTGTCTGCATAAGAACATTCTTTAAATAATAAATAAGATGTTTTATATTTACTGTTCTGGAAGTCTTTACAGATCATCAAAAATTTAAGGTATACTATATATAATCCCAGAAGTTATGGTATAATTCAATTTGGAAATTAAATAATTTTTTAAATAAATAATAACATCCAGTTCTCATGCAAGTGTGGAAAAATTGGTACTCTCATGCATTGCTGGTTGCATGGCATCACCCATATGGAAAACAACACAATAATGTGTATCATTAACTGTACAAATGTTTAATATTCTTTGACTCAATAATCTGCCTTCTGGAACTCAATTCTATTACATCAGCCCCAAACAGGGCATAGGTGAAGATGGCCTGTGATATATCATTTACAGAGGTAAAAACTAAAAGTGGCCTAAGTGTAAATAATTAAAGCACAGGAAAAAATTCAGATGGTTTACCTGGCAACACTTGAGAGTTGTCAGAAAGACCTCTTACTTCATCAGCTAAGATAGTCTAAAACCTTACCAAATAAGATTAGAAGCTTTGTATCTATGAGTTTCCTATTCAAATGCAGTTCTTTATGAAAACAGAAAACAAATAGCAAGATGAGAAACATAAATCCAGCTAACTCAATAATTATATTAAATGTTAATGAACTAAACATTCCAATTAAAAGATAGAGACTAGCAGACTTGATTTTTTAAAAAATGACTCAATGACTCAACTATATACTGTTTACAGAAGACAGAGTTTAAATGTAAGGACCCAAAGAAGTTGAAAGTAAAAGGATGCAAAAAGATATTACAATGCAAATGCTAACCAAAAGAGAGTGGTGTGGCTATAAAATCAGACAAAGTAGACTCCAAGACAAGGAATATTACCAGAGATAAAGAGAAATATTTTATAATGATAAGAGGCAATTCATTAGAAAGATGTAGCATCCTAAATTTGTATGTGCTTATTAACGTAAACCTCAAAATACAGAATGCAAAATTGATAGAATTAAAAGGAGAAATAAATCCAAAATCATAAAGGAATAATTTTAGTCTTCGAGTCATAAATATATCACTGTTTAGCTCAGAATCATTTCTGAGATGGCTTATAACCTAGCCCTCAAGAAGTGGGTCACAGGGAAAGTCTCCTTTGATTCTGTGAGAAGGTAAAGGACAGGCTTTAGATTGATATGGCAATGGGAAAGATTGGTGGGGAGTTAGAGCAACAGGATAGTTCTAGGGTCTATAGGATAGAAAGTAAAAAAGGTGAACAGATTACAAAGAAGGGGTGGTGGGAAAATATAAATGGAACCAGAAAAAATATGATCTCAGTTTGAACACTATTTCAACCCTTAATGAGCAATCCTGGACGAATTTATAAATCTCTCTAATATTCTGACACCTATAAAAATGAAGAAAATAATACCTACTTATGTTTAATGTGGAAGTTAAACACACATGTGGTAAGTGCTGCAAAACAGTGTCTTTCCTTTCTCAAAGTTTCCTGATAGTGACTCTTGTACTCAAGGTTTCTGCAAAGAACCAGGAAATGAACAGGACAAGGATCCCAGGATCCAAATCATTATGGAAGAAAGAAAAATAATTTACCTAGTCCCAAGAAGGTACAGAAACCTTCAAAACAACCAGCGTCTAGGAGTATCTCTTGGGTGCTATTTCCTTTGACAAAGTGAAAATAGTTCCATGCTAGTCTTTAGTCTCTGTCATAAGAGATGTGCTAGTCATCTCCCTTCCTGTCTGCAGGCATATGCTATCTCAAGGAATTAAAACTGTCTCAAGAAATTTACTAAAATTTTAATTACCCAGGCTTTTGGCAGCCACCAGTTCACTGATTGACTTCCAGACAGAACAGGACCTCATAAAGGATTTCTTCAGAAGTTATATCCTTTTCTTCAAAATCTCCAGACAAGGCTGAATTCCTCCCTCCTTTCTTGTAAGTGCCTTTTATAGTCTCCTTTCTTATAATCAGAGAGTCCTTCCTGTCTTATCATATTCCTTAATATCTATGAAAAAGAAGACAGAGTTATAGTTGCAACATGCTATAGGGTATCAGAGGAGGGAGAGCCTTTCTATGCTTTGGGACACCAGGAAAAACTTAAACAAGTGTCATTTATTCATGGCCTTAAAGAATGGGCAGGGTTTTGAACCACATTGGAAGGGTATTGGAAATGAATCAAAGGCTGGATAGGGAAATGTGGAACCTGCTGGGGAGGAAGAGATGATGGTCAGAGCAATGGGGAAACAGAGGGAGGAGACAGAGATGAAAATGTGACACCATATTATGGAGAGCCCATCACACCAGAAAGAAGATTGATGGCTTTATTTGGTAGGTAATGAAAAGCAATGGAGGGTTTTGCTGATATATGTAGTCAGAGCTAAATTTTAGGAAGATTAATCTAGCAGAGAGATTTGAGGGGTTGGATGAAAGTAAGGATAAGAGATGAAAGATGGGTTAGGAAGTCCTTTCAACCATTTGGATAAAAGTTTCCCAAGAGCCCAAATGTCAATGAAAGCAATGGAAATGAAGACGAGGGGGAGAGTGTAAAGCCTTGAAGGTAGAAAGCATTTTAACTCATCTTTACATTCAGAACCTGGCTCTCAATAACTATTTTTTGAACTAGAGTTGTTATTACCTACAAGATTTAACAATAAAGAGGTGAAACAGAAAGATGAACTCAAAGAGATAATGTAAAAAAGAGAAAAAGAAAGAGACAGAGAGAGAAAAGTAACGATAATAATTATAGAGAGCTCTGTCTCAAGACTCAAAGTCTCTGACTCAGGCTCTTAAAATCACAACTTGCTAAAAAACTCTAAACACATGTTCAACTGATGGTAGATCAATCACGCTGTATCTTTGTGTCTAAGGAATATCATATTTGCTTGATCCTATTACCCCAAGAGAGAGAGCATATGGATCAAATACAAGGAAATCCAAGGAAGTGTATTTGAGCTTATTGTCCCTACAGTCAATGTTGTTGAGAATCTACTATGTACCAAGCACTGTAATACGCACTTTATGTGAATTACCTTATTTAATGTTTTCAAATACCCTGTGAAGTAGATGCTACAATCCCCTTTTAACAGACTAGGAAATTGAGGTTTAGTTAAGACACAAAGGCAGGATTTGTACATGGGCAATTTGATTCCAAAGTGTAGATTGTCTTCCCAGCACACCGTGCCATCTTCTAGGGGGGAAAAATGCATGAAAACTGAAATCCAAAAGGACAGGTAGGTGCTCAGCGAGGGATGTTCTTCTGTAATTTGTTTTTTTAAAAAAATGTCAAGTTGTCAGAGAAGCGACTCTTATCTTTTCTAGCACTGTTTTTCCAAGTCAGTGCTTTCTCTTCAGAAGTTCTGCTCTGAGAAGGTATGACCATGGCCTGAGTTTGGTGCACGAGTGCCCACACTGCCACCCAGAAGCCTTTGGGACAGGGCAGCTGTGTATCAATTTGGGCTTTTGTTGCAAGCAACAGAAGCGAATTGGCAAAATTAACAAGGGAATAAGGGAATTTAATGGAAAAATCTAGAAAGGCTGAAAGAGTAGGACTAGAGGCTCTAACTAAGGATAGTCTCCTCAGGGCACCTCTGATGGAAGGAATTAATAGCCACGATCTTTATCTTACAGGCTCCGATGAAGATTCAGAATCCCAAGAAAGAAGAGCTTCTTGGCCAGGCTTAGGTCACTGTGACCACTGCTTAACCAGAGGATGACAAGATAGTCTCATGCAACTGCACACAGGAGAGTGGGATCCCCAAAAGAGAATCTGGTTACCAAAAAAAGAGAGGAATGGGTGCTGGGCAGACAAAAAGAGTAGGTGCCCATTACATACTGGGAAGCAAGAATTTCCTGAGCTGCAGACGTGCCACGGTATATGCATGAGTCTGGTAGTACTTCACAGGGACCTGAAAAAGTGACTCTCCCCACTGTTCCTCCAGCAGCTCTAGATTTAGTTATAATCATATGTTACAGTCTCATTAGGCAAGTAGCACGTGAAATCAACTAGGAACATTTCATTTTAAACTTTGCTGATTTTTCAAATTTGCTTTGCATTCTTGGTAATGATTTCTTGCTCTATTTTTATGCCTCCTCAGATAAAGTACTATCTCATACATGATGTTAGCCCCATTAGACATGAAGTAAGCATTATTTATGATTACAATCAGGGTTATGAAGCATTAAAATAGGACAGAAAATGATTTCAACAGGCCTTTTCAAAAGCCTTGAAAGCCGGGGCTTAATTTGTCAGACTTTTACTTTCTTCATACCCTGGGGTAGTGAGGAGTATTGGAGCAAAGCTGGTTAATGGTTCAGGAGTCTTCAGCTCACAGTATTACATGAAAGTGCTTGCCTATTTCCCAGATTACCCGTCAGAAAGCTGGGACCCCGATGGAAATCAGCTCTCTTTGGCAAGTTGAGTAGGAGCGAAGCTTTCCATATCTGTATTTTAACCTTATGGGCAAGTTAGATGGGTCATCCATGGTAAACTAGACTTCATGGATAACTCAGGGTGCAGACCAGATGACAGATGACCAAGACACGACTGGACTAATGCAGTACTATATCAGCATGGGGAACATATGCTAATGCTTATGCAAAGCTACTGTTGCAGGAGAGGTGATTTTTCTTTTCTTCCCCTTCTCTTTCTCCTTGTCCTTGTCCCTCTTTGTTTTCTTCTTCTTCAAACTGGCTAAACCTTCCCCCTATTGTGACAAATACAGCACAAAGATACTTAGGGGAAGGTGCACTGAAATGGAGGTAGGAACACAGTTGAAAAGTAAAATAGAAGGAGGGAAAATGAAGCTAATTTTCGATTTAGATAATGAAGCCACTCTAAGTTTCACATAAGTGAGATAAAACCCAATTAAATAAAAACTTTAAGGCTTCATCATGAGAATGTTTGATTAATTTCATTTATGCCTCAGATTTTTCAGTTCAATAATCATCCTAAGTTATACTTAATTAATTATACTATTCATTTAGCACTTTTTCAAAAGTCTGGAGATAAGACTTTTCTCTGCATTTAAGCAGATTGCATTGGACATTGTGAAGATGAATACCTTAAATGCTGCTGCCATTGACATATACACTTCTTGTCGATGGAGGGGCCCGGTAAAGGTGGTAAAGAATAGCACAAACACAGCTGGGGAGACATCCCTCTCTTAAGTGTCCCCACTTTTCACCCTGGACATTTGCTTGATGCTGACAACTGGAGGGCATTTCTCCAACTTTTACAGATACTAGTCCTAACCAACTTATTCAGTGGGTCTCCCTGCAGAAACATCGGGCATCCTTGGGCCAGAATACTTGGTACAAAGAAATTTTCCTTTATCCTTGATCTGAAGCTAGCAATCATAGCTAGCCACCATTAACATCTATAAGTTAAGAAGTAACTATTATTATCATCTTCAATTTACAATTAGGAAACAGGCTAAAAGCAGCCAAATAATTTTAATGGATAGTCAGAACTTGAACTCAGGCAGTCTGACTCTAGAACACTTTCTTACCTGCCATGATTTACTTCCCCCAGCTAATTACTCCCTAATTAGAACGTGTGGATAGGTCATCCTCAAGGAACCAGAACTCCAAGCCTTCCTGAGAACAGAAGCCAAATCATGTACTGTCTTTGCCATAAGGAAATACCAAGGCAAAAAGGGACATAAAAACTGGTTCAGAACTGGCAAATTCTATAAGCCCTGAGCAGAGAAAGCTACGAAACAACTCAAAAGCATAATGTGACTTCCATGGAAAAGGTGATTGAAAAAAGAAGCCCACCCACTTAAGAAATAGGAGAATTCATACCCAACAAATACCAGATAGTAGAATAATTTCATCTGAAAATTAATCTGAAGGACCTTCAAAAGAAATATTTTAAATGTTAGAAGGGATGAAGGAATATAGTTCATAAAACCAGAACACAAGAACAGAATGATTTGGGAAAAAAGCAAAAGGAAAAAGTAGATATCACAGAGGAAAAAATATCCCTGAAATTAAAAAAACTCAGTAGGCAGACTAAACATGGCTAACGAGAGAATTAGAGAATTAAAAAATAAATTTAGTAAAGCACTCAGAACATGAGACAAAGAGCTAAAGATATGGAATCTATGAAAGAGGAATTAAGAGACATGGAAAATAGATTTCTGTTTTCTATTTCCCATAAACATAGAAAACATTTATCTTGAAGGAAATAAATTTCCTCTGAAGGAAAGAACACAGAATGGCAGAAAGTCAATATTAAAAAATATCCTGACTCAGAATTTTCCAGACTCTTAAAAAAAAGTTTCCTCAGATTAAAAAAGCACATGAACTTCTGATCCAAATAAATAAAAACAAATCCATAAAGAGATCAATGCAAGCAAAACTGCAGACCATCAAGAACAAATGGAAAAATCTTCAATGATGCCAGAAAGAAGACAGATTATCAACAACAACAAAAAATCACACAGACCATGGATTACTAACTAGTAACAACAGATATAAAAATAATAATAAATTAAAAATTTTTTTTCTAGGGGCGCCTGGGTGGCTCAGTCGGTTAAGCGTCCGACTTCAGCTCAGGTCACGATCTTGTGGTCCGTGAGTTTGAGCCCCGCGTCGGGCCCTGGGCCGATGGCTCAGAGCCTGGAGCCTGCTTCCAATTCTGTGTCTCCCTCTCTTTCTGCCTCTCCCCCGTTCATGCTCTGTCTCTCTCTGTCTCAAAAATAAATAAACATTAAAAAAAAATTTTTTTTTTTAAATTTTCTAAATGGTGAGGAAAAATAACTGCCAACCAAGAATTCTATATCCTACTGTGGTGGAGACGGTACTGTGGATTCATTAAACCTTCTTCATTTCCTCCTGGGCACACAGGATGGTTATATTTCCTACTTCCCTTGAAGCCATGCAGTCGGATATCTGACAAATATGATGTAATAGAAGTGTTGCGCACTACTCCTAGGTTAATCTGAAAAAATAAAAAACAAAAACAAATAACCATGCTGAAAAGCCCACGTTCTCCTTGGAAAGAACTCAAGTGTGGCAGAACCATAAAACCAACAGAGCAAGGATCTCTGATTGGAGAAAACCACCCAGAATATCCCCCTGACCCATAATTAGACTGAGGAATGAATGAGAGTTTCATTTTAACTGTGTTAAGCCACAGAGATTTAACAGTGAAGGTGGTGAAGAAGAAAAGACAGGGAAACTGGACACAGTCGACCACTGTGCAGAAAAATCTGAATCGCGAGATAACAGCTAGAGAGTGTAATTCATCCCGACTAATATAGCAGATAAGCAGTTTTCACAAATGCATGTAAAATATGACCAGATCTTTTCTGAAAGAATTACTAATGAATATATTTCTGGAAAAAGGAAATGAACCCAGAAGAAAGGAATGGGAAGCCAGTAGCAATAATGAGCAAAGATATCAGTTGTACATGTTAGTAAATCTAAATAAATACTGCATTAAAATATAGAACAGGGAGAAATAAAATACTGGATTAAAATATAGAAAATTGAAGAGGGCAACACAGAAGGAAGTTTAAGTATGCCTAGTTACTGGTATTGCTCAGGAAGTAAATAAAAATATTACTAATCTGGGGAGGCTGGGTGGCTCAGTCAGTTAAGTGTCCAACTCTTAATTTTGGCTCATAGTTCGTGAGTAGGTTTCACACCCTACAGCAGTCTCTATGCTGAACGTGGAGTCTGCTTAAGATTCTCCCTTTCTCTCTCTCCCCCCCCCCATCTTTCTCCCTCCCTCTGCTCCTCTCCCCTGCTCATGCCCTCACTCTCTCTCTCTCAAAAGAAATAAACATTAAAAATATATTACTAATCTTTAGACTTTGTCAGCAAAACAAAGTTAAGAATGTGTATTTAAATTTCCAGTTTTTTCCCCGAGAGAATATAGTCTGAGGCATTGGCCAGTAAGGCCCCCAGTGTGAGTTTCCATGTTCCATGGTGCCCTATAAGCATTTATCTGGTTTTCTTCTTTTTTTTTAAGTTTATTTATTTATTTTGAGAAAGAGAGAGTAAGAGAGAGCACATGCGTGCATGAGCACAAGTGAGGGAGGGGCAGAGAGAGAGGGAGAGAGAGAATCCCAAGCAGGCTCTATGCCATCAGTGCAGAGCCCAATGAGGGGCTCAGTTTCACAAACTATGAAATCATGACCTGAGCCAAGATTAACAGTTGAAGACTTAACCAACTAAGCCATCCAGGCACCTCTGGTTTTCCTCTTATTGTAATACTTCCATACTGGTAACCTAGTTTAATAAACATTGATAGGAAATAAAACAATTGAGAATGGAGGCAAGGAAGAAAGAGAAAGTGGGCCAAGAGAAGAAACTCCTAAATTGCAAGAGAACATTTTCCAGTTACCTGAGAGGGCTTTATTTGTTTTATGCAAATACAATTGCAAAAAAGACGAGAATAGTCTTTCAGTTCCTCAAAATGTTAAACATAAAGTTATTATATGACCCAGCAATTCTACTCCCAGGTATATACCCCAAAAAATGAAAACACACTTCCACACTAAAATTTGTACATGATTGTATGGAGCCACAAAAGACCCCAAATAGCTAAGACAATCTTGAGACAGAAGAACAATCCTGGGGGTGTCTGGGTGGCTTAGTCAGTTAAGCCTCTGCCTCTCGGTTTTGGCTCAGGTCATGATCTCATAGTTCATGGGTTTGCATCCCGTTTCGGGCTCCACGCTGACAGCATGGAGTCAGCTTGGGATTCTCTCTCTCCCTCGCTCTCTGCCTCTCCCCCACTCACATTTTCTCTCTCTCTCTCTCTCTCTCTCTCTCTCTCTCTCAAAATAAATAAATAAACTTTAAAAAAAAAGAACAAAGCTGGAAGTATTACAATTCCACATTTCATGATATACTACAAAGCTCTAGTAATCAAAACAGTATGGCACTGGCACAAAAATAGACACATAGATCAATAGAACAAGATAGAAAGCCCAGAAAAAAAAAAAACCCCACACTTATGAGGTCAATTCATATGAGAAAAGAGGCAAGAATATACAATGAGGAAAAGAGAGTCTCTTCAAAAAACAGTGCTGGGAAAACTGGACAGCTACATGCAAAAGAATGAATCTGGATTATCTTACACCAAACACATAAATAAACTCAAAATGGATGAAAGACCCAAATGTGAGACCTGAACATTAAACTACTAAAAGAAAACATAGGCAGTAATTCTTTGGACATTGGCCTTAGCAGCATATTTTATAGGTGTGTCACCTGAGGCAAGGGAAACAGAAGCAGAAACAAACTATTGGGACGACACCAAAGTGAAAGGCTTTCGCAATGAAGGAAACCATCAACAAAACAAAAAGGCAACCTAATGAATGGGAGAAGGTATTTGCAAACGATATATCTGATTAGGAGTTAATATCCAAAATATATAAAAACTTACACAACTCAACACCAAAGAAAACCTCCAAAAATCTAATTGAAAAATAAGCAGAGGACCTGAATAGATATTTTTCCAAAGATATACAGATGGCCAACAGACACATGAAAAGATGCTCAACATCACTCACCATCAGGAAAATGCAAATCAAAACCACAATAAAACTATAAAGAACAAACTGATGGTTACCAGAGGGGAGATGAGTGGGGGGGGATGGATGAAATAGGGGGGTTAAGGAGTACACTCGTCATGATGAGCACTGGGTGATGTATGGAGTTGTTGAATCATTATATAATACACCTAAGACTAATATGACACTACATGTTACCTACACTGAAACTAAAATTAAATTAAATTTTAAAAAACACAATGAGAGGGTCACCAGCGTGGCTCAGTAGGTTAAGCGGCCAACTTAAGCTCAGGTCATGATCTCATGACTTGTGGGTTCAAGCCCCACATCAGGCTCTGTGCTGACAGCTCAGAGCCTCCAGCCTGCTTCGGATTCTGTGTCTCCCTCTCTCTCTGTCCCTCCCCTGTTCGCATTCTGTCTCTCTGTCTCTCTCTCTCAAAAAAAAATAAATAAACATTGAAAAAAAATGTTTAAACACAATGAGATATCACCTTACACCAGTCAGAATGAAGCTAGTCAAGAAATAACCAGTGTTGGTGAGAATGTGGATACAAGGGAGCCCTCTGTTGGTGGAAAGAGAGCCCTCTGTTGGCACTGTTGGTGGAAATGTAAATTGGTACCACCACTATGGAAAACAGTATGGAGTTTCCTCAAAAAATTAAAAATGGAAATGGCATATAATCCAGTCATCCCACTACTGGGTATTTACCAAAAGAAAATGAAAACACTAATTCAAAAATATATGTTCACCTCTATGATTATTGCAGCATTTACAATAGCCAAGATATAGAAGCAACCCAAGCATCCATCTATAGATGAATGGATAAAGAAGATGTGGTATATATACGCAATGGAATATTACTTGACCATAAAAAAGAATAAGTTCTTGCCATTTGCAACAACATGGATGGACCTAGAGGATATTAAGCTAAATTAAATAAGTCATACAAAGAGAGGCAAATAGCATATAATTTCACTCATGTGGACTCTAAAAAACAAAACAAATGAACAAACAAACAAAAAATACAGAAACAGACTCAAACACAGAAAAAAATTGATGATTGCCAGAGGGGAGGAGGGCAGGGGGATAGGCAAATGTGAAGGGGATTAAGAGGTACAAACTTTCAGTTGTAAAATAAGTAAGTCACAGGCATAAAGAGTACAGCATAAAGAATATAGTCAACAATTTTGTGATAAATGTTGTATGGTGACAAATGGTGACTATACGTATCATGGTGAGCATAAAGTAATGTCTAGAATTGTCGAATCACTATGTTCTTCACCCGAAACTAATATAACGTTGTAGATCAACTATGCTTCAATAATAAAAAAAATTTTTTTTAATTTTTTTTATGTTTATTTATTTCTGAGACAGAGAGAGACAGAGCATGAAACGGGGAGGGGCAGAGAGAGAGGGAGACCCAGAATGGGAAGCAGCCTCCAGGCTCCGAGCTGTCAGCACAGAGCCCGACGTGGGGCTCGAAGTCACAAACTGTGAGATCATGACCTGAGCCGAAGTCGGTCACTCAACCGACTGAGCCACCCAGGCGCCCCATAATAAAAAAATTTTTTAATGAAGAAAACTTATACTGAGAACAAACTGAGGGTTGATGGGGGATGGGGGGAGGGGAAAGTGGGTGATGGGTATTGAGGAGGGCACCTGTTGGGATGAGCACTGGGTGTTGTATGGAAACCAATTTGACAATAAATTTCATTTAACAAAATAAAGAAAACTTGTACGTGAATGATCATTACAGCGTTACTTATAATAGTCAAAAACTGGAAATAATCCAAATGCCTATCAACTGATAAATGGATTAATAAAATGTCGTATATCTACACAATGGAATGTTCCTCAGTAATATAAAGGGATGAGCTACTGGTACATATTACAGCATGGATGGGCCTTGGAAGCACTATGCCAAGTGAAAAGAGCCAATCACGAAAGACCATATGAATGACTGAATGATTTTATAGGCATATCTACAAAGACGAAAGGTAGATTCGTGGTTGTCAGGCCCTGGGGGAGTGGGGAAAATGGGGAGTAATTGCTAACAGGCATGGATTTTCTTTCTGGAATGATGAAAATGTTCAAAAGTTACATTTTGGTGATGACTGCACAACTTTCTGAATATACCAAAACCCACTGAATTGTACACTTTAAACGGACCAACCAAGGTATATTGCTCAATAACGCTGTTTTTTAAAAAAAGAATACCTACATTCCTGCCCCCAAAAAACACGCTCTAAGTCAAGGATCTGAGATCATATTGCCAAAAAGAAATAGAATATTGTTTTCAAGCTTGAAATAAACCCTATTAATATGTATATTAAAAATTTTTAAGGGAGGGTGAAAAAAATAAACGTAAAACAAGGGAAAAAAAAGACCTAAACTAATGGCTATCCCTCTTTCCAGCAAACCATAACTAAATACGGTTATTAGAGGTCTGACCGTGACTCTGCTCTAGGAGTCCGTGACAGTGAACGTGGAAGGTAGGAGATGGCAGAGGCCATGATACATTTGGCCACTGTGCAGTCAGGAACTCCTCTGAGGGCTTGGTGCATGGGGTTCCAATCTTGAGACAAAAAAGGTAACTGTCTGCAGCTGCCGTGGGCCCATGGCCCACCGCTTACCTTGTGAAATCCAATGAGGCCCGGCCCTGGCAGAAAGTGCTATTATATACACCATCTATTTTAACTGTGAGGGCTCAAGTCAAGTCATAAACCTACATTTCCATAGATCCCAGACAAAAATAAACACAGACTATTATTTCTAATCCTTCCCTTCTGCTTTTCTCAGAGTGCTGATTAGATTGCATTTCTATGAAAGCGCGGATGAGTTCAGTCTCCTCTAAAGCATTTCCTCACGGTTTCATCCATGACTAAGGGCACAAGTTTTCTCCATCTGAAAGATGCATGATCCAGCTGTTCTCTTTGCCTGCTGCAACTCTTACTAACCTTTCTGGAAGGAAGGAGAGAAAAGCAACGTTTAATTATCATGACCTGAGAATGTCCCTCCCAAATGAGAAGAGGGACGTACGTATGCCCCAGATAATAGTTTCTTTTAACTGGTAGTGATCTGTCATTCTAATTCTTTGTTTACAATTTCAAGGACTGGTCTGTATTTTATCTTTCAGGTCTTGAAAAATACAGCCATTTTGGCTAACGCGAAATGTCATATGTTGATGCCTGATAAGTTGAAAGTTAAATGTTTTAAGGCCTCTAAAGTAATAATCACTAAGTGCTTAATTTCAAAACACACGCTATTCATTTGCTTCTTCGAGATGAAGTGCCCATCACAGTCATACCACTGGCGCCAGGCCAGATTTTTCTTTCTGGGCCGTTGGAACATTTAGATTTCTAGGCAACTAGTGATCTCTCTGGGCCTCCCAGCTTCTGCATTTCAGAGTTGCTGAACGCCCTTCGTATGCGTAAAGGGGACAGGGGGACACATTCTCCCCCTGCACTGAAATCCATAGGAGCCAGTTCTAAATGAGCACCCCTGTCCCCTCCTGCAGACACAGCTGGAAATGCTGCCTAGGAACACCCCAGGGAATTCTTGCCCAAAGGTCCAGATCAACACTGTCTGCATCCCAACTCGCAGGCTGGCTAATTTCCAAGAAGTACCAATGCTTGGCCCTGTCCTAGAGGGAACCAATTTAATTTATTAAAAAAAAAAAAAAAAAAAGCTTGTCACATAATCCAAAATAATCAAATGACATATGGACTTGAGTCAATGAATAGCTCTCGTGCAGGAAACAAGGGAGGCAGACCTCTGACTGGCTGAGACCTAGCTAGGGTCTGGCAGAAATCTGAATTCAAATTTAAAGGGCAAATCAAGGTTTTTCGTTGTTAAAGGACAGGGAAGTCACATTGGTATTTACTAGGGTGTGGGTCTCAAGTTTCAACCACAGAGAGGAACAGTTCAAACAAGAACTTCCTAGACAAACAAGTCTTCTTAGGCAAAAAACAAAACAAAACAAAAAACTATTATCAAAAGGAAGGTGTGAACAGGAGCCTATATGTGACCATTTTTGATACAAAAAAAAAGAAAATTCAATTAAAGCTTGGATAAGAAATATATATTCCTACTTGCTTGAGTTTGCATAAAGAAATTCTAGAAGAATAAACCAGTAACTAGAAAACGATGGTTATTTGCTTTGGGGGATGGAGAACTGGGAGCAGGGCCGAAGGGGTGAAGGCCAGACTTTTCATTATATATCCTTGCATATGTTTTTTGGTTTTGGTTTTGGTTTTTTGTTTGTTTTGTTTTGTTTTGTTGCCATATGTGAAGAACCGCTCTAGGTGCTTGGGAAGACACAGGGACAAATTGCTCCCTCTAGGAGCTTATATTCTAGGGAAAGAAAACAAATATAAACACATCATATGCTGTACTTGATGGTCGTGATAATTAAAAAGTAGAGAAGGGTAAGGGCTACAAGGGAAGTAGTCTGCACTGTTAAACAAGGGTGGTCAGAAGTGGCTCAATGGGTAAGATCTGCACTAAGATTTGAAGAAGGGGGGTAGGGGGGGTAGAAAGATAGATTTGGGGGGAAGAGTGTGCCGGGCAGAGCGTGCCACTGCTCCAGCAGTGGTTCTCAACGGAGGGCCATTTTGCCCCCAGGGAACATCTGGCAAAGTCTGGAGACCTGTTTGATCGTCATGATGTGGGTTGGGGGATGCTACTGGCATCCCGTGGGTAGAGCCCAATGCTAAACATCCTCGGACAAACAGGACGGCGCCCCACAATAAAGAATTATTATGCAGCCCAAAATGTCAGTAAGTGCCACTGTTAAGAAACCTTGAGCTAGAGAACGCCAGGCTCATAGGCCAATGTGGCTGTAAGAGAAGTAAGCTGTTTCGCTTCTGTCTTAAGATCGTTGGGCAAGCTGCAGTTAAATCACACGCTCACACTGTTTCCCGTAGCAGACATGAATTCTCGCGATCGCTGGTGCTTGCAACCCGGTAAGGATGAAGAGCGCTGTTTTCCCAACCGTCCGATATTCAGGAGGTCACGTCTTTGCAAGACTGTTCTCACTTCATATTATCATGCAGAGCAGCGTTAGTTCTTCCTTCATTCCCTGACTCCCCCACCGGCAGCCCCACCGCAAAACACAGCGCTCTGCACAAAGACCACAGAAACTGCGACTTCTTGGGCTCTATTCGGTTCTTCGTTTTAGGACGGAGAAAAATTCACACCGAGAATATCGCCTTGGGAGATGAGAATAATACCGTGGGTTAGTGAGGTGGAAGAGAAACGGGGGGGGGGGGGGGGGGGGAGATGGAAGTAAATAAAAATAAACGGAGAGGGAGATGGTTTTCTTTTCTTTCTTTCTTTTTTTCCAAAGAGAAGGAGGTGCTGGGGTGTCCTGCAGGGAATACGATGAAGAAGGGAGCCCTTCAGGCGGCTGACTCAGCCAATGAGCAGAGACCCCAGACACAGAGCCAATCCTGGAATTTCCAATCGTTTGCAGTCTCCCTATTACTGTTCTCTCTTTGGAAGCTACCCAGTAATTGCTCTATAAATGTTTGTTGAGCTAAACTGTTGCAAAACAGAACTGGCTGACATGAGGACTTTTCTCAGCATTTCTAGAGCCAAAGTATATACCAGTAGGCAGAAAAACACCAGGTATATTTGGGAGAGTGACTGGGTCAGTTTAAGTACACCATCAGGTTTGGGGGAGCAATGACTAATAAAGCGGGAAGCCAGCACGGTATTAAAATATTTAGTAATTGGTGTGGCTATAAAAATTAATATATAAGTCGATATATTTTAGCCACTTAAAATATATCCTCTTATAATCACTAAATAAATGATATGTGTGTGTGTGTGTGTGTGTGGAGGCCTTATGGCAGTTGCTAGAAAACAGGCTTTGGTGTCACCCCAGGCTGGGATTGAATCCTGGCTCTACTAATTTTTATTACTTTTGAGACCCTAGGCCAGTTATTAACGTGCCCTGCGTCCTCATTTCTAGGGCTATAAAATGAGGGTGATGATAATATCAACCTCATAGAAAGGCTGAGGATTAAAAATTAAATTTATGTGAAATGCAAGGTCTGACAACAGTAAAAACTCAGTAATGGCAAATATTATTGACACGTAATACATAACAATACAAAAATCATTCTTTTGCATTCTTCGTACGCCAACAAGACAATAAACCTCTCGGTTATTTCCTATGTCATTGTCATTACCAATATTTCCTTTTACAACTGTTACCTAGATAAGGACTTTCCGTCTGAATTTTCCGGGTAACTGGCTTTGGCCAGAAAGGCCTGGTTGAAAAGAGAGGCCAGGAGGTACCTCACTGTGAGGCATCTCAAGGTAGGAGTATTAAAAGTAGGCGTCCAGATCAGACGTGATGCTGAGTAATAGGAGCGTTCTATTTTCATACAAAGAAATAAATGGAAATATTTTTAATTAGCTATTTTAACAATGAAGTAAATGTTAATAGCACTCAGTTGAAACAATCTCCAAGGTCTTGTGTTGAATGGAAAAGATCAAAGTACAGAACAGCACAGATAATTACATGTATGTTTATAATTTCTATGTATATATGTGTGTGTATACACCATATTCATGCATTCATATCTGCAAATGCATGAGGTGCCTCAGGAAGGATGTATAAGAAATAATTTCCTTCCCCTCCGGAAAGTTAGAACAGATGGATTGCCGTGTAGATTCAAAGAGAAAATAGGTATAAAATGCTTAAAGGGAAGCTGGCACATAATATGGGCTCAGTAAACATTGGCAATTGTTAGTCAACCATGGGCCACGCCTTGGTTCCTTCTTGGCCGCCTCCTCCTGGAGAAGAGAGCTACCGCATGGTTTCTAAGAAAGGCTCCCATGGGAATGCAAGCTGGTACAACCACTCTGGAAAACATATGGAGGTTCCTCAAAAAATTAAAAATAGAACTACCCTACAACCCAGCAATTGCACTACTAAGTATTTCTTCAAGGGATACAGGTGTGCTGTTTTGAAGGGACACATGCACCCCCGTGCTTATAGCAGCACTATCGACAATAGCCAAAGGATGGAAAGAGCCCAAATGTCCACCGATGGATGAATGGATAAAGAAGGAGTGGTATATATATACAATGGAGTATTACTCAGCAGTCAAAAAGAATGAAATCTTGCCATTTGCAACTACATGGATGGAACTAGAGGGTATTATGCTAAGTGAAATTAGTCAGAGAAAGACAAATAACACATGACTTCACTCATCTGAGGACTTTAAGAGACAAAACAGATGAATATAAGGCAAGGGAAACAAAAACAATATAAAAACAGGGAGGGGGACAAAACAGAAGAGACTCTTAAATATGGAGAACAGACAGAGGGTTACTAGAGGGATTGTGGGAGGGGGGATGGGCTAAATGGGTAAGGGGCATTGAGGAATCTACCCCTGAAATCACTGTTGCACTATACGCTAACTTGGATGTAAATTAACAAAAAAAAAAAAGGCTCCTAGAGGGAAGGTTGTTGGGAGGTGACCTTCCCAGAGAAAAATCTCAGACTCCCCCAGAGGCCTGATATAGTGCCACCACCTCCAAGGAAGCCTGTTTGAGAAAAGGACATTCCAGACAGTGAAGTTAGCAAGGGAGAAGATAATGCTTGCCGAGAACAGGTCCAAGTTTTCCATGCATCTCTAACAAATCACCAAGTGTGAAATAAACCACCCCAAGGGAAAGAAGAGCATCAGAATGACTTTTCAGTGACTTTGAGTACACAGCTTGTCTGTAAGGGAAACAATTTGAAAAATTCAGCTGTTAACTTACATAATAATGGGAATCTAGGGGTGGCCTGTTGGGATCTTCTGTTCCTGAAGTGTTTAAAACTCTAAAGGCTTTGGGGATCTCCAAAAAGAAGAAAATTACTTTCTCTAAAAGTATATCAACAGCATCTCATTATAAGGCAGCTTCTGAGGCCCAGACTTGGGTGCACGGCTGGTCACATAAGGACAGAGCTAGATGCCAGGAAAACTCAGAAAGAAGTCATCTGGGGAAAAAATGGCTGTTAACTGTAACATCAGTGGCTAAAACCTAGCTGCCAGGCCACCGTGCTACTAATTACTGTGGGTGAGTTATCTCACTCGATCCTCAGAGTCTCTGTGAGGAAACTGAGGCCATGAGTGGTTGGATAACTTGCCAGGGGTCTGAGAGCTAGTATGCGGTAGGGAGCAGTGGGTGGTGTAGGTGGGTCACAACCCAGCTGTGAGCTGGGTGACTGGTCACCTCGCCTCTCTGGATCTCAGTCCTTCCACCTGGAAAACTCAGCGTGCACCAAATGAGCTCAAAAGACCCCTCTATCACTGAGATTTCAGGCTTCTGTGAAATCAACTAACCTCCTCCCTGCCCACAAGACTACAACGTTCAAAGCCTGTGTGATGCAGTCTGCCTAAAAAGGACGAGCCTCCTTCCCTCATATTACTATTAAATAAAGGTTTCGGTGTTTTGGTCGGAAAACCTAAGGGCTCTGAAGAGCCCTATGTACAACAATGCTTGTGTTTAGGGATTTGGGCGGGGGGGGGGGGTTGGTGCAGGGGGTAGCAAGGGAGAGGTAAGGGGATGGAGCAGGCAATGTGCCCGTAGAGCAAGGTACTGGTTTCTGGAAAATCATGAAAGTATCTCCTGCTTGAAGTCATCAGTTCCACTAAACCAGGACCCCTGAAAACCAGCCTCGTGACCCTTCCGCTGGGAATACTAAATGAGCCCCTAAGGTCTTTAGAAATACGGGCCTTACAAATAAGGCCAAATATTTCACCTCTGATTCTGATGAAAGGTTTATGAGCCCCAGAATAGTTCAAGCACGACATGTCTGGATTGAATATTTGGTGTGCACTTAACACCAATGGGTTTCAGAGGCTTCGCGTTTCACAACCAAACCTTGGCCGAACTGTGTTAGTTACCTGATACCCCTGGTCGGGGACATTCTCTCACTTCTCGGTGAGAGAATTTCCCGGCATTGCTGTCCCTTGACTTCCTGACCATAGAAAATGAGGCTAAGGAGATGATGACACGTAGCAGACTCAAGTCCTAATAGGGCGATCATGGGGAGGAAGGTTCCAGAAAATGCCGTCTAGAGATGCAGCTAGAGATGTGGCTGGTCAGGATCAGATTTCAGAGACCAGGCTCTCTTTACTCTGACATGCTAAAAGAGTCCTGCTCTTAGGTTAGAACATGAAAATAGAGATACACGAGGACATGGCCAGAAATTAAATCCTCTGGAAGATTCAGTTCTATGTGGAGATAAACGAACATAACCGCCACTGATTTAGTCTCAAATCACTCTTTCACTGATTGAGATCTTTCTTTAGGAAACACACAGAGGGAGTTAAAGGCAAGCAGCATGGAGGCAATAAATACAACGGATTCCTTAAAAGTATGACTTTGAATGTGCATGGCACCTTCCGGTGTGCAAAGCACTTTCTCACACATAAAGCAGCGTGCTTAGCTATCAATGGAGAGATGGGAACTGGAGCCTCTGTTCCCAGGCCCTTGCTTTCCAGTGCTCCTGGCTACTGTCATTCTGTGCTCAGTTGGTATTTACTGAGTACCTACTATGTGTAAGAAACTCTGAGGAATACAAAGACAAATAAAATGATACAACCTCGGGGCTAAACTGAAGACCTACAGGCGAGATAGAGGGGAGGGAGGGAGTGGTCTTGCTGCTCTGGGTGGGGGGCCAGAGAGGTCCCTAAGAAGGCTTCAATTTTGAGGCTTCTTCAAAGGCAAAGAGCTATCCAAACGGAGAGTTGGCAGGAAGGAAGGGTATGTGTACAAGGAGGGAAGGTGAAAATGGGAGAGCGTTCCAGGATGCAGAACTGAAGCGAGGGCATGCCCATGACACCTGGGGACGATCGTTCACTGAGCAGGTAAGGAATGTGGTTGGAGAGGAAGCTTGAAGGAGTAGTTGAGACCCAAATCCCAAGGCCTTTGAAGGGGATGCTAAGAATTGTAAGAATTTTCTTCTGCCCTTTTCTTCTCCGTTTTTTTTTTTTTTTTTTTTTTTTAGGAAGCTGGCTTCCCAAAATCTCAGAGACCACAACATTCCTCAGAGGTCAGAAATTGCATATGCTATCTCACATTAAGAAAGGAATAATACTTTCAGAAAGCAAAAGCAACAAGAACGGAAGAAGGGGGCAGAGTTTATCTGGTTTCTTGTTTGGGCCATCAGCCTGTTTCTTCAGGAGCGGGCGAGGGAGCAGGGTCCGTTCTCGTCTTTAAACATGTGTTCTGCAGAGACACCGGCTGGCCTATCTGCCTCACCAGGTGCACCATGTCCCCCGCAGCACCCCTCCCTACCCACCCCTAGTTCAAATAAACAACTCAGAGTCAAAGCCAAAGAGAGCTCTCCACGAAGGGAGCTTGGAATCTGCCCGAGGCCCCACTGCACCCCAGATCTAATGGGAGGTTGTGGCCTGAGGGACACCCAAAGACCCCTGGTGAGAGGAGGAGGGCCCTCCCCCATCAGCCTCAGCTGACTCCAGTCTTTAAACCCAAGATGTTTTGTCTGGGGTGGAGTTTCCAGAAGCACTCTGATAGGCGTCAAGTTATACTGGTGTCGAATTGTATCTGCATAAGCACTTGCCCTTATTCAGAATCCTTCCACATCTGGTATCTTTCTCGATCCTGACAACAACCCTGGTAGGCTGGCAGGGTGGATATTACCATTTTAACTAGGGGCCCAGATTATAGGAATTAACCTAAAATCCTACAGCGGGACTCAAACCCAGAATATCTAGTTCAGAAAGCATTGTCGTTTTAATACCGTTCTCAAAGCAATGGTTGGCAAACGATGGCCCGGGGCCAGGGCCAAATCTGGCCCACCACCTGATTTTGTAAATAAAGCTTTATCAGAACACAGCCATGCCCTCTCACTCCCGTAGTGTCTATGACTGTTTTCACCTACAGCAGCAGAGCTGGTGATTCCAACAGAGACCATATGGTCCACAAAGCCTAAACTATTTACCACTATCTAGCTGTTTTCAGAAAAATTTGTCAACCCCTGGTATTGTTTTGTCTTTAGAAATTGGACTCATCTGGTATAGACTCATTAATGGGACTGACATATACTGGTCACAGGACACTATCTCTTAAAGAATAGTGCCGGGGCACCTGGGTGGCTCAGTCGGTTAAGCATCCGACTTCGGCTCAGGTCATGATCTCACAGTTCGTGAGTTCAAGCCCCGCGTCGGGCTCTGTGCCAACAGCTCAGAGCCTGGAGCCTGCTTCACATTCTGTGTCTCCCTCTCTCTCTGCCCCTTCCCTGCTCATGCTGTGTCTCTCTCTGTATCAAAAATAAATAAACATTTTAAAAAATTAAAAAAAAAAAAAAGAATAGTGCCACTTACTAGCTCTGTGACCTTGAAGGTACTTACTCTTTTTTTTTTTTTTTTTTTTTTCTGAAGTATGCTCCATACCCAGCACGGAGCCCAGTGAGGGGCTAGAACTCACAACCTGGAGATCAGGACCTGAGCTGAGGTCAAAAGTCAGATGCTTAACCGACTGACCCACCCAGGCTCCCTGATACTTAATCTTTTCTGAGCTTCAGTTTCCTCATCGGCAAAAGGGGTATAATAAGAGTACCTGTTTGCCTGCTCTGGCTGCTATAATAAAAGATCCCAAACTGGATGGCTTAAACATAAATTTATTTTTAAAAAACCAAGAAATGTATTTTCACAGTTTTGGAGGCTGGGAAATCCAAAATCAAAGTGCCAGTTGACTTGGTTCCTGGTGAAAACTGTCTTCCTGGCTTATAGAGATAGCGGCCTCCCATCTCTGTGCTCACATGGCAGAGGATGAGAGAGAAAGAAAACACTCTGACCTCTCTTCTAATAAAGACAGTAATCCTTCTGGGTTTGGGCCCCACTCTTATGACCTCCTTTAACCTTAATTTTCTCCAAATACCGTCACATTGGGAGTAGGGCTCCAACATACGAATTTAGGGGAACACAACTCAGTCCATAGCCCTTCCCCAGGTTTTTGCAAAGCTTAAATAAAGTCACACATGTTAAAAGATCCGCTTAGGGTCCGACTTACAGTAAAAGTACAATAACAGTAACAAATATTGCCTTGTGACCTGTTAACAAAATATTTTTTAAAGTCAGAAGACCTGTCTGTTTGATTTCAGCCCAGTCGCTCAGCCACTCTGGCTTCTGTTTTCTAATCAGTTTATGTGTTTCCTATATTTAGTGTGTTGGCTTCTTTCCTATTGCCTGTCATCTCGTGATTGCAAAAAGGATGCAGCACCTCCAGCACTTTCACCTACGCTCACAAAAGAAGAAAGTAGAAGTAAAGGCAAGGCACAGGCCGGCTAGCCATATCTATTGTTACCAAAAAAGCAAAAGCTTTCCAAGAACCTGTATTCAGCTGACTTCCATTTATGTCTCACTGGCCATAACAGTGCCACATAACTACCTCTAGCTGGAAAATAACTAGGGAGACGGAGTCTGTGTTAGTGTCTGCCATAAACTAGAAAGGTTTCCTAGAGAGAAATCAATTGTGTGTCATTGCGGTTGTACTACAGACAACAAGGCGGTCCTTACGGTAGGGTCAGCAAGGATTGTCACCTTTATCGTATGTGGTCATTGACAACCTCCACCCAGAGCATCCTGATCCACAAATTGTACTGAGAACTGACCTGGGGAAGAGAGAAGAGGAGACATTTACTCTCGGACAAATATGAATAGAAAAAAATGCTGCAGCATGCACTGTGCAAACAGAGAAGCTAACTTTCTTTCTCTAGGTAACATGGAAAGCTCCATTCTGTTCACCTTTCTCCTCACGTACCCCGTTTTCAGAGACCATTCGAGCAGTCCCAACAGAGACATGACTCACTCTTAGGTTCACAGCACTCCCTAACCAAGCCACAATGAGAAGCTCCAAGCCCTGACTGGTGCCTTGTCCTCCCCCAAATGCTAAAAGGCTTTTTAATGATGCAGGCAGGCACTAGACCTCAGCCAGAGCATCTCATTCTCCACAAAGGAAGGATCAAGGTCACAGAGGACAGAGTAAGCATTATTTAATACACAGAATCTAGGCAAAGTGGGAAATCTTCACATCATGGGAGTCAAAATGTCTAAACGACGCTGCAGACATTCCAAAAATCTCCTATTCCTAAGGGCTAGAGTGGAGGTGGCCAGCCTGATGTTTTTTGTGACACTGTCATGAAGGATCAATGGGCTTCCCTTTCATCTACTGGCGGAAGCAAACAAATCACCAAGCCTTGTTTATTCCAGGAGGTTTCATGCAAATATTTTAAAATTCAGATTTTGTCAAGCTGGTTTAACTAGGAAAGCCTAGTTAGAAGAATATGCTAATAAGTCATTAAAGTGCACTCATATCATGCCATATGGTACACTTGAAACATAAAACACTGGCCTCTATTCTTTGGGCAGGGTCGTTTGATAAAAGAGAGCCCTGGGGAAAAAGATTGTTGCTCTGTCCACCCTCCTTTATATGCTAACTCTTATTATGGGGGCTTGTTTGTTTTGATGAGGCTTGGCAGATATGTGTAAATGGCACTCCATTTGAGAAAACTATTGCAGATAATGTGTTAATGTAAAATCCAAGCTGGCAGAAATATGCTTGCATAAACTCAGTTTCCAAGGCGGCTTTTGTTTTGCTGATTATTAGTACAGTTTTGGATAATCACATTCTAAGCTTCCTCTCTCTGATGTCTGGTCTTTAAAATAATTACTAAAAAATAAGGTACATTGGGATCGGTGCAAATGACAGACAAACAGATTATACATTGAAATGGTGTGTTTAGCGGATGTCTTTAATATGCAAGTCAGGCCTAGGGAGATGCACATTCAGAAACTGAACTTGGCAGTTTGGGCGTTTAATTGCATTGTGGCCTGTGCACCACATTGGAAGCAATTGCAGATGAATGCAGAAACCCAATATTCGGTCTCTGGCTACAGCATTACCCCCAAACCCATGCCACAACCTGGCCGTTCAGAGAGGGGACCTGGGCTCACAGGCACCAGAAATACTGTCAAAGTAAAGACACCTTCATTTCAGCACGGGGCTATTGAGGAAAATATATGTTTTGGAACTTTGGACCTGCTCTTTCCTTTTACTTGAACCTCAGTGCTCAAACTCCCTTCAAGTCCTGGGCGCTCAGGTACTTAATAGACAAGTACGTTGGTCACAAAGTAAAATTCGTTTTTAGTTATTTTGGCAAGAAGGTCCCATCTCCTAGTTTATAGAAGCAAGAGATAAAAAAAAAAAAAAAAAGGAGAATCACTGCCCAGCACTCTGCCCATAATAGAAAGAAGTGTCCAGAAGTCTACACTCTGCAATACTTCCTGGATTGCTGTGTGTTTGGCCAGATATCTAGGCAGTGGCTACAGACAGGACCATCTAACAGCAGGACAGAGACAGTGCTTCTGGGTTCCCAGAATGAAGGAGCCTACCAATTATTTGTCCTAATGAGTTTTGTAAGCCTACTGCTGATCAATTAATAAGAAGTATGATTTTGATTTTTTACCTCCATGATTGCCATTTCTAAGCAATGCCTAGTTATTACATACAGGCATTGCTTAGAAATTGTATGATAATTATATAATAACACAATAGCATGTTATATAATAACTATTATTATTTTATGTTATTATAGATATATTATGTGCGTTTACATCATATAATATTTTATATTATAAATAATTTGAGTAACTATAACTATATAATTATGCCTGTATAGTAACTATTCTACTTCCCCAAATAAATTATTAAGTGAAAAAGGAATTTGTAAGACAATGTCTAATATGATGTCATTTTATTATAACTATTTTTCATCACATCTGTATTACTGTGTTTTTTTAATCACAAATAGAACACGTGCCAAAGACATTCAAACACAGAACGAGTTAGCACTAAATATCAGCTCTGAGTAATCCCTTTTCTCCACCACAACCAGGGCTCTGTCATGTGGGATTTCTATGGTAAACATTTCTGACATGGAGGGTGTGTGTGTGTGTGTGTGCGTGTGTGTGTGCATCCGCGCAGGTGTGTTTTAATGGACATGTAAAGCTGTTATCTGAAAAAAAGTGTATGCAACTTATTTATTTTATTCTTTTATTTATTACCATTTTTTAAATTCCAGTTAGTTAACACACAGTATTGTATTAGCTTCAGGTGTGCGACACAGTGATTCGACAAGATGTGTGCAATTTAAAAAGGAAAAATTTTTCATCTGAAACCTTTTTGGAAAAAACAATGGAACAAAGAAATTACGATATTTTTCAAGTCATCAAAATTATTTATTAACAGTGTGGGTAATTCTGATCCCTCCATTAGCCCCAAGAGCTCAGCAGGGCATTCAAACATCCCAGAAACCTAAAGGTTTCTGCATAACCAGGTGCCTGCGACTCCTTGGAACGTAACTGCAGGAACCAGAATGTTACCAGATCCTGTGGCTTGCACCTTCCTCCCCAGAGAGACTAGCATCCCTGTGGTCACATTCTGCATCACTGCATTCCTGGGTCATTACAGCAGTCACCCGCTGTCTTTCTGCCCAGCGCAGTGTCTATACATAAATGTTGACATGAATTAGTCTCACTGTTCCCAGCCTCCAGCCCTGCCGATTCTTCCCATTCGTCGCTGCCAGATTAACCTTAGTGGACGATGGGAAGAGATGGCCAGAGCACAGTTTGGGAATCAGAGAGACCTTGGTGAAAATTCCAGGGCTTCTTGACTTACTGGCTAGAGACTTGCTGAAATTAGAAAATATACACGGCCACCTGTAAGTATCCCTGCAAAAATAACGGACTTGAAATGTCACGGAGCAGGCTACCACTGCCAGTTTATGGGAAATCAGGGGACAGCGGAACACGTTACATGGAACAAGGGGACGGAGCAGCAAAATTCAGAATCTGGAAAACTCCAGGGACAGAACCTGGGTTCCTCAACAAATGAAGTGCAAGAAAGAAAAATAAAAGGAGAAGGCTGTGGACTTTTTCAACTAAGAGGGACTTAAGAGACACAGCAAGCAATTTCAGTATACATCTTACTTGGTTTCTGATTGAAACGAAAGAAATTACAATCAAGAAAATGTAAATAATGACTCTTTGAGGATAGTAAGGAATTGCTATTAATTTAGATATGGTAATAGTACTGTGGTTATTTATTTTTTTTTTTTTGAAGAGTCCTTATCTTTGAAAGACATACACTGAAATATTTATGAAGTGATGTGACAACTGGGATTTCCTTCAAGATAATTAGCAGCGGGTGGGAAGTGAGGGGTATAGATGAACCAAGATTGACCATAACTGATAATTGCTAAAGCTGGGTGATACATAGAGGGTTAGTTATACTGTTTTTTTCTTCTTCTGAAATTTTCTTAAGGTAAGCTCTTTTATGTATTTGTTTGTTTGTGTGTTTATTTTTAAGTGTTTATTTTATTTTTGAGAGAGAGAGGGAGAGAGCTTGATTGTGCGTACGTGCACACGCACGTCGAGGCGGGGCAGACAGAGAGGGAGAGCTGGCTCCGTATTGTCGGCACAGGATGAACTCTTTTTTTTTTAATCCTGCAATTTCTCACATTGTTTGCATCCCTCTGTGTCAATCAACACGCTGCTCTGTTCTCTGTATGCGCTGTAAACTATTAGAAATGTTTAGAGACTTGATCACATAGAAATTCTGTTTTGAGGAATGGGGAGTGGGTACACCTGGCTGGCTCAGTAGGTGCAGCCTGCGACTCTTGATCTTGGGGCTGTAAGTTTGAGCCCTGCATTGGTCATAGAGATTATTTAAAACTGAAATCTTAAAAAAGAAAAAAAAGTAGAATTTTTTTGGTAAGAACATGTCCTAGGTGATTTTTGTGCTCTTATCAAGAGGCACTTAACGTCCATAATAAAAAATATTTTTAAATTGCTTTTCCCAACTGAAAAATAGGGATGCTTCCTGGAGAAGTCATGTGGAGATTAAACTGTTTATATAAGTACAGAACGAGCACGAAACCTGGCACATGATGGGTACTTCACAAATGTCACATGTTTTCCAACCTCTCAATAACCTCTCTAACAATTTCCATTATCTACTCAATGGAGTTTTAAGTGCCCTTAAAATGCCAGGCCTTCCAGGGGCACCTGGGTGGCTCAGTCGGCTGAGCATCTGACTCTTGATTTCAGCTCAGGTCATGATCCCAGGGTCTTGGGATCGAGCCCCACATTGGACTCCGCGCTGAGCGAGGAACCTGCTTGGGATTCTCTCTCTCTCTCTCTCTCTCTCTCTCTCTCTCTCTCTCTCCCTCTGCCCCTCTCCCCCACTTGTGTTCTCTCTGTCTCTAAAATAAAGAAATAATAATAATTAAAAGCACATCTTCCAGGATCTATTCCTAGTCTATCTTTCTAGTTTTATCTCTTTCCTCTACTTTAAACACATGCACTCTTTTATGCACACGAACACACACACACACACACACACACACTACATTCCTTAACTCCAACCCTTTGCTTACCCAGTTGTCCCAGTTGAGATATCTTCCTTGCCTCCCCTCTGCCATCCTCCAAGACTCAGTTCAAGTCCCACCTCCTGCAGGGGGATTATTGTGATCGTAAACAGCCCGTGAGGCCTCCCTATCACTGCCTTGAATTGGTATTCAGCGCTTACTTATTAAACTTCTCATGATAACCTTTCCTTCCCCAATGGCCCCAGGGCGTGGAAAGGACACCAGCCGTCCCTGCTTCTTTGACAGTGCACGGTCCAGCACCATGCACACGGTGGCATGCCACAATTATCTGCCAAATGAAGACAACGAACCAATGGACCAGAAAACAGCTTCCAACTTGAACAGAGGACCAAGGTGCCCGGTGACACTTAAACAGACACCCCGTTTGGGGAAAGGATGGAACGTACGAAGGTGCTTTAATTTCATCTTGAAAGAGAAAACATCTGCCAGATATCATCCTTACTTTGCTTACCTCATTCTGACTTCCATGCATGGAGAAGTCAAGAAATTTCCCAGGCCCCAATATCACTGCAATCATGGGCAAGACTGGATAAAACCAAACGACAAGCTCCAGTGTCTGAACACACACCGTGTCCCCAGTTATGACTAGGTGGAGACGGAAAAGGGCAATTAAAGCGCAGATGTGGGTCCATGTGAACTACTCATATGACCTTAGCCCCACAGTCATTTCAGAGATCAGCCAGTCTTGTTTCAGCAAGATGTACTTCAAACCTACCTAAAAGTTGTCTCTGTAAAAGGAGGCATGACTTGCTGAGTCATAAGGTGGCAAAGTGATTCTGGAACATTCTGTGTTTGAGGAGCAATGAATACATCCTCTTCTCTTTTCTCCCAAGACCCCAGAGAGGCCTCCAGGCAGCCAGCGGACTCCTGATGGACAGCGATGACCTCAAGCTGAGCCTGAAGTTCTCCTAGCTCTTTGCCACATAATTGTGAAAGAGAGCTCTGTGAAATGGGAATGTTTGCTTCACCACCAGCCACTAGCTATTCTGTCTTTTAATACTATCAACAAGAGCTTCCCAAGCCTCTAAGGCTCGAAGGTAAAACCTGCTACAGGCTTAATTCTTCTCCTGAGAAAAATGCACATATACATGCAAAATTGTGCATGTCGATTCATATGTGTTTCTAAAATGACATTTGTGGGTTTTTTGAAGTTTATTTATTTTGAGAGAGAGAGGGACAGAGACAGCAAGTGCAGGGGAGGAGCAGAGAGAGGGAGGGAGAGAATCCCAGGCAGGCTCTGTTGCTGTCAGCAAGGGGCCTGATGTGGGACTAGATCCCACGAATCAAGAGATCACGACCTGAGCTGTAATCACGAGTTGGGCACTTAACCGACTGAGCCACCCAGGCGCCCTCTAAAACGACATTTAAACAACCAGTGAATTCCCTCATCACTCCCACCAAACTTACTTCTTACCACTTGGGAATAGTGAAATACTATTTCTTTAAAAAATGAAATGAACTGGAGAGTGTGATGCTAAGTGAAATAAGTCCTACAGAGAAAGACAGATACCCTATGTTTTCACTCTTATGTGGATCCTGAGAAACTCAACAGAAACCCATGGGGGAGGGGAAGAAAAAAAAAAGAGGTTAGAGAGGGAGGGAGCCAAACCATAAGAGACTCTTAAAAACTGAGAATAAACGGAGGGTTGATGGGGGGTGGGAGGAAGAGGAGGGTGGGCGAGGGGCATTGAGGAGGGCACCTGTCGGGAGGAGCACTGGGTGTCGTATGGAAACCAATTTGACAATAAATTTCATATTAAAAAAAAATGAAATGTTCCCAGACCATGTCATGTTCCTGCAGAAAAGCCACCTTGTTCTTATGCTGTAACAATTCTCCAACATTCCAGGAACTGCTTGAAACAATGGTCAAGGTCAAGTGGCCTTTGTGAGAATGTGGGCTAATCCTGGGTGATTTCCTAAGCAGGCACTCATCACTTATTCAGGGAGGACAAAAAAAAAAACCAACACACCACTTAATAGAACACGTTGAACAGTTGCCTAATAGGTTGTAGGGCCACAAAAGCAAGGCTAGAAATAGAGTGATCTTGATTGAGGGGTTCTTCAAGGGGGCAGATAAAGGGCCCTCTCCAGCTATACTGTGCTCAGGGCTTGACCCCTTGTGCCCCCCCAGTACAACCCAGAAGTGTTTTGGCAGTCACAGTTATTAACGGAGTGACAAAAAAAGGGGGCCCAATTCACAAGTCACTCTCTGCCATGCAGAATTCCCATTGTCCAATGGCTACTTGCTTCCTCAAGCACTGGATTCACAAAAGATTATCCATATCGCTGTAGCCACGTTTTCGCGGCAGTTCCAAAACAAAATCATCATGCTCCCTATTACCTTAACTGCCCATAGTTGATAACTTTCCTAATTAGCATTACACATGTTTAAGTCTCTCTAATTACTTAATGATGGTCACCAGGCAATCCATAATAGCAATTACACATCTGAACTGTCATGGACTATTGGACAAACATGTAATGGGGCATTTTAAAGGCATTTAAAATGTAATGTTAATTAGAAAGGTTATCAAATACGATACTTACCATAATAGGGAACATGTTGGAATTTTTGTGGTAAAAAACAAGAAATTAGTGTTTATTGGCACTTAGATTTTATGAATGTAAGTAAGACTAAAATCAAAGGATATGGAGAATTATCTGGAACCAGATACATAGACTTAATGCAAGATTCTCATTGTTTTATTTACTCATTTATTAGAAAAGCATCAATTAATCACCTACAGCATTTCCCACCATGTGAAAAGCTAATACCAAAAAATTAAGAAGAATATGTTGCTTGTTCATGCTCTTGGAAAGTCTGAAATCTGGTTCGAGAGACACATCATAGAGAAATGAAATTACCAGAGATCAATTAAACTATTACAATAAGTATTATGATCATTTAAAAAAAAAAACAATTCTGGGGCACCTGGCTGGCTCAATTGGTAGAACAGGTGACTCTTAATCTCAGGGTCATGAGTTCAAACCCCACGTTGGGCATGGAGCCTACTTAAAGGTAAAAAAAAAAGAAAAAAATCTAAAGATACACAAAGCGTTGAAGGAAAAATGACAAAGACTCATGCATGAGACAAGCTGCAAGAAAATTCTTAAAAGGGGAGGAAGGTAGAAGTAAATATATACTGGTAGAACACCAAAGAGAGAATGTTATAGAGCAAGATAATGAGACTGCGGCATAAAAACTCAAGAAAGGACGCTGGGCTTAGCAATCAGAAAACTTGGGTTAAAATCCTCGCCCTGCTTCTTTCCAGCATTTTGACCTTAAACAAGACAACCCCCCTAACTCTTAGTTTTCACATCCGCGAAATGAGGGAAATAAAACCTATCTCACGAATTACTTGTAAAGATGAAATTAGGGAGCGTAGGTGTAAGTATGACGTTCAACAAAGTGTTTGACATAGAAGGCATGTAGACACTCTTTAAATGAATGAAAACACAGTTGTAACCAGAAGTTGAAGCAGAGATACGTTTAGGGAATAACAAGCCCATGAGATTGTACAAGTGGAGTTGGTTCATCTGGTAGCGTGTTGAGTACAAGACTGAACCACTTTAGGTTTGCTCAAAATGACTATCAGGAACCACTGTCAACTCTTGAAAGGGGGTGTGGGAAGGTGACCTTGATATTGTCCCAACAATTATAGGAAGATTGGATGGAGAAAGGACCAGTTGGAGGTTGGAAACTAAAAGGCTGTTGGAGCATGTAAACATGGGGAGATAAAACACAAGCAAATGTAGCTACCAATCAAAAGAAAGAGAAAGAAGGAAGAGATCAGAGTTGAACATGAAGTAATTTGCATAAAGTTGGTACTTAACACTATCACTCTGGTCCAAATCACCAGCTCTCACCAGATCCTCTGGGTTAGTTAAAAATACTTTCAGCTGCAGGTAGCAATTTAGCTGACTATTAGGGGCTTAAAGAATACAGGCTTGGGGCGCCTGGGTGGCTCAGTCGGTTAAGCATCTGACTTCGGCTCAGGTCATGATCTCCTGGTTCGTGAGCTCAAGCCCCGCGTCAGGCTCTGTGCTGACAGCTCAGAGCCTGGAGCCTGTTTCAGATTCTGTGTCTCCCTCTCTCTCTCTGACTCTCCCCCATTCATGCTCTGTCTCTCTCTGTCTCAAAAATAAATAAACGTTAAAAAATTAAAAAAAAAAAAAATAAAGAATACAGGCTTTTTTAGTTGTTTCCAAATCAAAAAGTCTGGACAAGGTGGCTCCAGGGTTTTTTCAGTGGTTCCATATCTGTATCTCTGTAACTTTCTTGGCCTTTCCCTCATGGTCACAAAATGGCTGCAAAACAACTCCAGATATCATTAGATCAAAGGCAGAAAGCAAGGGCACATGGCATTGAGGGGAAGGAGGCACCAGCAAAACCTCAGATCTGTTCCTTTTATCAAGAAACACAGTATCTGTTCCAGAAGCCTTCCAGCAGACTTGCTTTCATGGCACAAAGCTCAGAGCTGGGTCACATGGCCACCTCTGGCTGCAAGGGAAATTGGGTAAGTAAAAACCAGGCTCCCAGCCAGTGTGGTGAAAGGAGCAAAGAGGTTAAAAGTAACTTTTATGTAGCCAATCAACAGTCTCTGCCCTGGATTCCTAACTAGTTCCTGGCTGCCACCTTGTTCCCCTGGAGTCCATTCTCTACACATCAGCCAAAACATTCTTTTAAATGTTTAACTCCGATTTTATTATTCCCCCACTGAACACTATTCAAAGATTTCCTAAAAATAAAAAATAAAATAAAATAAAATAAAATAAAATAAAATAAAATAAAATAAAACTAAGGGGCGCCTGGGTGGCTCAGTTGGTTAAGCATCCAACTCTTGATTTCAGCTCAGGTCATGATCTCACAGTTCGTGAGTTTGAACCCCACATCAGGCTCTGTGCTGACAGTGCAGAACTTTGAGATTCTTTTTCATTCTCTGCCTCTACTCTGCTCACGTGCTCGCTCGTGCTCTCTCTCTCTCTCAAAAAGAAATAAACATTTAAAAAATTTTTCCTATTTATGTGGGTTGAATCTGAGCTCCTTACTTAGGCTCCAATGCCCTGCACTATGTGGGTCCCACCTATCCTTCTAACTATGCTTCTCATGGCCCCTCTCCTCCTAAATCACTATTTCATGGCCACCGTGACTCTTAGTTCCTCCTCAGGCACTCTGCACCTGTTCCCAGTTTGGAGATAAATTCCCCTCCCATGTCTCACCCGGAAGCACCCTCTCATTCTGCTCTCTCTTCCTCAGAGAAGTCTTCTCAGACTCTGCTACTTAAAACAGGTCCTGTGAACTGAAGCCCCATTGTTCTCTTTTACCAACCTTATTTTATTTCCTTGATTGTACTTATCACAATCTGTAATTTCACTTATTTTGCCTGATTTCTTACTGTCTCTCTCCCCCTCTAAAATGTTGGCTCTATGAAAACGGACACCACCTTCTTATTTACCCTTGTGTGACCACTTCTTCACACAGAACCCGGCACATAATAGGTGCTTGATAACATTTGCGAAGTAAATGGATGAGTGAGTAAGTCGTCAAGAACTGGGTCTTAGACAATGAGAGAAGGAAAGAAAAAGCACGATCAGAGAGTTAAGAGAAAAATCAAAGGAGTGTGTATAGTTGAGGCCAAAAGAGCTTGGTGTGGGGGGTGGGGGGACGAAAGGATTCCTCAAATTCAGATGTCATAAAAATAACAAAGAGAAGGGCGCCTGGGTGGCTCAGTCGGTTGGGCATCCGACTTCGGCTCAGGTCATGATCTCACGGTTCATGAGTTCGAGCCCCTCGCCAGGTTCTGTGCTGACAGCTCAGAGCCTGGAGCCTGCTTCGGATTCTGTGTCTCCCTCTCAACTCTGTCAACTCCCTCACACTCTGTCTCTCAAAAATAAATAAAGATTAAAAAAAAATTTTTTTTTAAATAACCAAGAGAGAAAAAATTGAAAATACCAGTGGATTCAAGTACGAGGGGGCCTGTGGTAACTTGGGTTTACAGGTTCTACCTCTTGCCTAAAGAGCTTCAGAATCAAAGAGAGGACACAATGGCCCTGAAAACAAATGGTGTGCTTTGCTTCTTGGCTCCAAAAACACTATATGATATATTTTTCATGCTTCAGTTCTCCAGTGATAAAACAGCAAAAGAAACAGCTTAAATCTTCCTCCCTACCTTGGTAGGATACATCAAATATCAAATTACAGAAATAGAATAATTTAAGCACCCAGGATGCTATAAAACAAAACAGATTAATAATAATCCAGGAGACAGATGTGTATTTGGAAAAGGACCCAAAACAAGCATGTTCATTCTTCTCCACTGGAATAACCAGTGCCTCGATATCATTCAATAATCTTTACCACACCCTAAATCCACTCTGCCTTATATAACTTTCATACACAATTATTAGTAGTAGGCTGGCCGAAAAGCCACACAAACTAGTTTTGAGTGAGGAGACTTCGAGAGTAATTGCCCCGTCAACTTTTATCTTTTTCACTTAACCGCCTCATGATATGGTTCAAGTCATTACTAGAGGGAGCAGAGACAATTCGGACTCACAGCCCATGAATCAGATTAGATGAAACTTGGTGACATTTAGCAAAGAATATCTAAAGGAAAGCAGAAGCTTCGTGGTGGAGTCTTCCCAGAATTATTCTCATAGCACAAATCCATGGGACTCTTTCCATCGTACGTCCATGAGCTTAAAAGTATTATCCTACATGCTTTTAGAAATATCAGTAGAAATAAACACCTTACCTCCTGCATATGTGCTGCCCAAGTGAATGCATAAATAAATATCTTATTTTCTGATCTTCTTCGGGGTAGGATTTACTTGGACATCACCAAAATTGTTTCTTGTGAATAGCCCAGTAGATAGGGGAAGAAAGTGGATCCGAGGTTAGGTGGCCAAGATTTTATCTACAGTGCAACTGTGAGAAAACCTAGGAACCCCCTCTGGGTCTCAGTAAAAGTACGGATCTAGATGGTCTCTTACTTAATCCTATCTAAAAATTAATAACAGCACTTAAGGAGATGGCACAAAATGATCTGCTGGAAATAAAACTGTTTTTTTTTTTATTTAAAAACTTAGGTGAACTAAAGAAGAGGATCATTGGCCACTGTAGAGGTGTGAATTAGAGGCAAAAAGAAGAAATGATTTCAAGGGAAAAGACTGAGAGTCTTAGAGGATATCTATTATGTGAATAATAGAAGTTCTGGGGCACCTGAGTGGCTCAGTCGGTTAAGCATCCAACTCTTGATCTCAGCTCCGGTCTTCATCTCAGGGTCATGAGTTCAAGCCCCATGTTGGGCTCTGCACTGGACGTGAAGTCTACTTAAAAAGAATGGGGGCGCCTGGGTGGCTCAGTCAGTCGGGTGTCAGACTTCGGCTCAGGTCATGATCTCACAGTTTGTGGGTTTGAGTCCCGCATCGGGCTCTGTGCTGACAGCGTGGAGCCTGCTTCTGATTCTGTGTGTCTCTCCCTCTGCCCCTCCTCTGCTCACGTTCTGTCTCTCTCTCTCTCTCAAAAATAAATAAATGTTTAAAAAAAAAAAAAAACTACATGAATAATAGAAGTTGTAAAGAGACACAAATGAAGAGATGATGATGAACAAATGGAAGAAATGTTCTTTAATCTGCACCTTAAAAGGACCTATCAAGTTTGAAGCAAGTTCAGGGATAGGAAATTCACTCCTAGGAATATCACTATAAAATTCCGGAACTCCACGTATAAAAAGAGAATGAGTAACTCAAAAAAGGACCTCCACTGACACTGATCTTCTTATCTTCCAGGCAGGAAGCTGAACTAACATCACAGATGTTTGAGAAGAGAGACGCTACAACTTAAGAATGCTCAAGTCTTTCTAGATACCACTCACCTCTAGACGTGAAAGGAAGATATTTCCATGTATAAAAGGATATGTCACCCATGTATATCCTCTGTCACCCATGTATATCCTCTGAAGGAACATAGTCTAGAAGTAAAATTACTACACATCTCAGCCTAACCTAGGAGATGAGAGCAGAAGAGAAGTGGGGGGGGGGGGGGGGGGCGGGGAGAGGGGAGTACAAAGTACAAGATTCCAAAGATCTCACGTGGGAGAGGAAGGAGACAGAGAAAGGGGATACACAAGTACTCTAAAGGTCTAATCTGGGACTGGAGGATATCAAGAGGAAACATAGCATCTTATCAAGGGACAGAGTAGGCATCTTGCGTCAAGTAAGCAAGTAAGGAGAAATACGTGCTAAGAAAGGGACAGAAACCAGCAAAAAAAGTCAATCAAATGTGGCTTCACCTTATTTATACATGGATAAATGCAAATTTAAATAATTTTTTAAATGCCATTTCCATCTATGAGATTGGCAAAACATGAAAAGTGTGATAATATCCAGGGTGGCTATCAAGGAGAGTGGGGGTGGAGAGGTACCTTTACACACTTCTAATGGGAATTTAACAAATGTAATCTTTTTTTTTTAATTTTTTTAAATGTTTATTTATTTTTGACAGAGAGAGAGAGACAGAGGATGAGCGGGGGAGGGGCAGAGAGAGAAAGGGAGACACAGAACCCAAAGCAGGCTCCAGGCTCTGAGCTGTCAGCACAGAGCCCGACGTGGGGCTTGAACTCACAGATCATGAGATCATGGCCTGAGCTGAAGTCGGACACTCAACTGACTGAGCCACCCAGGCGCCCCACAAATGTAATCTTTTTGAAGGGCAATTTCACATTAAAAGTGAACATACCCCATACTGAATCACCCCATGTGTATTTTTTAAATGCACATATGTAAATATATTATTTTAAAGTTGAGAGGATACTAAGAAACTCTTAACCATGGTTATAGGGGAACGTCAGAGCTTGAGAAGGGAACTTGTGCTTTTCACTTTGTGTACAGATTGATTTTTTTATCGTAAGCACATATTTTCTTAAACATATAAAACCAGTTCATCAGAACTGTACATGTCCTTTACCCACAGATTCCATTTCTGGGAAGTTACTCAACCATCCAACACTACACCTGCACATGTGTGGATAGATAATGGTATAATGACCATTCTTGGGCACAGGTTTGCAATAGATAAGAAGGAGGGAAAAACTAGGAACGACCAAAATATCCACCGACAGGGAACTGGTTAATAAATACGGGTACGTTCTTACAATGGTTTGAAATGCAGCTATCAAAAAGAATGAAAGTGATCTACATGTACAGATGTAGAAAGATGAAATTTAAGACATTGTTCGCTAAACAAAGCAAATTGCTGAACAGTAATACAATCACATTTGTAGACAGAGTTTTTTTAATTTTTTTTTAACGTTTATTTATTTTTGAGACAGAGAGGGACAGAGCATGAAGGGGGGAGGGGCAGAGAGAGAAGGAGACACAGAATCGGAAGCAGGCTCCAGGCTCTGAGCCATCAGCCCAGAGCCCAACGCGGGGCTCGAACTCTCAGACCGCGAGATCGTGACCTGAGCTGAAGTCGGATGCTTAACCGACTGAACCACCCAGGCGCCCCATAGACAGAGTTTTTTTAAGGACATATGTACATATAACAGTAAACATTTATGGCAGGAAATTTCACTCTCGTTCTCACCCCCGGTGTTGGAAATGAGGACTGAGAACCTAGGAGGTAGACTTTTGTTTTTCCCCATGTACTTCTGACTTTTATATAGTTTTAAATTTTTTCCATGATCGTGTATTACTTTTATAATTTAAAATGTCAGTTAACTTCTTTAAAGTGCAATAAATGATATGTGTGTATATCTGTAGATGTATACTCATACACACACCTATATGAAACTGTGCCTAGTATTACATTAAAAATATTAAATGGTATAGGGGTGCCTGGGTGGCTCAGTCGGTTGAGCCTCCGACTTCGGCTCAGGTCATGATCTCACTGTCGTGAGTCCGAGCCCCATGTCGGGCTCTGTGCCGACAGCTCGGAGCCTGGAGCCTGCTTCGGATTCTGTGTCTCCCTCTCTCTCTGACCCTCCCCCATTCATGCTCTGTCTCTCTCTGTCTCAAAAATAAATAAACATTAAAAAAAAATTTTTTTTAATATCAAATGGTATCAAACGTCAACATTACAAAAATACCATATTACCACGCGGCATCTTTGTTAAATAATTTGCACTTAGTTGTCAAGCATTTTGATCTTGGCATTGGGGGATCCCTTTCTGCACCTTCTGTAACTAATTACTCAACACGAATTGTTTCTCTCAGAAATGTGTTGCCCCACCGGGAAGCCCAGTTGCAGGGCACATCTACCATATTGAATAAAATCCCTGTCTTCTGAAACCGTCACTGCTCTGCACAGCGTTTGAGACACATTTAAACCGTAATATCTAGAAATGAGAAAATCAATGCAATGTGTTCTGTGTGAAGTACAGCATCTTGAAAATCTATTGCTGAGCAGTTTCATCACCAATTGTATCGATGTAAATCAAACCCTCTAATAATAAGGATAATTACAAAAATCTCACTGGGTCTGTTACAAGCACACTTTCATTTAACAAGGTGAATGTCTGTTAATAAAGCAACCTTAGCTCCATATTTGAGAATCTTATTTCTCAGTAGCTTCCGAATATAAAATATTTGCCACGTTTCTCTTTTGCAGTCCGTGAGATCCCACAAATCTTGCTCATGTCTCTCTCCAATGGGACACTTCTCTTCAGCGATGAAAGATAAATGTCATTAATGCTGGAGGAAAATGTTTTGAGCACAGAAGTGGAAGGGTCCTATAATGGCGTAATAAGCCCAATGCTCCGAATAGAGATAAATCTTTAGAAAATTAGGTTCTTTCATCTAGTCAGTTTCTAGGGGTCTTTTTATGATATCACAAATGGAGAGCAAGTAAATAAACTTTCTTCTTTCTTTTCACTTATGCACTTGCTTCCTGTTCTCATGAGTGAGGAGATAACAATCAAACCAAATCTAGCATCTAGTTTATTTGTTATTATTGGACACCACCAAGTGCCTACAGAAATCAACTGACCATTCAAAAAAGTTTCCAAATACTTGGAAACTGCTCCCCAAAATACAGGCCAACATGGCCTATGATGAACTGCGATTCAAGGGCAAGCTTGCTGGATTGGAGTCACATGACCCGGGTGCAAATTCCAGGTTTCTCATTTTCTGCCACCGGGGGCTTTAGAAAACCACAAGGATTTTTGTTTTCTTGAGCATCACTTTCTTAGTTTGTCAAAGAGAAATGGTAATTATGCCTCTCGGCCATCAAAAACATTCAATAAACTACTTGCTATTTCCACAAAAGCAAGACTATGTGTAAAAACAGATGAAATAACAAACTTACAAGCGTGCAACAGATAAAATATGCTGTACAAACATTACGTGTTTGTGCGATGACTGCCAACAGAGGCAACCGAATATAGCAATTAGGCTTCCCAGCCCCGGCACCAAATTGCCTCAATTCCAATTCTGGCTTCCCTCTCACTTAAACTCTCCCAGCTTCACCTGCTGAAATGGAGATAATAACCTTTCTTAATTCATGAGTTATGGGGAGGATTAAGTAAGATAATGCAGGCAACCATTTAGAACAGTATCTACCCATGGTAAGTATCGAGTGAATGTTTGCTATTTTTACTAACTACATCAAATCAGCTTTGATATTGATACTGAGGACTAACTCTAATCTCATCACCAGATCAGACCTTCTTCCCTTGTGGGATCTGGAATTGCTGATTGTCTACATGCCCTATGTTTTGTCACCTTGAGCAATGACCCCTCTGGTTCCTCCCACTGCATACATCTAACAGAAGCATGGAAATTAAAATGCTGTGAGGTTGCCCAGAAGTTTTCAACCATCTACATGCCATGGGAGACATTCTGAACTAACCCTTTATAGTCAAATCCAAAGCAAACAGAAAAAGTAAAATGCTGAGCCCTGGCATGGTCCCAGTAATACACTGACATCTCTCGTATCTCTAAGAAAAGTATTTTCTAGAGTAGTGGAAAAAATATAGTGCAAATTTACTGCAATTTTTAAGATGTTTGGAGTCATGGGGGCGCCTCGGGGGCTCAGTCGGTTAAGCTTCCGATTTCAACTAAGGTCATGATCTCGTGGTTCGTGAGTTCCAGCCCCATGTTGGGCTCTGTGCTGACAGCTCAGAGCCTGGAGCCTGCTTCAGATCCTGTGTCTCCCTCTCTCTCTGCCCCTCCCCTGCTCTCATTCTGTCTCTCAACAATGAATAAACATTAAAAAAATATAGGTTTGGAGTCATGAATTCTTTTGAGTATCTGATAAAAAGTATGCTTGCTTCCCAGAAAAAAAATGTATATGCCTATGTGTGCAAACAATTTCACATATACTTTCAGGGAGTTCAGGTGTTCCTTGAAGTCTACCCATAATTAACCTCAGCTACAAATATATTTATGCATATATATACATATATATATATATATATATATATATATATATATATATATACACATGTTCCAAAAAATACATTTGTAAAAGAACAATAGAAATGAAAAAATTTTAATCTAGTTAAGGAGCACACCAAAATATTAACAGTATAGATTTACTTCCATTTTCATTGTTTCACTTGATGAGGTTGTACTACTTTTATGATTTTTTAAGTTTAAGTATATGAATATTAGACCGTACAACACAGAACAGATTCAGTCTGCAGTCTGAATTTGAACTGAATTCAAAGGTAAAAATTCTTGCTTGATATTTGGGAATATATAGGGGAGTTTGTTGATATAAGAAGGGTGAAGTTCAAGAGAAGGTTCCAGGAAGTGAGTGGAGGGTTCAACATTCATTTCTTTTCTTAAGATTTTACTTTTAAGGGGCGTCAGGGTGACTCAGTTGGTTAAGCGTCCCAACTCTTGATTTCGGCTCAGGTCACGATCTCACAGTTTGTGGGATCAAGGCTGCATCAGGCTCTGCACTGGCATCGAGCCTGTTTGGGACGTTGGCTCTCCCTCTTTCTCTGCCCCTCCCTTGCTCACACACTCTCTCTCTCATACAAAATAAATGAATAAAAAATTTTTTTTAAAGATTTTATTTTTAAGTAATCTCTACACCAAATGTGGGGCTCAAACTCACAACCCCAAGATCAAAAGTCACATACTCTACCAAGTGAGCCAGATGGGTGTCCCAACATTCATTTTTATTCAGTAGGGAATAACTTTTGGAAGAGGTGGGATCTGGGTCCATGAGGAAAGAGGATCCCTGGTAATCAATATCCATGGGGATGGTAACCACAGCGATGGAGCCTGGCCTTCCCATTTTCAACCTCGGTTCTGAACTAGTCAACACTGGTAAAGTGTGTATGGGAAGAAAAAGAACATAGTACTCCACACTGCCTGGGATTCCCCAAGGCCCAGGGTTCAGCAGGGCTGTGAGTCATAGCCAGTCAGAAAGACCGGGAGAAAGTCTGGTTGGGCTCTGAGAGCAGAGCAAATCAGAACACACACTTACCCACAGTGTAACAGTGGCAGTGACAGCCAGTGACGGTGCCAGTGGCAGCAAGGATTGTTCAAGGTAAAGGGTCAGTCTAAACATCAGCTGCTGGGGTGAAGGACAGACATAAAAAATGTGAGTAAAGCAGGGTCCCTGGGTGGCTCAGTCGGTTAAGCGTCCGACTTCAGCTCAGGTCCTGATCTCACGGTTTGTGAGTTTGAGCCCTGCATCAGGCTCTGTGCTGATGGCTCAGAGCCTGGAGCCTGCTTTGGATTCTGTGCCTCCTTCTCTCTCTGCCTCTCCCCCCAGTCTTTCAAAAATAAATAAATGTAAAAAAAATTAAAATTAAAAAAAATGTGACTGGGGCGCCTGGGTGACTCAGTCGGTTAAGTGTCCAACTTCGGCTCAGGTCATGATCTCGCGGTTTGTGAGTTCGAGCCCCGCGTCGGGCTCTGTGCTGACAGCTCAGAACCTGGAGCCTGTTTCAGATTCTGTGTCTCCCTCTCTTTCTGACCTTCCCCCGTTCATGCTCTGTCTCTCCCTGTCTCAAAAATAAATAAACGTTAAAAAAAATTTTTTTTTAAATGTGAGTAAAGCAAAAACTGAAATGAAGGCAGGTCTTGTTCATCCAGACTTTCATAACAAAGTACTTTCCTTAATTAAAATATGTTGTTGATTACCTGGTCCTCACCAGTATCCTTCCAGATATTAATAGAAAGCATGGCAATTCTCAGCCTTCTCTATTAAGGGAGTGTCCCTGCTGGGGGAGGCTGAACTTTGATCACAAAGATCTCAGGAAGCAGTGCAAAACAATCCACCAGAGCCATGAAGTGTCTTTGTAGTTCTTGGGTTCTTGTGGTTTGCTCTTAAAATTATGCAAATTTCACATTCCAGCCAATAGCATATGTTTGTTTGTTCATTCAAAATTATTACTCCTACAATTTTTTTTAACCAAATGAATGTTTGAGCATCTCTATTTATTTGAAAAGTAAAGAACCAGGCATTAGATTGTCTCCATTTTACAAACGAGAGCCCTGCAGCTATTAGTGGAAGAGCTGAGATTAAACATGGAGCTCATTTCAAATTGACAGTATTTTTTCTATGGTTACATGTGGCAAATGAGAAAACAAAGGGTTGGGGAAAGGTAAAGGACTTCTTGGTAGAAAGTGTATAGCCCAACAGGGGAACTGTCGATGAGGGATTTGTCGAAGGCTTTTAAAGACTAAATAGCGGGGCGCCTCGGTGGCTCAGTCGGTTGAGCGTCTGACTTCGGCTCAGGTCATGATCTCACGGTCCGTGAGTTCGAGCCCTGTGTCGGGCTCTGTGCTGACACCTCAGAGCCTGGAGCCTGCTTCAGATTCTGTGTCTCCCTCTCTCTCTGACCCTCCCCCCGTTCATGCTCTGTCTCTCTGTCTTAAAAATAAATAAACATTAAAAAAAAAATTAAAAAAAAAAAGACTGAATAACGAAGTCGTCAGCCAAGTACTTGAGCTTTCCAAAACTCTCAGCACCTCAATTTCCTTATATATAAATTGGAACCAATAACACTGATTTCCTAGAGCTGTTGCTAGGGTTAAGTGAGGAAATCTATGGAAATTTCTCATCCCCGTGCTTGACCCAGAGTAGGCCTTCACTAAATGATAGTCTTGATTATCCTTGGTCAAGCGGACATCTCTACCTGTACATCTCTTAAGCATCTTAAATTGAACGTTTCCCAAACCAAATTTATCATTCTTTTCCTTCCTCTTTCCCGTTCTTCTAACCTCCAAAACAAATTGTTCCCCTTCCTATATTGTCTCTCAGTTGTGGTTAATGGCCCCATCACCTACCCAAGTTAAAGCTTCAAAGTCACCCTGGGGGTGCCTGGCGGATTCAGTGAGTAGAGCACGGGACTCTTGATCTCAGGGTTGTGAATTCGAGCCCCACTTTGGGTATAAAGATTACTTAAAAATAAAATCTTCAAAAAACAAAAACAAAAAACCAAGTCATCCTGAACTCCTCCCTTTTTTTCTCTCTCATCCCACCCACACTGTTAATAAATTCTGAACATTCTATCTCCTAAATATATCTGGAATCAATTTCCTCAGCCCTTTTCTCACCTCTTGGACAACTATAATGATTCACAACTGATTTCTGTCTATTCTCTACACTGCTGATAATGATTGTTCAAAAATACAAATCTGATGATCTCACTACAAGATTAAAAGGATAGAAAATCTCAAGTTATCTTCTGCAAAAGGCCAAAATCTCCTCACCATTTGGACCCAATGTACTTTTCCAACTTCCCAACGTCTCCTACACACACACACACCTTAGAACTCAGCCTTACAGACCCTTTCAAATGTTTCTTCTAATAACTAGAATCTCCTTCCTCTCCCTGTTAGTAGGAAATGCCTATTTTTATCCTTCAAACCCAGGCAAAAATGCCAATTCTTTGAGAAGTTCTCCCAACCCTTAAACACTCACCAAAATCATCACCTATCTGGTCTCCCCACATTTACTTACTTCTAACCTATTCCAATCTAGTCTCCCTGTGGTAGCCAGAGCGTTCTTTTCAAATGCAAATCATTCCTATGTCAGGCTCTCTCCCCTGCTTAACTGGCTTCACATTGTTAAGCCCCAAATCCCTACCTGGATCTACACAACCCACCTCCGTAGACATATTCTAATTCTAATCCTCTGTGATCCAACCACACTGGTCTTCTTCTGGTTCCTCAAACACATCAGTCTCATACAGCAAGGTATTTGAATATGTGCCTCCTTCTCCTTTGCTGGTTAAAGCTTACTCATCCTTCAGAACTCAGCTAAAACATGACTATTTCGGGGAAGACCTCCTAGGCCCTCCACCTTAGGCCAGATCATGGTATTCCCACAACTAGCATAGTGTCTGCATATTCAAAGTATTTAGCAGATATTTGCTGAAATCTCTCTTCTCTAAATCCCTAACCCTTATTCATTTCTTGGCACTTATCACACTGAAATAGAAGTATTTATACCAGACTGTGTGCCATTGAAGGATCTGGAAAATGGTGTCTCTCTTTTTTTTCTTTCTTCTTTCCTCCTTCCTCCTCCTCCTCCTCCTCTGCTTCTTCCCCTCAGTATCCTTTCACACATCCTTGTGCTTGCTGGCTCATGATTGACAATGTCAAAACGTCAAAATGGCTGTCAAAAGGATAGACCCTCCCAACAACATAATTTATGGATGACATGGAGAAAGACATTATTTGTTCTAAATAGGAATGATTTTTACAAACTTTTCCATGAACCAGGGCTTTCTAAAATAGGGTGGGAAGGCAACATGCCATCACATTTCCCTGAGAAGGAGAGCAAGTATGTAGAATAATTCTGTTGCTTTGGACTAGGAAAGATGCTGCTGCAAAGATTTTTTTTTTAATTTTTTTTTAACATTTATTTATTTTTTGAGACAGAGAGAGACAGAGCATGAACAGGGGAGGGTCAGAGAAAGAGGGAGACACAGAATCAGAAGCAGGCTGCAGGCTCTGAGCTGTCAGAGCCCGACGCGGGGCTCAAACTCACGGACCGCGAGATCACGACCTGGGCCCAAGTCGGATGCTTAACCGACTGAGCCACCCAGGCGCCCCTAGATTTTTTTTTTTAAGTAGGCTTCACACCTAGCACAGAACCCAATGCGGGGCTTAAACTCACAACCCTGAGATCAAGACCTGAGCTGAAATCAAAAGTCAGATGCTTAACTGACTGAGCCACCCAGGCACCCCATGCAAAGATATTTTTCAATGGCATCCACAAGTTGTGCTAGGAAAGAGGGTCTGTGCTTGATAACTTCCCAGTGGAAAAAATACTGGGTTAGAGCAGTTTAACAAACATACTCTGTTAGACTTTGGGATGTAATATTTCTATTTTGATTCCAACATTCTAGGTCAGCTTCTATATGGCACAAACACAATAGGAGTATTTATTTCCACTTAGGGTCCCCATTTTAACAAGAAAAGTCCAGAAACACTAAAGGAGAGCATGGCCCTTAGAGGTACATGACATTAGCCAAGGCTAGAATGGATTAAGAAATTGAATTGTGTACAATAAGAACAGAAAAGAACCCAAGACCATGTTCTACTTTTAAGGAAATGGCATGTATGCACCAAAGACCTTCCTTCACTTACCAATCATAGAAATATTTAGTAAGCTAGCGAGGACATACTTAATATTTGGCTCCAGGTAGCAATTCCCTGTTTATCAGGTATTCCTCACATACAACCTCCTAGACATGAAGGGAAATTCATGCTAAAATGGACATTAATACACAGAGATGAAATTGGTTCACATCAGAGCATGATAGATAGAGCTGGATGAGAACTTGAAATTCATTCAGGCGATTTCCCTCTTTTTATCATCAGTCGTAGAAGCAAAATTCCTCCTATGTTTCAAGGGTAGTAGAAGAGAGGTCCCAACTCAGGACAAGTAGGAGTGAGCACACCTCACTCTGTTTCTCCCACTGAATGCAGCGATAAAACCTAGACATAATTCGTGGAGTATCTCTTTGAGGATTCTGAAAAGTGAATAGTAGGAGGAAAAGAGGAGAAAAAGAACATAATTCGAAGTATTACTGAGCTGGTGGTAAGCTTCCCATTTTTCCTCTGGTATTCCTGAGCCTGGATTCAAGACAACCTGAACCCAGAGTGGCACCAGGCCACTGACAAAGAGAGCTCCAGGACAAGCACTATAGTGTGGCTTGAGAAACAGAAAAGGGGACTCATAACTCCCAGCGAAAATGAAGAAGTTCCCCCATTTTTCTTTTTTGGCTTTTTGTTTCTCCATTTTCTCCTGTCGCAGCCACCCCAAGCAAATTTATAGTAGTAATAGTTGTGTCAGCCACTGTGGCAACAGCAGAAGCTACAGGCATCTAAAAACCTGATGAAGATTCTCTGGGATCCAAGAAACTAAGGTCTAAAGGGGATGGTGTGAACTCCCAACATCTTATTTCTGTCTCTCTCTCTGGCTGCTTGGCTCCAGACACTAGGTCAGCCATAAGAAGTGTATAGTAAAGCAGGATAAATAAACTCCAGCTTTCAGGTCAGAGGACTAAAAAAGTGAGCTTCAGGGAACTTTCCAGACAGATTGCAGAGAGAGTCGAGCTTGGGAAAGTGAAACCATAAAGCTTTTTAGAATTCCCGGGCTCACTGCTACCCTGTGTACATGTGGATTTGATCCTATACAGCTTATGAAAAACTTTGAGAGCTGAACTAAGTATATAGTCCACTGTCCAGGTGCCAGACTGACCACTGGGTGGCACACATGTGAGACAGATAGCCCTAAATAGCCCTACAAAGGCTCTGAGAATAGAACTGGCATTGAAACCACAGCCCACATAAGACTAGTCAGGACTTGGGACCTAAGTACAACTGGACTCATTGACTGATACAAAAAAAAATAATATCCAGGATACAATCCAAAATTGCTTAAAATCTGAAGAACTAGGAAAATCTCAACTCATATAAGGAAAGACAATATGAACCCCAAGATTAAACGGCTGTTGGAATTATTGAAAAATAATTTAAATTACAGAATTTAAAGCACAGATGCTCAAAGAAACAAACAGTTTGAACCAAAAGGAAACATAGAAAATTTCAGCAGGAACATAGAAAATATAAAGATGAAACAAATGGAAATTTTAGAACTTCAAAATATAATATCAACTTTAAAACTCAAGACAAGAACTTGATAGCAGAAGAAAGTCAGCGAACTTGAAAACAAATCAAGAAATATCCAATATAACGGGGCACCTGGGTGGCTCAGTCAGTTGAGCATCTGACTTCGGCTCAGGTCATGATCTCCTGGTCTGTGAGTTCAAGCCCCGTGTTGGGCTCTGTGCTGACAGCTGAGAGCCTGGAGCCTGCTTCAGATTCTGTGTCTCCCTCTCTCTCTGCCCCTCCCCCACTCATGCTCTGTCTCTCTCTCTGTCAAAAATAAATAAACATTAAAAAATTAAAAAAAAAAGAAATATCCAGTATAATCAACAGAAAGAAAAAAGACTGGAAAAAAGTTAACAGAGCTTTAGGAATTTGTGGAACAATACCAAAAGGCCTAACATTCATGTCATCAGAGTCCGAGAAAGAGAGGAAATAGAGTACAGTGAAGAAAAAACATTTGAAGAAATAATGGCTGAAAATATCCCAAATAAAGTGAAAGACACATACCTACAGATTCAAAAAGTACAGTAAGCTTCAAACAAGATAAAATCTAAGAAATCCATACTCATATCCAACATAATAAAACTACAGAAAACTAAAGGCAAAGAAAATATCTTGAAAATAGCCAGAAAAAATGGCACACTACCTACAGGGGAAAAATAATTCAAATTATTGCAGATTTCACATCAGAAACTATAAAGTCAAGACACAAGTGAAACATTTTTTTTTAAGTGATGAAAGAAAAGAATCATCAATCAAGAATACTATATCCAGCAAAAATATCCTTCAGGAATCAAGGTAAAATACATGCTAAGATGAAAGAACATTAAGAGAATTTGTTGCTGGCAGATCAGCTCGAATTGCTGAAGTCAATTATTCACACATAAGGGAAATGATAGTAAAAGGAAATTCAGAACATCAAAAATGAAGAAAGAGCAATGGAAATTTAATTATCTGGGTAATGTAATAGATTATTCCCTTGAGTTCTTTAAAATACAATTTGATGACTGAAAGCAAAAATTATAAATATAACTTGTATTTAAACATAAATATAAATTATAAGTATTTATGATGAGTTTTTCAATTTATATAGGTGTAATACATAAAAAATAATATAAAGCAGGGAAATAGCTAGTAAAATGTCTATATTCTTGCTTAAAATGATAAAATATTGAAGTGATAAAATGTAAAAGTTGATTGTGAAGAATTGTGTATATTGTAATCACCAGAGCAATCACCAAAATAACTATACAAAGAGGTATATAGTATAGTAAAAAACAAACTAGATAAGTTAAAATGCAATATAAAATTTTTTTCAAATAACCCAAAAGAAAGTAGGAAAGGGGAAGTAAAGGAATGCAGAGATGAGAGGAAAAGCAGAAAATACATAAAATATGGTGGACATAAATCCAAGCATATCAATGATTACATTAAATGTAAATTTCTAAACATGCCAATTAAAAGAGATTATCAAAACAGAGTTTTAAAAATTTTTACCAAATTATGCACAATATATAAGAAACTCACTTTAAAGATAATGATATAGATAAATTGAAAGTAAAAAGAAACAAAACAAAAACACTAACCAAAAGAAAGCTGGACTAGAAATATTAATATCAGAAAAAGTAGACTTCAGAGCAGAGAAAATCACCAGGAATAAAAAGAGACATTATATAATGATAAAAGGCTCAATTCACCAGAAAACATAATTCTAAGTGTGTAGGCACTTAACAACAAATCTTCTAAATATATAAATCAAAAAAGTGTGCATGTACTTAACAAAGCTTCAAAATACATAAAGCAAAATACATAAGGCAGAATTGACAGGAGAAACAAGGAGAACAAACAGATCAATGGTTGCCAAGGGCTAAGAGTTAGTATGACCATAAGGGGATAGCTAAGGGAGTTTCAGGGGGTGATGAGTTTTTTCTGATTGTGGTAGTGATTACATGAGTCTATATATGTGTGAATATTCATAAAACTATAGGCAAAAAATTAATTTTACAGATTTAATTAACATATTAAACATTTTTAAGGCAATTATTTAAAAAGAAAAAGTATATAAATGATCCAAAAAGAAGATCCAAAAGCCTGGACTTTAGTCTTGCCATAAAGGATATTAAACCTTGTGCTTTATAAATCTCAGTTACTTGTCACTGAAATTTCTTTCCCCTAATCACCCCACTCCCACTCCTGCCCCATTCCTACATCAGTATTGGGTTCATGAGGTTCCCTTCTCCTGGAAGACATTTTTCCTTCCATTCTGGTATTCCATCCTGTTCAAATTCTACGTCCTTCAATCCCCAAGTTTAAAACTACCTTCTTTTGATGTCTTACTAACCCATTCTACCCTCACTAGCTGAAGTTAAATTCCTTTTTTCTTGAAAATAGCCAAATTATTCTGTCTGGACCTCTTGTACAGCACTTGCCAGTTTCTCCCTAGTATCATGATCCTCTACACTGCCTTATTGTCTCTACCAGGCTATAGTCAAGAACTAGCAAGGGTCTGAGATTTTTCCCCTGTTCACAAACTAACCAATTAGCCTGCTACTGTTTCATAGATGTTGGCAGAAGACATGATACTCTTGGGTCAGAGACTAAAGACTTTATTACTCATGGCGTAGCAGGCAGGATCAGGTTCCTAGGTTGTCCAAGTCCCGTGGAAGCAATGTAGAGTGGCTTAAGAAGGTGCTGTGCTCAGGGTCTGGATCACAGCTGAGGTTTCCTGAGCTTGGGAAACCCCCAATCTTATAAGAAGACTGTTAGCAAACCTGCCTAGTTTCTGCCCCAGAAAGGGATATTATCTTTATTATACTGGCCTCTGCCAAGGAGTAAGATACTGTCTCTATCCTCCCAGACCACTTACCAAACAAATAGCCTTGAAAATACAGTCCAGGACAAATGCTGATACATGAAGACTTGCACCTGGGGGAGGGGGAGGATGGCTCAGTCAGTTGAGCATCCAACTCTTGATTTCAACTCAGGTCATGATCCCATGGGGTTGAGCCCCGTGGCTCCACAGGAGCCTGCTTAAGATTCTCTTTCTCTGGGCAGAAAACATGAATAGACACTTCTCTAAAGAAGACATCCGGATGGCCAACAGGCACATGAAAAGATGCTCAACGTCGCTCCTCATCAGGGAAATACAAATCAAAACCACACTCAGATATCACCTCACGCCAGTCGGAGTGGCCAAAATGAACAAATCAGGAGACTATAGATGCTGGAGAGGATGTGGAGAAACGGGAACCCTCTTGCACTGTTGGTGGGAATGCAAATTGGTGCAGCCACTCTGGAAAACAGTGTGGAGGTTCCTCAAAAAATTAAAAATAGGGGCGCCTGGGTGGCTCAGTCGGTTAAGCCGCTGACTTTGGCTCAGGTCATGATCTCACGGTCCGTGAGTTCGAGCCCCGCGTCGGGCTCTGTGCTGACAGCTCAGAGCCTGGAGCCTGTTTCGGATTCTGTGTCTCCCTCTCTCTGACCCTCCCCCGTTCATGCTCTGTCTCTCTCTGTCTCAAAAATAAATAAACGTTAAAAAACAAAATTTTTTTTTTTAATTAAAAATAGACCTACCCTATGACCCAGCAATAGCACTGCTAGGAATTTACCCAAGGGATGCATAGGGGCATAGGGGCACTTGTACCCCAATGTTTATAGCAGCACTCTCAACAATAGCCAAATTATGGAAAGAGCCTAAGTGTCCATCAACTGATGAATGGATAAAGAAATGGTGGTTTATATACACAATGGAGTACTACGTGGCAATGAGAAAGAATGAAATATGGCCCTTTGTAGCAATGTGGATGGAACTGGAGAGTGTGATGCTAAGTGAAATAAGCCATACAGAGAAAGACAGATACCATATGTTTTCACTCTTAGGTGGATTCTGAGAAACTTAACAGAAACCCATAGGGGAGGGGAAGGAAAAAAAAAAAAAAAAGAGGTTAGAGTGGGAGAGAGCCAAAGCATAAGAGACTCTTAAAAACTGAGAACAAACTGAGGGTTGATGGGGGGTGGGAGGGAGGGGAGGGTGGGTGATGGGTATTGAGGAGGGCACCTTTTGGGATGAGCACTGGGTGTTGTATGGAAACCAATTTGACAATAAATTTCATATATTGAAAAAAAAAAGATTCTCTTCCTCTCCCTCTGCCCCTCTCCCTGGCTCATGCTCTCTTTCTCTCTAATAAATTAATTAATGGGGCGCCTGGGTGGCTTGGTCGGTTGAGCGTCCGACTTCGGCTCAGGTCATGATCTCACGGTCTGTGGGTTCGAGCCCCGCATCGGGCTCTGTGCTGACAGCTCAGAGCCTGGAGCCTGTTTCGGATTCTGTGTCTCCCTCTCTCTGTGACCCTCCCCCATTCATGCCCTGTCTCTCTCTGTCTCAAAAATAAATAAACGTTAAAAAAAATTTTAATAAATAAATTAATTAATTAATTAATTAATTTTAAAAAAGGACTTGCACCCCAACAGCTATTACCTCCTTGAAGATTTCTATCTGATTTCCTCTTCAGTGACTTGTGCATTTGCCCAAAACATACTCTGGGGGTAGGAGATGTTGGGTATTTGTTGACTCTTTAATCATAGGCTTGTCAAAGAAATTTTAAGTTGGGGCGGAATGAATGTGAAGTCTTGAGGGGAAGAGGGCAGTTAGTCCAAAAATAACTCTGAGTTCAAGTGCCTAAATGACACCATTTGTATAAATGAAACATTGTGACTGATGTCAGGACACGGCATCTACTATGTGCCGAATTTTTCTCAAAAGATACAGGGAATTGGGCCACCTGGCTGTCTCAGCTGGGAGAGTTTGCGACTCTTGACCTCAGGGTTGTGATTTGGAGCCCCAGGTTGGGTGCAGAGATTACCAAAAAATAAAAATAAAATAAAACTTAAAAAAGAAAGACAAAGGGAATCATTGGACACGAGGAAAAGAGGCTCATCAAAGTAGCTAAGAAGTGGACACGCCCCAAATTGCCCATAGATAAAGAAAATGTGGCATATATGCACAATGGAATATTACTGTGACTTAAAAAAAAAATAAAAAAGAAGGGAAATCTGTCACATGCTGCAACACAGGTGAAACTACAGGACGATATTCTGGTGAAAGAAGCCAGTCACAGAAAAGCAAATACTGTGTGTTCCACTTAACCCTGAGATATCTAGAGTGGTCAAAAGAATGGAACCAAGTTGAAGAGTGGTTGCCAGGGCCCGTGGGAGGGGGAAGTGAGAACTTGTTTCATGGATATGGAGTTTCAGTTTTGCAAGATGAAAACAGTTCTAGAGATCTGTCGCACAACAACGTGAATATAGTTAACACTACTGAACTATATACACTTAAAAATGGTTGAGAGGGTGAATTTTATATAGATGATTTTTTCACCGCATTTAAAAAGTTTTTAAAAAAAAATTTTTAATGTTTATTTTTGAGACCGAGAGAGACAGAGCATGAGCGGGGGAGGGGAAGAGAGAGAGGGAGACACAGAATCCGAAGCAGACTCCAGGCTCTGAGCTGTTGGCACAGAGCTGACACGGGGCTCAAACTCATAAGCTGTGAGATCATGACCTGAGCCAAAGTCGGACGCTTAACCCACTGAGCCACCCAGGTGCCCCTCACCGCAATTAAAATGAAAAAACAAACAAACAAACAAAGAAAAAAACAGATTTCTAGGCCCAACCCCTGATCTGAATGAGACTCTTTAGAGGTTAGTCTTGGAATCTGCATTTTAACCAGCTCCCCAAAGTGGTTTGGCAGGGAAGCACATTCAAGTTTGAGAAGCCCTGCTCTGGAACATATTTCCAAGGACCTCAGCAAACTGCTATAGTCTCTGTTTGTGTCCTCTCCCACCATTCCCCATGAACAGGTGGGAATCTACACACAGACATCTCTTTGATGTTCACAGAAAACTCTCTCTTTTCATTATTTTTTATTTCTGAGCTCTTTCTCCCCTCAGCTTTTCTTTTCCAAGATTTCCAAGAGGAATCTCTGACTCTGTTCTTTACTTTGTTCTCACTACTGTCAGCTCACCAGCTCTTTCTCCTGATAGTGCCCAAGCAAGGCCTTGACAGTTTCCTTGGGCCGTTATCTGCACAGACGCTTGTATGCTCAGACCTGCCCACCTGTCTCCTCCTCAGTCTTCGCTCTCAATACTAGGTGACACAGCACAGCCCAATGAAAAGAGCCTCCTCTACTTTCTCCAGTAATTCACAGAATCAGACCTGCTTCAAGTTGAAGTGGGAAGATATTTCTCTTGATGAAAAGACTCGGTTGACCCTACCAAGGTGCATTGGTGTTTTCAGAGAAGAATGCGTTTATACAAGCAAATCTCTAATGAAAATCAATTTTCCAACAAGGAAGTTCAGAACAGAGCGTACAATGTGGTGACAGTGAATCCCTGTCTTACAAAACAGAAAGCAGAGTCCGAAAATCTTTGGCTTGACCAAAATTCAACCACAAAATGTAGAAATGAAACTCTCCCTTCTAATCATTGACTCCAAACCTCCCCTTCTTTCTGTTAGTAAAAGTAATTCAGAATGCATATTTATAAAATTCAAATGTGACCATTTACTGATTATACCCCCTCCAATTGTCAAGTTGTTGTTCTTTTTACATCTCATTTTTTAAAATGTTTATTTATTTATTTTGACAGAGAGATTGCACTTGCAAGCAAGAGAGCATTGCAGAGAGCAAGGAAGAAAGAATCCCAAGCAGGCTCTGAACTGTCAAGGCAGAGACCGATGTGGGGCTCCGTCCCATGAACTGTGAGATCATGACCTGAGCTGAAATCAAGAGTCAGCTTGATTTAACCAGCTGACCCACCCAGGTGCCCCTACACCTCGTTTTAAAAATAATTCTTTTCCCAAGAGCCTGGGTGACTTCAGCTCAGATCATGATCCATGACCTGAGCTGAAATCAAGAGTCAGACGCTTAACCAGCTGGGTTTTTTTAGATTTTCTTTAAAGTAATCTTTACACCCAACGTGGGGTTTGAACTCACAACCCGACATCAAGAGTCACATGCTCTGCCAGCTGAGCCAGCCAGGCACCCCGAGGCGCTGTCCTATAATACTTATTTAAGAAAAAAGAATCTGGACGCCTGGGTGGCTTGGCTGGTTAAGCGTCGAACTCTTGATTTTGGCTCAGGTCATGATCTCACAGTTTGTGAGTTCGAGAGCCCCACATTGGACTCCTCACAAACAGTGTGGAGCCTGCTTCGGATTCTCTCTCTGCCCTCTCTCTATCTGTCTCAAAATAAATAAAACTTAAAAAAAAAAAAAAAAAAAAAAACAAGAAAAAAGAATCTATATGTTGAGTATTTAAAATCTAACCTCAAGCCCAGGAAGGAAAATACTAAAGATGAAAAAATAAGAAACAAAAACTGAATGAGATCTTTGAAGCACTGTATTCCAAATATCAAAAAGTAGAAAATACACTCCCTATAGGCCTAAACTTTCAGATCTAGTCAGGCCTATTATTCAGCAGCCAAAAGGAGCTGAGATAGCCCACCAAGGTAAATTTTAGGACTTGTTATAAAGGATTAAGACAAGGATATGAGGACCAGCATTTAACATTAATTCAAATATAATCAAGGCTTTCCTTTCCTTTTTTTTTTTTTTTCCTAAGTAGCCTTCACAGTAGCTTGGAACCCAATATAGGGCTTGAACTCACAACCGAAACCAAGAATTGCATGCTCTACCAACTGAGCCAGTCAGGCACCCCTCTCCTTTTTTCTTTTTCTTTTTTTTTTTTTAAGTTTTTATTTATTTATTTTGAGAGAGAGAGAGAAAGAGAGAGAGAGAGCGTGCAAGCAGGGGAGAGGCAGAGAGAGAGGAAGACAGAGAGAATTCCAAGCAGGCTCCTCACTGTCACTACAGAGCCCGATGAAGGGCTTTGAACTCACCAACTATGAGATCATGACCTGAGCTGAAGTCAGATGCTTAATTGATTGAACCACCAGGCATCCCACCCCTCTCTTTTACTGACTTAAGGTCATTAACTTACCCTTCCTGGTCTCAGTTTCCTCCTCTATAAAAATTTGAGCCTTAAGGAAGTCCCTCTGGCCATGTATCCATAGCTTCCTGATCCAAATCAGCTGTACCCTGACAATGGAAAGAGAAGTCCAGTCTGGAACCTTCTGGGGCTCTCAAAACTATAGAAAGTATATGAATGACCCCCAAATAGCTAATTAAGTTCAGGCCAGCCTCTGTGGTCCTGTTACAGCCTGGACATGATTTGGGGTAAGGTTGGAGGTAGCGTGGGTAGGGAAGGTGAATCTAAGGCTGTTCTGTAGTATATAAATCTGTAACGTGCCAATATCACTGAGGAGAAGTCATCTAAAGCTAGTGCTTTTCAAACTGTGGGTCAAGACCCTCTAACAAGTCAAGAAATTTAGTGGATTACCAGCATGTTTTGGAATGGAATGGAATCAGAGTGTATGAGTAAATATAAATATTTATATTTACTTTTCTTTCAGGGTGTGTATGTGTGTGTGTGTGTGTGTGTGCACACTGGGTCCATGATTTTTTTTTTCAAAACTTATTTTTTTCATCATTTATTTTTGAGAGAGAGAGAGAGCATGAGTGAGTGAGGGGCAGAGGAAGAGGGAGAGAGAGAGAATCCCACGAGATACAGAGAAAGAGGGACAAAGAGAGGGTCAGAGAGTGCGGAGCCCAATGTGGGGTTCAAGTTCACAAACTGTGAGATCATAACCTGAGCCAAAGTCAGGTGCTTTAACCTACTGAGCCACCCAGGCGCCCCTCATATGTCTTTATTGTGAGAATCATTCAAGTGTTTGGAAAGCACAGATCTAGCTGTGTGTGGAGAAAAGGGGTTAGAAGAAGTGTCTTTCCAGGCCAGACATAGGCCTGGGAGAGGGTGGGGAACAGAGCAAGATTGGAATTCATCCCATGGCCCAAACCCCCAAACTAATCCTCTGAAAATTATCTCAGGATCCTTGAGAAAAGAGAAGAGAGGAAAGCCTCCCATATACAAAAAGTGACCCTGGCCTGTTTGCTGAGCTCCCTGAGCACTGGGTCTATGCCAGTGGCTTGGCTTTCCTGTGTATTTTTCATCCAACTCTCTATGCGGAACCAACCCGGGCTTCTAAGGTCTTTGCACCAGCTACTGTGCCTCGCATCAGCTTGATATTTCCAAATTTCAAAACGGTCCAAATGGGATCTTTAACCTATCTATTTAGTGGTACAATGTGCAATTCTCACTCCAAGAAGATTTTAGGTATACATCTCCTCCGGGGAAGATTATCCCCGCTGATACAGCCTGCACTTCAAAGCTTCCTACCTTATCTTCAGGTTCAGGAATTGTTAGAAGGATGTGTGTTACTAATTACTCAGTCTTCAGGGAGTTGGGGGGCAGGGAGGTAGTGGCATTGCTATCAGTTTTACATTCCTTACTACACAGGAGCTAGGTAGGCGTTCTTCCTCAAAGGGGACCTGAGGTTTAGGAGGTTAATTTTCACACACAGAGAGTAAGTGGTAAAAGGGGACTTGAACTCGGGCTTTTCCAGTATCAAAGGCTACACCTTTTCCACTACGTCATCAGGTCACCCTTTCTGTTCCTGAGCAAGCAACTATGTTTTTTATGAATCCGGATCTACTCCCATTTGAGCTGTTTTGTTGATTTTTTTAATGTTTATTTTTATTTTTGAGAGAGAGAGCACGCCCACGGGTACGGGTACTGGGCAGAGAGGGGAGGGTACAGAGGATCCAAAGCAAGCTCTGCGCTGACAGCAGAGAGCCTGATGCAGGGCTCAAACTCACAAACCGTGAGATCATGACCTGAGCCAAAGTCAGACGCTTAACTGACTGAGCCACCCAGGTGCCCCTGAGCTGTTTTAGAAAGTATTCATACTGCTTTCCCAGATGACGAGTTGAAATTTCTCTCAAGCAATAGCAAAACCCAATGTTGGAGCTTCCACAGAATGTACAATAAACACAGATCACTGATGTTGTGTTCAATGGGAACTGAAAATCATGTAGGTTGATTGTTTTGTTTGACCAGCTTCTTTAAAAAGACAGTATGGGGGGCGCCTGAGTGGGTCAGTTGTTTAAGCATCCGACTTCGGCTCAGGTCATGATCTTGCACTCTGTGAGTTCGAGCCCCACATTGGGCTCTGTGATGACAGTTTGGAGCCTGGAGCCTGCTTCGGATTCTGTGTCTCCCTCTCTCTGCCCCTCCCCCGCTCGCGCTGTGCCTTTCTCTCTCTCTCTCTCTCTCACAAAATAAATAAACATTAAAAAAATTAAAAAAGAGCGAGAGACAGTAGGAAAAGTAAATGCACAGAATAGAGAATACTACTTGACATGACTACTGGAAGTCTAAAGCTGGATTTCCAGTACATGTTAGGTCAGAATTATTTATATAAAAACATATTCCCAAAATTATAATGCAAATCATTAGCAAAGCATAATTGAAAATACACAATTCCTGGGTTGCCTAGTTGGCTCAGTTGTATATGTGCTGCCGAAGTGAGCACAGATGGCTCAGTTGTAGAGCATGAGACTCTTGATCTCCAGGTCGTGAGTTCAAGCCCCACCTTGGGCATAGAGCTTACATAGAAATACACACTTCTTTTTAATAAAGTTTTTTTGTGTCCCCACCAAGCACATAAAATTAAGTCAACTTATATCAAACTTCATATATTTACAACTAGTGCTTATAAAATCCTTGAGATGAGAAGGTGCTCTTTAAGATATAACTCTCTGAGGGGCACCGGGCTGACTGAGTTGGTGGAGCACGTGACTCTGGATCTCAGGGTTGTTAGTTCAATCCTCACGTTCGGTGTAGAGATTACTTAAGAAAAAATAAAATCTTAAAAAAAAAAAAAAAAGGATCGGGGCGCCTGGGTGGCGCAGTCGGTTGGGCGTCCGACTTCAGCCAGGTCACGATCTCGCGGTCCGTGAGTTCGAGCCCCGCGTCGGGCTCTGGGCTGATGGCTCAGAGCCTGGAGCCTGCTTCCGATTCTGTGTCTCCCTCTCTCTCTGCCCCTCCCCCGTTCATGCTCTGTCTCTCTCTGTCCCAAAAATAAATAAAAAACGTTGAAAAAAAAAAAAAAAGGATCTAACTCTCTGAAAGCCATTTAATGATCTTACGTGAATATTCACTTTAATTTGGCTCATTTTTAGCCCCTGAGATAAAATCTTTTCCTCTGAAATAAACCAGCTGAAGAAGCTTAATTTTTCACCTTTCACAAAATCAACATATATACTGACATACTTCACTGTACCAAGTAACTGATAAACAAAATTTTGGAAATCAATTATCCTCACCCCATCCACACTGCACTGTGAGGTCCTTGGGCCATACCCTGTGTGTATTTCATGACTCAGTGTGATGGAAATGAGACATCGCCTAAAGAACAGGATTAAAGGCAGGGTGCCTACAGCAAGCCCTAAATGAGGCTGTGTCACATACCCCTTCTCCCAACAATGTGTTGCTTTGTCCTGAAACTGGAATAATTGACTTTGAAAGGAGAAAGGAATAAGGTGCTGAATTTGTTCTAAACCATGTATCTTAGCAAATAACCAAGGTAACTTTCTTTAACCAATAAGACTGTCCATCAACAAAGCATTCAAACACTTACTAAGTCAAGGCACTCTCTCAGGCAAAATGTCTAAAAATTCCATGGTGGAAAAAGGACAAAACTAAATCTTTATGTCACCAAGACTTAACTTCACAGATAAGGAGAAAAATTAAGGGGTCCACAGTTGATCACTGAAGATAGGAATCCATCTCAGAACCATCACTAATGCAAAGTACCATCCCACCCCTAGGCAAACCTAAATACACCACACATCCAGAAACGCATAGGCTGTGTTAAAATAACAGTTAAATTCGCAACTATCCTTCAGCAGAAACCGACTCTTGAAAGATTTCTAGTAACCTTTAAAAAGTTTGGTGGAGGGGCGCCTGGGTGGCTCAGTCGGTTAAGAATCCGACTTCGGCTCAGGTCGTGATCTCACGGTCCGTGAGTTCGAGCCCCGCGTCGGGCTCTGTGCTGACAGCTCAGAGCCTGGAGCCTGTTTCAGATTCTGTGTCTCCCTCTCTCTGTCCCTCCCCCATTCATGCTCTGTCTCTCTCTGTCTCAAAAATAAAGGTTAAAAATTGTTTAAAAAAAAAAAGTTTGGTGGATCCCATACTAATAAGGCGAAGAATCCAATTTGAAGAGTACTCTTGAGTAGTATTGTGGGTAGAGGGGTCATGGGAAATGGCTCTCCGCCTCGGTTCACTGCAGGAACGTTATAAGAAATGCAAAGTTTGTACACTTGGAACTTACTTAATGTTAAATAGCAATTTTACTTCAAAAAAGAAATGCAGAGTTCAAGCAATTAGGGGGCTTCGGGGTGGCTCGGTTAAGCGACTGAGTCTTGATTTCGGCTTGGGTCGTGATCTCGCAGTTCAGGAGATTTGAGCCCAACGCCCCTGTCGGCACAAAGACTGCTTGGGATTCTCTCTCTTTCCCACGCTCTCTGCCCCTCCCCTCCCACGCGTACACTCTAAATAAATAAATACACAAGCAGACAATCACTAACAAAAAAGAAGAAATTATGCATCCAACACAGACGTCTCCATTAATAGTCCAGGAGACCAGGACATGCCACAAATAAAACCCTGAATTCCCCTCTGCTTCTTCTCAGAGCCTGTATAAACCTCGCGCTCCGTTCTCTCCAACAGGAGAGAGGCGATCCAGTGACACAAACGGAACAGCTGTTAAATGTCCACCCTCCAATAGGCATGCGAAGTCATCTAAGTTCCTACCACTGTGTTGTCCACAAGCCTGACTCCTCCACAGATGGGGAAACACAACGAAACCAGCAAAGGACCTTTTGTCACATCTTCCTGAAACTCTGTTGTGGATAAAATAAGAGTGAGACTTTCGCCAGGCGCAAGTGGTAGGTAATCCTAATTTACCAAGAGTATCAGACCTGGGGTAGAGTGGTCAGTATATTCTAAAAGCGTGATCATCACCTTTCCTCTTGGTACCTCGAAGAGAGCAAGGACGTGCACACTTTACACCATGAGCCCAAATCAGGCGTGGGTCTCCAGACCCAAATGGCATTTCCTGTTTCCACCAGCCTGCTTTATGCCCTGAGTCGTGTGCTGGGATTTGCAGTGATATGGAAGCCTCCCTTTCTTTCTTTTCTATCTCCTCTGATCTGATCCAGACATCCTAGCAAATGCAAGCATCTGGCTATGGCAACAGAGAGAAGACATCCTTACCGTGTCTCCAGAACCTCAAGAACTACTATGTACATATCGAAGTAAATTTATTTCTTTAAAAAAAATCATAATAATAACCTTTCCCCTGCAGAAAGGAGAATTATTGACTGCTTTTCAGGGATATCACGGTAGTTCAGAAGAAGACCCTGTTCAGGCAGTGCTCTGGTTTCCTGGAATTCTCGAAATTCTCTTTGGAGGTGGAGGACTGTTTTTGTACATATTTCTTCCAGACTCGCTGGTACCCCCAAACCTTATCTCTGATCTTCAACAACCATGATTCCTAAAGCCACCTGACCAGTTCTGGTCATGGAGAAAACAGAAACTGGCAGAGCTCTCCAAAGGTTCTCCCCCACCCCCGAGGAACACTGAAGTCAACATGTACGCTTACCTTTTGGAGTTTGCCAGCAGAACTTGTAAGTCTTTCTTTACACTTCTTTAGTGGGGTAACACCTAGGTGATACCTAGAGCCCGATGGCCCTGTTTGTCTCAGCACCTTGCCTTTCACTAATTTCAGTCACTGATCCCAGAGGAGTACAACTGGAATGTCAACTTGCAGTGAAGTTCCCAGACTGTCATTAAGAAATGCAGCTTTGGGGAGCCTGGGTGGTTCAGTTGGTTAAGCGTCCAACTTTGGCTCAGGTCATGATCTCACAGTTCGTGAGTTCCATCCCCGCATCGGGCTCTGTGTTGCCAGCTCGGAGCCTGGAGCCTGCTTCAGATTCTGTGTCTCCCTCTCTCTCTGCCCCATCCCCACTCATGCTCTGTCTCTCCCTGTCTTAAAAATAAATAAAATATTTTTTTAAAAAGGCAGCTTTGACCTTTGGATCTGAATGTGTTAGCATTGTCCATGTGAAACACCAAAGGAATGTGCAATCACACCCATCTTGGCATCAAAATAAAATGAGAACAGAGGTGGTATATTTCCTATGCAACATCCTGTGTCTGCTCCCAATCCACAGTAGCCATACAAGACAATTTGCCTAGAGAAAACGGGAAGACCTATAAAGTGACATAGTTGACTATATGATCTGGAGGGTGATTCCTGGTTCTAAATGGCAGGCTGCCTTCAATTATGTAGTTAGTATATCCAAACTATTAAAGTCAGGTTAGTCGGTAGATAATCTGAGTGGATCATCTGTATTTAAAGATAATAAAGAGGGGGGCACCTGGGTGGCTCAGTCGGTTAAGCATCCGACTTCGGCTCAGGTCATGATCTCGCGGTCCGTGAGTTCGAGCCCCGCGCCAGGCTCTGTGCTGACAGCTCAGAGCCTGGAGCCTGTTTCAGATTCTGTGTCTCCCTCTCGCTGACCCTCCCCGTTCATACTCTGTCTCTCTCTGACTCAAAAATAAATAAAACGTTAAAAAATAAATAAATAAAATAAGATAATAAAGAGACCCGGATCCTTTCCTACTAATCCCAATCTCAGTTCAATTACAATTAATAGCATTTACTGAGTACCTAATAGTGCTAGGACGTGCTTATGCTTTCCCTTCCCCGGTGGTCCCGAGTTTCAGGGGGTTTTAGGATCACCCAGGGGAGCTTTGATAACCACAGATGTCCAGACTACCGCTTCCAAGATTCAGATTCAGAAAAGTCTGAAGGTGCTTCTAACGTACAGCCAACGTTGAAACCCTCCAGGGTTAAAGCCACCGCGACCAGTCTCGGAAACTTATCTGTCTTGCTCTCCTTGAACCAGTTTCTCTTGCCAGTCCCATGGCTTTAATCTTTTACCTCGGACTGCTGAATAATAATGCATTTTCATCTGCTGTCCTTTTGCTACTGGGGTCCGCCTTCCTGAGTAGCCCAGTATCTACAGCTTATAGAATCAGGACTGAGCCCCTTTAGATGCTGCAACTTGACCTCTTTGTTGTCCATTTTTAAGTCAGCTTGTAGGCAAGTTGATTTCACTAACTAGGTCAGGCAGGGCCAGGAGCCCTAACCTAGTATTTGACATATTGCCTCCCTGCCTCCAGCTCGACATCCATGCTATATCATCTTCCATAGCTCTAGTGGCTATAACTTCATGATAAAACAAAGTTAGGCAGCTGAGGCTGCTGAATGTAGCATCGAGGACCAAGAGCTGGAGTGAGACCATCTGAATTTGAGTCCTGGATTCCCCCCTTTTACTAGCTGTGTGACCTTACACCTGTGTGACTGGCTGTGTGTCAGGATTCTCCAGAGAAACAGACCAAGTATATATATTCACATAATTATGGGGGCTAAGAAGTGCAGACCCAGGAGAGCCAATGGTGTGAAGTCCCAGTCCTGGCCCAAATCTGAAAGCAGGAGAAGACAGGCAGAGAGAAAGAATTCTTCCTTATCAGTCTTTTATTCTATCAGGCCTTCAACAGACTGGATGAAACCCTCCCACAGCGGGAAGGGCGATTTGCGGATACACCCAGAATAATGTGTAACCAAATATCTGGGCACCTTGTGGCCCAGTCAAGTTGCCATGTAAAATCAACTATCATGCTGGGCTTTTTTCCTCATGTCTAAAGTGATAATAATCATAATTTTTGTCTCATATAGTGGTGGTAAGAATTAAGGATGACAGTGAATGTGGATTTTTTTAAGTTTATTTATTTAATTTGAGAGACAGAGAGAGAGACTGCGTGCACATGCACATGAGCAGGAGAGGGGCAGAGAGAGAGAGAGAGAGAGACAGACAGACAGACAGACAGAGAGAATCCCAAGCAGGCTCCACGCTGTCAGCGCAGAGCCCTATGCAGGGCTCAAACCCACAAATCTTGAGATCGCGACCTGAACCAAAATCATAGAATTGGATACTCAACCAAATGAGACACCCAGGCACTCCTGGAATTTTTTAATTAAAAAGCATGAGCCCAGGGGCGCCTGGGTGGCTCAGTTAGTTAACTGTCCAACTCTTGGTTTCGGAAGGGTGAACCCACTATACAAAAGTCAGTGAGCATGATTACAAATAGAAGAGTACAAGTAGTACTCACTTGCAGAAAAAAATATCTTTTAAAAGTAAGGAACAGGGGGTGCCTGGGTGGCTCAGTCGGTTTAGCGTCCGACTTCAGCTCAGGTCACGATCTCGCGGTCCGTGAGTTCGAGCCCCGCGTCGGGCTCTGGGCTGCTGGCTCAGAGCCTGGAGCCTGCTTCTGATTCTGTGTCTCCCTCTCTCTCTGCCCCTCCCCCGTTCATGCTCTGTCTCTCTCTGTCTCAAAAATAAATAAACGTTAAAAAAAAAAAGTAAAAAAAAAAAGTAAGGAACAAGTTAGCTAACAAGAATCTCCTAGTTACCTCTTATCTCTAGGTACCCTCCCCTGGAGTTTTTCCAAAACTCCCCATCTATTTTCTTTCTATTCTGCTTCCTCTTGCCCTTTTCCTTGTGGCAGTTGCTCTGCCCTGCCCTTCCTACAGTCTTTTACACAGCTTTGCAAGAAAAAAAAAATAGAGAGAGAGAAATTGAAACAGGAGAGTCTAGATGAACAAGTGAGTGCGAGTTGTATCAGAAGAATGATCAGAGCAAACAGGTGTTATCCTGTGCCTGACTCGCTCAGCTCGTAGAGCATGTGACTCTTGATTTCAGAGTTGTGAGTTTCAAGCCCCGTACTGGGCACAGAGTTAACTTAAAACAAATCAAAAACAAACAAAGCAGGTGCTGTCCTAAGCTCTTTATATATATAAAGTCATATAATCCTTACAACAACCCTATGAAATAGGGTCTGTGGGAAGTAGTCTCTTAGATAGCCCCCGGTAACCCCTGTCTCCTGGGTTTGATGCCTGTGTAACCCCCTCCCTTTAAGTGTGGGCTGGATCTAGTGACTCACTTCAAACCAATATATTATTATGGCAAAAGCAATGGTGGAATGTCGCTTCTTTTTTTTAATTTTTTTTTTTTTTTACATTTTATTTACTTTTGAGAGACAGAAAGAGACAGAGCACAAGTGGGGGAGGCACAGAGAGAGAATGAGATGCAGAATCCAAAGCAGGCTCCAGGCTGGGAGCTGTCAGCACAGAGCCCGACACGGGGCTCGAACTCACAAACTGTGAGATCATGACCTGAGCCGAAATCGGACGCTCAACCGAGTGAGTCACCCAGGTGACCCAGTGGAATGTTACTTCTAAGATTAGGTAATGGAAAGACTATGGTTTCTGTCTAGGCAGTGTGATCTCTATCTCTATCTCTATCTCTATCTCTATCTCTATCTCTATCTCTCAAGTATACATGTGCTGCCTGGCTTGTTCATTCGGGGAAAAGCCTGAGGCCATGTTGTGAGCTACCCTATGGAGAGGTCCACATTGCAAGGAACTGAAATAAGCTCATAACCAACAGTCAGCGAAGAACTAAGGCCTTCAGTCAAACAATCCACCAGCAAGAAGCGGAATCCTGCCAACAACCACGCCAGTGAAGTTGGAAGCAGATGCTCCCACCCACCCCAGTTGAGCCCTTAGATGAGACCACAGCCCCAGTGGGCTGACTTTAAGCCAGAGACACCCCATTAAAATTGTAAAAAGATTTCCACCCACAGAAATTGAGATGATGTTTATTGATTTAAGCTGCTAAACTCTGGGGTGAGAGCAACAGATAACTACAGCAGGCCTAAGATTGTCATCTCCATTTCGAAGATGAAGGAACAATGTGTCAGGGAGACTAAGAAACTTTCAATGATATGAGCCTGTCAGTGGCAGACTGGGGATTCAAACCCAGAAACCCTGGTTCCAGAATCTGTGCTTCTGAGTTGCTTGAATGGTTTATGTTTTAATAAATAGATGTCAAAATGTTTATATTTTATATTTTGTACAATGTGGAACTACTGATCCTGACAATGTACAGGCTCTAAATCAAGTAACATATGAGTTGGCTTTTGCCGGGGTCTCTGACAAGGAAGTGTATTTCCTACCAGGATATCACCCTAGCCACAGTTGGCATCACTAATGAGTTCTTCTCAAGCAAGGTAAAAATTAGTTGTAATAGGTTACAAACACAATCAAAGCCACATCAGTGCCAAACTGGAGGAGAACAAAGACATTGTATGAACCTAAGTCTGGTATTGGCCATATTGTAGGTGTTTAATAAATATTTATGGATTCATTCATTGGGCTAAACTGCTCATTGAATGTCCACCAAAGAAATTGGAGATTAAATTTTTGGAAGGCAGAGTGGCATTGCAGTCTTTAAAAATAGACACACAGGTCCATCCTGCCTCTTATACTGCCCTTATCTAATGCATGGAAAGCATACAACAGTGAATGGCACGTGACGAGTATTCAATAAATGTTAGGTCTTCAACCTTACTGCCTAGCACCACAAGTCTGCTCTCTGGACTTTCTAAGGGTCGGCAGAGAAATGTAGGAGCCACAATTACTGCTGATCTGAAGAAAAATCTGAGTGAAGTATTCACCACCACCCCCCCACCTTCCTTGAGCCCCGATACCCATCAACCAGGAGCTTGAAGAGTTCCAGCCTAGCAGCTGAGTTCCCTGTTTGGTGCATTCAAAAAGTGAAGCGTTTGGGGAATTAGCTAAAGAATGGAAGTCTAACTATTGAAACAACATATAAATAGAAAACTGGGAATATTAGATGCATGAGTCACAGGTCTTCTACTCAACTTCAACGATTCTTTACTTTTTGTTCACTGTCAAATCACCAAGGACTCCAGGAGAGGACCTTCTGTCCATCAGGGAACTACTTCCGGGGGTGCCTGGGTGGCTCAATCGACTTCCTCTCAGGTCATGATCTCGGGGTCGGTGAGCCCTGCTTCCGGCTCTGTGCTGACGGCTCAGAGCCTGGAACCTGCTTCAGATTCGGTGTCTCCCTCTCTCTCTGCCCTTCCCCCACCCACACTCTGTGTCTCTCTCTCTCAAAAATAATAACCGTTAAAATTTTTTAACTTTAAAAAAAGGAATTACCTCTGTATTTAATTATCCTCACTGACCTTGCCATCTCAACAAGATCCATGCTTCTTTTACTGATTCCTCTTCCCTCACTCTACAGTTTCTCGCCCCTACACATACACACACCTTCTATTTCACTCTCACTGCCAAGTTCTTTCTTCCTCGTCTTCCTTTACAAAACATTATATTTGGGAATGACCTACACATGAATATACACATTGACACTCTGCCTTCACAGTTTAAAAATACATACCGCACAGCGGCACATAGCACACCCTCAAATATTTGCTGCATAAAATCCTTGACTGAATCCCCCAGGCTGGTCGGAGACAGTATCTGACAAGGTGTTCAGTTCCCTAACACTGGTGAGAGCTACAGGAAAGAGAAAGATTATACACCATCTCTATCAAGCCCTATCTCCTGTCTATCCTACACAGGAGGAAAATGAAGCTAGGAAAATAATGTAATCCAGATGACGCAGCTATTTACGAACAGAGCCCAAGCTAGAAGCCTCATCATCGGTCTTCCGATCCAGCGCTATTCGCATCTGGGTACCAATGCCCCTAACTTCCCAAGGGTATGACTTTGTCTGGCCTCAAAGGGGTGCCCTGGGTTCAGCCCCAGGCCTCCACTTCCGACCTCAGGCACACTACTGGCGGGGTCTGACATCCACACTTCATTAGGGCTGGCTCCTACGTGGACTTTCTATTCAGCGCATCAAGGGTGTGGGGCCTGTGCTGACTTTCTGCGGAACCATCCCGAAAAGGGGTCTCGACCTTCCCTTCTCCTCCGCCCTGGGGCTACTTGCAGGCTATCATTCCCACCTTCCTCCAGGCTCCAGCCAGCCAGGCGGCTCTGGCACGGGTCTCTGTGCAACTGGCTCCCAGCGCCTTGATGAGGCGTGTTTAATCTTGCACCCGGATTATTTAACCTCCGCATCCTTGTTAACAAACAGCCATTATTAACGAGATGAGAGACCACATGGGGTGGGCTTCTACAGACAATGCGCGCTCCCTTGGCCTTTCCGCAAGCAAATTCATAATCCTCGGCGACTCGGCCGCCCCAGCCCTCCTGCCAGGCCTGAGAGGGAGTCGGGAAATAGTAGGAAGCGGGTGATCGGGACCCTTATCCACGACCCCCTGCGCCTGCAGGGTCCGGGGTCTGCAAGATGGAACTGTACCTCTCGCTTCCTTCCCTGCCTGCCTCGCTCGCTCGCTCTCCCAAGGGACTGCTACAGTGCGTTATAAATTTTACCTTTCCAGTGTGCAGGAGAGGCGAGAAGAGGCTGTGTCCCAGCTCCGGGCCGGCCTGTCCCCGAGGACACCAATTAAAGGCACTAATTGGACAGCAATACATCAAAGTCGCTCCCGGGAGTGGGTCCTCAGAGCGCCAGGAATCCATTAGTTGGGCTTTTGTTTCAAAACAGAGAAATACAGAGGAAGAGGAAAAAAACAAAAACAAAAACAAAAAACACCTCGACGCGGATGGGAGTGGCGCGTGTGCTGTACCGCATAGACTCCGCTCTGTGTTCTCTGGGGGCCTCTCTCTCCTCTCTTACTCCAGGCTCGGTACATCAAATGATCTTTCCCGCCTCTCTGTTCCGACCCGCCTCACTTCCATCCCCAAAGAGCGCCGCCTAGAAAGGTTCTCTCTTCCTCGGACCCGCATGCAAACAGGGCCCGTGTAGACGCTGCACCGTTATACCTAGGCGCGCCTGTACCGATTCCGGAAGAACCAATTCACCTCCCCGCGCACCTTGTTCTGGGTCTTTGCCTAACCCTGGTGAGGAAGGGGAGGCAGACACCTCGGGGAGGCCCGTGTCGCCTCGAAGTCTGCTGCACTGGGCTGTCACGAGGCGCCGGGACGCCCGCGGGAGGGGGACGACGCAGGGGGACTGGGCTCACCGGGAGGGGTTACATCAGGATGCGGGGAGGGGCGCTTCGATGGGGGGAGGAAAGGGCGCTACTTTGGAGAATTTGGGCGCTGCTCACATGCCGGAGGGCACCCAGAGAAGCCGGCCGGGGTGAGCCCCAGGTCCCCGAAGGACGCGAAGTGACCCCAGGTGTCTAGGGACCGCAACGATGAGGGGCCCAGAGGCAATGGGGGCCCCTCCCCGGCGTCGGCTCAGAAAGAGGCTGGGCTTCCAGAGTCCGGAGCCCCGCGAGCCCCGCAAGGTCGTCGGACCTGTGCGCGAAGAACGCAGACCCGGGCTGATCCTGGCGAGCCCCCAGCACAAAGTGGCATGCCCCGGGGTCGGCGTCCTCGGGGCGCAGTGACTCGGCCTGCCTGACCCGGGTCGCACCCGGCAGCCGCCTGGGCCGGGGAGGCGGGAACCTCGCCCAGGGCCGGGGCTCCGAGGGCCATGCTGCGGTTTCCCGCCGGCCCTGCAGCGGGCGAGGGCGAAGGCTAGGCCGGCCCGGGTGGGCACGGCAGCCAGGGCGCAGGATGGAGCCACCGGACTCGGCCTCACCTGGACCGAGGGGAGGCCAGACGCCGAGCCCCGGGCGCCCCGCATCCTGCGGGGGCCGCGCCCGCTCCCTTCCCTCAAGGAGCCAGATTGGAATGGCTGCTTTTGATGCCATTTGTTACCAACCCCGGCATTTGTTTTCCATTTTATAAACGCTTCTCTTTAAGTAATTGTCCCTGTTAACAGCGTATACCTTTCAGCAGCCTCCGCTGCGCTATAAATAATCCCGATGAAGATGCAAGGATATGACTTTCACAAGATTGGACAATTGATTCAATCTGTGACCCGCGATCGCGAATAATATTGGAAGGCTATTTAAACAGATGAAGGCCTAAATTGTCTTGCTTGTATCTGAATTAATTTCTCATTCATCATCATTATGAAGTGATTGGTCTATTCAAGCTCTTCAGCCTGCTGGAACGGAGCGGGATTTAAATGAGATTGTAACACAATTTAAATGCTTGCCGACTTTAACGAGGCCAATTGAGCAGCTGCAATAAATACAAATATTTTTCTAAACAGCCTTGTTTTAAATAATTACTTAATGCTTTCATGTTATTTTTAAGTGGCAATCTTTCTCTCTTTCCTACTCCTGCTCAGAATATCACATACTTATTTGCTGAGAAGGCGATTTTCGAAAGGACTTTATGTCTCTGTTTGCTTTGTAGAAGGTAGCATGCCTTTTGTGGTTGGCTTTTTTTTTTTTTTTTTTTCACTCAGGGTCAACATTTCGGGGTCTCACAGCTGGCACACGTGGTGAACCGCACCTCGGTTTCCCTCTGATGCAGTCGGATGTGTTTGCCCTGGCAGAGCCTGGGAGAAGCTGAGTGATGGAAGAAATTTGCCCTTCAGACCAACTCATTTATCCAGACGGGTTTAGCTGGATCTTGCAAACGAATCCAAGCGACTGCACTTACGGATGACACCCCGAAGAGTGGTATCGCTTCTGACTTGTTCTGATGACCGTCATCATCTCGAACAAATCAGAATTCCAGCATATCTCAAAGGTGTCCCTTAGGAAGTTCAATCTGCCAGCAGTTTGGCTCCCGTGCAAGTCGACCGGAGTGGGTGGAGGAAGGCTGAGAATCTCTTTGTTTAGGGAATAGGCACGGAAAGAGAACATGGCTACAAAGGTTGGTTGGGGTGGACTACTTAAAAGAAATACACCCCCCCCTTTTTTTTTTTTTTGCCCCAACCTCCTTTTCCTCCCCCTACGCCCTCTCTCACTCTGGGGAGATGGTGCAAGAAGAAGATGCCGAGAAGGAAAACCTCTTCCCACTTTGAGAATGCCATCCTCAACAACCCTCTGCCGTGACACCCACGCTCTTCCATCGACATATGGCGGCGGGTGTTTCTTCAATTGGGGAATAATGGAGGCAACCGAGCGGGAGAAGCCTGGGAAACAAAAGAATCTTTTAAACTTTCGCCAAAAGGCTGGGGGTGGGGGTGGGGGGTGGGTGGGAGACACGCGACCTGCCCCGGAGACCCAAGCTCCCATTTGCAGCCATCCGTCTAGGACCACGTCCCTTTGGGAAGCCTAGGGTGAGGGAGGGTGCGTTCTCAATCACTTCTCTGTCTGCCTCGGAGGGCGCAGGAGGACTCAACATCTGAGGTGTTAGGGTGCACGGTTAGTGGCTGGGAAGGCAGAGCCAATATGGTCACTAGAGAAACCATTCGTGGGACAGAACACACTGCCGGTGGGGGGGGGGGGGGGGGGGGGGGGGAGGGGATGTGATCAAACTGCGGGCCAGGAAAAAAAAAAAATGGGGACAAGGGTGGAGGAACCAAGTGATTTGCTCTGTAACTGGGCAATTTAATGCCAGAGTTAGGGAGCTGCTGGCCGGAATCATTTTGTCTTCGGAGGCTCTGCGGAGCTCATCCTCTTCATCCTGTTGTTTAAAATGAGCATTATCCCAAACATATGCAATGCAATCAGTTTGGTCACACTTACAAGAACACGCTTTAATAAGGCAATCAATCACACGCTAACAAGCCGGCGACGGCCGGCGCTGAGCGTGCACTCCGGCTGCGGGACGGCTGGTCTTGCCCGGCCCGGCGGACTGCGGCTGAGCGCTGGTCTGCTCTCCCAGATCCCGACGCCGCCGGGTCGCAAGGGGGTTGAAGAGCCCAGGGAAAGTGTGTGTGTGTCGGGAGTGAGGTGTCAGACTTTGCAGGGGTGACGGTGGACTCTGGGCCCCATAGCGGCGCGGGGGAGGGGAGGGGAAGCCCGAACTTGAAGCTCATAGCTGCATGGGACCCTAATAGCTGTGTGAGACCCAGAGCCTCCGTTTTCCCACCTGCAAAATGGGACCAAGATGGGGCAAAGCTAAGCAGAGGCTCTTAGACAGTTGAAAAAAATAATAATACCACGCCAACCCTGTTGTTTGGTTTAGCCTTCTTTTACAGACAAGGAGACTGAGGCTGTGGAGGGGCAGTGCCTTCTTCAGGGTCATCTCCCACCCTCCCCCACTTCCGCCAAAATGTAGGTATCAGGCCAGGGGCGGTTGCCTGCCGGGTGCAGGCGGGCAAAACCTGTTTTTAGGTGCAGGGGTGGAGAAGGGAGAGTGAGAAGTGGTGCCTAAGCGCCAAACCGCAAACCTTGGCAAAAGGGAAATTTCATTATGAAGTAATGAGTAATTCCTCCTGGCAAGATGTATTGTTATATCTTCCACTTCAATTTGGAGGAAGAGAGGCTCAATTACCCAGAAAATACAGTCAATTAAAGGCTGCTGATTGGACACGAGGCCGGATCATCGATCTTGTACTTTCCAATATCGCTGCAGACACCTCATTTTCCCTCCCTATTAACTGAAAATACGCCTGGCATTACGGCAACCCGCAGCCCATTTACCTGTCGCAAGCAATCTGGGCCTGCCGCGAAGTAACCGCGAAATTTGCCCGAGTTTGGCACGGGGAGCTTCCCGGGCTGCAGAGGTAGCTGCGAGAGGCTGGGGTGGAGGAGGGAAGGGGAGGATACTGAAAACCTCAGCTCAAGGCTTTGCTTGGGAGGGCGGGAGGGTTTCTCCGGAACCCAAAGAGGGATGGAGGCCGATTGAGGGTTCCCCATCTGCCCACGGAGACACTGGCAGGGAACCCTTGAAGTCCGCTCGGTTCCACGCTCCCAGTCTGCCCATGACACCCATCTCTCCCCTGCGTGTCCGGGACTCAGAGGCAGCCACGGTGGCTCTCCTCCGGGGATGGAGGTTGGGGGTGAGGTGGCTGAGGGGGGGCACCACCCCCTAGCCCTGACCAGGCCAGAACTCCATTCTGGGAGATGACTTTCAGTTTGAGGAGGATTCAGACCCACCCTTGCCGACCCAGGAATCCGCCTCCCTCCTCTCCCTGAACCCTAAGGTGCAGACTCAGCTTGACCCAGCAAGCCCAGCTCACTGTAATTCTCAAGCTCCGCCCTCACTGCCTCATTCACCTCTAACCTTGGGTTGGGGGTGGAAGCAGGATCCACAGAGACCTTAGTCCAGGGTCCCCTTTCCTCCAAAGTTTGGAGCAACTGGAGAAGAAACCATCGCAGGCCCCAGGTGGGCCAGTTCAGCATGGAAGGCCCCCAGTGTGCAGGGAATTAAGAAAACATGCACCTCGGGGCAGTCAGAGCCTGTCTTCTCCACATCTATGCGATGTCCTGTCTCTGCCAGGGCCAGCAGAAGTTTGGGAGACTGTCTGCAGGTGCACGTCTTGGTTCCTTCTATACCCAAGCTTCTGGTGGCCGACCTAGCAATTCAAAAAGTCACTGCACTGCCTGCTGCCCCAAACATTAAAATGTTAAAGTGAGAATTATGTCCAGCTTTTATTGCAGTATGGTTAACAAATTGCAACAGCAGATTCTTCAGGCTTCGAAGGAAAACCAAACCGAATTCATTCCCTACTGGAAGAACCACTCCCTCCGTCAGGGTGAAGCTTGTTATTGAGGGGTGCACGTTCTCCTAGCCCTCAAAAACTGGCTGCAGGAATGAGGGTGAGAGTGAGAGTGTGGGCGCAGCCCCCAAACAAAACCTGGTGAAGGGGAAGGGCCAGGTCCCCAGAAGGGGCGGAAGGCTTCTGCTAGTGTCTGAAAGCCAAGCCCCAGTGGCAGCTTGGGAGGAAAAGGAGAGGAAGAAGGACGTAAAATGCCAACTGTACCGGGAAGAGCCAGAAAGCTCTTGGTGAAGGGAAGGTGAACAGGCAAGGGCTTGAAATAGCCTCTAATTTGCTGGCAGATACTTAGTGAGGGAAGGAGACGAGGTCCCTGCTCCCTAAGCTCTTCCCCGGGCGCCTTGTTAACAGCTCAACTCTGGGCTCCGTGGCACGGTGATCATTATTATACATTCAGCATTCAAAAACCCTCCTCACACATATCACTTGCTAATCAGGGTGTGTATTGGGCCCGGGGAGAAGAGAGACTTGGTAGAAGCTGCCAAGAGGCCCTGAGGCCTCCGCAACGTCTCTGCCAATGCTAAATAAACAAAAAGTGGGGGTAGGACGGCAGTAGGAGGAGAGATGATGGAGCTGCAAGTTGAGAGATAGCAGGAAGCTAGGAGAGAGACACGCGATCAGGTGCTGGGAGATGCCAGAACGAGAAAATGTGTAAGGGAGGCTCCAGGAAGGCAAGAGAGCCCCTAGGTTCCATGGGAGGGCCAGGATCTCCCGTGGTAGTAAATCACCCCTCCCACTCTCTCCCCTAGGCGGCTGGTGCATCGCCATCCACAAGCCCCTTGCCGTGCCTTGGAAAAGCTGGCAAAGATTAATCTCTACCTGCCCTGCATACACAGCATTTTGTTGGGAGAGACAGCAATTTCCTTTCCAGTGCTTGGGCTTGGCCTTTGGGGGAAGGGGGGTCCCGGGTGAGGCAAGGGTGTGAGGTGGGGGTGTGAGGAGGGACTGAGGGGCTGGATATCGGTGGCTGCTGCTACTAAATTTGTTTGGCTTTGGAGCCATCGCCTCAACCTCCGTCCGGGGCACGGGGTCCGGTGAAAAACGGCTGAGGGGCCGCCCCAGAGGAAGGTCTCTCGGCCTCTGCCTCCCCACTCCTGATCCCCAAACGCGCCAGCCACTGCCGCTCCCCAGGCGTCCCGATCCTGGAGGCCGAGTCCCTCTGGTCCTTTTCGGCCCGCTTCTTTCCCCCTCGGTGCCCTGGGGGCAGGGAGGGGCGCTGGCTGAGTCCCCACGCAGGGGGCGGGGGGGGAGCCCACGGGCGTCCTGGAGCCGGCGGCCCGCGGGCAGCCCCTTATCTGGTGAGGGGCACCTCTTCTCTCTGGTCCAGCGCGACGGAGGAGGCCTTGCTGAGCACGGAGGGAGCGAAGGTGAGGAAGGAGTCCGAGCGGGAGGTGGAGGCACAGGTGAAGTCCGAAGCGGCGGCGGCGCGGGGCGCCAGCCCGTTGGCGGGGCCACTGTGGCAGGCGAGGCAGGAGCAGGGCCCGCCGGCCGCCGCGCCCAGTCCGTGCGCCGGGCCGGGGTAGAGCGGCGGGTGGCGGAAGGCGCACAGCAGTTCGGGCCGCGGGTAAGGCTGCGACAGCACGCGGAAGGTGTCGAGCGGGCGCAGCGGGCCGCTGAAGGGCGAGGCGGCGGCGGACGCGGCGGACGCGGCGCCCAGGCCCACGGGCGAGTAGTAGGGCAGGGGCAGGTGCGACGGGAAGGGGTAGGGCAGGCCGCCCGCGGCCGCCGCGTGGCTCATCATGTACGTGTAGAAGGCGGGGTCGGCCGGGTGCGGCCACGTCATGGCCAGCCGCTGCCTCTTGTCCTTCATGCGCCGGTTCTGGAACCACACCTGGGGAGGAGAGGGGCAGGTTCGGCGGCTGCAGGGGCGCACGGAGCCCCAGGAGTCCTGCCCCCGCGGCGGGGGACGATGCCGGTGGCGCTGGGAAGAGCCGCGGCAGAGACCCTCAGGGCGGGGGCAGAGCCCGCCGCCACCACCTGGCGCTGGAATCCCCCATGGAGAGGTTCGGGGAGTGGCTTCAGGATCTGTCCCTCCTTCCCTCTGCCAGGGCTCCCTGGAGGGCCAGACCGGTGTGGACGCGCAAGTAGCCCGGTGGACTAAGGACTCTGCTGGTCTGAGGTCGCAGGCAGGGCTTCCCCAGAAACACCGCCCCTTCCAGCCGCTCTCCCTCGGGGCAAAGGCACCCCATCCCCGGTGTTTGTTTGGCTAGAAAAGGCAGAGAGTCTACCGCAAGCCAGCAGGTCCCGCCTAGGGTCTGTCGGGAAGGTAAAAGTGCACACACCTGTGCCCGCACCAGGCCTCGACACCCCCGGCCTAGCTGCCACGTGGGCAGGGAGACCCCAGGCTGTGATTCTTGGCCCAGGACTTAGGGAGTGGACAGTTGGTATTTACTTCCTGCTGAGTGGGTGCACTCCTTCTCCCCGGTCTCGGGGCGCATACCTTGATGGTGGTTTCCGGCAGGTTTAGGGCGGCGGCCAGCTCGCATCTCCGCGGCCTGGATACATAGTTCTCCCTGTAGAATTCCTTCTCCAGCCGGGCAATCTGCTCCCGGGTGAAGGCCGTACGGTATCGGCGCATCTGGTCACTGGCGCTGCAGGCCAGGGTGCCCTGCGAGCTGCCGCTGCTGTTGCTCTTGGGGGCCTCGCTGCCGCTGTTGGGACTGCTGGCCGGTGCTTCTGAGCTGGGCCCTGCATAGGGAGCCCAGAGCACATGCACACACAGAACACACAACAGACACACAAAACGCTGCTGATGTGGGGCTGTAGGCCCAGGGCATATATGAAAGGGAGAAGGGGACACAGCCTCAGTTTCTGCCTCTGCTGGGGCCTGGGGGACTTTGAGAACACGGGAAGAGAGGTGGGGGGCGGAGGGGGGGGGGTGGCTCACCATCCAGACGATTGCAAAGCAGCCCTTAGGCCTGGCTGGGCTGCTGTCTGGGAGACCTCAGTCTTGAGGCCTGCTGGGTACAGAAGCCGCAACCACCCTGGCCCCTTGCCTTGCTTGCGGCACAAACTGGAAGCAGACCCTCTGAGCTTTGTGCCCCCCGTTGGCAGGAGTGGGCAAGGATGTGCATATCTGCCGGGCAAGTTGAGATGTACCTTTGGTACTAGAGTGTTGTGAGCTCTGGGGTCTTCGTGCCTTGCAGTACGCAGTGCACAAACTGAGTTTCCTTGCTTTTGTGTGTGCCAGGCTGCCGGTGTAGGTGCGGGAATGTATACTAGGCTGCATGTGCATAGGAGTGTGTGCATGAATATCCTATCGCCTTCATAGATTTGAGCGGCCCTTGGCTTGTTCTGAGGACATGCTGTGGTTAGGGAGTCTGGGTTGAATGGATAAGATGGTAATGAATGGACGTGGGTGTTCAACCAGGTGTTGGCTGCCAAGGCCAGGGGGTGGTTTTCTGCCCTGCCATGGTCTTCCCATCTCCCCCCACAGCTCGGTGGAGGAGTCTGCTGCTGGGCTCTCCCTCCTACTAGCTTTCCACCCCTCTTTGGGAGACTCCCTTCTTGGCCACCTCCCCCACAAACTAGCCCCTCGTCAGGGAGGGGTTCTCCAGTTAAAGCAGCAGGACAGCACCCCTCCTTTTGGGTCTAACCCGAGGAAGGGTGGGGCTCCTGCCCCCCGCAGCTCCTTTTTCCTTTGGGTGGAGAAGTGGGACTGGGAAGGAAAGGGGAATGGGGGAGGGCCAGAGCTCTGCCTTTTCAAATGCAACCGGAGACCAAAGGCAATTAGATCATTGGGACCATTTCCGACCTGGCGCCACCGAGCCCGGGAAGTGACAAGGTAATTTGGACCTCTGACCGACGTGCAAACTGGTCGGAGGGCCGCGGCACCCAGGCAGCCCGAGTCGGCCACGGTTTTACGGTCCTTTATGGACTCTGGGCTTCCGCGCCTGGATGCGCCTTACACCCCGCCGGCCACAAACTGCCCCGACCCGCGTTTGATCTCGCCCAGGCCGGGGGGGAAGGTGTCTTCCCCAAGCAGTTGAAGCAGTACCACAAAACTCTGGGGGGTTGGGGTGCGCTTTGAACCCCCCTCAAGCCCAGGGCTTGCGTCTCCCTCCTCCCGAAAAGCACAGCTGTCACCCTCAGTCCCGCCAATGCCAGAGCACAGAAGGAGACCCCAGCCAGGGCGCAGATAGCTGGGGAGAGTTGCTCAGGTGGGTCCCCCCAGCCACCCTGCCCTGGGGGAAAGGAGTGTCTTCCTCCCCTCTGGAGCTGAAGTGGAAGGTGGGCGCGGTGGGAGGCCCGGGAAGAGAAGGGGGCGCGATGGCTACCTTTGCTGTGCTGGTACTCGGCGTTCGCCGTGGCGCAGTCCGGGGTGCAGCTCACCTCGATTTCTTCATAGAAATCCGACTCGGTGTCCGAGCTGCTAGGTTGCCCCTGGCCCGAGAGGCTGTCGGCGGAGGGGGCCGGAGGTCCGGGGCCAAGCACCGCAGCCCCGGCTGCCCGCGACTCGGCGCCCGGCCCGGGAGCGCTGCCTGCTAGTCCGTCGACCGGCTCCTCCTCCAGGCCTGCCCCGCCGCGCTCCCGGGCGGCCGGAGGACCGGCCCGCGGGCTCAGGCAACCACGGGGCACCATCTTCTCGGGAGGCTCGGGCAGCGGGCTGCCCACGGCTTCGGACAAATTGGAGACTCTCTTGCCAACCAGAGTACCAAGCTGACCCGCATCCAGAAACATAACCATGTCCTTTCGGCTCTCCATCCCGGGGCTCGCCGGAGGGGGTGGGGGAGGGAGTAAGCCCCAAGTGAGCTCCTAGCCCCCGTCTCCCTGGGTCCCCAGCGGTCCGACAGATCTTGGCTTCGGGAGGCAGAAAGAGAGGCCAGGCGACTGGGCGGGCGCGGAGCGGCCGGAGCGCGATGTCGACGGTGACGGCGGTGGCGGCGGTGGGGAGCTGGGGTCACCTTGTGATGCGAGCGCTCCTCTGTGCCGCACCGCCTCTGGGAGGAAGCCCCATTGCCCTCTTCTTTCTAAGCTGTCATCCTCCTGCTGCAATCGTCATTACAGTACCGCTGGTGACGCCACTCGGCGAGCGCAAGTGGATAAATAGAAACGTCTGCCACAGCGAAGATGAAAGGAGACCCGCAGCTAATGGCTCGGCAGTGATGCGCCAGGTGTGGGCCTGGCTCGAATGGGGAGGAGAGTGTGAAAACAGAGAGATACACACACTGAGAGAGGGAGACACCCAAGCAGAGGGGATGCAAATGGAATTCTGCAGAAAGAAAAAGAAAGCTTAAGGCGCGCCGCGAGTTCCGCAGGAGCTGCGGGACTCGGTAATTGAATAAGCTTCTGTTTTGTGTGTGTGTGTGTGTGTGTGTGTGTGTGTGTGTGTGTGTGTGTGTGTGTGTTTTATTGTTGTTTTGGCTTTTGTTTTCTTAACTTGGTGCCTTGATCTAACATTTGATGAGAGAATCCATAACTGCATTTTAAAAGTGTGAAGGCCGGCTCACAAGCCTCGCTTCTCTCGCCCTTACAACTGCCTGTGCTGGCGGGCTAACCTCGCAGGGGCTCCAAAGTCTTTTTACAAGCTACCGAAAAACATATTCCCTCCTCCCACCGGTTGTCTGGAGAGTTTGAGCCTGGGGTATCCTTTCCTCTCTCTTCCTCCTCCCACCCCCCTACCCCCAGATGTCTCCTTCCTCCTGGAAACCAAAAGAGAACTTTGCTATTTTTCTTCCCCAAGGGGTAGGAGATAAATGCGCTTTTTCTTTAAGGACCTGCTTTGGCTGCTGACTCCACATGCTTGCTGATTTTTTTTTTTTTTTAACTCCCCTTCCCCATCTAGGTGGCCTTAAGCTTTCCACAGCTCGGCTTGACCTCCAGGTGGCTATTCATAGAAGAAATCGTTTTCCCATTTGCTTGGGCCTCGCCTGCGCTTCAGGTATGTAGGGTGGGGAGAGGTTCTAAGAGTGGCCTTTTTTTTTTTTTCTTTTCTTGCCCATATTTTAAGGTATTCGTTCAGAGTCAACGAATTCCTCTGGAAACAGGTTTTGCAAGTGAGGAGACACTAAGAAGTGCGGCCCCTACAGCGGCAGCAACGGAGGCTCCCAGCTGGGAGAAGGTGCTGTTCTCATCTAGAGACTGGGGACCAGGGGAGGGGTTGAGAGTACCCCAGCACATGACATTGGGGTTCACAGAGCTTGGACCCCCAGGGTCCTCCCCCAGGTCCTGCCTACAGGCTTCAGTGGCACTGGGGATAGAAGAAAGAGAAGTCACTGAAAATGCCCTGAAATATCAAGTGACTAGAGGTGCTCATAATATTTGAGGGCAAAGGGGAACCTCCAAGGCAAGGTTGAGGGTAGTTTGTAGTGCTTGCTGTCTTTGGAAGCAACCACAGTCTCCCTCTCTCAGGTCTGCTTCCAGGGAAGGCACACTGGAACCCATTAGGAAACTGACCCCTTGCCAGCTCTGAGCAAGTGTGTTGGGGCCAGGCAGGTGGGCAAGGGCTCTCCCCACTTTGCCAAGGGCAGGAGGCAGCCCTCTTCTCCACTGTCCTATCCCTCCAACTCTCCTTTCTCTGCCCCTTCTCCTTTCTCAGAGCTTCTAGTTCTAAGCGGCTAGAGCTGCCCCTGTACGCCCCCCCCCCCACTTCTTCTCAGTGTCCCAAGACAAAGCTCCAGTTTCTGAGATTCTAAAGAAAAGTGTTATCACTATCTTTTTCTTTTTTTTTTTTGTCTTCCTATTTTGCTTTCCTCCATATTCTCTTTCTCAAGTTTTCTCCCTCTTTCCCCTGCCTCTGTCTTTCTCTCTGTGGGCTTGTGGAGGTGGTGGAGAAAGCAAAGCATTCAAGCAAGACAAAGTTCCCTTCTCACTCCTGCTTTCTACTTCCCCTGTTCAGTAAGAAGATGCTCATTCACCTCAGCTGGGGTTGGGGGCGGGGGGTGGGGGGGTGGAGAAGGTAGGGGGGTCCGAAAGGTAAGGTAATGTTGGCCTAAACATCTCCACTCCCTGGGACTCCTGAAGCAACCATCTGCTGAGCACTGCTAGATTAAAACTCCCAGGGAATATTCTAAAGGTGAGAGGAGCGACTGGGAGTGGGGATCAAATCGTAGAGCCTTTTGCCGCGTTGCAGACTTGTCTTCGGATTCTGTCGTGTGCCCTGCCCTGCCCAGCCAGCAGCCAGAGCCTGAGGGAGCACCTGGCTTGCTCTCTCCTTCCTGTCAAAGTCGAGCCCGCGGCTCCTGTGTTCGAGCTGCCTCCGTTGGGCCCTTCCAACCTCGGGCCTGGGTCTCGCCCACCCTCTGCCCCCCCTGTGAGCCTGCCGCCTTCTCACAGCCTCTCCCGCTGCGCTCACCTCCTTGGGACCAAGTCCTCTGAGGGACTCCAGTCTCCCCGCCCCGCCCCCAGCTTTGCATTCAATGGGAGTGCTCTGCGTTTGATCCTCTTTTCCTCTGGGTTTTTCCTGCGAGATGAAAGCCGAGTAGGATTGAAAGATCAAGAGGTACCCCTTGCGTCTCCTTCCTGGGTCCGGCCCACCCAAGCGGGGCTTCCCCCGCCGTCCCGGGGAGGAAGGAGGCTCCAGCTAGGGCTCAGCCTCTCCCGGATGGGGGGCATGCCTCCTCCGGGTTTCGGATCTGAAGCTTCTGGAACGCCCCCTCTGCCCCATCCCTCTCTGGACCTCTGCCTCCGCCCTTTCAAAGGATCAATTCCCCACCTCACCCCACCCCCTCCGTCCCCGGTCTCAAGGGGCCTATTGCGCCGTCGGGCGCAGGAGGGGAAAGCAAAAAAAAAAAAAAAAAAATGTTAACCAAATGTCACTTCTTCCAAAAGCATCCTTTCATCAACATCAGATGAAGAGAGGTTGGAATTTTCACTAGAGGAAGAAAACACGAGGGGACTGAATAAGAACACTATTTCTGTTTACTCTTTTTTTTTTTTTTTTTTTAGGGTGGGGAAGGGTTATTTTAATAGTGTGGTTATTACTGTATCAGGAAGGTTATTCCCGACGACACTGCCCAAGAAGCAAGGTAAATTCGCAGAGGGAGTCAAGTCCGCGGCCGCAGAGGCCTGGGAAACCCCATAAACGCAGAGAGGGGGTGATAGCAACCTAAGTGGGGTCCGTTTTCGGCCCCTACTGCTCCCTCTCTCCCTTCGGCAGGGACGACCCCCTCCCCCCACCCCCGTTGGCCTGCTGTCCCCTCCCCCGCTGGGGCGACGGGTTTAGGTCCAGCCGCCTCCTCTCCGATTGAAATTCTCGGGACTTCAAAAGCTTGAGGCTCCGCTTCCGCCCGGGCTGGGCTGGGCTGGGCCGGGGGTGGGTGGGAACCCCGGGGAGGCGACGCGGAGATAAGATGCGCGGCTCGTGTTAAATGGAATCGGAAGCCGAGCTTGGGCCACCAGACGCGTTGATCCGCTGGAGCCGCTACGCTTCCCAAGAAAACCCCGCTCCGGAGAGCGGCGGCAGGGGGTGGGGAAATGCCTCAGTGGCCTTTGGACCCTGCTTGGGTGCGATGATCTGCGGCCCTGGGTACCTTCTCCAGCCAGGTGCGGGGACTCCCAGAGGCGAGTACACGTCCTGGCTGAAAGGCAGGGGCACAGGTTTCCGGGAACTGGTTTGGATGCTTCGGTGCCAGCACAATTTTGATCAGGAAAAAATTTGTTTGTGCTTCTCACTTTGGTAAAACGCAAGAACAAAGGGAGCTTCCTTTTAAACAATAAGCGTCGCCCGGCTGTCGTGGATATTGATCTTGGGCCCTTGTACGTCCTCCAGGCCCGTGTCGCTGGCGTGCACATCGAAGTTTTCGCGCAGCTGGGTCTCCAAGGCGGGGATCATAGGGGTGAAGAGACTTCTGAGGTTGGTCCCTGTCTTGTCCCTGGCAGCTGCCAACGCCCATCTGGGAACGACAAACCCAGAAGCACCGCCGTCCGGTGCCCCCCGCCAGGAGCAAGGTCTACTGGATCTCAGACGCCCAGAGACGTTCTCCCTGTGCCAGGAGATCACGCCTCCTCTACTTCCCCCAAACCCTTGCCCACCCACCCCATAGAGGGAGGCCCTGACACACTCACCTGCCGTGGGCACCACAGAACAGTCTCTCCTGCAGGGAGAACCTGCAGCTTCTGGAATTCTGGTTCGGATACGCTCCCCTTCTCTCCGTGCCTCCCAGAGCCAAGAGCCAGGAGCCTGGGACAGGAAACTGGATGCTTTCTGACCCTGGCACTTCCTGCTCCTTAGATCCTTGGTGCCAGCCAGACCTACAGTGCCTCTTGCACCTGTCAGCCCCGGGGTCCTATAGGCCCAAGCCCAGTGGCTTTCCCACCCTGAGCTTCAGACAAGTGCCAGAGCAGCCCACATTCCTACACCCACGACTTGCCCATCCCAGAGCCAGAGGACCCAGGGCAGTACTGGAGTAGTTGAGGACTTCCTCAAGCTCAAGGCTTGCTTCTGCCTCAAGGCACCAACTGGAAAGGTTCATTTTTCCATGGAGGAGCAGTTCCCCAACATCCAAGCAACCAAAGCCCAGACATACCCTTCCTTCCTCTACCCTAGCAGGGATGGTATGTGTTTTTCCTTCACCATTACTCTTCAGACATTTGCTTGCATTACAAGCCCATTTCTCACTTAATCTACACAACACTCCTTTAAAAGTCCTCAACAGGCCACAGTTCCTTTTCTCCCACAGTGATCGGGTAACCAGTGGTCTTGACTCAAATGGCCAGGCACTAGACCAATTCTTCTTCCAAGGCTCTGTCCCTCCCTGGCCGGCAGAGGTGCCTCAACACCCAACAGTGTCTTAACTGTCCATGAGGCCATCCTCCACAAACCTCCTGCCCCTTCTGGGATCTAGGTGGATCCAGGGGCCCCTCAGAGAGGTTGCCCACCTGCCCTCAGTGGCAGAAGCCTCAGGGCCCACACACCTGGACTCTTCTCACAGTGTCCCACCAATGATTTCCCAGGAGGGCAAAGAGAAACCCTATCTGGAAATCTGGGAACCCCCACATGATAAGAATAATCACTGTTTTAGGCATTTCAGCAGTATTAGCTCTTTCCATCCTCACAACAGGCCCGAGGAAGATAGTATAAATCATCGCTATTTTGCAGCTGAGTAATCTGAAGGAGAGACAAGGCCCACATATAAGTGACAGAGTCAGGACTGAACTTCTATCTATCCCTCTAGCTTCCAGTCCACACTCACAACACCCGGAGCTATTAGAAAATGCCAAGCATTGCATTTGGAGCCTCTCCTTTTCAAAGCTCCACTTGTGTTTTTTCGCCAAGCCCTTTCCCCTGCCTCACTCCCGGATGAATTCACTGGGGTTGGGAGAAGTGGGGGTAGGGGGGGTACAACTAACCTCCGGCCACTCAATTTGAGCATGGAGAAGAGTAAAGAAAAAGATGGTACAAAACCATTTAGAAATGTATCCTGGAGGAGGCCTCCAGGTCTTGCCCTCTTTTAAGATGGGGATCAGAGGCTAGGTGGGGGGGATTGTGCAGGGGCCTGCAGGAAGGCTGGAGCCACCCTGAGGGGTTTGGGGTAGGAGAGCCTAACTGCCCTCCCCAAGCAGGGGGGAATTGTTTACAGGGTGTGAGTTCCAAAATATCAGGAAGATAATCACAGCAAGTGATTCTGGAGACCCTAAGAGACAAAATCCAGTCGCTCTTTGACCATGGCAATCCACCAAGGCCCTGAGCCTCTATCTGGAAACGGGCAGACTCACCAGAGTTATCCTCGCCTGCTTTAGCGTCTTGGGAGTCATGGTCCCTTCGCATATCTGGCAAACGTCTCCCCAGAAAAATGCACCGAAGCATTAAAGTTAGCCTTCAGCTTCTAAGATTCCTGCACCCACAATAGCCCCACCCCAACCACCAAACCCCAGGCACAATCACCAAATCCCTTTGTGGTTTTACCAGGGTGTTTTCCCTGACAAGGCAGCTGCCTCCCTCAAACTGTCCTCCAGATTGATTGGCCCAAGGGACAAAACCTGAGGGTATGGCCAGGCCTCTCCACACCGCATCTGGCCTCAGCATATTGGTCAAGCTTTGCACATGCTTCCATTCAAAACCTAGTCACTGGAGGTGCATGCTGGGAAAGAGAATGGCCAGGCTGGGGCTTGGCTTGGCCTAAGGAGCTGTGGGGGGGGAGGGGGGGGGATCTGCAGTGCAGGGAATTGGCGGATTATTATCATCAGGGAGTCCAGTTCACAAAGGGTTCCTTTTCCCTGGGGAGGGGCAGGGAGTGAGCAGGTTTTCAGTTTTTGTTTTTTTAATAGATTTTGTCCGGGCACAAATCCTTTCCAAGCCCTGTACTGCCCACAGGCCAGATAAGCCTGAAAACCCTGCCCCTTCCCCAGTAGTGTGCTTCCCACTCTCACCCCGGCTCAGGAAGAGGGAACCGGCCCATTGCGGTCCGGTCAGGGTGGTCCAACCAGGGGACCCGGGAGCCGGAGCCGGGTAGAGTCATTACTCAATGGAATCGCTCTTCTACGACTCAATTAGCCCTAAATGGCCCTAATGCTCCCTCCCGGGGGCAGGTTTCTTTCCGTGAGTGATTCTGTGTGCTTCCTGACCGTGTGTCTGTCTCTCCTGTTTCCCGGGCCAAGGAGGCACCCCCTTCCTCTCTCCCCACTGGGCCTTGCCCGGCCAGGAGACGCGGTGGCGCCGGCCTGCAAACGGAGTAGTTGGTCTCCCAGTGTAGGGGGTAGGAGAACCGCCCCCAGGCGAGGAAGTCCAACCAGTTGGGCGGGCTAAGCCTCGCCCTCCAGCGAAATGGAAAAACCCTTGTGTGAAGAGTGCTGGGGACTGATTTTTATAAAGCCCTCTCCTGACCCGGACCAGTTCCATTCCTCCTACTGGAACTTCGCAGAGCCCTGATGGGGTACAGTTCCTCGCGTTGTGCAGCGGCGAAACTGACTCTTAGAAAGGTTGAGGAACTTGCCCAGGGTCACACAGCTGGGGAATGGTCGAGCTAGGATTTTAACCCAAGTCGTCCGGCCTCCAAAAGCCAGATTCTCTCCGACGTTAGCGCCGCGCCCCCAGGGCGGAGGACTGCGTTCCCTAACACCGCAGACACAACTAAGGTGCCTTGGGTGTGATTGAAAGACGCGAACGCGGGCCACCCATCTCTGGCTGATGGGTGGCTGCGCCTGCAGCCCCCGCAGAGGCTGAGCGTCGGCGGGAGCCGCTCGGGCTGTTACCGTAAGTCTCAGAGGAGCGGGGCACAACGGGAAAGGTAACTAAGAGCAGGACGGGCCGGAGGGCGCCGCAACGTGGAGAGACTGCGTTCCCGGCTCAGAAGCCTGACCTTGAAGGAGTGAGGGTGCGCACGCGCCCGAGGCAGTGAGTTTCGGAGGGGAGGGTACTGGCTATTAGGGGGCTCGTTGTAGTGAGGGGAGAGCAGGACGGATGTCAGCCCAGAGGACAGGGTGTCACCCGCCCAGGACTGGATTGCGCGCACAGGCTGGGTCCGGACGAATCCCAGTCCTTTCTGCTCCCCCACAGGGCCGTGCCAGGTGCGGCCTGGAGCCCCCAGAGAGTCCCTTTCTGGCCTCGAGGCCGGTCGACCGCCCAATCCTGTCCCCACGGCCCCTTTCTGCGCCCTCCTCCCCTCCCCTTGCTGCGGCGGTGACAAAGCGCAGCTCCCGAATTGCTGTCTTGGTGCGCCCCCCACTGCCGACCGCCAGAGGCGGAAGTCGCGGTGCGTCCTCGCTGGCTGGGATCCCGCGACTCCACGAGGAACAGGGACCGTCCCTGCTGCTCATCCCGGACAGCAGACTTCCGCTCCTTAGGGAGCCTCACCCCGCCCTAAGCGCCCGCCTTCTGAGCTTGACCCCAGGAAGAATGCGTGGCGGTTCGGGGCCCGGTAGCCTGGGCTTCTAGGGATAGGTAATCCACCTTGCGGGGGTGAGGGGCTGGAGGGAGCGAACAGTGCTCAGTACCTTCCCTCTTCCTTTGAAGGGGCAGTGGAACCCACCCCCAACCTGTCTAGCCTGGTAGAACGCAGGCCGTGTGGGGGGAAATGCCTTATAGATTCCCCGGGTCAGCCAGTATGATCAATCATGCTCCCAACACTTGTGTCGACTCTATTTGTCGTGGCCACAAAGCCCAGACATTGGGGAGCCCCTGGGACCACCCCGTCTCCACAGTCCTCAAACGATTCCTTTTTTGAGTCTCACTTAGTTCTGAAGCCCATTTATAAACAGCATAGCCTCCTAGCACCTCTTCCCCTTTCCCTTTGGCAGTGTTTCTTGAAGTGTGGTCCCTGTGCCACCTGGGAACTTGTTAGAAATGCACATTCTCAGGGCGCCTGGGTGGCTCAGTCGGTTGGGCGTCCGACTGCGGCTCAGGTCATTGATCTCACGGTTCCTGAGTTCCAGCCCCATGTCGGGCTCTGTGCTGACAGGTCAGAGTTCTGTGTCTCCCTCTCTCTCTGCCCCTCCCTGCTAATACCCTGTCTCAAAAATGAATAAACGTTAAAAAAAGTTTTAGAAGTGTACATTCTCAGGCCCCACCACAGTCTTATCAAATCAGAAACTCTGGAGCGGGGAACCTGCAGTCTCTTTTACCAAGACCTCCCAGTGATTCTGATGTACTCTGGTTTAAGACCCGCTGCCCTATGGATTCCATCACCCTGATTTCTAAGTTTCCATGATTCTCCATTACGCTTGGAAAGGCTCCCCCCCCCCAGTGTACCTTGTTTTTGTTTGTCTATGGCACAGAACTGTATGCCTTTTTTTATTCACATTTGTTCTTCCCGCTTTATCGTTTCACTTCCGTGGATCTCTTCTTCGTGCACTAACGTATCACCTAGTCATGTCATTATCACCTAATGATGTCATCATTTAACTTAGCTTCTCACTCATCTTCGGGGTTCATCCACTGCCTAAGGACATGCCTCGCTTGTAGCAGACCAGAAACTGCTCTGTAACCGCAGCCACCGGAGCAGAGCGGGGGGGGGAAAACTTGCCCTCCACAGAGATTTCCCTCACAAAAGGGAGTCAGAGGCCTCGAGATGTGATTGGCTTCCTGGCTGCAGAGTAGAGAAGAGCAGATATTCCAAGTTTGGGTACCCATCCTGCTAGAGAACGGAAAGAAGGGCCTTGGTGGGGATGAGGAAAGGTGAGGCACAGAAATCGATTTTCTATGGGTTGCCTCAAAGACTTTGGGGAGGGACCCAGCCCCAGCTTGAGATACACAAGTATTTTTCTTTGTGGATGTCTCAAGATGGTGTCTTAGGCCTCTGTTGGTGGCTGGTTAAATGCAAGCAGTTTTAGGAGCCAAAAAGGCTCCATGAAGGAAGATGGAGAAAATAAGTCAAAGGTGGGTTAAATGCTAACTCAAGATCACTTGGCCTGTTAGTGGCAGAGGTGCTATTTGAATTTTTAACATTTGTTCATTTTTGAGAGACAGAGCATGAGGTGGGGGGCAGAGAGAGAAGGAGACAAAGAATTTGAAGCAGGATCCAGGCTCTAAGCTGTCAGCCCAGAGCCCGATTTGGGGCTCGAACTCACAGACTGCAAGATTACGACCTGAGCTGAAGTCAGACACTTAACCGACTAAGCCACCCGGGAGCCCCGGAGGTGATATTTGTGATATTTGAATCCCAGTAGTGGGATGCCAGACGCCTGGCTCCTGCTCACTGGATTCAGCCCCTGCCCGTGGAAGCTAACAGGTCATGACCTGTCATCTCAAAGGATTGATTTAATTTCCAAATGTAACTAAACTAGTCAAAGCCCTAGAATAATATTACAATGTCACCAGGCATTACTAATAGTAATATTAATAATAACTAACAGTTGGTCTTTTCCCGCTCAGGTAACATTTTCACACCCACTGTCCCATTTGATAAAATTGTCCCATCTAATAGGAATAGGAATATTAATATCATCCCCATTTTACAGATGAAGAAGTCAAGATCCAGAGGGGTTAAGTTCCTCCCCCCAAATCACTCAGCTAATGAATGGCAAAGCAAGGAACACCGTTACTCCTTTGGCCATCTTTGTCTTTGTTTCTTATTTTTTCTTTCAGCTCATTCACAAACACTTTCATGCTTTCATGTATCATCATATTAGTCTGTGACACGTCCCCCTCAGTTTAGGCTGCTCCAAAGGACTTCTATGTCCAGCATTTTATTCGCTCCTCCAAAGGTCCCTAATGAGGCAGAAGAGGCCAGCGTTGTTCTTTCCAGTTTCCAGTTGAGGAAGCCAAGATTCCAAGAGTTCAGAGGGCTTGAGTAAGGTCACGGAGCCACAATAGGAATCAAAGTCTCAGACTTTTCACGGGCAAGAGTGAATTTTGTAGAGAATCCCACAGAATGAATGAATCATTCTTACTCCCTATCCTGTCCTTAAAGCCTGACAATGCTAATGGATGCCCAAAGGAAAGGCTGACAGTTATGAAAAACTACCAATTTACAAGTATTCAAAACCTAATGTGCTATCAGTGCAACTTTAAAAAAAAATTTTTTTTAATGTTTATTTATTTTTGAGAGAGAGAGAGTGAGGGAGGGGCAGAGAGAGAGGGAGACACAGAATCCAAAGCAGGCTCCAGGCTCTGAGCTGTCAGCACAGAGCCCGAGGCGGGGCTTGAACTCAAAAACCGTGAGATCATGACCTGAGCCGAAGTCGGATGCTCAACCAACTGAGCCACCCAGGCGCCCCTGCAAGTTTTTATTATAATAGACTTAAAGTTGTTTCATAACTTCCATTATTTGGCAATATGTCAACTTTGGAATGTTTTCCTAATTATTCTAGAGTCAGCCTTACTGTTCTTGGAAAGAATTAGAAGAGGAAAGAAAGGTCACTGCTTTAAAAATAGGCATGGAAAGAGCCAAAGGAACCCGGATCCAGGATGTAACTCTGCCCTGGTCTTCGGCCCTGAGGAAGGGGTCTGTACTTTCACAAGCGGCAACAGTCAGGCGATGATTTTCATCTTAAATACAGCCCATCAGCAACTGAAGAACCACATGACCTCCAAAAATTGACCAGTCTTCTTTGGATTCCTCCCTTCCATCACAGCCCTCATTTTTCCCCCCGCATAGGCAGCGGAAAAAAGGAAAAGCTCATGTGCTCAGGCTCTAAGGTAAGAGCGTGACAGGCACACGTTCATTCATGTCTCATAGCAATCCCTGGAGGGGAGCATGGGTCTCCCCACTTTATGTGTGAGGAAACTGAGGCAGAGAGAGGTTAAGCAACTGGCCTGCAGTCCCACAGGCCTGAGGTAAACGAGAGCCAAAGGAAAACCCAGGCTTGTAAATATGCAGTTTAACTTCCAATAGCTATAAATCTACTTTCCCTAGGGATGTAAATTCTGAGATCTTATGATCCAGCAGGAAAGGAGCAGCAAGGAGCCGGTCTACAGTGCAGTGAGGCCCGGATTTTGAGTCCAGGAGGGAGAGAGACAGACCCCAGGGACCTTTGGGAAGGTAGAGGATAATCTATAGCTGCGATGAGAACAGAATCCATGGTGGAGGACTGCTCTCAAATTTTCCCAGCCAAGATTTCTGATACTTCAAAGACAGTTGGGGGCAAGGTAGGAGGATGTGCTTGGAAGACAGACAGACCTGAGCTTCAACCTCAACTCTGGCACTTACTGGCCGGTGACCTTGAGCGGACCAAAGCTTCAGGATGTCAGATCTAAGAAACAAGCCACCTGCCTCTCAGAGCAGATTTAAGGAGATACAAAATGGAAGAGGTCTTAGCACAGTGCCTGGCCTCCAGGGGGTCCTCGATGAGAGTAAATTCCCTGTTGTCCCCCTTTGGTAATGCCCCTACTTCACCTCCTGTGTCTGTGATTCTCCTTTCTCAATATTGTACCCTTGGTGAGTGAGAACCAGCGGAGAATGTCAAGTGAAAGGGCATGGCCCAGCGAACCAATAATATGCTTGTGCCCCTCTCCCTGCATGGTGACTGACATTTCCCAGAAATAAATAACTGCATAGCATTCAGGCTTTCATGCATCTGTTGAAGTTCAACAAATATGGCGGTAACTCCATTCACTGGGATCTGGGATAGTGAGAAGAAAATCAAGACACGTCTCATGTGCTAATGGAATTGTCCCTTCATGGTAGTTTAAAAGCATAGGCAGATGATCCATAAATAATAATAAACGTAGTGGCAATGTGGTATAATATATAATAGGTAAGTGCACGGACTCAAGTTAGATTGCTTGGGTTCTACTCCGGCTGTGCCGCTCACCGTGCTAGCTGTGTGATGTTGAACAAGTCACTTAACTTCTTTAGGCCTCAGTTTCCTCCTTCGTAAAATGGGGCTATATGAGGTCAAAATGAGTTGGTACGAGTTAGTACCTATAAAGCACTTGAAAGCGTGCCTGGCATATAGTAAGCGTCAATAAACAGTACTGTTATTACGGTGGGGTGTTACTTCCCTGAATGTGAGCCTAAGGGAGTTCTGTGAATCTGGAATGAAAAAGAAGAGGAGGAAGCAAGAGCCCTTTGCCTGGAGCAAGGATACCAGTGAGTGCAACCTGCCTTCGGGGTTTCACTCCTGGCTCCACGATGAGTGGGCTTGGAGGGGTCACTGAACCTTCAGGAGCTCCTATTTACTCGCGTGTAAAATGGGTGTGAATAACAGCTGCCTTACCTTCTTCTCGTAGTTATTGCCCCAAATAGAGCCCAATTGCCTGTCAGTTTAGCTTTTGATCTTTGAACTCATAAAGGTTTTCTTCTGCTCATTACGGGGTACGCCCTCCAGGAGGAGCCACATTTTAAGCCATTACCTGCTCAGTCCTTAGTGACACATCAGCACTTTACCAGTATCCTAGGAATGGGTGAGAGGAGGGCTGGAGACACGACTGAGGACAGGAGGAGAGCAGGAGTTGAGAAAACTTCCAAGACCCCTCACTCCCTGCACATGGTTAACTGAGAAGCATCCTGCCCGGTGCCTTACAGTAATGTCACTGGTTTAATCCCACAAGTCTTGTAAATTGCCAAAGGAGAATGGTCCCTGCCAGTCTCTTTTCTATTGTGGGGGAAGAGAGGAAGTTACGGTGGTGTGGGACTTTCTCCAGTATCTACGGGACGTGAATAGTGTAAGCAATGAAAGGAGGGCGCCATGTTGGGCAATTTTTAATGGGACTTTGGGAGATGGAGGGAATGCATTACAAAGAGTTCTCCTTTCTCCAGAGAGCTGACTTAAAGGCACAGCAAATTTGGAAAGCAATATTACCTGAATCCTCCTCACCAGCTTTTCCTCCCAGCTTCTTATTCCTATGCCCAGCAGAAGATTCTGATGCTATTAGTCTTCCTGGTGAAGGTTCCAGGAATCCCCAAAGGACACTTCGGTTTGACTCAATCTAAATAATATTTACTGCGATCCTACTGTGTGCCCCACCCTGAGCTAGTCACTTGGTAACAGAGTTACTGTGACAGAGACAGCCATCTGCCCTTCTTTCATGATGAAAGAGCATCCAGACTTCAGCCGTCCACGTGGCTTTCAGGTCTGAACACCACATTCTTCTATCTTTCTTGCAACTAGTAGATTTAGGACTAAATTCAGCAGACTAAATGTCAGCAGGAATGTCATATGGCAGCTTCCTTACGAAACAAACCTATATGGCGAATTATGTAACATCGTCACAGAACTTCAGGTTACACTAAACTTTTTTCCAGGCGGGTGGTGAACCAAAGAAAAAGTTGCTAAAGTACCAATAGCGAACTAATGATTTTTATGTATTATACCTTATGCCACCTATAAGAATTTGTTTTACCTGAGCAGTGATAACATCTCAGTGAGATATTGTGGAGGGGTTGTGAAGAAGGCAAACGAGAAGTTTCCCGGGAGATAGAATGACGACGAACAAGCCTTTCTCAGAAGACCAGTTGCAAAAACAGCCAACTCTTATGATTCTATTCTGTTCGCAATTTGCTGTGAGACATTAAGTGAGCTATTAAACATCTTGGACCTTATTAAAAGGGGGTGGTAATTTCATATACAGTGGGTGTTGCTAAGCCTTCTTGATTTTAAATCCAAACTCAGCCTCTCTCACCAAAAAAAAAAAAAAGTGTAGCTTTTGTGAGCTACACTTACTACTGAGGAGGTAAAAGGATATGTCTGAAGAGCTATTGCAGTTATAAATAGATATTCCATATGCCAACTTAACATAAATGCCTCAAACTTTTATTTCCTTGATGGAGAAACATCAGGATCTCTGGCCTGTTTTACATGCTTTAGCCTTGGGTGGGAAATGCCCCGAAGTAAAATAAGAGGCCATTTCAGAAGTATTCCTCCTTTCCCACACCACTTATTATCTCTAACAACTCATTTTCCATCCACCGTGTTTCCCTGTACTGGTTTTATGGTAGGGGAGTCTCGGGCCCTCTGCTAGTCTAGCCAATTCTTTCTGGCTCCCCAGTGAAACATGGAGGACAAAGCTCAAAATTATGACAGGACTGGCCATATGTGATGTGGCTGTTACTTTTCTGGTTTCCATCTACCCTGCAGGTGGCAAGTTTGAAGGTTTGGGGAAATTCCCTGACGGCTGAGATGCACCAATTTCCAATGGGACCAGATTAGCACATTCAACTATAATTGCCATCGTACTGGCAAGGTCAATTTTCAGGCTGTGCATGAGGATGAGAACAGCTACCCACAGGTCTGTAAAGTTTCATACACAAGAACCCAGCACCTGAAAACTGAAACTAAGATGCATGTCAGCCCCTACGGATTACTCTCTCCATTCCATAGGTATAGATGGAGGCAAGAGATGTTTGGCTGGTCTGACCAATGACTACTAGGTCGAAAGCCCAAGAGCCCAGGTCAGAGTTACGTGCAACATCTATGGCCAATGGCTATACTGTATTGAGGCCCCGGGCAGCCCAGAAAATTGGCCAGTGGTTCAGGAAGGTGGGCTCTAGACCCGTTCTTGCCATCCCCTGGCTGGGTGACCTTGGATAAGTCGTTTCACTCTTATGGGCCCTCATCAGTGGATAGAGTACCAATCCCAGTTCCACCCCACACTGGGAGACCTTAGCCAACTCACAGCCTGGAGTATCAGAGGAAGCTAAAGGGATTTCTTTTCTTTTCTTTTTTTTTAATGTTTTATTTATTTTTGAGAGAGAGGGAAACCGAGAATCCCAAGCAGGCTCCATGTCAGCACAGAGCCTGACATGGGGCTTGAACTCATGAACCCTGAGATCATGACCTGAGCCGAAGTCAGATGCCTACCACCTGAGCCACCCAGGCACCCCAAGGGATTTGTTTTCTAGGGTGTCCCCATTATGGTATTCTGCGACTCCACCAAGGACACACACTAATGCCTATGGGGGCAGCCTGGTAGTAGTGATGAGAAAGATGTCCTTGATCATGTTAGGAAATGGAGAAGACTGGATGACAGATTCTCAGCTCCAGAACTGATTGTGTTGCCAGATACTTCGTTTTCAAATGGTGTCACGTGTTGGCAACTAATGTGAATTGTTATAAAATTCTGTCTTGGCCAATGACTCGAGTCCAGAAGTGGCCTACTAGGTCAATTGTGGAGTCTTCTGCAGCCCACTGACCCGAGGAAGAGTCCAACTAGGTGGGGACCTGGTAGGGGGGAGTGGTGGATGCAGTGTCCCCTACTTGGAGAACACAGATGATCCTGGCCAGAGGTGGGCTGGCGAGTCTGAACGGCACCGCGCTGCCGCTCCTACCCCAGCTGCAGTTTCCCCAGCGCACCTGAAACGGCCTAGGTCGGCCGGTGGCCGGGGACCGGGGCTGGGGGCGGGGGGAGTGCTGGGGAGGGGTATTTTCCTCTACCAGAGGCGGGGCCTTATTCTCCACCCAAAGATGCGCCTGCCGGTCGCAGGCAGAAAAGGAATGTGTTGTGGGCAGGCACTGAACCATCGCGGTGTCAGGCGTCGGCTGTGGGTCCCCTGCCTCGTGGGTGCAGCCAAACCCGAGACGCCGAGACGCGCGGGGATGCACTTTGCAAACACCAATGCGGGCAGGTGCGGGGTGGCGCCGCGCGCGCGCGAGCGGGGCGGCTCCCGGCGGCTCCGGCGGTTCCGGCAGCGCGCGCGGCCCAACCTGCCCAGAAACCCCAGAGCGCGCGGCTGGCGGGCGGCTGGCGGGCGACTCGCGTCGCGGGCGTGACGGTGGCAGGGCGGGCGGGGGGCCTGCGTGCAGCCGGGAAATGCCCTGAAACGAACGGTGCGTATTTGTTGGGAGGAAATTCGATCCTTGAGCCCTTTCCTGCCTGGGCTTAAAAATGGATTCTCCATCTGCTGTGAAAGCCTCGGGCTCCGGGCGGCGGTATCCGGCTCCTGGGAGTCCTGGGGGGCCCTCGCTCCACCTCCCACTCGGCTCTGACACACATTAGCGCTCGCTGACGTTGGTGTCCCTTTCAAAGCCCCCCTCACCTATTCCAGCCAAGCCCAGAGGAGGTGATGCCCTGTCAAGTTCAAAGAAAGAAGCCAGTTTTCTGTATAATCCAGAGTTCTGTTTGTCCAAAAGAACTTTGAAGATGGAAAAACAAACAAAAAACACACAAAACCTCTTCGGAGGCAATTTTGCCATTTATGAATTTACAGGTGTTATTTCGTTTGTCCCCTCAATCTCACGTTTGGAATTTTTTCCTACGCGATGCACTAAAAAAATGTTTACTGCGTCATTTTTGTGATGATGAAAAAGTGGGAACAACCCACCTGTTCATCAATATATAGAGATAAAATGGTTGAATATATAGTGCGTTTACATACCCAGAAATACTCTATAGAAGAGATCTGTGTTCACAGGCAAATGAGTCTAAGCTTATGTTAAATGAAAAAAAGTAAGTTATGAAAGTAAATATGGTATGATTCCACATTCATTAAAATGCAGAAAGAGATTGTAAGTAAATGTCTACAGCTCACTTGGATATGATTAATGACTTCTTATTTCATAGATGGTTATATAGGATATATATATATATATATATATATATATATATATATATATATATTTGGAGAAATATATACCCAACTGTTATGGCTTATCTTTGGGGTGATCCTGAGAGGGAGGTATGTGGAACATTAACTTCCCATATTATATATTTAAAAGAAAGTTTGATTTCTTTTAAAATAAGCATGCATTAGTTTTGTATTTCCCACACACTGAAAACAATAAAGATTTTTAAAAATCATACCCCTTCCCACACTCAGACTACCAGATTGTTACCACTTGTCCAGTCCTGCCTGATCTTTTCATTACTATGTTAACTTTCCCTTCAACCTCCTCTCATCCCTGTACAGCATCCAAGAGACTTGAATTCCTTTCATTTCAACTTACAAATTGCCTGTTTCATGTGTGCAGTTTTTAAAATCTTTTAAATTGAAAGAAGTGAGACTATTACTTCCACTTTAGCTACCCGTACTTTTCAAACAACAAGATTAGGTGTGGGTTTGTTTTTTTTGTTTTGTTTTGTTTTCGTTTGTTTGTTTGTTTGCCCTTGAAAGCATTGCAGTTGTGAATCCATTACTTCTCAAGTTCTGTGTGGATATGGCACATATTCTCTCTCAATGCAGCCAACCATGAGAAATCTTTAAAACACAGTTCTTGTTTCTATTTAATCCAGAAAAGTGTTATCCTCTGTGGAGGAAATACCACTGAAAAGTTGGGTGCGGGGGGGGGGCGGGGGGGGCACCTGGGTGGCTCAGGCGGTTGAGCGTCCGACTTTGGCTCAGGTCATGATCTCACAGTTTGGGTAGTGGGTTCCAGCCCAAGTCGGGCTGTGTGCTGACAGCTCAGAGCCTGGAGCCTGCTTCAAATTCTGTGTCTCCCTCTCTCTCTGCACCTCCCCCCTCACACTCTGTCTCTCTCTCTCTCTCAAAAATAAATAAACATTAAACAATTTTTAAAAAAGAGAAGAAAAGAAGAGTTGAGCAGGATTTGACAGGACAGGAATTGGAGTGGGAAGGGCACTGTTGGTTGAAGGAGGGACACCGTGAGAGGCTGGGAGAGGGGAATGTGACCATGGGCTGGATTCTGGGATCGTTTAGTCTGAATGTTGTCTCAGAAACATGAGCTCAATTCATACTATGGGAAACAAGTACAGCCACACTTTAAACATGCAGAAATGAAGGAGTTGTCAGGCCTTTTTAAATACTCATCTAAAAAAAATGGCACCCAGCAGCATTAAACTGAGAGGGTCCACTCCCACCAACATGTGTGATATGGTTCTTATTTACATAAGATTTATTTACATAAGTCAACATCACATTTCCTTAGGCAAAGGTCTCAGAATATTCCAGAATCACACACACACCCCTCAACTTTTGCTCAGAACCCTGATGTCCTTCTCCTCCCTTTCATATGCACTAAAAGCATCATTGTAAAATGCAGGTGTTCTGGAACAAACTACCTGGGTTCTGATCTTGACTGCCATATATTAGCTTATGACTTTGGTCAAGTTATTTAACTCTTATGTGTTTCAAGTTTATGACCCCTGAAATGGGGATAATAATACTCATTTTATAATATGTTATGCAGTGTAAACAAGATGATGTGTATACAGCTTTTAGAACAGTAAGCTTTTTAGAATACTAAGAAAGCTGTAGAATATAAAGCTTGTTCTTTTTATTTATTTATTATTTTAAGTTGGCTCCATGCCCCATGTGGGGCTCGAACTCACAACCCTGATATCAAGAGTTGTAGGCTCCACTGAGGCAGCCAGCCACCCCAAGAATATAAAGCCTTTTATAATACTAAAAGTTGAATAACAGTCTCAATTACTTTTTTACACACCCCCCCAAAAGCTTATTCTTCCTCATTCTCCCTTAAGATACTGCCATCTCTACATTCTCCAAATTGTCCTTGTCCCATCCCTTTTTCATGAAGATTCTAACAGTAGCTCCACCCCCCACCACCCCCCCACCCCCTTTGCCTTCTCTCTTCTACCCAGTGGGAGGCAAAGACTGGGCCATAGTCTAAAGAACATCTAATTGAATACCTGGAGTCTGTTCTTCCCTTCTTCTGTGACAGTTTCTGAGTTTTTAAAACAACTTTATTCACACATATTTTATATATCATAAAACTCACAGGGCGCCTGGGTAGCTCAGTCGGTTAAGTGTCTGAATTTGATTCAGGTCATGATCTCACGGTTTGTGAGTTCGAGCCCCGCGTCAGGCTCTATGCTGACAGCTCAGAGCCTGGAGGCTGCTTCGGATTCTGTGTCTCCTCTGCCCCTCCTCTCTCTCTCTCTCAAATATAAACAAACATTAAAAAGTTAAAAAAAAAAAAACTCTTCAAAAAAAACCTCGCTCGTTTTAGGTGTACAAATCAGTGATTTTTAGTTACTTTACCTAGTGATGCAATCATCAAAATAAATCCTTTTTTTTTTTTTTTTTTTTTTTAAATACAGAACATGTCATGAATTTGCACATCATCTTTGTGCAGGGGCCATGCTAATCTTCTCTCTTCCATTCCAATTTTAGTATATGTGCTGCCAAAGCGAGCACAAAATAAATCAGTTTTAGATCATTTGTATACCCCCCCCCCCACCATAGGATCTCTTATGCCCTTTTACAGTTAATCTCCCTTCCCACCTCCAGCTTGAGGCAATCATAAATCTGCTGTTTGTTTTTATAAATTTGCCCTTTCTGGGCATTGTAGATATATGGAATCATGCCATAGGTGGTCTCTCATGTCTAACTTCTTTTACTCAGCATAATTTTTCAGATTTATCCATGATACAGCATATATTAGTAGTTCACTACTTTCTGTCAGCCGTCAAGTCAGAATGACTTCTGCCATGTCTGCAAGAATTAGATTACATGAACATATTGGTAATATACAATTAAACCTAACTATTATTACACCTGCAATGCTCTAAGCACTGGCTAAGTGCTTTATTTGCATCATAGAATTTAAACTTCACAACAGCCTATGGGCTAACTAGATGATACTATCATATACATTTTTAAGTCGAGGACACAAGTATAGAAATGTGAACAAGAGTTGCCTGAGGTCACAAAGCAAGTGAGTGGCGGGGGGCGGGGGGGGGACTCAAATCTAAGTCTGTGTGACTCTAGGGCCAAAGCCAAAGTCACCATCAAAATTAACGAAGGGTTTTGGGTTCCATACCCGTCCATCGTCACAGAAACAGAACCCAGGGAAAGCATTCACGTTAAAGTCCACCAAACAGTTGGAGAAATGGTCTGCTTTGTCAACTGTAAATCCCCACTTGTATGTAAGGAACTGTTACCCCATCATTTTCTCCATACCGGATGCTGCTCCTGTTCTGGGGACATCTGACTCCTTTGGGAAAGAGCTGGTGTCATGAAGGACGCAGTTCTATAGATACAGATTTCTAATGTTTGAAGAGATTTTCCTGGGCACTGTCCTAAGGCATCCCCAGGCCAGGCAGCTCAGGAAAACAGGTTGGACCTTCCCCCATCACCCCGTCTGGCAGGAAATGAACATGCAGGGAAAAAAACCCCTTAAGATCCGTGCCTCCCACTGTTAACAGTTTGTAGGTTGGAACTCATGGCCGCTCATGGTAACAATGAAGGTGGGCCATTCTAATCTACCATCCCGTGGAAACTGAGGTTCTGCTCAGTAGGAAGATTCTGCTGCTACAGGCAGAAACACTCTTCTCTGAAGGATTTCTAAAGAAGCCTCCAGTTCTTATTTAAAGCCATAGAACCTCTGTGAGGTTTTGTGATGAATCCCAGGCCCCACATGTATGAGGAGCCTCAGACTGGAGACATTCACTTTCAAACATGTGTTGTTATTATTATAAATTCATGAATAACATTGGTTTTAGTAATAATAAATACTGCAATAAGTCATGCTTCCAATCTGTCCTAGTATTTCTGAATAATATTTAACCACCCTCACTAGTCGCAGAAGGAAGGGTCCTCAGAGGGAAAGGTCTCATTCCACCAAGGGACCCCAGGGATCACAGGAGGTGCCTACCTGGTCTGGGAAGGGGTGGGCGTGAGAACCCAGGTTTTCAGTCCCTTGAAAAGATCCAGGAAAAGCAAGCACTCCCACAAATCCTGTTCTGGCTCAACAGCAACTAACTTAGGTAATGGAGCCTCTTATTAATAGCACTCCACTGGTCGGGTACAATGCCCTTCCGGCATCATTTATTTGTTGAATGAGAAGAACAATTTGTGGCTGTTTGATGTCAGGGTAGCGGCTCCCCTTGGCAGGGTAGTGAGATCCTGTGTTCTGCTTCTTGAGCTGTTGCTGATTTCGCAGGTGTGTTCACTTTGTGATATTTTGTGGATTTTAGCCACTTCGGGGTACATAATATTACAACAAAACTTATCCAAAAAGACACGAATAAAGAGAAATATTTTAGAATGAAAGAGCCTAGAAATATTTTAGAATGAAGAGGCGGAGCCTGTCATGTAGTAGGTGGATATCACATGAGTGTTTATCGAATGAATGATCTCATTCGATCCGATCGCGTGGGGCAAGCAAACGCCTAGAGTACTGTTACTGTTGTCACTATCAACCTTTCTTAGCAGATTACAAGTTCACGCCTCTGCTCCGGTCCCGCGGTTGGTTAAGTCGCAGAGCCCGGAGCCTCCGTTCTTCTCCGGAGCAGAACAGGAAGAGAAGAGGGTGGGTCACTGCCCCATTTCGACTTGGCCGCCACGCGGGCTGCCGAGGCCCTGGGCGAGGAGGCCGAGGAGGCCGGGCGGGCCCAGCGAGCTCCGGGGACGCGATCGGCCCGGAGGAGGCCTCGCCACGCCTCCTCCCGGCTCGCGGGGTCCCCGCCGCCGTCTCTGGGGCTTCAGGTTCATTCTCGAGGTCGCTTGGCCGGCCCCGCCTGTCCTCCCGGCAGGGTCCGTCCATCCGTCCACCGGTGTCTTCACTGTCTCCCACCGACCTTCACACTCTAGTCCCTCCCCTACCCTGAGCCACGGTGCCGCGGGACCTACCCCGGAAAAAGCACCCAATTTACCATCGCTCCTGGATATCTTCCCCAGCTGGAGATGGCGGCGGGAGGAAGCACAGAACTGTGAGAACAATACAGCCTTTTCTCACGCGGACCACAAAGAAAGCCTCCCACCCCGGGCTCCCTGTTACCTGGACTTAAGGCACAAGCTCGCCTGCAGACCTGGCACAGAGTAACCGATCTATCGAGTCGCACAGATCCTGGCCTCTGCCACCCAGCTGTGGGACCTCGCAGAAGTCACTCATTCTATGCCTCGGTTTCCTCACCTGCAAAATTAGAATAACAACAATGCCCAACCCATAGGGTTGTTGTGAGGGCTGAATGAGAGAGGCTTTGCAAAGCACAGCATCCAACATAGTGGGTGCTGGACAATACTTCCCTTACCTTCCCCTCCCCTTCAGCCAAACTATGTTCCCAACGTTTCTCTCGCATCTCCCGCGGAGAAAATCCCTCGCTCTGCCCGCCGGGGTCAGGGACATCCTGTGGGACCAGGACGAGTACCTCAGCTTCCTTGCTGTCTGCCCCCACGGGACCCCCACGCTTGAGCATGCTGTTCATACTGATCCATCCCTGGGTTCTCATCTCCGCCCCCAGTGCCATCACTCAGTTGTGCCACCCCACCGTTCTCTCACACACAGACCCACACGAGCACGCAATTCCAGACTGTTAATGCTGCTGAGGGTAAGTACCGCCTCGCTCCTGTTAAATGCCAAGTGCTGCCTAGCACGGGGCCTTGCTGACTCAATAAATGTCTGTTCCCAGGCAGTAGGTGCAGAAGGTCTCTCCACCTCCAGCCTCCCCCTTCCAACCCCCCCTACTGCCCCTCCCCCCATTCCTGCAGCTGCTGGTGCTAAAGACTAAGCCTCCACCCCCTCCCCCCAACTCAGAAGCCATATTCACCCTAGCCGTGGTGACAGGTTGATGACTCCTATAACAGGCCCCTTTCCTCCTCTGGGGGTTCCTGCCTGCATGGAGTCTGGTGGAGGGGCCACCAGCAGGGCCGGAAACCTGGGGAGAACGTCTCTGGCTGCCACTGATTTCTGTTACTAGACTTGATGTTTTTCTACAATTACAACCTTCCCTCCTTCATTATGTCTCCTGTGTTCCCGAGGTAGTAAATACTGGGGTTATGCATTACACTACCCGTAACTTACTTTCAATACTCAGAGAAGGCTTCTATTAATTGACCCACTGTTGACAGAGAATCTGGCTCTGAAGTTCAGAGTGAGGCTTCTAGAGCGATGGCTATCCGCTGAGCACAGCGATGCCCACCTCGCCAACTTTTGTCCTCTGGACCACTGTCTCTACCTGGCACGCTAACAAGAGGCAGGAGAGATTAGCTGCTGAAAATACCCAATGCCTGGGTTCAATCCTAGTGTTGCCCCTTACTAACCGGACGATCTTGGGCAAGTTACCAAACCTGACTGTGCCTTTGTTTCCCCATCTCTGCAATGGAAATGATGGTAATAATAGTTCCTAGAGTTGCTAAGCAGATTAAGTGAGTTATTGTTTGTAAAGCGATTAGCACTCTGTAAGCGCTCAATCAGTGATTTTTGTCAAGCACCTAAAGCTTAATACATCTGAGACCCTGACTCCTAAAGATGCCTAGCAACTTCTAGGTGGTTATAATCTGTTCTAGAGGAGAGACTCAGGATCACCCAATTTAACCCTATTCTTATTATCGATTTTCAAGCCTGATAGAATTATCCTTAGAATTAACCAATTGCCCTCAATCTTTACTTTTCTTCATTTGTGTTGTATGTATGTAGACACATTCTGGAAGGAAAATTCAAAGGAAAGAGAAAGGGAGGAAGGAAGGGAGGGAGGAAGGAAAGAGGGGAGGAAAAAAAGGAGGGAAGGAGGATTTGGTTGAGGTGGCTGGACTGTGGTCAACATCTTTTTTTATTATTTTCCATCAGCATGATGGAATAATAATGCCAAATGTTCAATAAATTATGCCAAACTCATACTTTCCTGGACCTTACACTTCCCAGAAAATCTAGGCGAGAAGAGGTTGCTCAGAGTCAGATTGGCCAAGTCTAAGAGCTGGAGGAAAGAGATGACTACAGAGCTATAGGGCCACTTACTGGATCAGAATCAGCCTAAGAGTATCCTAAAGGCCAACTCTCACCTCAACATTTGAGATGGGCTCTCTATTCCCTGAAAATCAGCTCAGGTTGTACAAAAGCTTAGCCATTTCCCACTCCAAGACTACGTATGCTAAGGAAGGAACTTTCTTCTACTCAAGGCTGCAGGAAAAAGTGAGTGTCCAGGATCCCCCTCCCCCAGCATCTATGCTAAATACACACACACACACACACACACACACACACCCTAGTTTCAGTGAGTCTAAAGGTCTGGATTATGTGCCTTGGAAACTACATGTTTGTCCAAACGCTTCATGCAGGTATCGCGATGGAGGTTTAAGACAGCCCTTAAAAAGGTGTTCATGATCCAAATGGCCCAAGGGGTCAAAGAAGAAGTAGTCTCCCATCCTGGTCCCCTAGCTCCCCGAAACCCCACAAAGACCATTTTGAGCAAAGCATTCCCCTTTTTCCTCAGAAATGCCTGCACCATAGAGACCCAAACTGGTCGTTCTCGACCGGGGGCAGTTGTGGCCCTCAGGGGACATTCGCCAATGTCGGGAGACAGTTTGGATTGTCACAACTGGGGTAGGCGCTACTGGCATCTAGTGGATAGAGGCCAGAGATGCTGCTGAAGGTTCTACAGTGCACGGGACAGCCCCCGCAGCAAAGAATTATCCAGCCCAAAATGTCAATAGTGTCTAGGTCGAGAGATCCTGACATAAACCAAACTCCCACTGCCTCAAAGGAAATAAGGTCTCAGAATTCCTCCAGCTTCTTAAGCAGAGAGCCAGCAAGAGCATCAGGAGGGGAGCTCCAGAGAACCCTTTCTCAGGCCCCACACTAAGAATGGGGAGGTCCCAGCAGAGCCTTCCTCCTTCTGCTTTGCCTCCAGAACACAAAACCCTGGCATCTGAAAAGATTAAATAAAACCCATGATTCCCAGCCCCTCAGGCTGCATAACCCTGCCCCTCATATCCTATTTCCCTCCTGCACCCCCTCAGTCTTGGAACACAGTTGGAAATTCAAATTGCAATCTTTACTGTCCAGCCCTCAAAGGCTCGGCCTGCTTCCTCTCCCAGGGACAAAAATCTCCTCAACATCCTGCCTCCCTTTGAGATGAACCCCCCAACCCTGCCTCTTTCACCAACTGTAAGTTGCTCTTCCCCACCTCCCTCTACCCAGCCTTCTCTTTCTAATTAAACCACATCCAGGGTGTCGGGAGGGAAGGGGAAAGGATCCGAAGACTTCCGTGCTGCAGGTTCTGGGGGCCTACAGCCTCATGTTTTTTTGTGAGGTGCCAACCACACTGTGATCATTAAACCCCACAGTGGTGGGGGGATTTTCTCGTTGCTGTTAACCTGGGAACCAGCTACATCTTGTTTATCAGACTCGTTTTAATTCAGCTTGGTCAGGTTCCAAGTGTTGAGGTGGAGATTAAAGGCAACTGAAGAATCCAATTAGCCGCCCAGTCTTCTTTAAGCCAAAAAATCAGGTCACAAACTAGATCAAAGTGAAATTATTTCTCGACAGCTCTGTTCATTAAGGAAGGGCGGGAGCTCACACTGCTAAACTGGGCTCATTACTGGGATTGGCATTTTAAATACAATATCTCCCCCAAATTACATGTTTCAGAGGTCGGAGGGAGAAACCGAGATTATCTTACGTGAAGTCTCTCGTTGGCTAATAGAAAACAGAAAGTCGAAGAATGAGCATATAACTTCTAGGAAAAGAATTAAACGAGGCCCCAATTTTCCTGGGCCGGAAAACCAAATCTGGAAACTGGAATTGGCAGCAATCACTCCCAACCAGAGAATTCCTCCTCCAGGGAATCTAGAGAGCTGAGAAATCGAAATTTTCCAGGTGGCTCTATTCACCCATTTTCCTGAGAGCCCTCCCCTTCCCCCCCCCCCCCCCCCCCCCCCCCCCCCCCCCCGGCTGGGTGCAGCTGCAAGGGAGGCCCCCTGGCAGCCCAGCCTAGCCTTCCCCCAGCCACGGGACCCAGGCAGACTTTGAAGAGAAACCACTCACTGTTTCTGGATTCTGGGTCCCAGGCAGAGTCATTTCCAGCAGCAAGAGACTCCCCCTGGACCTTTCTGAGTTTCTGTGGGCTCTTTTGAGGGGCCTGGAGAACAGAAGAGGAGGAGAAGAAGGAAGGCCCTCATCAGATTCACTTCCCAGAGGGAGGGTCAAATATAGGACTGCTTGGAGGACATTTAGAACCCTTGAATCTACATGAGAGAAAGACGGAAAGATTACATTCAGGAGAGCAGTAACAGGACACATACCCTCCTTCTGTGAGCACTGATTTCGAACAGAGCCAGGACATCTGCAGAAACAGTGGCCTTTCCCCCCATATCCCCTTCAGCTTGCAAAATTCTGCTTAGCTTCTCAGGCAACCGGGAACCTCTGGGTTACAGAACGGCATTTTTTTAAGGTCCTCCAGGCCACAAGCGTGGGGGACACAGAATGTGGCTAAAAGTTCTTTTGGGGTCTTTGGCTGGTAGTCACTCCCCGGGGGTCTCTGAAATCTAAACCCCGAGTGAGACCCTTCCTCAAACTTCCCAGTCTCTCTTTCCCCTCCAAGCAGGGCCTGGGAGCAAAGCCACTAGTACATGGGGGCCTGGCTGGGGGGGGGGGAGTTAAGAGAAGGGTAAGGGAGACACAGAAGGGAGGAAGAACAGTGAAAGGGAGTCGGAAAGCTTTAGTCTGCACCTCTTGCCAGGGTGTTGCTGTCCCCCAATTTCTGGCTGCTGCTAGCTAACCAGCTGCCTCCTCCAGGTCTGGGAGCCTTGGCATCCAAGGCTTGGAGTTTAATTTGGGGCTGAAGCCACCCAAGACCCCCACTAGGCTTTCCCTCTCCCCTTCATTTCCTGCAGCCGGAGCCCGCGCCCTCAAGGGGGAGGTGGGGAGCACACATTTCAGGGAACCTCTCCCACCATCGGTAGGTAACTGTCGTCCAGAGGGATTCTCCTTGGATGATGCACTTGGAGCAGGAACAAATCCCGTCTGGCAGGTTTTGTTTTTCTTCTCTGTATTCCCCTCCCCGGGATTATGTCATCCTCCCGGATCCTTCCACACCGGCCCTTTCTCCATGCCCTGGAGCCGGCAACAAGCGCTGCCAGACTTCAGAAAATGCACCCCGGATCCCACACAGATAGTCTTAAGTGCCCCTCAACGCGAAATGATCGCCAGATTGTTGTGTTGTGTTTTGTTTATCAGTGGCCTAAAATGAGTTTCCAAATGTGGTCATCTCCTAAGGAGAAAGGAGAGCGGACAGGCCTACCTCGCACTAGCACGAGCCCAGACCCGCTGATTTCCGTAGGGGAGTCTGCGGGCCTCCAGGAAAGGAGCCCTGGCCCGGGCGGGCACCCGCAGCAGCCCCTGACCAGCCTCGCAGCAGGGTTTTCTCTTCCGGGGATCGGGGATCGGGGAGACCTCTGAGCCAGAGTCCCCCTCGGTCTGCTACACCCACCGGCTGAGCGTTGCCCCTGCACCGCACCGCGCGTCCTTGTTTTTGTTGTCCTAAAAGCCTGAGCTGTAACGGAAATTTGGGAAGGTGAGAGTTGCTTTGGGGCACACGTACGCCTTTGTCCCTCAGGGGGCCGGCCGCGGCCCGGACTGCTGTCCCTGCACTGGTCACTCTCACTCGGCGGGCGGAGCCGCTGCCCGAATTCGGGACCGAGGTGTATGCGTCGCAGGGTGGGAGTGGGAGGTGCCAGCACAAGACCTTACAAGGTTCCCAGAGAGCCCCTGTCGCAGGCCTTCGCCCCGGTGGGGGCGGGGAGCGCTGGACCTGCCCCTGGGCGCGGACGTGCTGGCCCGGGGGTGGAGGCGGGAGGTCCCCCCCGTCCCAGCTGTTCTTCTGGCCCCTTAGCACATGGGACTCAAAATAGCAAGTTCACCCCGGGTCAGCCCAGTGAGAGCCGACCCTGCAGCCCGCCCCAGTAAAGGCTCGGCCTGCGCCGTTCGCCTTTCGAGAACTGCTCCAAGGCCCAGGGCCTCGGCCTAGCGGTGGCATTTCAACCCGGAGCAAACTCGGAGTGGGGACTGCGGGTGCGCGGACCGGCGCCCTGATGGGTAGGTGGGGAGGGTGCCGAAAGACCTGAGCGGCCGCAAAGGGTGGGAGGGCCAGACTCTGCCCGAGGTGCGGGCTGCCCGAAGCCGCGAGGGCCCCAGGCCACCAGCCCCAGCCGCCTCCCAGCGCCAGGCCCGGCCTTGGAGGGCCACGGGCTCTGCGGACCCGCGCGGGGTGGGGGCAGTTGTGCTGCGCTCCTCCGCCGGCGCCTTCTCTCTGGCGCGCCCGCGAACCTGGCACACAAGTGGCCCCATAGACACTTCGAACAATACGGGAGGGAAATCAGAGAGAGAGAGAGAGAGAGAGAAAGCAAGCTAGAAGCCGGTTTGTCCGCCTAAGCTCTACGAGTGACTCTGAAACTTTTCCTGGCTTCTCGTAAAGGTGGCCCGTAAAGGTGGCCGGGCCGTTTACAGTAAGAGCAGAATAATGTTTGTGACTGTGCGACATAATTATCTCCAGATTTGCCTCTCCCCCGCTCGCAGCTACGGTTTTCACCAGCGAAAGCGGCTAATGCATTTGCACACATTAAACATCTTGAACGCATAATTACAGGCTGCAGACAGGCGGGACAATAAAATATCTCGGCTCGATATTTTTGGAAGCCTTTTGCGACTGTGCCTGGAATAAATAATCGCTTTCTATGTCCTCGGCCATCTAACTACAGCCACCGTTATTTCAGAACACCCCTGCTCCACCCCCGCCTGTTTTTGAGCTTTTGTGGGGGGGGGGGGGTGGTAGAGGGGAGCCAGGCGGGACGATATGGCCACCTGGAAAAGTCTCCCGGGCCTCTCGGGGTCTGCTGCGGGGTGCGCCTGGGCAGGGGTGACTGGAATAAGGGAAAGAAAATATATTCCGAGCCCCGGAGGCCACCTTCCTCATTAGAGGGATGCGAGAGGGGCCATCTAGGCCTCACAGCCTCTGAGCACAGTGCCCTCCCCGTCTCTCCCTACTCAAAAGCTGAAGAATTTGAAGAAGGCACAGATTGCGGGTATTCCCGTCTCACCACCCTGAGGAGAGCATCTCTAGACTGATACCTGAGAAACGTGCTGGAAAAGAAATGGCTTTCTACGGAAGCAGCAAGACCAGGAGGAGAAAACTGGGAGCGGTTATGTTCTCCCATGGAGGCCTGGGACGTTCTACCTTCCCTTGAGTCTTACTTGCCTTGTCTGTAAAATGGAGAGATTATAATAACCCCGGGACCTACTTCACAGGTCGTTATGAGGAAGCACTTAAAAAAAAATTTTTTATTGCCATATAACTTACATATAGCAAAGCATAAAAATCTTAAGCACCTAGCTCGCTGAATTTTTATATGTGTATACACTTGTGTAACTACTACCCAGATCAAGATACAGAGCATTAGTAGCCCCCAAAAGGCTCCATGAAGAAGTACTTTTAAAACTAACTTTAGTTAGTGATAATATTACTATCCCTAACTCAAGAAGTCAACACCCCAGTAGACTATGTGGGGCTTCTTGGTACTTGAGGACGGGAATTGACAAACCAAATATACATATGCAGGATATTTGCAATTCACAACATGACCAGGAGCTGTGGGAATAAATCTCTAGCCCAAAGGAGCACGTAGGGCCCTTGTACTCAGACACTCGAGGGTTGGGGAAAAATTTATGACCAGGCTTTAATTCACTTTGAGACAATGGAGTTCTCTTGCTATGAACAGCTGGACTTTATACACTGGGTTGGCATATTCATTTCCAGGTTAGGGTGAAACTAGCTTCTTTCCAGAAGATGGAAATCTGAGTGGATGTCTATGACACTACGTTCTAAGCTCTGAGGTGCTTAGTGACTTATTTCAATGTCTGCCCCCAATCCAAGTCTGGGTCTGATGTGTGGAGGGAATCCCCCAGAGGAATGTTTGGCCATGAAATAATCAATTGGGGCACTCCGTTTTCTGAAGAGTTTACCCCAGTGGATAACACATAACATTGGCCCACGTTACAAATAATATTAAAAACTTGTACAGCAAAAAGTGAATTCTCTACCAGACCCTCTGACCCAAGTTCTCCCCAGAGGAAGCCATTGCTACTGATTACTTGTCTATCCTTCCAGCTCTTATATACACACCCCCTTTTTATTTTTTTATTTATTAAAAATGTTTTAATGTTTATTTATTTTTGAGAGAGCAAGAGACAGACAGACAGAAGGAATCCAAAACAGGCTCCAGGCTCTGAGCTGTCAGCACAGAGCCCCACATGGGGCCCGAACTCACTAAACAGCGCCAGATCATGACCTGAGCGGAAGTTGGACACTTAACTGACTGAGCCACCCAGGCACCCCCACACCCCCACTTTTGAAAGCACCATGGTAGCCCTCACTGTACATACTGTTCTGGCTTTGAATTTTCTTCCTAGATAACTGCCCAAGACAATTCTCCATGATTAGCTCAGAAAGTTATGTTCAGGAGCACCTAGCTGGCTCAGTGGGAACGGCATGCAATTCTTGATCTCAGAGTCATGAGTTCGAGCCCCATGTTCGGTGTAGGGATTACCTAATATATATATATATATATATATATATATATATATATATATATATATAATATACATATAATATATATATTATATGTATATTTATATATATATATTATATATAATATATAATAATAATATTATATATATATTATATATATATATATATATATATATATATATATTCAGACTTGCTGACCCAGCTTAGCTAAAAGACAAGCTAACTCTGTGTAGCCTGGCAAGGGTAAGTGCCACTAGAGGCTGGGTAGATTCTGACGTACCTCCACCTGGGTTGGCAACCTTCAAAATGGTCAGCTAATTTAGCTGCACCATTATTACCCACAGCCCCCCAACCTCTCTTGGGTAACCAGAACCGTGCTGGGGGAAACAATCCAGGCACTGGCTATGACTTTGGACCCATAATTCTCTGCAGTTGGGGGAAATTGGTAGTGCTTCTTGGAACTTTTAACTCTTCTGTCTAGTGGCTGTAAAAATAGCGCGGGGGGTCATTAGCCCATCCTGGATGTCTGCCTCCGATCCTATTTCCTCAGTCCTCTTTGGAACCCGATGGGATGGCCCTCATCCTGACTCCCATCCAGGCCTGGGCAGAGGAGAGAGGGCACAAGTGAGGCCCTCAGCCCCAGACCTTGCACCCCACAGTGGGAGCCGAGACGAGGGAGGAAACAGCGTTTACCACCTGGGCGACCTTGACTGCAGCCGATTAAAGTTTAATCCGAGGTGTGTACTCAGCCTTGCCATGTTATTTAAACACATCAAAGGTCATAAAGATTCCAAAGGCGTGAGCAGGTCCCGACGCGAGCCCGCCGGGAGCCAGCATTTGATTCTGGTGGATTTCCAGAGCCAGGATTTGGAGCGCGGGGCGGGGAGGGCGCCTTAAGAAGGAAGAAAAAGCTTTGCTTTCCCCATGGAACGCGACTTCAAAAAGTGGCGGGGCAGGGGGGCGGGGAAGGGGGAACCGAGTCTCGGCCCCAGGAGCAGACAGCGCCCTTCAATTCCGATTAACTGGGAAGACATCTAGTGGGAAGAGATCGCAACTGCAGCCCGCCTTGAGCGCATCCTCTGCCTAGCCCCTAGCTACTTGACTGCCCCCGGATTAGGTGGGGGTGGGAGGGCAGAAAAGAGAAAACCCTCTCTCCTCCGCCTCCCCTAGAAGCATCCCTGGTCTTGAAGATCCCTAGTCAGGGCCCCAGACGCTTTGTCCAACTCGGCCAGGAAAGGTCCAGCTCTCACTGGCTTTCCTCTCTCCAGGTTGAGGTCCTGGTCAGCGAGGTGAGGGCTCATGGGGCCCAGGATACCTGGATTCCCATCGATCTCTTCCTGGGACTCCAGAACCCAAGGAGGGTGGAGTCCTGGAGCGACTATGTATGCGATCTTCTCAAGGGTCCTGAGTGACTCTGGGGACCAACGGATCATCACAGAATCCAAGTGAGGCCGGAGGCATCCCACCCAGCAGTTGCCCTTGACATCTAGCAGCCTGCAGGCTGCTGATCGCCAGACACATTGCAGAGCGATAGGAGCCCAGCTTCCTAGCTGCGCAGGCAGTATTTTCGCCCCAGCTCTTTCATGGGGCCATTGAACTTTGCCTGTCTGCTTCCTCTCACCCAGACTGTCTAATTTCTGTGGGGGACTGCGTGTTCTCTCACAGCCTTGGGGGAATGAGCCCCACGTGTGGAATACTGTCTCTTACCTTGGCTCTCGCCACCTCACCAATGCCTGTGTAACCTGAAGGCAGGCAGAACGATAGACTCTGTGCCATCTGCCTCACAGATGCCAACTGAAGCTCCTCTGTTGGCCCACGTCACCTATTTAAAGCAGGGTATCCCTCCTCAGGGCCTCCTGGCAGACCATTTGGGCTGGATCTAAGTTCTCCCCTCTGGTTCTATTTATGGTGGCATTACATCATCTTACAATTGTCAGGGAGGAGAAGCATAGCCAGGATGCCTTCTGTATCATCGAGGGATATGTACGCACCACATTTCAGTGTGTGAATCCCAGGATTTTATGGAGTCACAATTAGGCAGCCTGCAGGGGGGCTCCACTGAGGCTTTCCAGACCTTACAGGGGATGGTGATGGCTGCTAAGAGTTGCCCTCTGTCGGAGAACCCCACCTTATGCTCAGTCCACAGTTGTCAGGAGTGGCCTCCCCCTCCCCCACCTCCTCTTGCCCATCAAGGTGCCTTCCCCACACCTGCCCATACTCAGGGCTTGGATCCCCCCCGATTCTCAAAGGAAGGCTCGGGAACCCCATTTCTTTGGCTTCGTGTTATCCTCCCACCACCTCAAAATCTGAAAGTAACTGGAAATTGTGAATGAGATTTTTCTGGGCAAATGCCTTAAAGCCCTCCACCAAGATGTTAGCCAGCCCCAGCATACACTGAAGTGCATCTCCGAAGGATGGTAAGGGTTATGGCCCCTTTTGCCCTCCCCTCTTCATCACCTCTCAGGTGGATGAATCTTGCTCCTCAGATAGGGAGACTCCCTTGGGTTTTATTGAATCTGATACAGAGCATTGGAGCAGCGGTGGGTGGGAGGTGGGAGGAAGGACTGCGGCTGGATTAACCAGCTTTTGAAAAACTAAGACTTGGGTCCTATAGCAAATGAGTCTAGGATCCAAGGGCCTGGAGCGGTCAAGATTCCACATGAGTTCAATGGGCCAATATGTGTGCTTGCAACAGAGCTGACCCCTCATTCCCTGCAGTGCCACACATGACCGTGAAAGCTCCTTCCCAGCCCACCTGGCTAAGCCAGCACCAGACCGAGGCTGGGTCCCTCCCACAGTCTCAGCCAACCTTGCTCTGCTCTGCTCCCAGCTCAGACCCATGGCGACGTCTTTTCCTCGGGGTGACAAACGAGTGCGCTTGCTCTCGGTGACATCAAATTACTTTGCACTAGCCAAGGGTCCCATGACCTGACATAACCCCACATTAGGTCCTAGAAATGTAAAGAAATATGGCCTTTTTAAAAGTGGTTGAGAGCATGTAATTGCTAGCAGGCTTGAGGGATTGTCCCAAGTCTGGCTCATAACCTATGCTGGGGCAGCTGATACCAGCCAGAAACCCTTGCTTGGGCTCTCCTGTGGAGAGAAGTTCATGCCTGTATTTAAGCCTGAACCCCAATCAGTTTCTCAAGACCCAGATTATTTTTGTGCAGCTAAAGAAATCTCAGGGAGGCTTGCAGCCCAAGCGTCCCCTCCTCGCCACCAGTGGGGGGCCCCCAGCCAGGGTTCAGAGAATAGACTTCCTGAGAGAACAAGTTTCTGCAGATCTTTAAAAACACAGGCCTGCTTTGGGTGGCTGTAGCTTGACTTTTTGCTGGGAATGTCGGTTTCCTTGCTTCTTGCTTTTTGCCTTCCCATCTCTCCCTTCCTCCCCCCCCCCCCACCCCCCCCCCCGCCCCCAGCTTTTCTGGGGCATCTCTCTTCTGTCTCCCTCTTCCTCAGAATCTTCTCACGTCTGCAGTCCCCAACCTGACCCTGACCCAAACCCTAACCCTCTGGTGAACTCCATCCTAGAGCCAGGAGGCCAGGGACCCTCAAAAATGAGAGGCTGTTCCCAAAGCACCAGTAGGATTCGATCTTGTTGTAATGCCCCACAGCCTGCAAGGAAGGGACTCATGACCAATGTCCCCAGGGACTTTTGCTGGGTACAGTTGGAGCTGTCAGAGAGTTATATAAAATCTGTGCATGTAATTTCTCCTCCTGTTTAAATTACACATCCTTTATGAGTTCAGACAAATAGCTCTTTTCTAATACAATGAGCAGTTATTTTAGCATATATTATTAGCGTAGAAGCATGCCAGAGTAAAAGCTCCTAGGTATTTAAGAACTCCTCAAAAACAAAACAAAACAAAAGATCATTAAGGAACCATCAACAATGTAAATGAAAAATAACTCAACCCTCTGCCACAGAAAGGACGACCAACATTCACTGAGACAAGTGGTCTTAGAACTTAAGTAGCTGTCTGGTATAGGACTTGTCGAATTCAACGGCTCACTATTTTCTATTTTTGCGTCTTTGCTTTCCAAAGTCGCCAAGGCTGTTAGTTAGATCACCCTCATAGCTTGCTGGGGAGGATCATGCTGATTGTCAATTAGACCACTCAATTAAAACAAAGCAAAACAAACCACAATGCTTTTATTAATTAAAGAAAAATGTTTTACTGCTGAGGAGAGTTTAAAAATACATAGAGTTGCATTTTTTTCCCTGAAAACTATGGCTGCTGAGATGAACTGCAGACCCAGTACAAACATTTCCTTACTAGCTCAATCAGGAGAAATCCCTTTGTGATTTCTACCGGGGAAAGAGGTGTGTTGAAATGAGAAATGGTCATTTGTCCAATCAGAAGGGGGTATAAGTTAACTTGGAACATAGAAGGGACTGAGGCATGGTTATCATCGCTCTCCAGATCCTAATGCAGCAATACAAATCTTCTATTAAAGGATAACAAACTCATGAGAAGAGGTAATATAAGTCTCCCTCACGCATAGATATTTTCGATTAAGAAGAGACATATAAAATTTCAGGCAAAATGCACTCACATTCCCAAACTCCTTTTTTGCCCAGATTTCTCTTGGGTGGATCCTCAAGTTCTTTCTAGATTGTAACCGGAACAGTTCAAGTTCAAACGCACTGACCGCTTACCCTCAGACATAGGAAGAATTTCTTTTTATTGAGTAATATTGCTCAACCTTGAAATTTATCCTCAAAATCCTGTTGGGAGCGGAATGATTCGATATCTGGGATTTACTTTAAAATGCTCCAGGGGGAAAAAAAAAAGAGTGGAAGTGGATGATGAAACATAAAAAATAAAATGATGATTTGTGGTTGAAACTAGGAATTGGGTATACAGGGGTTCATTATACTTTTGTGTGTGTTTGGAAAATTCCACAATAAAAAGATTTTTTGAAATGTTGTATTAAGCAAAGGTGAAAAAATTATCCCTGCCAGGGGTTTCGAACAAAAACTCAGTCAGTTGGGTAGCACCTGGAGTTTACCCACTTAATCTTCTTTTTCCAAGAACGGAAAATGACCTGACTCCCTTTTCATTTCTCCGGAATCAGCCGGCCATCCTTAGGCTTTCTTTCCGGCAGGCTCCCTTTCCCAACCCATAAACTGAGCATCCAAACCCGAGGTTGGGGGCTGATTAATGGAGCTTCCGTACTCAGCTCCCCTGACTAGAGTGTAAATACCCATAAAAACTAATATCAAAAGTTTTTATTGAGCTGCTTCGTTTCCCTGAGCGTTGGGCTGAGTGGGGCTGGAGCAGCGGGACAAAGGAGCGGCTGGGGCGCCACGAGCAGCGTCGGTGCTCCTGTCGGGCTCCGCGCGGGTTCCCAGAGCCAGCCGGAGTTTCTGGGGAGAATGCCCCGACCAGGTAAACGCCAGGCAGGGGCTCGCCTCCCACTGGGGACAGGTGTTTTTACAAAGCCACGAGGGACGGAATGGAGAGTGGCCGGAAAAAATCAGACCGGGTAGGCAGACACCAGCCACCCCAAAGCATGTCACCAGGCTGGTCCGACTGGGTGAAATAGTTTTCCTCGGGGCTCGGTATGATGCCTGTATTTCACCCCCACGACGTTGGATGTCCTCCTTTACTGCGTGTGTGTGCGCATTTCGTGTGCGAATCTGCGTGCCTATGGAGGCGCACGCATCGTTATGATGATTGCGGCAGACAACGTGCCGTAAAAGTCTGCTCACACCTCGCATCCTCTGCTCTGTCCCCCCTGCTCGTGGCTGCGCTGGTGAGTTTCCTTCCCTCGCTTGCTCTGTGCGTTAAGAATGCGCAGCCCTGGTCGGGGACGCGGGAGTCTTCAGGGTTCTGAGCAGCGACGGACTCCCGCGGGCCCAGGCCGCGTGGCCGCCTGGCTGCCTGCACCGGTTTCTCCGCGAGAAAGCCGGCGCTGCGCGGGGCCTGGCTTACATCCCAAACCCCTGCTTCCTTCGACCGCTCGAACGTCTTCACTGTATTTGTTGACCTAATGAATCCGCAGCCCCGCGCTGGTTTCCTGCTTTGTTGCGGGGCCCTGAGCATCCAGCTACGGTGGGGGTGGAGGTCGGCGGGTGGGACTGCTTTCGGGGGCAGTAGCAGGGGCAGACCGCGGCGGGGCCAGAGACCTCTCGCCCTTTTCACGTCGCAGCCGCCCAGAAGCCCTGGGGCTGCCCTGCGCTCCCCGAGTGACGGGGAGCTCACTCTCTGGGTGGCATGGGCCCCACAGTCCAGCGGGCCCGTACCCCCGCCGCCAGCTGAGGACTGCGAGAAGGCGTTTCCTCCTTCCGGCTGAACGCTTCTCTGAGTTCTCCCTGCTTCTAACGCGTGCTACCTCTTTTCAGCGAATGCTGAGCAGGTCCGGCCAAGGGCAGAGCCTCGGCACCCGCACCGTAGGGCCAGACTGCGTCCCCTTCACCACCACCACCACCACCGCTGGCGGAATCACCCCGACCTCCCCCAGGGCCAGGGCGGCACCGCGCCCTTCACTCCAAGTTTGCGCCAACCTGGGGAGTCTGGGCTCCCGTGACAGGCACTGTGCGGAAGAAATTGCTCTTTCAGGGAGCCTGGGACCTGGGGCTGGTGGTTCTGAAGGGGGAGGGAGGCCGTCCCCGCTCAGGGACTTTCTGGGGAAAACACTACAGGGCAGCGCTGGAACTGGGATGCTCCCTGGGCGTCCGCTCTTCCCAGGCGCTGTGCACCGGTGACCTTGAAGGCCTGGTACTGGAAGGAACCCACCAGGCAGCGGGAGAGCCGCTCCTCCAAGTTCCGTGGAGTGAGATCTTAAAGGCAAGGTGGGGTCTACGTAGCTTTTTCTGGAACTTGCTCTTCCTCCCATTTTCACCGTGTTAGCATTTGGTCAGCACAGTGCCAAGTGGCTTCCCACAGTCCAGAACTATCCCTACAGCCTTTTGCTGTAGGGTCTTTTGCTGCCTCATTAACGCTTCAAAATGCACAAAAATCTAGAGTGAGAGCTTGACCAAAAGTGACTCAGGATGCGCTATTTCTTTGCCTATTGGCCAGCTTCGGCCCAAGTTTCTTCAGAAGCTTCTGCCCTGGTTGGGATGAGGGTAGGGAAGCCTCAAAGCCCGCGGTGAATAGAGCAGTGCCTCACTTCTCTCTTCCTAAATGGTCTGGTTGAGTGCAGACTCTGAGATGTTATCTGGGTGTTTTTCCTTTTCTTTCTCTTTCTCTCTTAGCTAGCCTCAGCTCCTCAGCCATCCCCCCCCCCCTGCCTCTGGATCTTTCTTCCTTTGCCATTATCTCTGTGCCCCCCCTACCCCTCCTGCGGTGGGAGAGAGAGGGTTAAGATGTTCTGCAAACGCAGCTCGTAAAGCTGCTTGGATACATTAGAAACACATGAATATCCTGAAATACAAAGTGTCTTTAAACCAACTGAGGAATGTTTATCCTAATGCTGGATAGATGCAGAGAAACAGTGCCAAGGAGCAGTGCTGACAGCCTCCTCAAGTTAAAGTGAGAGCAGGTAAATTTCATTTGCTAGTGAAAATCAAACCCGATTAGAACCTGGTTTCCTTTTGTCCTTTTTTCTTCCAACCCTGAAATCCCAGGGCCCCGTGACCCAGGCTGGCAACAAATACCCCGCCTGCCCCCTCCCCCCAAAAAAACCCCAGCCAAGGTCTCTTTCTTCAGCAGGAGGTTCCAGGGCAGCCAAAGCCCCGCAGGGCACCTTGGCCTGCACTAGGAGGTAAGAAGCCATGCCTGCCAAGAATCTGGCAAGAGAAAGGGTCTGGCAGCCTCTGGAACAAAGGCCAAGCCACTAAGCTGCCGCCTTCTAATCTTGCCCATGCTGCCCACTCAGGGCTCCTCCAGGGGGAAATCAAGGAGCACCAGACAGAGCCCACCTCGACCCCTGCTGCCCTCTTGCTAAAGGGCCACCGCTGCCTGCAGATCCCATTGGGTCCTCTGACTTCTCCAGCCTAGCCCACAAAGGGTCTGAGGGTAAAACTGTCATCTCCAGGATTCATGTTGATGGTGCCTCCCTGCAATCCCATAGGAATTCCTGAGCCTAGTAGACAAAAAAAAGCAAAGCAATGGCTCAGGGTCAGATGCAACTAGCTGGGCAGGCAAGTGAATCTTGATCTTGCCTTTAGGGAAAGAGGAAGAGTACTGGGAGAGCCTTTGCTTGCTTCCTAAGGCATCCTCCAGTTCTTCACTGTTCTCAATCCTTTCTTTTCCCACAAAAAGTCAGTTTGGTAGCTGCCTGGAGGGGTAAGAGGCTAAGAAATAGTACTAGGAACCATTAAAGAATCTCTTATGTCTTGGGGGAAAAAAAAAAAAAAAGAAGAAGAAGGTGGAGAGACTTTCCTGCTTCAAAGTTGAGTCGAAATTCTAGAAACTGAGACCCAAAATTATTCACAGAGCTCATTCAAATTCTAGAAACTATCCTCACTGGTTGGAGGTTGCAATTCAATATCTAATAGGACCTGCAGACTTAAAAAAAAAAATAAAAAACAGTGAAGGCACACCAGGATGACACTGACTTGCCTGGTTAAAAAAAAAAAAAATCATTTCATATATATCGAGATCCAAGACAAAAAAAAAAAAAAAAAAAAAAAGGGAACAAGCAGCCTGCCTCTTTCTAAGTAATGATGTCTTGAGAGTATTTAAAAGTTGATAGAAAGATATGGGGAACTCAGAAAATATCCAGATTACTTGATCACTAAAGATCCACCACAAAGCTCAATAAATAATTCAGGCTTGAAGCCCTTCCTTGGAGGAGCCGCCAAGTTTAGGAAGCAAAACCTAATCCGAGAGATGCAACCCAAGGTCTTCCCCCAGCGCCTTCCCTCCCAGACAAACCTGCTTGTGGCTTCTCTGCAGACAAGATGAAATCTTGTCTCACCATTTTTGGTGAGGAGGGACCCAGTCGACCTTGGCAGTCCGTGGAGCTGGGGCCCTTCCTCTGCATGCAGGGCTCGTTCTCCGGTGAAGTGGGGAGAGGGAGGGAGGAATGTGGAGCCGGCCTTGGCCGCTGTGTGCACCAGCAGCTGCGCCATGGCCAGAGGTGAGCTGGCACAGGCCCCGGCTGGTGGGGGCTCCCCGAGCTGTGTTTTCGTTTTTCTGGGTCTGGCTGGAAAACAGAAGAGGCTGGAAGCCCGGGCCAAGAGAGCAGGGTGGAGGCAGAGAAGAAGAGTCTGTAAACACCGCCCCAAAATCTCCACGAAGGCAGCAAAAAAAAAAAAAAAAAAAAAAAAAAAGAAAAGAAAAAGAAAAAGAAAAAAGAAAAAAAAATGCCGAGGAACCAAACAGAGCGAGAAAGAATCATTCCGAAGGAAAAAAAGAGTCAAGAGCGAGACAAGGGAGGTGAGCAGTGGGCTTATCGGCAGCTGCCTGGGTCTCCAGGCTTGCATAGCAGTTCTCACGCTGGCTAGACTGCAACTTTCAACTTGACCTTGGCCTCTAGCCGTGTCTGACCTGTATGTAAAACAGCCCTCAACCTCTCAGGAACTGGGGCCTCGAACCCTACCCTGTTTCTTTGTCACTGTGAGTTTTACAATGCCACTTGGAGGAAGAAAGGGGGGCGAACGGGCCGGAAAGTAACACAAAAATCGAGTCGCTCCAGAGGCTAGTTCCTCAGTCTGCAAACGGCCATTCAGGGAGGAGGTAAACTGGAGGCAAATCAATATTTACCCGGAGCTACTAAAAAGGCAGGAGGGAAAGGGCACACTGGGTATGTCTATGTTGGGAGGAGGGTGTCATAGAAGGTGTTATTGAACAACACTTACATTGGTCTGAGCAAACCTGGGGATCAAGGCAGATAAAAGTCAGAGCCCAGGGTCATTGGTCCGGACTCTGCAGGAAGACCAGGAGCTTTAAAGAGCAGATCAGAGCAGGGAACAGGGACTGGGGATATTTGCAGTGCCCTGAGCTGCTGGCTGAGTCTGCAAGCTAGGACCGGAGGACAGGTCCATGCTTGGATGCTCACCAATCCACCTGGTGTCAAAGGGAGTCCAACGCTCTCTCCAAACCTGATGTTCCCATAGAATACACCCACTTTCATTTTGAACGCATATTCCCCTTCTGGGCATCTGACACGCTCACAGCCTCCACAATTGGAAATGGAAGTATGTAACCCAAAAGCAACAGGACCTCCAGGATCCCTCACCAAAAAAAATGGCTGCTTGGCTCTTCCAGCACCGACACCCCACCTTGCTCTCAGGAAAGGGTCTGCATTTCCGACACAGAGGGAAGGTTTCTCCAGCTGGTTCTTGGACAGAGGAGGACTGGACACCCTCTGCAGGCTGGCGACAACGCTCTCCCCAATTCTACTTGAAGTGGCCCTACAGAGTCCCTTTCTTTCTCCTGTCGAAAAATGGAGTGAAACGGGGAGTGCCCAGGTGCCTGAAGAATGAGCTCCTGTCCAAGAGCTACGAAGTCTGAAGCCTCCTTGGGCGCCAGAAAGGGAGCGCCCAGCCAGCACTTGGGGCTGTTCCTTTTAAATTCCCAAGACAGGCCAGCCTGGCTGGAGAGGTGGGAGCACCAGAGAATAGTGCACACAGATTGCTCCAAAGTCTCTGGAGGAGGGAGAGTTGTCACTGGGGCAGACTGAGGAGCAGTCTCTATACCTAAATGTGAGGATGTGGACAGGGTACACTTGAGTGTGTGTGCCTGTGTCAGTGTGGGTGTGAGGGGGTCGTTCTGACCCTATGGGCCTAAGTGCGAGTGTATGAAATTGCCCACCAACACTGTGGACAGCAAAGGGGAGGGATCCCCTAAACACAGTCCGAACTTTCCAAAGTGGAACGTCCTGGGGGCCCATGAGCCAGGCGCATCCGCAAATGCCCCCGCCCCTGTTCCTCTGGAAAGAGCCAAATCGTGACGCTGTCGAAGCCGAAAACGCTAGTGTCCACGCTGGGGTCCCACGGCAGGAAGACTTGCGGATACCTGGAAAGAAAACAGCGTCGGAGGCCCCAGGAAACACCCAGCCTGGGCTACGCCCCGTTTTCGCTACTATCCCATCCCCAACCTTCCGCAGATTTACCTGATCTATTCCCACCGCTTCAGGTCTCAACCCAACGGCGCGCCTCTGTCCCCTCCCCGCTTTACGCTACTCTGGGCCCCACTGGGTTAGGGGAAGAGAAGGGGAGCTGGAGAAGGCCGTCCTTCCTTCCCTACCCCACCCGCCCGGTCCTCCGCCCCCACCCGCCCGGGTCCCCCGCCTCTCTTCTGGGTGAATGGTGCGTGGCCGCGCGGCGGGCGCTGGCTCTGGCGCTGGGGACGGCGCGGGCGGCGGCGGGGACCGCGGGTGCACAGCGCAGAGCCCGGGTTGGAGCCGCCCGCTTTGCATACGCCGTGGGCGGAGCGGGGGGGGGCGGGCCAATGGGCGGCCGCCTGGCGCGACCCCGCGGGGCGCGATCCGCCCCCCTCGCTCGGGCCCCGGCCCCGCGCCGCGCGCTCTTCACTTCTTGGGGGCTTTTTAAAACAGCGCCACTGGGGTCTTCTCCATGCGGCTCGGGCTATGACAGCCTCCGTGCTCCTCCACCCCCGCTGGATCGAGCCCACCGTCATGTTTCTCTACGACAACGGCGGTGGCTTGGTGGCCGACGAACTCAACAAGAACATGGAAGGGGCGGCGGCGGCGGCGGCGGCGGCGGCAGCGGCGGCGGCGGCCGGGGCCGGGGGCGGGGGCTTCCCCCACCCGGCCGCCGCGGCCGCGGGGGGCAACTTCTCGGTGGCGGCGGCGGCCGCAGCGGCCGCCGCGGCCGCAGCCAACCAGTGCCGCAACCTGATGGCGCATCCGGCGCCCCTGGCGCCCGGCGCCGCCGCTGCCTACAACAGCGCGCCCGGGGAGGCGCCCCCGTCGGCCGCCGCTGCCGCCGCCGCCGCCGCCGCCGCCGCCGCCGCGGCCGCGGCTGCGTCGTCCTCTGGAGGGCCCGGCCCGGCGGGCCCGGCGGGCGCCGAGGCCGCCAAGCAGTGCAGTCCCTGCTCGGCGGCGGCGCAGAGCTCGTCGGGGCCCGCGGCGCTGCCCTACGGCTATTTCGGCAGCGGCTACTACCCGTGTGCCCGCATGGGCCCGCACCCCAACGCCATCAAGTCGTGCGCGCAGCCAGCCTCGGCCGCCGCGGCTGCCGCCGCCTTCGCGGACAAGTACATGGATACGGCCGGCCCGGCGGCCGAGGAGTTCAGCTCCCGCGCCAAGGAGTTCGCCTTCTACCACCAGGGCTACGCGCCCGGGCCTTACCACCACCATCAGCCCGTGCCTGGCTACCTGGATATGCCGGTGGTGCCCGGCCTCGGGGGCCCCGGCGAGTCGCGCCACGAGCCCCTGGGTCTCCCCATGGAAAGCTACCAGCCCTGGGCGCTGCCCAACGGCTGGAACGGCCAAATGTACTGCCCCAAAGAGCAGGCGCAGCCTCCCCACCTCTGGAAGTCCACTCTGCCCGGTAAATGGCGCCCCCTTCTTAACCCCGGTTCTCCGGCTCTGCTCCAGCTTCTCTGCCGCTCGCTCCCGGGTCACCCTCCTGCCCCTCTGCTCTTTCCCTGGCCTGCACCTCTGGGAGCCCGACCCCGGCTAGCTGGCGCGGCCCGCGCTGCCCTTGAGTTGGGCCCACTCCTGGCTCTCTCTGGGTGAGGAGGGATGGCTGGGAAGAAGCTTGTGCGGACCCTGGCTGGCTCCCTTTCTCCCTCTGTGCCCCGCCCTCCTTAGCCCTTGACATCGACTTAAGGATGGAAAGTTGACCTGGAAACGGTTTACAAAATTACCCCTATTCGTTCTCTCAAAAAAGGGCTTCAGTGTAGAAGCATCAAGTGTTGGGGATTGGGGTATACAGAGAGGAGCCAGGCATAGAAGTGTTATCCCCTGCGTCTGGGGCTAAGGTGTGGGCCGCTGGGCCAGGCGGTCAAACGAACCCAGCCTGCTGTGTGGACTGGATGGCTCGGCTGTGTGGCCAATGGAGCCATAGGCTATTTCATTTCAGTGCAGGGCTAACCACCCCCCACCCCCCACCCCACCGACCCTTCAGGTCTTAGCGGAAGGCTGGATTGTACCCACGCATGGCAAAAGGCAGCTGGGCGATGCAAGGCGGGTGGCTCAGATCGAGCTGTCGCCTGTCCTGGTCTGGGTCTGCTCCCTGTGTAACTTGCCTTCTTCCCTATCTTCCAGACGTGGTTTCTCATCCCTCAGACGCCAGCTCCTACAGGCGAGGGAGAAAGAAGCGGGTCCCTTACACCAAGGTGCAATTAAAAGAACTCGAACGGGAATATGCTACAAACAAATTCATTACCAAGGACAAACGGAGGAGGATATCAGCCACGACAAATCTCTCCGAGCGGCAGGTTACAATCTGGTTCCAGAACAGGAGGGTCAAAGAGAAAAAAGTCATCAACAAACTGAAGACCACTAGTTAATGGATTAAAAGTGGAGCGAGAGAGCAACTTGAAGAAATGCTTCAGAACTCGTTGCTTTGCCCAGATATAATGAACATAATGCTTAATAATAATAACTGAAGAATGGGAAAGAGAAAGAGAAAGACACTGGCATTTTGCTTTCCTAAGGGAGATCTCTTTCTCCTTGGTGGAATCTACAACTCTTTTAAAACTTTAAGAAAAAGGTAAAGACTTCCAGTTCTCCCGCCAACCCCACCAGACCGTTAAATGACAAACTCTAGAGTTGAACGTCAACCCCCAAATATGCAATTTCAGATAAGTTACGCATTTACTGAAATCTTGTAAGTATTTATGTGACCATAATATTTCAGGATACTGTGTTATATGGTAATAATCCAAAACTTGGTTACAAAAGTAAGAGGCTGTTGTAAACATCTGCTTGTCTTTGGGTCGCCATTGACATCTCCTTTGCATGTTAAGTGACTGCTCAGGTAAATCTCAGTGAAATGCCTACCATTGTTGTATATTCTGCAAAACATGTATAGATTGAGAAGGGGAGAGAGGAGAAGGTACTGAAATAATGATCTTGGGCTATTTACAATGAAGGAAGAAAGGGAGAGAAAGCTTTTCTGAGGATCATTTGTCTTGGTAGTAAATACAACCAGCTGAGCCTTTGAGGCTACAAGGGAACCCCAGGTTGGGAACGTCTTTCTGACAATAATTTTAAATTGCTCATAACAAGCATATTTTGTGGCATTTGGATTATATGCTCTGCCTGATACCATTTACTTTCCAAAGGATTTGATAACTTTTCAAAAAAAAAAATTTCAAGCATCAGATGTTTCATAGAATTCACTTTATCAGCTATCCTGAGAGGTCCATCGGGACATAGTGGACTTTGGATTGAACAGGGTTCATGTTTCATTTAAACTGGTATTTCCCCCAGAATTTACTAAACATTTGCTGGAGAATAATTTTGCTTTTTAATTTTTTTAGAAAACTCAGAACGGAAATCCATTCCCCTGAAACATTTAGATGTTTACAATTCTATACTTTGATCTAGTAAGGGATTAGTATTTTTTCCTTGTTTATTGTGTTATAAGACTGCATTAGGAAGTTTAAGGATTCATTTTTACAGCACATTTTTAATCAAGCAGTTATTTCGACCAGCACATTCATTTTGTTCACATTCACTATAAAATGCTATCTTGTAAATAAAGACATTCAGCACACTGTGAAAATGTATTTGTGCACCTGCTTTTCAAACATTTCTACTAAAAGTAAGAATTTAAAAACCTTAGACCTGTAGATAATGATATAGTGGTATTAATTATGGTAATAAAATAGTCATTGCCATTAAAATCTAAAGGAAATACTCGTTATTTTCCTATACTAAATGTGCACTGCACAGAAAGAAAAAAATGGAGCGGGTTTGTCCTATACAAACCAAGGACCATTCTTTTCTATTATTAATTCAGTCTTTTTTTTTTTTCACTACAAATTTTTTAAGCAAAAGGAGAACTCCCTCATAACTAAAATCCTGAAAATTTAGATAAGTGCTTCAAGAAAGTTAAAGCATTAGACATTCTGAGAAGGAGAAAAAAGAAAGGAGGAAGAGATAGTATAAATTCCCAGGCTCACTGTGGAAAATGAAAACCAGTTGTTTAGTATCAGTGATGCCCAGGCTATATCGTATTTTCAAATATACTGTTGGGTCTGCATGTGTCTGAAAGGGCAGGTTTTGATATTTGTTGAAATGACAGGACTAGGAAAGGCCTTAAACCTTGACCTTGACGAAAAAAGACAATTTGTGACCTTGACTTTTGACAGCTCATGAATTGGCCTCGGCTGGATTAGTAGATCAAGGGCGCCACCTCGCGTTGACAAGCTTCCTTATAATTCTTCAGCTTCAAGGGAATCAAAAGGTCTTACCTCCTTGACTCCTTGTTTTAGAGATTTAGTACTCATTTCTTTGGCTCCAGATGGAACAAATTTGAATATATGTAAGTTATACATGTGCCTGTATATATGTGAATATATATTATTTGTGTGTATACATGTATACATTTGCATATCAGTGCTTGTGTGTGCTTGTATATATATATATATATATATATATATATATATATATATATATTTGTAGAGTCTGTACAGATACAATATCACTAATTACTGATGACCCAAGATGTTGTAACTTAAGGTGATTTCTAGAGTTGAGGTACAAAATGTACTTTACATGATGAAGTTTTGCTCCTTTTCTTTAATGGCCAAGTTTGATTTGTCTTCCCAGTGCCCGCTCTGCCTCAGATTTCTGCAGATCTGCTTCAAAGCTGTACGTTTTTGTTACAGTCTAAAAGGTGTTCTTAAATAACCATTCTTTCCTGCCCTCACCCTCCAAGGTGGCCTACCATCCTAATTAGAACTATAGAGGAGTCTATATGGCAAATAAAAAGTTTCAGATGCCTCGCTAACTCTAGAGTTCTAGAGTTACATTTCAGAAATTCAAAGAAACCTCTTAGGAGGTCAGTATGGAGAGCTGAAAGATCTCATATCTACAAAATGACCATATTATGGATGCAGACGGAGAGTTATCCTGGATCTCTCAGAGCCGATTACTGCTCGTGGGTGGTGTGCAATCTTATACTGCTGTTTGCAAAAACTGCCATTTGATTTGTGGAAGAAATATACACAATTAATATTAACGATCACCATCAAAACAATAACAATAATACCAAGTATATCTACTACTTGTTGATCCCCCAACAACACATCAGGTGCTGTGTTTAGAGTCATAAATAACACGTATGTATGTTTTCTATTTAATATACACACAAGATAATGTGTTTTTGTCAAATCCATGCCATATATATATATATATATATTGAAATGTTGGTGGAACCAGGAACCTTAGGATGTAGAATTTTGAGATGAGGTTAATTTTATCTTTATGTTAGAGGAAAGTCATTGCGAATTAAAAAACCATATTCATCGATTTATGGAAAACAACATTGGTTGCTGAGAAACCTGGCTGACGGAAACCTCTCCAACCTGGACTTAGAGCTTCTTTATAGACGGAGAATTCTAGAATCTTTGAAGCGGTCTCAGAAACAGCATGGTCTTGAAGCATACGTGTGGGCTGGTCTTGAGACGTGCAATCCAGTTTTGCTGCCCTGAACATGGATTTTAACTCCACTGGTGGAAACAAATGAAAATGATGGTCCAGTTCAAGCGCCCCACATCATGTTCCACAGCTCTCCCTTTCTAAACAAGCTGCCATCAAGCCAAAGGAACAACTTTCTCCCCAAAATGTTTAAAGTGGTGGAAAATCCCTTCGAAGCTGGATCATACTGTGTGTTTACGAACAGCTCCAAAGGGGACTCTTCTGTTGACGGGGGATATTTTTCTTTAGATGTGAGAAATATTCTGAGCCTCAGGCCTAGGAAGGAGGCCAACAGCCGCTCTGAAGCCCGAATACCGCCCCTTTCACAACCCATCGCAGGAACTCTGGGTAAAGTAGTAGTTTTCTTTCCCCCCACCCCCTTCAATTTTTGAAACTAATGACGGAAGATATTTCAGGTTTTTTCCCCCCGTTCTAAATGGTTGGTGATAGTCAACCCTATCTAGCTCCCCTCTTATTTAAAATTCTTATGGATCTACCAGATAACCTAAAGCAAGCATGGATTATGATCCCTAATACCCAAATAGCAATTAGTCTAAACCTTTAGAAAAAAGACATCCAGAAGGACTCCAGCCACCATATAGCAATAATAACACCAGACACCAGGATAGTACAGCTGGATAGCTGATTCAAATGTGTTTTATTTTTCCCTAAAAGGGAAGCCTCTTCTGAACAAGAAATTGTAAATATGAAAACAGCTAGACAGTGTTTTCATCTATTAGCAAAGATTTTGAATCCTGTAATGGCCTGCCCTTTAAAAAACTGTAAATATGGGACTTAAAAAAAAAAAAAAAAACACTTTTTCCATATGCTCTTAATACTGTCAAATTTATTAAGGTATTTTAAGTGGATGATTGTAAAATGTCACTTTGCATTTAACTACTATTTATGCCTGATGCAGAACTGAAGCCATCCGTTTAAATTGTTAAGAGACACAGAGAGAGAGAGAGAAGCAATAATTTTTAAAGAAAGGGGAAAAGAAAATGATTCTTTTTTAAAACTCAACCTAATGGAAGTGCTTTCTGAAAAATTCACGAGTCAGTGAAATTCAGCGGAGGGTGATACGTATGCGTGCGGGTAATGACACAGATTTCACCGCGTAATGTCTGTGCAGATTACACCCTGCTGCGTGTGTTTGGAGGGTTTGGTGAAGATGCGGCTTCTCGCTTCCTCTCTACGGATTCCGGAGTTTCGGAGGGGAGACGGAGGCTGTCCAGCACTGCTAAGCCCCCCGCCCGGGTGGGTTCAGAGGCGCCCTTCCGGATTTGCGGACCTCTACGGAGGAGACGCTAGGGGCTTCCTGATTTATGCGCGTTCCTTTAAAGTTGATCGAATGCGTGTCAGCAGCCCAAGACCTGGTGAATCAGAGAAATGTGCAGCGAGTAGCTCACATCCCAGTTTTCATAAACAACGATGTGGCGTTATCCGAGCGGCCCCGGGGAGATTTATGCGTAGGTTTTAGGAACCGCACACAACAATTAAGTTTTCATCGGCTAGGCCGCCGGGTAAATAGCAGCCGGCCTCATTCTTTACGAAAACACCCACTTTCTGATCGGCTGCTTCAATCCTCCAACCTCTACCTAGCGCCGCCGAATGCCTGAGAGGTGTCTGCTATTTTTAATTTGATTTCAAAAGGAAGGGGGGAAAAAAGAAAAGGAAGGAAGGAAGGAAGACGCCGGCACGGAAAAATCCCTCCATGAAAGCAGCTACGGCCTTGTCACAGTTGATTCCATTTCTGCCCGGCTCCGTCGCGCAGCTGAAGAGCCGGGACCCCGGCAGAAAGCATGAGCACGGCCCCTTAGAGACGCTGGAACGTTGGCGGGCGGCGGCGCGGCGGCGCGGGGCTCGGCCCAGGTGCGGGCGTGTGGACGAGCCGCAGAAGCGCCAGCCGCGGACTCAGAGCGCCGCCTGATGTCGCGCCCCCGGGGCAGAGGCGACGCTCCCAATCCTCCCTGCTTCCAAGCGAACCCTCTGCTCAAAATGGAGGCTCCGACCCTGCCAGAGCCGGCCTTGCTTGCAAGGCTTGTGTGTCGCAGGAGGCACGCAGCAGCACGTTTGGCCGAGGTCAGGGCGCTGGACCCCCGAGGCCCGCGCCTGGCGGGCTCCTCCGAGGGCCGGGCACCCGCGCCGGGGAGTCGCCCCGCAGCTGCAGGCTGACGTCACGGTCGCCCGAGAGCGGGGCCTTGGCGGGCCTCTCCAGGCGTGATTTGATGAGGACAAGCCGATTGAAACGAATGTTTTGTGCGGGTGCCCGCTTCTCCGCCCCGCCCCGCCCTCCCCAAGAGAATAATCGGGTATTTAATCTCTCCCGGTCTTAATTCTTGGCAGCGTGGAAGGTGGTTTGCACGGGAAATAAAACTTGACAGGAGCATTTTCTCTAAAAGGGGTTCTGAGGACGGACTGAAAAGAAACCGTGTTTTTTCTCTACCAAATACTTCCGCTTTCTGAGCCCCGGGCCGAGGGGTGGGGTGACATCCGAGGGAGCGGAGAGCGAGCTGGGCACGCGGGAGCACGCTGTGGACCCGAATCCGGGCCCTCCGGGCAGCCCCGGGTCTCCGCCTGGGCCTGGGCCTGGGCCTGGGCCGGGAAGCGGCCTCTGGCCTCGCTGCGCCCAGCGCCTCTGTGGCTCTGCTCGGCGGTAGGCCCGGCGCCGCCCGCAGCCCGAGGCCAGGACCCCTCTCCCGGGAAGATGGCACCGGCAGGGGCCCGGTTGGCACCCTCAGTAGTACCCTGGCATTGGCTGCGGGCGGCTGGGGTCCAGCGAGAGAAGAGGACGCTGGGGAGGGCCTTGGACCGCTTGGCTTTAGCTCTGAACCTTTTAGCCAAGGGGAGTTGGGGACAAGAGCTCGCAAAGGAGGTGGTGAGAGCACTGCTGGGGGCTTTGTTTCGGCCGCGGGTCTGCGGACACTGCACAAAATGGAGGGGGGATGGAGGTGAGCGGCGCTGCATGCGTGGGTTGTCCAGGCTGCTATTGGGTGGGAGAAGCTGGAGAAAGCAGAATCCCCCTCCCGGCAGCTCAGAGAGCGCCCTCCCCTCGCCGAGCCGCAAAGGTCAAGTCCTCCGCAGGATGGCCGCCTCCACGGTCAGGGCCGCGGCGGACTCAGGAAGGCCCGGGACCCACACTTGGCCGGCTGCAAGCGGGTTCTGATGGCCTGGACTCGCGGACTGGAGGCCAGGGTTCTTTCCTGGCTTCCCTACTGAAAAGGAGTTCCCGCAGCCAGAGGTGGCCCAGGCTATGTCCCCGTCGTCGAGTCCTGGAAAAGCTGGTCCAGGACACTTCGGAGCCCGCGGAGGCCTAGCCCCGGCGAGAGGCAGCGCCTGCAAGCTCCGGAGAGCGAATGTGGCTGGATCAGAGGTCTGGGCTCCGGCAGAAACAGGGGACCCGCAGGGCCTGTGGGCCAGCAGAGCCAGGAATAGGATAGGGGAGCAAGGACCCTGCTGGGAACCTCTCTTAAGGTCCTCTAGTCCAGGTCTGCTCCTTGAAGTGCATGCTGATGCTTTGTGCACTTTGATGCTCTTCTTCTCCTGCCTAAAATCTGTGCCAAGAAGTGCGGTGCACTCTGCCAAAGGTAAAAATCCCTGACTCCCGGGGCCCCCAAACCCACTCACTGTGCTCTGGAGGGGTGGGAGCCTTGCCCTCTGCCCCGTAGCCTGCCTGCACAGGGTCACCCATCAGGCCCAGTGGTAAACAAATAGCTTAGGCAGAGTCAGCCCTGAGCTTAGGCTCCAGGTGAATCAAAGAGGCCCTGTAAAGGATTTCATCTCCCCCGCCCCCCGCCCACCTCCACAGAGGACAGAATAGCTGGGCTTTATACCTAAAGCTGCATGGGTGAAGTAGGGCCTTTGAAGGGACACTAGCTGGAGGAATTGTACATGAATAGGTATGGTCGCAGAACTGCCTGGAAGGGCATGTGGGAGAGACTCCTAGGGTAGCCATGGGCTGGGCATGGGCTCGCTCTTTTTAAGTCTGCAATGTGAACCACGGATTGCTGCCGGAGTAGACGTGAAGGAGCCTGGGGAATTGACCTAGGAGGCAGCTGGAGCTTGGGGCCTTGGAGGCTTCCTGTGAACCACAGCTGTAGGGACAAGACCCTGAGGGCCAGGGCTAGCCTTCTGGTTGGGCCGCCCTCTTTTGTCCACTTTATTGCAGATACCCTCTGCTGGAGAAACCCGTTTGGGCCGAAGTTTCAGGGAGAATAGAAAGCAGATGCTGAGAACCAGGGCTTTGTCCTTGAAAGTTTCCCCTACTCCATTTGTTCCCACTTGATAAGATGAGGGGGGTGATTTTTTAAAATAATGAATCCACAACAATAAAAGTAAAAATAGTTATTCTCAAAGGAAGTAACTCTCTCCCATCCATTTGGGACCCACTAAACTAAATATAACCAGATTGCTTGAGTGTCTGGGGCCCTCAGCTGAGCCCTATGCCCCACTCTTTAGCAACCAGAGGAAGGATGTGGACTTCTTCAGATGTTTAGGGACCTTGGAAGATTGAACCTGTGAGTCAGATGAGAACCAACTGTAAGGTCAAGTTCAAGGCATTACCTGTTCTTGTGCTATAGGCAAGGGTAGAAGAGCTTGTGGACAGGCGGGTGCCTTGCCAAGGCAAGGAGAGAAGTTAACTGCTGCCTCCACCTACTAGTGATAGAGAGGGTCTCCAGATATTTCATGGCAGCCTCAGTGCCACCTCTGGACAACGCCTCGAAATGTGATATAGATTGGCCAAAATCTGCTGATAAACTGTTTCCTGAGAACAAATCCTGGGAGATCCCCTGGGCTTCCCCAGACAACCCATTATCCAGAATCACCATGGAGGACAACGCACCTCCAGACACCTCCCATTTAGAAGGAGACGGCCCTCAAATAAAAGCCTGGCCTCCAAACCCAGGAAGGGCTCAGTGGCTGTTTCTACACCGGGCCACCAGTTGGCTTTTGCACCTGTATGCAGTGTGGTCACTGGGGTTGAAATAGTCTTCTGTGTAGCTTTTCTAGAAATAAGTGTGACGTTTTAGGGACCGAGGTAGCTAGGGGCTCAGTACAACAAGAAAAGGCAAAAAATGTTGGTGCCCTAAGTGATCCATAGGTAAATGACTGTAGATCTTTGCGAGTGAGGTTTGGTCTGTCAAGTGGGCCGGACCCCTCCCAGGCTAGCTGCCATCCTGGACCTAGGTCCCAAGAAGAGAAGGAAATATTGATGAGAGAAGGAAAGAAAAATAACACGGTAGAGCCTTGGAATGGAGTGTTCGGAAGAATGAGGTAAGAGATCTAGTTCAGATCCCTGGTGAAGTCCTAAACTTGGGTGGGGGGTGGTCAGGAACCTAACAGCCCCCTTTTCTGTGCTTGAGTGTTGGGTGCCCTCCCATGGCACCTCAGTTCTTGCTTAGCCTAGGAGGGGCATCAGAAAAGGCCGGAGGCTGGAGAAGGGGAGACTCCACTGGAAAGAGGATGGGGAGACAGGCAAACAGGAGCTGCAGGGAGACAGGACCAGCTAGGGAGGGAATATGGTGAGCGAGCAGCCTGGTATTGGCATTCCCACTATTAGCTACTTGCCGAGGGGCTTGACTTGCCTGAAGGGGTTGCAAGTGCAGGCACTGGGGACTTCAGATCCTCAGATTTGGAGGTCAGTGAGCTGGCCTCAGTGCCCAAGCTAGCACTAAGGGGAAAAGAGGGCACCCTAGCAGCAGCGGCACTTGGGGTTGGGAACCCCAGTCTAGAGTTGCTCCCTGCCCACTGTTTTATTCTCCCTTTGAGTGAACAGGTGTTAAGCTATCAAGTGACAGTCCTTTCGGCTCATGCCCCTCAAAGGGCTGTGCTGCAGACATCCCCAGCATGACAACCCCCCCCCCCCCCCAGTGAAAGAGCCTCACGTTGCCCTGGTGCGCACCGACTGCACCAAAGCTACCTGGCCCGGGCGCCGCCAGCAGGCACCCTTCGGCTGCAAAAAGAAGTGGAGGGAGGCGGCAGTGCTGGGCAGAGGCACCTGGACACAATTTATTCCAGTATCCTGCCTGGGGAGGTGGGTGGAGTGTAGGACGCAGGAATCATCCCCACCAAGATGCACTCAGCCCCAGCAGGAGGATCCGGGAGGTGCTGCCGAACCCCTCAACCCCCACCCCCCACCCCCCCATTTAAGGCCAAATCACACGGAGCCTTGCAAAGGCTCGGTCTGCTTTGCTGAGCAAATCGCCTCGTTAGCCGTTTCCGCCTGACCACGCTGACGCGGGGGCGCCAGCCTTCTCCTCTCCGGGTGGCCATCTCCAAACGCGGCTTGGGGAACGAAAGGGCCCGGCCCTGCGAGGGCTGCCTAGACCTTGAAGTTTGGAAAAACAACAAGAAGAGATTGAAACGGCTCCCTCCCTTCTCCGCAGACACACACGCACCGTCAGGCCGCCGCCACTTCCTGCCTTTGTTTTTCTTCCTCCAAAACATTTTTGGCCTTTTGCATTAGCTGCCGTGGGGCTCTGGGTTGAGGATAAAAGGAAATACATGCTGAAGATTGCTTTCTGGAGATGGCTCCGCTTTGTGGAGCTCCTGAGAAAGAACAGCTCGTGGGAAACCAGTCGGCAGGGGCCAATGTCACAGCCTCATCCACTCGATCTCTTTAAGAAATACAACTCGGACTTGGCATTCCAGGTGGCCTTAGCACCCGGCAGGTCTTCCCCTGAGCAGGGTGGGCTCAGTTCGGGTGTAGGGCCTCCTGCAAAGCGGAAGAGTCAGTTAGGCTCAAAGCAAAGTCAAAACCAAGTACCTGCAGCTGTGCCTCCCCTGCTTGCCCAGATTTGGTCTGATGCTCCAATCTTCGCCCACCCCCAACTATTCCCTCCCACCCCCGCAAACATTCACACTGCCAGTATATTCTGGGCAAGAGGGGCAGGAGCGGGCAAAGCTGGGAAAAGTCCGAAGCCTTGGGGATCTGAGCACCCCCTCCTGTCGCTGCTGGGGAAGTAAAAACATTCGCCACTCCAGGCATTTTCTCTTCTCCTGGCATCAAAAGCCTTTCCCCTCATCCATCTTTGCTGCAGCACCCCAACATATCCTCTTCCGGTCTGTGTGTCCCTCCCGGCACCCCGCATCGGTACAGCCTTCTTGAATTACCCTGCCAGCTGCTTTGGGAGAGCCTTCCTCCATCCCAGCCTCTTCTCGGAAATTTGCCTTTGTCTCCTACAGATACCCATGGGATCCAGACCTGCTGGCACCCTCTCGGCTTGGCTCTCAGGGGCACGGGAGGCGTTGATTACGCAGAACAGTGTATATCCCCATACTGACCTTTCTGCCGGTACCCCCTCTCCCTGGCACTAAGGGGAAAGCCGATCTAATTAGGAGAGGGGCTGCGTGCAGCTTGGGGGAGGTAGCCTGGCGTCCCCGGCTGGCGGGCCACCGCAGCCGGTCTGCTCAGGCACAAGCTGAAGTTGACTGCCAAAACTGCTATAAAACCCCAGGTCTGTCTAGAACTGTTTTCGGTTCTCCTAGACGCCCCCGGGTTCAATTATAGTCTTAAAAGCCCTAATACAAGTGCAAGAATTTGTTTGCCTTCACCCAGGGGCGGGGCAAGCCCTGAAATGGTGGCGCCTTTGTTACAGCAAAGTCACTGAAACCCCTCAAGCATTCCTTTTGTTCGAGGGTCGGGGTGGCGGGGGACTGGGTGGGCTACTGGGAGATAGTTTCAGAGAGCCAAAATCAAGTCCGGGAACGGCTCAAACACTACTGTTCGCAAACCTCTCCTTCTCCCTTTTATATTCTGTCTCCAAGAAAGAGATGCTGTGGAGAAATAAATATTTTGCCTTGTTGGTCACTGCTGGAAATCGAAGTTTTTTTCGCTGCAGGGCAATCCCGTAACTGCGATTCCCAGCTTTAGGAGGTCTCAAGCTGCCTTTCCCCAATAACCTTCCTTCCCACCAGACCTCACTCACACCACTGCTGCCCTCTGCACAGTGGACAAGCCACAGTGGACAAATATGTCAAGCTGAAGATGCACAAATAATTTCAAGTTCAACTCTTAGGGATTCAAGGGGTATGAAAGTTCTTGCAGCAAATCCTGAATAAAGAGTTCATTAAACCAATGTGTCCGACTAGTTTGATTTGTGATAAGCAACCCTTGTAAAGGAAGGGGGTAGGAGCCACATAAACATTAATGCCAATAAATTAGTTTACTCCACTGCAGAGTAATTACTCGATATTATTGATATTTACAGCAGGTATTCAAATGCAACGGTGGGCCATCATTTGGAGAAAACACATAATGAGAATAGTTCTTTTCCAGTGCAATACATGATTAGATTTGTTATTGAGTCAGTTACAGTCAGCTCAGCAATAAATAAATAAATCGATGTTGACACTTAAATACCAAAGATCTTAGAGTTTATACTCTAAATCTCCCCGAGATATATAAATACCTTCAGCTATTTCCTGGATGGGGAAAGGGAAAAGGTTATCCTTTTTCATTTTTCAACTTTGCTTCAGCGACATCCAGCTCCTTCCAAGAAGATAGGTGTGGGGAGGCCCCAGGGCTGGGCCCCTCCCAGCTGCGGTCCTGCCTGGCAGCCCTGTGCCCTCTTTCACTTCTCCCAAACGTTGATAATTCAACCCTGCAGGATGGCAAGCATTTTTCACCATCTTAATATTTTTCTTTCTTTTTCCCAAGAAAGCTAAGACTCCTACTAGCAGCTATGGCCCCTGTCTCTACCTTGGGCTCAAATCTAGCCTTTCTGAGGCGTTCTTGTCACCCCCGGTCCCGCGAGTTTGGGAAGCAGCGCTCTTTCCTCTGGTATTGTGTTTCTTCTGTGGGATGAGTAGCAGAAAAGGCGCCGAGCCTTCTGAGTTTCTCCCTGCACATCACTGGCTCTCACGCTTCGCCAGGAAGGAGAGGAAGCATGTTACCCTTTTCTCAGCCACGGCTCCCTGTCCCTAGCCGTCTCCTCACTGCCCCCACTCAGCTCTGAAGCTCCGCTGGCAGCCTGCTGAGCCCGCGGAAGGTGCAGCATACCCAGGAAAACGCTCCTCGGCTGTCAGCGCCCCTAAAGCAGCCCAAGGCTCGCCTCAACCGCAGGGCTTCCCGGGTCCTCAGCTCCATGAGACCAGGCAGGCGGGCGGACCCATGCACCGTGGCGCAGCCCCCACAGCCCCCGGCTCTGCCGGGCGACTCCGAACCCCGGCAGGCAGCGGGGAGGGGGGGGGGTTCTTCAAGGGCAGGGGGTGGAGTGAGGAGGCCGGCGGGGAGAATGAAGTGGAGGTGGATCCCGGGTAAGACGAAGGCCCTTCCGGGACCTGCAGATGCCTGACAAACCGCGGGGGAAGCCGCCCTGGTTGTTGGCGGTTTAGGGACGGAAGGCACTAAAGCGCTTCGGAAGTGACCATGAATGCGAGCGTGTAATCAAGTCACCGTGCAAATCGGGCAAGCCACTAGGCAGGCACATCCACGGCTGCGAACCCTGGCCCCGAAGGGGGTCCGGCCAGAGTCGGAGGCAGAGGTGGTTTCCAGAGCAAGCCTGTGGGAGGGGGATAGCGAAGAAGGAGGTGCGAACGCGAGCCTCCAGGAGAATAGATTCCAGGACCGCGCACGGGCCACGCAGCGACGAGCTCCCACCCGGCCACCCCCAGCCTGGGGCATCCCTCACCCGGGGAGTGATGGGTGGCAGGAGTTGAGCTCTCTCGCCGCCCTCGGCGCACTTGAGGGCCAGGACCGTGCAGCTGAGCACAAGCGAGTGGCATGGGACGCACCCCAGCCTCGCCGCGCGCCGGGAGGCCCCCCAGCCAACATGAGTTACACCGGCGATTACGTGCTTTCGGTGAGAACACCGAGTGACGATCTGTTGCTTCCCCTGAGGTGGCTACAAAGAAAGGAAGCCGGGGAGGGAGGGGAGGGGGGGAAAGGAAAGGGGAGAAAAAAAAAAAAAAAAAGGCCCGGACCAGCTCGCAGCTTGTCAATTTCAACATCGGGTCACATGACCAGCACCTCCCTGCTAAGGATGGGGATAGATTTCCACGTCAGCTTACGTCTCCAAATTTCTACTTCACGGATCCGCTTCAAAGAGGCAGCTGCAGTGGAGAATCATGTTAAGCTCGGCTACTGCGGAGAGCCCAAGGTAGCCCAATGATGGATTTTGATGAGCGTGGTCCCTGCTCCTCTAACATGTATTTGCCAAGTTGTACTTACTACGTCTCGGGTCCAGATTTCTCCAGCCTCCCTTCTTTTCTGCCCCAGACCCCGTCTTCGCGCCCAATGACATACTCCTACTCTTCCAACCTGCCCCAGGTCCAACCCGTACGCGAAGTGACCTTCAGAGAGTACGCCATTGAGCCCGCCACTAAATGGCACCCCCGCGGCAATCTGGCTCACTGCTACTCCGCGGAGGAGCTCGTGCACAGAGACTGCCTGCAGGCGCCCAGCGCGGCCGGCGTGCCTGGCGACGTGCTGGCCAAGAGCTCGGCCAACGTCTACCACCACCCCACCCCCGCCGTCTCGTCCAATTTCTATAGCACCGTGGGCAGGAACGGCGTTCTGCCACAGGCTTTCGACCAGTTTTTCGAGACGGCCTACGGCACCCCGGAAAACCTCGCCTCCTCCGACTACCCCGGGGACAAGAGCGCCGAGAAAGGGCCCCCGGCGGCCGCAGCGACCTCCGCGGCGGCGGCGGCGGCGGCGGCGGCGGCGGCAGCGGCAGCGGCCACGGGCACGGGCACGCCGGCAACTTCAAGTTCGGACGGCGGCGGCGGCGGCGGCTGCCGGGAGGCGGCGGCGGCAGCGGCGGAGGAGAAGGAGCGGCGACGGCGCCCTGACAGCAGCAGCAGCCCCGAGTCGTCTTCCGGCCACACTGAGGACAAGGCCAGCGGCTCCAGTACGTATAAAGGCAAGCGCCCTGCGCTTTATGAAAGGGGAGTTGGAAATCTAGCGCAGCACCGCTGTTAAATTTTTATATGCTGTTTTATAAGCATATAAGGTTTATGAAGGGCCTTTAGGTTTCCCCCAACAAAACTTTGTTATAAAAGGCGGGATCACGTGGCGAGTGCTGAAATTGGCCGTGAAATACCCACCGGCCAAGGCATGCCTGCAAAAAAAAAAAACAAAAAAAAAAACAAAAAAAAAAAAACACAACACACACACACACACACACACACACACACACACACACACACACACAACTCCCTTTTCCCCTTTTTTCCCTTCTCAGTCCCAAGCCCGGCAACTCGACCCCGCTCAGGGCCAGATCGGGCTGGGGAGCCGGAGGTGGGCGCCTGTAAATTCCCCCTGCAAAGGCTCCGGGAGCCTTTGATAGCGAGGTAATCCGGAGATTTTTATAAAAGCCATGTGTTGCGCCGGGACTCCAGTCCCAGCCGGGATTCAAAGGCATCCCTGTTTAACGACGGCGCTAGGAGCGTGTTTTACAGATAAAATAGCCCGCTGTAGCTCGAGCAACACATTAAAAGGAACAAATTAAGCCAAAGTTGGCCTTTTTATCCAAAAGGAAGCCATTTTCCTCTGGCGCGGTGGCAATTACGTGCCGCCTTCTGTCCAACTGCATGTTACTAACAATTGTTATTCAATCTGTCAAAAGCGGGTTTTTCCTTTCCTCCTGTGAAGTTTTATTGAAAAGGGGAGCAAGTGAAGCCTGCCGGCAGCTTTTGGGAAGCCCCTGTTCCCTCCACCCTATCTAAATCAGCACCCCTGCCCTGCTGGGGACCTGGGTGGCTCTGTGGCCTTGGTGCTCAGGGAAGGCCCAGGGTAGGGGGCTTCCGCTGCCACCCCCTCACCTCGTGGAAGCCAGGAGGCTGGTCCAGGAGGCAGGAGTTGGTGGCCAGAACGCAGGCTGACAAAGACCCGGCAGCTGACTCAGATGCTAACAAGGGCCGAGTCAGGGCCGCAGCCGGGAAAGACTGGGGCTGGGGCCGACTTTACTGCCTCAGGAACCAGCAGCCCAGGTGCTTGAAGGTGAAATGTCCGCGGGCGGCTGTTTGTTTAGTCTGGCGGGGCTGGAGGCAGCCGGCAACCCCCACTCGGCGGCTTTGAAAGCCGCCTCTGCGGCACAAACTAGCCTGTTGCTGTAAGGAACCCTCCTTTCTGCTCTGGGGGCAGCGTGAGCAGCTTCCCTGGGGGCCTATCTAGGAAGCTGGCTTTTATCTGGGGCTGAGTCTCCGCCTGCAGCCTGTCCCCAGCTGGCAGTAGGAGTCTGAAGGCAGGGGACTGAGGAGACCTTGATGGGGTTTGCACAGGGCCAGTCCCTTGGGCCAGCCCTTTTCCTCCACTCGGGGCTCAAGGACGGACTGCAGCCCCCACACCTGACTCACTCCCTGCTTCTTTCTCCCTCCACAGGTGGCCAACGCACCAGAAAAAAGCGCTGCCCCTATACCAAGTACCAGATCCGGGAGCTGGAGCGGGAATTCTTCTTCAGTGTGTACATCAACAAAGAGAAGCGCCTGCAGCTGTCTCGCATGCTCAACCTCACTGACCGTCAAGTCAAAATCTGGTTTCAGAACAGGAGAATGAAGGAAAAAAAAATTAACAGAGACCGTTTACAGTACTACTCGGCCAACCCGCTCCTCTAAGGCTCCAGCCTGCTGGAATTGGGTGGGGGGTTTCATACACGTGAGATTATATGCAGATTTTGCCCTTGACAAGGTCAAGGCACGTGGTGACTTTCGAAGAAAAGAGATGTGCAAAAGAGAGGAGGCCACACGGAGACAGCCTCTAAGGAGGCGGCCCGGGACTCTCTTGGGCATCTGTGGTTAAGATGCCTAACAAAAATTGGATTTGGAGAGTTGTGCATCAACTAGAATAAATGGTTTGGGACCCCTGGTGGTTCATTCTTGGAGACTGTGGAGCTTTGGGCTGGGTGTGGTCTCCATCAGGACTGGGCCCCCTGCCAAGCGCCCTGGAGAACGACCTGGGCCCAGGACCCTCCACATGGAGCCTGCCCACCCCCCAGGACCCCTGCGTCAAGAAGCTATTCTGTCTTTAAACCCAGTTCAGCTTGGGGACAGGAACAGGAGGAAGGGGGGAGGATTCCTAGATGTTCCGAGTGGGGCTGCTTTCCAAAGCCAATGTGAAAGACGGCGGCTGGACTAAAAGGTGACTGTGAGGTGGGAGAGGGCTGCTGATCCTGGAGGGGAAAAAAAAAATCTATTCCAGGTGGCATTAGCAGCTCTCCACCCCTCCTAGCCACTCAATGCACTGTCTGAGGCCTGGGCTTCCAGCAGTTGTCTCCTGCAGCCCACCTAGTTTTTCCTACCGGTGAGGGTTTTCTTCCTGGCCTGCCACTCAGGCCTAAAGCCTGGTCACAGAGCAGACCTTGCCCGAGGTGGAAAACATCAAAAAGCTAAGAGGCTGCATCCAGGCCGCTGGCCCCAAGATCTCTGCAGGAAATGCCTGTGGAGTGCGGCAGCCTGGCAAAGTTTCCACCACACTTAATTGAGGCTTGGATTTGCTCAGCGACACAGTGGGCCGGGCCAGCGGTCCCCAGCTATGAGGGGCTTGAGTCCCCAAAATACCCAGTTCTGGCACCGCACTCTGCCCTTTGCCGCCCCAGAACTGAGCTTGGAAGCTTCCGGCGACCTTCCAAGAGCTCAAGGGAGTTTGGAATTATTTTAAAAAATAAATATTATATTATATATATATATATATTTCCCTGCAGGAACCAAAGCGAATTTTAAAAGATGCAATGTAGAGGGGGAAAAAGATGATGAAGAGAATATTTAAAGGCTCTATCTGTTTACAGTGTTCCACGATTAAACTCACTCACTGCTAAAAATATTTGAATGTACGCTTCATACAGGGATGGTGTTCAAAAGACTTGTAAATAAAAGAACCATAACCTATTTTGTTTGAATACTTTTTAAATTTTGCCATTCGTTGACTTCCTTGGGGGATTGGAGGGGCGGGAAGGGTATTGGGAATGATCTTTTTGATTTCTTGGAATGTTCGGAAAGCATAGGGGTAAGCTCTAAGGTAGTCTGGCCCTACAGGCTCTGGGGACCTCAGCTGAGAAAGCCAGGTACCCTCCCATGGAATCTCCTCTGCCTCCCTGTTTTAAGAAGTGTCTGATGGCTCTGTTTGTAATGGGAGTGTTGGCCTGTCCTCCGTTCTCACCCACCACGTATGTCGCAGCATGTACACAGGCGACAGGGCACAAGGAAAATAAAGACTGTGGAAACTTGAGTATTGGGTCCTGGTGTGACAGTCCTCTTCCTGTTTGCCTTTTACTGCCAAATGTTTGCCCCCCCAACCCTCCCCCCCCAAAAAGGGGCAAGTTATCAGGCCCCTGCAGGGGTGGGGAGGTGACTTAGTCGGGATTTAACTCCACTGGAAGCCAGGCTTGGGAAGCCAAGGTGGCTGGCCAGGTCCTTTTGGGAAGGGTGGGGGGGGGGGGGTCCCAGGAATGGAGTATCTCAGGACCTGGAATTGGGGGTTTCATCCTTTCAGACTGGAGAGAGGCTTGGGAGAAAGCCCTGGGCTTTGAAGTGGCTGATTAGTTTGATCCCAAGCTGGGTTTGCTCACCTCAGGACTAGGAGGCCTGAAGTAGAAGCACTGTAGGGTGCCCTGGGGATCTCCTTAGGAAGACAGAGACTGGTCTGGGCACAAAGAGTAGACTCTCAGGAGCCTCTATGGGCACTTTGTCCCAAGCTCCCAGCTGAGGCTGCCTTTTCCCTTTGGGGAAAGAAAGATGCCGGTTTCCTCTTTGTTTCCTGCCTTTGAACTTCTGCCTTAAATTTGGACATCACCCATAACCTTGAGGGGCAGAGCGGAAAGGCCAGAGCCTTTTGTTGCCCACCCCCCCCCACCTCTACCCCCACCCTCTCCCTAGCCACCCAGGCAAGGCCAGAACTGCAGAGAAGGTGGAATTTGGAGAGAGGCCTCAGACCCCAGACCGCGCTTTGTTTATGTGTTTGTGTGTTTGTCTAACTGGCGCGACTGGGGAAATCGAGCTCAAAAGGGAATGGGACAGACCCCCTAGATGAATGTCTAGGTTGATGAACAGACACACGGAGGTGAACAACGACTCTCTTGGGGGGCAGTGAGGGGTGGGCAGGGAAACCCAGGGTTTAAGGAAAGACTTCCTTTGGGACGGTTAAAGATTAACCAAAGTCTTGCAAGTTGCTAGAGAGAGTCTAGCCAGGAGGACTGTTCGCGGGCGGGCGGCGAGCGGGCGCGGGTTTGATTTCTGAGCCCTATAAAAGCCCATCCTCCGATGGCTGTGACAATGTGGTCGTAAACCCGTCCGGGGCCGGCCAATTTGCATATTTGGAATGCGCCGCTATAAACCCGGCTGGGGTTTTGCAGCAATTTCTTAGATGTAAAAATGAGATCTCTTTAGCAGCGGGCTGGGCACATTCTTTCCCTCAGTCTATGCCTGGAGCCTGCTTCCCTCTCCCGGGCTCCGGGCTGAAGTTCGGGCTAGGCCTAGTCACTCAGCCGCCACGAGATGGCGCACGTCCGATCAATGTCAAAGCCGCCGGGGAGCCGGGAACCCCAGCGCGATTCTCGGCCTTTGTTCGCTTCTGATACTAAGAGCAGCACGTTACATTATTTCACTTGTCCCGCTCCCCTTAGTATCAAAAAAAGGGGGGGTCACCTTCGAGAAGTAATTGGTGTAATTTAAAGCAACGCGCCTTCTTTAGGCCTCGCAGGCGTCGCGGCACGGAGAAGCCTGCTGTCCCTTGGCAGTGATTTCGGAAATGTGTCAAGGTAAGAGGCCACAAGTTTAGCAATTTCAATCTGGCTGAGGCGGGAGTGGGGAAGTGGCCGATGTCAGAGCAGGACTGGGAAAAGTGGCTGGGTTTGTGCGCTCTGGGTGACGCTATAGGCACTCAGCCCACCCCCCCCCTTTCTCCCATCGCTCACTAAGGTTGGAAAGCAGGGGGAGGCCTAAGTGGAAAAGTTGACGATTTAAGCTCCCTGCGCCATCAATTCACCCAAGGCGATCTTTCAGTTTTCTAGAAATGTTCAGAATGGGACGAGCCAAGGATGGGGGGCATCCAAGAGAAAGAGTTCTGCTTCTACTGGGATCGGGATTGTGGTGGCAACAAAAAGAGAGGGGGTGCAGAGAGAGGGGAAAAGAGAGAGAGGAAAAGAGAGAGAGAAAGGGAGAGAGAGAGAGAGAGAGAGAGAGAGAGAGAGAGAGAGATGGCGGGGCTGGGAAAAATAAAGTTTCTACTCCAAACAATGAGGTGGTCAGCAACCGTGGCCGCTGGGGCTGGCTTATTCCCTGGGGCAGACATCCGGGAGGCTGCTGGTTTCCTACTAGGTGCCCCAGCAGCCTGGGGAAAACCTTTGTTCTGAAGAAGGCCAATTCAAAAAAGTCACATATGATTTTTGAAGCTTCCAGAGAAGTCTGTATTTGCTTATTCGGAATGTACCATTATAAACCGGGCTGGGGTTTTGTGGTGATTTCTTAGATGTAAAAATGATATCTTTTGCATATTTTGCAAAATATGCAAAAAGGGTATTGGTAAATACCTATACGTTTTCGAAAGCTCGCACTGAGAATCAACTCTGATCACAATCTGTCCATCAGCGTTGTCATAAAACAAGTTTTAAAATAATCGTTTGACTTAAGATTTCAGAGGCTGGATTCAAAGGTCCTCTTTTCTTATATTTAAGTTTTTATTCCGATGTTTTCATTAGTTTCTTGAAATGGTTTTTTTTTATTTTTACAAATATACAGTGCATGGGTGAGTGGGCGCAGGAATCTCAGAAAACAGGCGCTGCCTGTGTGCCTGTGTGTGTGTTCGTAAATTTGTCTATCAAAAGTCACTAGTCTTTGTTGAGCTCGGGATTCCAAATTCTGTCAGAATAAGGCAGCCACAGGAACCACACCGAGTGGGCACCCGCACCATGCTGTCTGCAGCCTGAGCCTTCCCTAAAATCCCAGAACCACTTCCAGTTTCAAGGCCAGAAGCAGTTTATTACGGACAAAATTAAGGATACTGTAACTTAGGGAGCATGAGAAAAGGCCCCAACACTCCCCCATCAGGAGAGAAGGGCCAGTTTAATGGCTGGATTTAGAGAAAAGTTTAAAGTGCGTTGTCGAGGGATAGATTGCACCTGATTAATTCAAAGCAGACACAGCAAATATCCCTGGAAATGCTGACATTCTTAAAGATGAACAAGAAAAGAATGTCATCGCTTACAATAAAAAATATTTTAACTATACAGTAAAGGAGAGAATCAGAGAAGTCCATAATTTTTGTTAAAACAGATATGTGAAAGTAGCGTTTATTTTTCCTCTGTGATGCTACAGCCCAACTCCACAACGGGTCAGTTAATTCTGACCCCGGAAAGCCCTGAGAACAATTTACAGATACAGATTGTTTACTGGCTATCTCAATCTCAGTACCCAGTATTTTTAAAAAGAGGTGTTTTTTGGTAATAACAGTTTGTTATTTCTGGTCATTTGCGAGGGCCTACTCAGGAGGAGTAGGAAGCCGCTCTCTGGTGAAATGCATCGTAATCCTCACCAAAGGGCTTTTTCCACTGGCCTGGCGATTACTTCGGCTCCATGGCCACGGGGAGGGGAAGCGTTATTACCCAGGTAGAAACAGACGATATTTACTCCTAAATAAAACGTGGGCTTTAGGGGCTGCCATATAACCACTACACAGGCCTGGCTGAAGGAAGCAGGCACCGAGAGTTTTAGGTCAAAAGCATCCTGAGGGCGAGAGAGAGAAATTCAGCAGCTGGGAGGGAGGGAGAAGAGGAGAGAAGAAAAGAAGGCAAATGGGTTAGAGGGAAGAGAGTGTCCAGAAGCCTACACATGCTGCAACTAAATCGCTTTTCTTAATCTCTCTCGGGAATGGAGAACCTTGGGAAAGCCCAGGCAATCGATAAACGGAATATTCTATTGAGAAAGTTAACACCTCAGTGTTACAGTCTGGGGAGTGCAGAGGCTTGGGGGCAGTCGGGGATGCTGGGAGCTCCAAGACCAGCTGAAAGGGCAGTAGCCTCTAACTTGAGTTTCTGCTGCGTGGATATCTTCTCGTCCGAACCAGCGGCAGCAGGCCAGTCGGCGCCCCAGCGCGTCGGCAGGCTGTCCATTCCGCTCGGCTTCAGGCTCGGCAAGCCCCAGTGGGGGTGGGGTGGCGGTCCTGGGCCAGAGAAGAACTCTCACATGGGCTTACACGCTCTTCATCATCGTCATCCTTTTTTTTTTTTTTTTTTAAGCAAGAAACTCAACATCCCGTTTGGTTTATTGCAAGGGTAGAAAAGACACTGGAGAAAAACATCCAGCTCTCCCAAAGGTCAGTGAAGACCCAAGTGCCAATGCCATGGTCTGAGAGGCTGCAGCAAGCCTTCCACCTCCTCTGAGTCGGCAGCCAAGGGGACCTTCATATAGCAGATGCAGCACCAAGCTGACTTTTGTAACCTTGGTTGGCACCTGCATGCTCTTGGATCTTATCCAGCCTAGAAGCCCATTTGGTCACCCTACAGAGCCCTGACCAGACTAAGCCTGAACTGCCTAGGGCCGGGGCAACCGGCTTGTCTTACCAGTCAAACTGGCAGGGCTGCTGAATTCCGGAGGGTCCTGGAACATTCTGGAGGGCCCAAGGAGAAGACTGTGAGGAGTCTGTGAACTCCTTGAGAATGATGGGTCAAATTGTGGGAATGCCCAGATGTGCATTTTTCACAGGATAAGAATCAGAGCTTGGCCTTAGCTTTTCCAAAGGGGCCTTAACTTTCAAAGAGAAAGATAGGTTTAGATCATTGACTTTTCACTTTATTTTCTTAGCCTCTGCCATCTCAAGCATCCTCTCCCATGGCCACTGACCCTTTCCAATCTACAGCCTTGGGAAGTTGCTTTGTGCATTTAGTGGGGAGAGTAACCAAGTCCCGGCCCATTGGCCTGCTGGGACGTGTTCTTTTCAAGGAACCCTCTCCTGTTCTTGGGACCTACTTCACATTCTGCAGAGCTTTCTTGATTGGCATATGAGCAGTGCTAAGAGGCAAAGCCCCTTCTCAAGCAGTCCTCAGTTTTGTGGCATTTCCCAGTAGCACTGCTGAGCGCCACAGTCCCAATGCGTTACACCCTCCTGGTGAGTGGGATAAGGACCAAGCCCATCCAGAGAAGGGTCCTAGGTTTCCGAGCTCTGAAGCTTTCCATATGTAAGTTTGTCCATCTCGTGGGCCTAGCCAGATTAGAAATTGCCTTGGCCTTGTTCGTGGGAAGGAGGTGGGCAGTGAAGGACAGCTCCTGATCTCTCCACACATACTTGATTCGGCTGCGGCTGCTACTTCGGCCTCAGGAGCTTGTGGACTGGAAAGAATTAGTTCTCAGACTCTCTCCCCTTCTCTCCCCCTCTCTCTTCTCTCCCTCTGGCCTTCTCTCCTTCTGTGTCTCTCTGTCTTTCCCTATCCCCCTCCTCTGTACCCCCGATGCCCAGTCTGCGGATCCGGTCACCGCCAGGCGCAGGCCAGTTGGGTGGAAGCGGCTAGAGCGCAGCGCAAACTGTGGCGCGGCCGCCCGCGCTGCGGGCGGGCGGAGAGCAGCCACAACAGGCAGATTCCGCAACTGCTTGCATCTCAGAAGCCAGCGTCAGGGCTCTTCCGCCAGCTCTCCCGTGCACCCTCTCTGGGTCTTCTCAGGCTCGGCTTCCTTCTCGGTCTGGGTTCACACCGGGAGGAACAAGGCCAAGTGCCTGGCAAATCACCCGGGATGCAAGGGTCTTTCCCCGCTGCAGGCAGAGGCCTGAGCGGTCTGCTTCCTGGGATCCCGGCGTTTAGCAGCCCCAGTCTAGGCCTCTGCAGGGGCTGGAGCTGGTGCGGCGGGCAGGCCTGGGGCATCCTGGAGAGCTGTAGCCCACCGGCAAGGGGCAAGGCAGAGACCTCCTGGATTCTACTGGATCCGGGCCGGAAAAGGTCGCATTTCCTGAGACATGTAAGAGGCCCACACAGGGGCTAGCGCCCTGGGACAGCAGTTTCCATTGACTGAGAGAGCGTTCCTACGGCCAGGGAAAAAGGAGGCCCCGGTGTCTGCTGAGCAAAGGGCCTGGCCTCCAAATGCTGCTATAACTGGGCCACGAGCCCAGCCCGGGCTTGCCGGGAACGGATTTCCTCACCGCGGGCCTCGTTAAAATGCGCACACCGCGGGAGTGAGGGCTGCCCCAGCCGCGGGTTTGGAGGGGAGGGGGGAAGAGGGGAGGGGACGAAGAGGCAGGAGTGTGGTGACACTGGTTCTAGTCATAACCTCCGAGAGCGTGCGAATGCCAAGGCTAAAGGGAGAGCTTGAGAATTGTACGGCAGAGGTGCTCATCCGCCGCCCCTTCTCCAAGTTTACCCCTCCAGGTCGTCGCCTCCAGTCAAACCCAAGACCCAGAAGAGCAATGTTTCTTTCACTTCCCTGAAACGGCGTTTGAGCTTGGAAGCTACCGGGGAAATGGAGCTATGGGGTGCCTGGACCTGGCTCTGACCTCGGAATAGGGGTAGGGGAGTCTTTCAGCCAAGGTTGCCAGTCGCTTCTACCATCCCCACCCCCCTTCTCGTTCCAGCTCACCAGGGTCCACCGACAGCAGCTTCAGAGAAAGCAAGCCAGGTGAGCATACCAGAGACAAAGATCCTAAGTGGATCAACGACTGGCTGGGGAGAGAGTGGGGGTTGAGAAGCCAGGGCAATACATTTGGGGGGAAATTACGTATGGGAATCAAGAAAGAAATGGCAATAGCCGGCTTCCAGTGCGCTCTGGATCTCGGACACTCTGAGGTTCTTGGTGGCCTTACGGCCAGGTCGGCCACTTGTAGGAGACAGTTCCAGGTCCGGAGCCGAATGGGAAGAGTCTGAGGCCCTACAATAGGCCCGCTTAGTGTTTAGAGTATACGGAGGGCTAGTGGCTAATTCCGAAATAAGAGTGGGGAGCACCCAAGGCGGGCCGGGGTGCGCACAATAAACACCCCACTTGTTAACTGCGCGGGGGCCCAAGGGCCCTTGAAACAGACCCCGCAGGAGGGCTCACGTCCGAGCGTGGGCGGGGCTAGCCCGGGAACCAGGCCCCCCACTAGCCACGTTGGGGCAGCCCCCACAGCTCCTGGCCTTTGGGCTGAGGTATTGGGTGTGCATCTCCTGGCCCATCAATACAGATTACATATTTATATCAATCGTGGGCTCAGAGGGCGCCCTCGGAGAGCGGCCCCGCGCCTACGAAACCAAACTGGGAGTGGTCGCGCGGAAACTCTGGCTCAGGATTGGCTGCGGGCGCCCGCCGCGGTGCGGGGGGATTGCTAATCGTATTCAGCATGTTTTGCACAAGAAATGTCAGCCAGAAAGGGCTATCTGCTCCCTTCGCCAAATTATCCCACAACAATGTCATGCTCGGAGAGCCCCGCCGCGAACTCTTTTTTGGTCGACTCGCTCATCAGCTCCGGCAGAGGCGAGGCTGGCGGCGGTGGCAGCGGCGCCGGGGGCGGCGGTGGCGGCGGCTACTACGCCCACGGCGGGGTCTACCTGCCACCGGCGGCCGACCTGCCCTACGGGCTGCAGAGCTGCGGGCTCTTCCCGGCTCTGGGAGGCAAGCGCAATGAGGCGGCGTCGCCGGGCGGCGGCGGCGGCAGCGGGGGCCTAGGTCCTGGGGCGCACAGCTACGCGCCCGCGCCTATAGACCTGTGGCTAGACGCGCCCCGGTCGTGCCGGATGGAGCAGCCCGAGGGGCCGCCGCCGCCGCCACCGCCCCAGCAACAGCCACCGCCCCCGCCGCAACCACCCCAACCCCCGCCGCAGGCCACCTCGTGCTCTTTCGCGCAGAACATCAAAGAGGAGAGCTCCTACTGCCTCTACGACTCGGCGGACAAATGCCCCAAAGGCTCCACCGCCGCAGCCGAGCTGGCTCCCTTCCCGCGAGGCCCGCCGCCCGACGGCTGCGCCCTGAGCACCTCCAGCGGGGTGCCAGTGCCCGGCTACTTCCGCCTCTCCCAGGCCTATGGCACGGCCAAGGGTTACGGCAGCAGCGGCGGCGCACAGCAGCTCGGCGCCGGCCCGTTCCCCGCTCAGCCCCCCGGGCGCGGCTTCGACCCGCCACCCGCACTCGCCTCCGGCTCAGCGGATGCAGCCCGGAAAGAGCGAGCCCTCGATTCACCGCCGCCCCCCACGCTGACTTGCGGTGGCGGCGGCGGGGGCTCGCAGGGCGACGAGGAGGCGCACGCGTCGTCCTCGGCCGCGGAGGAGCTCTCCCCAGCCCCTTCCGAAAGCAGCAAAGCCTCGCCCGAGAAGGACTCCCTGGGTAAGCAGGGCGCGCTGAAGGGGCGCAGTCAGGCGGGCAGACAGGCAAGCCGACCCAGAGAAGGGAAAGAGCAGAGAGCCAGGAGTCCGCGCAGCAGCCGGCCGGCCTTGGCCCAAGCTGCAGGCAGGCTGACCTTGTGAACTTGCTTTTTAATATTTGGGCGTGGGGACGCAGTAAAAATTCATGTCCGACTTAGAGCCCCACACCAAGACGTCCTCCGCGCTGGCCTCAGCTCACCCCAATTGGGGCCGAGGACAGGGACAAGCAGCCCCCCTCTCGTGCATGCCCTTCTCCGTGGCCCGGAGCACCCTAAGCCGTGGTCTGGGCCCAGTCTGCGAGGCGCGGCCCACGCGGGGGGAGGGGGAGGGAGGAAAGTGGCTCGCCCGCAGATAGCACGGATGTTTGTAAGGCATCCAAAATAAGCAGCCGCCAGCACCAATAAATAAACCCATTAACCGGCGAAGTTCGAGTTTACGATCCCCCATGCTTTTTTCAAAGTTGCTGGAGGGGCGGGAATCCTCCTTGCGGGGAGAAGAAAAGGCAAATCCCGCCAGGACGCCGGGGCCCTGAGCTGAGAGTCCGAAAGGGACCATTTCACTTCCCCTGAAACTCGGAATCGCCCAGACTGCACGTCCCTGGCTCCTGGAAGGACGTGAGGGACGGCCCTTGACCCCGAATCAGTTTTTTTGTGCCTTCTCCAGGTCCCAACTGTGTCCTTGTCCCTCTCCTCATTGGGCCTTAGGCAATCAGGGGACTGGAGTGAGACACAAACGGCCCCCCTCCCTTCCAAGTAGGCACCCATGCCCCCTGCCTGGGGGCTGCAGGAAGTGCTTGTCTGCCTTGGGGCGAGAAGCAGAGAAAGGCGTTAAGTTCAAGCAGTACAGCCTGCCGTACAGCAGCAGGCTTTCCTTCTTTCGTTCTGGGAGCGCCTGGGCAGCTTTGTGTTAAAACAGGTGTTTGGGGGAAAGTGGAGGGACATGTGAGCTGGGAGGGTAGGTGTAGATTGAAGGCCCTGTCCATTTTGCACATGCCTGTTGGAGGAATGCTCTTCTTGAGCAAGCTAAAGGGGGGGGGGGGGACGGCCGCAAAACTCCGTGTGACTTAGGGCATCCCTCTCATGGCAGAGAAGTCCCAAATTCACCCCTGCGCACAGCCTAGCCTGGCCCCGATTTAACCTTCCCCTCTTTATTCTCTTGAATGCCAGGCAATTCCAAAGGCGAAAACGCAGCCAACTGGCTCACAGCAAAGAGCGGCAGGAAGAAGCGCTGCCCTTACACCAAGCACCAGACGCTGGAGCTGGAGAAGGAGTTTCTGTTCAACATGTACCTTACTCGAGAGCGGCGCCTAGAGATCAGCCGCAGCGTCCACCTCACGGACAGACAAGTTAAAATCTGGTTTCAGAACCGCAGGATGAAACTGAAGAAAATGAACCGAGAAAACCGGATCCGGGAGCTCACAGCCAATTTTAATTTTTCCTGATGAAGCTCCAGGCAACGCCGTTTTTTTTTCCCCCGCTGCCAGAGAGCCGTTCTCCTCCCTCTGTCTTCGGCCTCTGCCCAGGAACTCGCACCTGTGCCGGAGCCCCATTCCTCCCTCCCACACTCGCCATCTCGCTGGCCGTTACATCTGTGCAGGGCTGGTTTGTTCTGACTTTTTGTTCCTTTGTTTGCTTGGTGCTGGTTTACTTGTTTTCTGGGGGAAAAAGCCATATCGTGCTAAATTTCTAGAGAGAGAACTATTATCCTGAAGTGTCGAGCGGCGACTGGGCTGGTTTGCTGTCTCGGGGTTCCTCTGCTGGAAATGGCTCCGGTCCTCCCGGTGGAGCTGGTTTCCTGCGGGGGCGGGCAAACCTAGCCGGAAGGCCGGAGGTCCCATTGTAGGCGCTGAGGTGTCTGGCCTGAGGTCAATGGTGCAAGGAGCCGCCACCGGGCTCGCCTGCCTGGAGTGCTGGGCTGTGTTTAATCAGGGGACACAGGCCCCTGGGTTTCTTTTTTCTTTCTTTCTTTCTTCCTTGGCAAAGAGAAGGGCTTACAGGCATGGACATGCAGGCTGGCAAAAGGGCTTGACTTTGGCTGATTAAAAAATTGAGAGTAAGAAAGATTAATCTTTCCTTCCTCTGTAAGATACCCCAGCTTTAAAAGGAAAAAAAGAAAAAGAAAAAAAAAAAGAGCAACCAGGAGAAGGAAACTTCTCTTCCAGTTTGTGTTAGTCTTGCATTGTGGGACTAAATTATTTCACTTACCTCTGAATTTCCATATCCTTCTGCCTGTAGATAAATAACCTAAGGTAGTTTTGTTTATGCGTGTGGATTTAGTGGGGTTTTTTTTGTCATTAAGTAATTGTTACCACTGGTAACACACGACAAGCACACCGCAATTCTCCCTGTCTTGTGGAGAGTTTTCTTTCTCATTTTCTTTTTTCTTCTTCCTCTTTCTTTTTCCTTTCTAAAATTCATAGAACCCAAGGAGGGCTGGGGCAAGCGGAATAGACTAGAGAAGGGAGACTTTGTTTGGGTTTCCTTTATACTGTGAAGTTACATGCATAAAAGGGTCAAACCTGTAGGTGCAGAAAAAGAAAAATTATAAATACAAATCTGTATAAATGTCTATTATTATGAAAAATTGCCAATCTTGTTTTATGCAAATGCATTCTATCGTTATTATAAATGTTAGTTCTAGCTCTATTTACTTCTAATCTTAAATCAGAATAAATTAATATTGTAATGCTGCTGTGCGTGGAAAAAAGACGATGTTTATGTTCTTATAGAAGAATAAAAGCTGTGGAATGAAGCTTTTTAATTTTACCTCTTTTTTTGACTTCTTATCTTCACCTTCCACTTTATCCCGGCCACCACTTTTACAACAGGAGGACTAGCCCGCGCCCCCTGCAATTACTTTAGGCATCTATTTAAATATTACCTAGACGGTCGTAATTTGTCTGGGCCCTATAGCCCTGGTGCCGTAAGGTTTGTCGGCTTTTGTTCAGTTTTATGACTTGCTAGTATATCTGGATTGTGGCTGTCTTGGACCAGTGGTTTCAGTTGCGAGGGGAGCTGCATAGACAGAGGAAGCCAAACAGGATTTCTTTCGGGAGCCCCAGGGAGGCTCGCAGACGCCGGTTGTTTTGTGGGTCCCCTGGTCCCAGATGACCCCCAGCCTAAGAATCCGGGGAGCAGGCTGGGCCAAGAGCGCGTCACTAGCGTCCGCGGCAGCAGTTAGGTAGACTGCTGCTGGCTGCATGGCCCCCTCCCCCAGCATGGCCTCCCCCACCTGGTCGCCCTCCTCGGGGCCACGCGTTTCCTGCTCGCGGGAGGTGGGGGGGGGGCGCGACGGCAGGGGGAGGGGGCGCGGGAGCGCGCGCCCCGGCTGGCTGGCTGGCTGGGAGGGAGAGAGGGGGAGAGCGAGTGGCGGGGAGCGAGCCGCCGGAGGCCGAGACCAGACTGGGAGCCGGGCTGCGTGCCGACCCTGGCGCTTTCGAGTTGCTCGGGGCTGCCGCAGCTCGGCGCGTGCTCGCTGAGAAGCAAGATTTGGGAAACGAGCACGCACACTGCTCGCTCTCCTCTCTTCTCGCGTTCTCCTCTCCTTCCATTTTCCTCTCTCTCCTTTACCTTCCTTCCTTCCCTCTTCCAGGTTTACCTTACCGGGGCCGGTGGCTTCTCCCTCCGTGATGCCTTAGCGGTAGCGCCGCTCACACAGTGGCAGCGCAGGCGCAGGTTGGCAAGGGGTGGGGGGGGGGGGTTCGGCCGGGCGCGATCGCAGGGTTCTCCCTTTGGCGGCGGCAGTGGCGGCGGCAGTGGCGGCGGCAGCGGCGGGCGAGGCAGCCCCGCGCGGGCAGCACCAGAACTGGTCGGTGATTTAGGTAGTTTCCTGTTGTTGGGATCCACCTTTCTCTCGACAGCACGACACTGCCTTCATTACTTCAGTTGAAATCGTCTCCAGGTACCTGTGCGCGCGGGGGCCGGGCCGGGCGGGGCATCCAGGCCCTGGTCGTGCCAGGCCTGCGGTGGCAACCTCGGCTTTTCCCCGTGCAGGAGCCGCGTCCCTGCCTCCTTCTCAGCGCTTTGTCAGGCTGCTGGCTTCACCTCCCACCCCGTGCCCACCTGGCCCCGAGCAGGTATGGTCAGGTTAGCTGCTCCTTGGCGGACGCCGGGGGCGTGGTAGGAATTCTGGGCCCTGAGCCATTCAAGGTCAGGGGCGCACGCTTCCATCCTGGGCCTCCCCCCACTCCAGGCCTGTGCCTGGCCAGGGATCCTGCCATTCTCCTGCAAGGCTGGGATACTACCAGTCCCAATCCAGGGTCGAGATCAGGAAAGATCCCTTTGAGAGAGACTCAGGCCAAACTAGGAGGGACAGGGCGGAAAGGGGCTGGGATCCTGGCCTTGTCACTTACCCTTCTTTCTGTAAGCTGCCCTCGGCTCCCAGGAGTCGCCTTTGACTCTTCCTTTTCTTCCTCGCTTCCTTCCTCTTTTTGCTTTTTTGTTTTTTCCCTTCCTTTACTTCTTCCGTCTTCCCTTGCCTTTATTTTTCTTTCATCTTCAGTCTCTCTGTGCCTACTTTTCTATCTCTACCACCTCGCCTCCCTAGCTCTAACTCCGGGAGGGACCCAGGGCTGGTTTGGGGAGAGTCTGGGGCTGGGGACTTATTTTTCTCTGCGCGCTCAAGTTGTGGTCGGAATCTGCCAAGGAAGGGCTTGCGTGGGACAGCTGTCCAGGGCTGTGGATCTGGGCCTGGTGTGCTGCTGCACAGACAAGGCCTCGGTTATGATCACGACCGGATGGCGGCGGCCTTGCGTTCTTACTCTGCGGATTGGCAACCGCAGCCTAAGAGATCCGATTAGAGGGCATTGGCAGCGTTTTTGTGTGCCCACACCAAGGGCAAGGAGGCTCTCCCTACCCTAACTGGGCACCTGAGGCTGGGACCTGTGCTGAGGCCCAGCCAAGCTATGTGGAGCCTGGCTACGCAGGGAATTCCGCCTGGAAGCTTCCTCGAGTCTCCTGGGCCTGCAGGTCCCAGCTCAGGCTTTAGCGGCGGTAAGGGAACCCTGGTAGGGCAAAGATTGGTTGCCTGTTTGCCAGTAGCTTCTGTCAGGTTCAGAGTCTGTTAGATATGGCATCCTTGTGCAGAAAGGTGCTGGAGGCAGGGACCCTTCCAGCTCTAGTCTGTTTCAAATAATAGCAGAAAGAAATCCTCAATTCCAGAACCATTGTAATACAAACTTGAGCCCTTGTTCCAAGTTGTAGTCCACCATTGGAAGCCAGTTGAATCCTTACGGAACTGAAAACAACTTTCGTCCCTCCCTGGCTCCCAAACACACACACACACACACACACACACACACACACACGCCATCAGACTCATGCCCACCAAGCTTTGATTCCCCACCCTGCTCCAGCTGCAGGAGCTGTTTCCATTGCTCTGCCTGCGGTCCTGTTATCTGAAAGGCCGGCACACTGCTTTCCCCTCAACTCCTCTGTGCTATTTTCTGGACCAGAGTATTGGATTTGTTTTGGAGGCCAAGGTTTTAGAACTCTCAGGCGAAAAGAGATGGTTTGTAATTATACCCATTTGTTATTTTTTTATACACACACAGTCCCTTTCATTTCCAAAATAAAAGCTGACTCAAAAGCCTGAATATTTTCTCCCCAAATCTCTGGGCTGAAAGGGGATAACGTTAGGGTTTTTTTGTTTTTTTGTTTTTGTAATTTTTCTCACCGTCTAGGCACAAGTAAGTACTGATGAACATTCAGCGCCTGCTGATTATGTAGTAACTGTCCTATTCTGGGGGCTAAAGCCATTTAAAGGAAGAGCCTTTTTGTTTTAAAAAAATATACTAGTAATAATTTGTGTCTTCTCTGGGCACAAAAAGCCGAAAAAACAACAAGGCGAGTCCAGCCTTTTCGCAGACAATTACAATTAGGAGCGAGGTTTCCTCTAGGGTTAATATTTCTTAATGAAAATCTTCATGAAAATCTCAGAGGCACCGCGAACCGCCCGATATTTGGGACACACCGGGCCGCGGTGGGGGTGGGGATAACGCGGAGGAATTTACAGGGAAAGGAAAATATTAGGGGGGAGGAGGCTGAGGCGACCAGGACCAGCCACGTCGTCGGAGTTCACTGTGTCGGCCACTTCCCTCTTCCGGCGCGGGCGGATAAAGGGGCACCCAGTTGGTCTCCGCCTGGCGTCTCAGCCTCGCCCCGAGGCAGAGCCTGGCATTTGAGGGTCCCGTTAGGGACAGGGATGTACAGGGTTTGGGGGAGGATTACTGGAACTGTTGGGGAGAATGAAGGCAGAAAAGGGGATGGAAGCGCCCTCGCCGCCTGCCCTCGCCGCCAGGGAAGTGGGTTAATGAGAAACACACTCTTGCAGGCACAGTGTTCACACGTGAATTTAATTACCCCGTTTTTAGGAGTCGCTGCTTTCCGTTCGGATTTGGGGGTGGGTATTTTCTTCCAACTAACAGAGGCAGAGGCCTTTTAATTTACCCCTTAAAGACTCTAAGGGGTGAGAAATACCTTCCTCAATTTGGCCAAGCTAAAGGATGGGATTAAAGTCAATGCCCCGTGCCCCTCCCCGTTTTAATTTCTAGCCCTGGACTTGAGCTGCCGTGGCCTGCCTAGCTTTGGGCCTTGTGACTCTGCAGAGTCGTCTGGCCTGGTGGAAACCGAGGGGGGAACACGGACAGTGGCCAGGAAGGAAGGAAGGAAGGAAGGAAGGAAGGAAGGAAGGAGCGAACCCTGAAGAATTCATACTGGGCCCCGAGGCCAGCCGCTCTGGTGCGGGCCTCCCAGCTACTGGAGCCGCGCGGTCTCATTGGAGGCACTACCTTCTCCAAAGCCGATCTCTCCTTCCACTGAGCCTGCCTCGTGTTTTTTTCGCAGCTCGGGTTTGGGGAGTGCGACAAAGCCTGAAGAACTCAGCGTGAGGGCCTTCGAGGTCGGGGCACAGTGTTGGGTCGCCTGCTGCGTCTGCCTGGGGATCCTGATTCCCGGCTGACAACAAGCAGAGAGCGGGGGCACGGGGTTGGGAGCGAACCCCGCGGCACAACCAGGCCCTCCAACCGTTGGGCTCGGGGACAGCTGGCCGCTCCTCGGTGGGGCGCTCGCTGGAGGCGCAGCGGCAAATTTGGGAGCTGCCCGAGCGCCCTGAGATCCAATCGGGCAGATTTCAGGGCCCCACAATAGGCGGTGCCCCACTCAGAGGCCTGTCCCTGCCCAGCGCGCTCGGGCAGGGGCGGCGGTGGCTCGATTGGGACGGATACTGCGTTGAATTTGACTTTTCGCGGCCGGCCCGGGGTAAACTCGCATCTCCGGGGACTGCAGGAATTATTTACAGGGAGCTCGCCAACCAAACACAACAGTCTAATTTAACCTTTCCAAGTCCTCGTAAATTTTTACAGCTGGGAGCCACGGCGAAGCAAACGAATCTGTTGGTCGTTCCCAACTTCCCACCAGCCTGTGTGGCTTCTGAAACAATAACTCCTTATGAAATATCATAAATATAGATTTAAATACAGTAGAGCGAGAATGCGATTTGGCTGCTTTTTTATGGCTTCAATTATTGTCTAATTTTATGTGAGGGGCTCCACTGGCCGCACTCGCACGCGGGACCCGCGCCTTGCTGATGGCGTGATTAATTGTGATATAAAATAGTCCGCTTAAGAAGTGTGTGTCTGGTGGTGGCGGTGGGAGGGGAGGAGAGTACAGAGGCAAGGCCAGATTTGATCTTTTAATCTTCGTTGGCCACAATTAAAACAAACCCGATCGTGGAGCGCCGCGATCCCTTTGCATAAAAACATATGGCTTTTGCTATAAAAATTATGACTGCAAAACACCGGGCCATTAATAGCGTGCGGAGTGATTTACGCGTTATTGTTCTGCCGGGCGGGCACGTGACGCGCGCGGCCAATGGGGGCGCGGGCGCCGGCAACTTATTAGGTGACTGTACTTCCCCCCCCCCTCCCCGGTGCCACCAAGTTGTTACATGAAATCTGCAGTTTCATAATTTCCGCGGGTCGGGCCGACCGGCCAGGCGCGGGGCACAGCGATGGCCACCACCGGGGCCCTGGGCAACTACTACGTGGACTCGTTCCTGCTGGGCGCCGACGCTGCGGACGAGCTGGGCGCTGGCCGCTACGCGCCCGGGGCCCTGGGTCAGCCTCCCCGGCAGGCCACCGCGCTGGCGGAGCACCCCGACTTCAGTCCGTGCAGCTTCCAGTCCAAGGCGGCGGTGTTCGGCGCCTCGTGGAACCCGGTGCACGCGGCGGGCGCCAACGCGGTGCCCGCTGCAGTGTATCACCACCACCACCACCACCCCTACGTGCACCCCCAGGCGCCCGTGGCGGCGGCGGCGCCGGACGGCAGGTACATGCGCTCCTGGCTGGAGCCCACGCCCGGCGCGCTCTCCTTCGCGGGCTTGCCCTCCAGCCGGCCTTACGGCATTAAACCTGAACCACTGTCCGCCAGAAGGGGTGACTGTCCCACGCTTGACACTCACACTTTGTCCCTGACTGACTATGCTTGTGGTTCTCCTCCAGTTGATAGAGAAAAACAGCCCAGTGAAGGCGCCTTCTCCGAAAACAATGCTGAGAATGAGAGCGGCGGAGACAAGCCCCCCATCGATCCCAGTAAGTGTCTCCTCCCTTCAGGCCGGCCGCCGCCTCCACGCCGGCCACCAGGATCTGCCAGCCCTTCAGCTTTCTCTTGAGCCTGCCTTCGCCTGCGCTGGGAGCCTCTTGAGCAGGGGCCGCGAACCAGAAGTTGCTGTTTAGGATGCCTCGGATGGGGCCCCAAGTCCAGGGAGCAATGACAAGCTGGTCGCCGGGTTTCGGGGGGAGGGGAGGCGGCTGCCGCCGAGAGAGAGAGAGAGAGAGAGAGAGAGAGAGAGAGAGAGAGAGAGAGAGAGAGAGGCGGGCGCTGCTGGCCGAGCCAAGACCAGCAGCCCCTCTTCCTGGCTGCCCGGTACCAGGACAGCAATACTTTGGGCCGTTCTTCGAAAGCAGCTCGGCAGAGAGAATCTTTTGTGCGGCTAGATGTCCTGGAGCGGCGGCAGCAACTGCAGCCTAGACGCTAGAGAAGACGGGCCGATTCCTTCCACTTCTTGCCTTCAGCCAGTGGCGGCGTAAATCCTGCCCAAGATGAGGCTGTAGGAGACCGGGCCACGAGGGTCCCCGTGCAAGATTATTCAAATAAAGTGGAGAAGTGATCAACGCCCTCGGGGCGCCTAGGGGCGCCAGGCCGGCTGCCCAGCTCTCACGGCCTTCCAGAGAGGTCAAAGGAGTGGGAAAAGTAGAAGGAAAGGTGGGGAAGGCGAGAGAGAGCGCGCGCGCGCGTGTGTTAGTGAGAGGGAGAAGAGAATATTAATGCTGCACGAACACAGGGCAGGGTGGTTTCGCCCTGCCTGGCAAGAGGAAGATCTATTTCCAAATTTCACTCTTTGCCCTAAGTGCAGAGGGTGGGAAGGAGAGGAAAAGGACAGGAGGACAGAGGAAGAGAAAAGAGGGCCTCTGAAGGGAGGGGGAAGCTGAGGTTTTACTGCGTGCAATTGTAAGTGACCGTTCCTCTGTCTGTCTGCCACCGTTCCATTGTGTCGGAGGTCCGGCAGCCTTCCCTAACCAATTCAGCAGCGCCCTGCACTTTGGCGGGAGACCCTAGGAGGTTCCCTGGCCCCCAGCGGAGGGGGGTGGGTAGTGCTTCTCCTCCTCCTAAATCCTGTCTGTCTCCCTCGCAGGCAACCCGGCTGCCAACTGGCTCCACGCGCGCTCCACGCGCAAGAAGCGCTGTCCCTACACGAAACACCAAACGCTGGAACTGGAGAAAGAGTTTCTGTTCAACATGTACCTCACCAGGGACCGCAGGTACGAGGTGGCCCGACTGCTCAACCTCACCGAGAGGCAGGTCAAGATCTGGTTCCAGAACCGCAGGATGAAAATGAAGAAAATCAACAAGGACCGAGCAAAAGACGAGTGATTCGACTGGAGTTCATTTAGAAAAGAGAGCGCGAGCTAGAGAGAAAGAGAAAGGACTGCCCGTCGTCCCCTTCTCCCACCCCCATCCCACCCCAGCCTCCACCACCCCGCACAAAGCGGCTCTAAACTCCAGGCCTCATCTCCCCCTGGCAGACCCGGCTCAGGCTGGTTCCTCAGCCTGCCGCTTTCAAGGAGGAGGTATTGTAAGCTTTCCATTTTCTATAAGAGGAAAAAAAGGTGTGTGTGGGGGGGGAGAGCATTAGTGCTGATGGCTGTGTGTGCTAGCTTGTATATATATTTTTAAAAATCTACCTGTTCCTGACTTCAAACAAACAAACAAACAAAAAAAAAAAACTACCTTTTTGTAATGCACAACTGTTGATGGCGAGCTGTATAGTTTTTAGTCTGTGTAGTTAATTTAATTTGCTCTTTGTGCGGCAGAGTGATCTGCCCAGATACTTGAACACTGTGTTTTATTGTGGTAATTATGTTTTGTGACTCAAACTTCTGTGCTGGGTGATGCACCCGTTGTGATTGTGAAAGCTAGAAAATTCAATTTCAACTCAGGTTGTTGATGAGGGAGAAAAACAGTTGCATAGAGTATAGCTCTCAGTAGTGAAATATGTCTTCTGTATAACTAGGCTGTTAACCTTTGATTGTAAGCTAGCTGTAAGGATTTCCCAGTGAAATAAAATTTTAAAAGAAAGAAAGTGTTCTCCAGGATGCACAGATTCATGGGTTTTCTCCTCTTTTGAAATGCGGGCATTTTAGTCTCTACATACTCTATAGACCTGTCTTATCCATTGTATATATAATCCACATATTAAAGAAAAATTAATCAGACAAGCTTGCATATTGTTCTTGCACCGGATGAACATGGAGGAAATTCGGAGCTATACATATGTGCAGAAGGTTACTACCTATGGTTTACATTTAATTTTAGTCGGGGGGAAAATGAATGCTTATTGTAATGGAGTTAATTTTATTGATAATAAATTATACACTATGAAACCGCCATTGGGCTACTGTAGATTTGTATCCTTGATGAATCTGGGGTCTCCATCGGGCTCAACATACACTGTATATTTTGCAATAGTTACCTCAAGGCCTACTGACCAAATTGTTGTGTTGAGATATTTAACTTTTTGCCAAATAAAATATATTGATTCTTTTCTATTTATTGCGGGTCAGCTCGTTGCACCTTCTTCTCTGGGACAGGGGAGCGTGGGGGAGAGTCTCTGGGTGGGGGCCGGGCCGGACTGGGGTGGAGGAGGACAGAACCCTGGTTTTACCTCTGGCCGGCTTTTAGAGCGGGAACCTGCTGGGCTTCGCTCCCACTGGGGCCAGCTGCCTGGCGGCGCAAGCAACCGAGGAAGGCTAGGAAACAAGGGGAGGCGAGGCCCGGCTCCTGGTTTTGACCTGTCCCTTTTGCCGGGAGGCCCAGAGGCCTCTGAGGGGCCGGGCTGCAATCCCAGTATCTTTGTCCAGTAGCAGTGAAAGGCCACTCTTTGCTCCGGGCGCCCCGAGAAATTTCCGCAGCCGTGGTCCACTGAGACTCCCGGAGCCTTCCCCTGGCATTGGGGGTGGGGGGGGGGTGGGGGGGGTGGCAAGGAACAGGAGGGCAGGACCGAGAGCTGAAGGGCCTGCCTCCTGAGGAGTCTCCGAGGAGAAACAGGAGCCCGACTGCCCCGACGCGACCGCCAGGACAGACATTTGGGGGCTCTCAGGGGACCCAAGCCTTGCGCCCCCGCACCTCCGCGTCCTGTCAAGCTGGCCCAGGGGATTCTGGGACCTGCCCTACGCTCCCCTCCCAAGCACAAGTCCTGACAGAGGCAGGGCCTAGGCAGCCGACGAGCCTGAAGCGCCATAAAAGAAAATGAGGGCTGTTACCGTTTATGGGGTGTAAAAGGCTGCGGGGGGAATGGCTCCAACTTCGGAGGCCCAAGCGCCTTATAGATGTGGCCAGAGGGTTCAGCCTAGTCTCCCCGCATTCTTTTCTCGCTCTCCCCGCCCTCCCCCCACCACCCCGAGACTTCTGGAAAGTTATCTGTGTCCTGATGCGTAAAGGGGGAACCAGGGCACCGGAGGATGGGGCTTCCCCTCGCGCCCCCACCCCCACCCCGCCGCCAGGTTGGGACGCCCTCTGTTGTTGCAGACAGAAGGAACTTCAAAGAATGGGCAGTTAAGGGTGTGCCATAAAGGCCGGGTCTGCGAACTGTCTGGAATTCGGCCCTTAATGAGTTTACAACTGTCCAGCCCCAATTAAGATTTTCCACCAAAGCCCTTTCATTTGTTTGCTCTGTCTGCAGCCGATAAAGCGGCTGCGGAAACAGCTCTTTTATGGGCACTGCCCTCTCGGCAGCGTAGATTCCGGGCTCCATGCACACTCCCCAGGGACAGGGCCCTCGCCCAGCTTTGGGATAGGGTGCCCGGCCCGCGGCGCCAGCGGACGAAGTTCAGGCCGCGCTGCTGGGGCTGCAGTGCCCAGATTCGGCCAGCAGATGGCAGTATGGCTCCACGCAAGAGGAGCCCGCGCCGCCATCTCCCGCCGCCGCAACCCTGGGAAGTTCCTAAGATGTCGACTTGACGCTAACCTTTCTCGAATGGGAGCCCCAGATTTGAATGAACTGCGGTCGTATATTTTCTGTGCTGCTCACGCCGGGCCGGAAACCTCGCTGGGAAACAAGCAAGCGGTGGGGCTCGCCGGACCTGCACCGTTCCCTCCCCTGTTTCTTTCCCGGATTCCGGAGGCCTGTCGCTGCGTGGCTGCAGCCGTCCTGCGGCTGCGGGGCTATCGCTCCAGGCGCGGGGGTGGTTCTAGGGTCATCGTCCCCAGCCCAGGACAAGCCTCGGGGCAGCGCAACGCTCGGAAAGCCCGGTTGACCAGCGGACAGACGCAAGGACTAAGGCCTACAGACCCGGGACTCGGTGACCCCCCCAGAGGGTGTGCACAGGGCGCATACCTTGGCCAAGGGCCCGGCGGCGGCCGGGGGAGGCTCCCTAACGCTGCGCCCCGGTACAAAGCCCTGTGAGCCAGCACCCGCAGGAGAGCCAGGACCCCAGGACCCGGGCTGCATAAGTGACAATAAAATTTGGCGGCTGAATATGGGGAGGGGGGGAGGCATTCTGGTGACTTTCCAGTGTGGGTTTAGCGGTTAAGTTGCGCGGGATGGGGAATCCCTGGGAGCAGGCACACCGGGAACTGTTTTGATTGTTCTAAAATAAATGCAATATTTAAAATAATTATAACAACATATCCTAGCTCCAGAATGGGAGCTCACGTCGTGAAAGCTGCCCTTGGTTTCTCTCGCCACCGGATTTTTTTTTTTTTTTTTTTTTTTTTTTTTTTGGCAGTGGAGCTGCTTAGGCTACTCCGGTTTCCCCTGCTCAGGAGGCGAGGAGGAGGGAGGGGACCCCAATCTAGGCCCAGCCTATCCCGGACCCTGGGCGGGGAACACGCCCCGGAACCTTCCAGGAGGCGGCCACGAGTTGCGGGTGCGAGGATCAGCCCCTGGTGCAGAATGCTTTCAGAGGGAACACGCAAAGCAAACAGAGAACAAACACTTCGAAGCACCCCGGAGCCCTGTGAACACGCCACGCGGTGTATTTATTTGGGTTGTAATAGTCTCTGCCAAGCCCACAAAATGTTTACAACCTGCATCTCCGCGCGGTACACGCTGTAAAACTGGCGACTGGATTTTGGCTGACAGATCTCCTGAGTGTTTCTCTCTCCTTCTCTCTCATCCTCCCTTCCTCCCTCCCGGCCGTCCCTCTCCTCTCTTTTTCTCCATTTATATACACACGTTGGTATTGAAGACACACGCCCTCATTATCTTTCCTCCTATAATACGCAGTATTTCACAGCATCCGATTGTAAGAAGGATTTTGTAGCTTCCCCGAGAGCCGCCCGTGGCCATGTAGCCAAGCTGCAGATACAAAGCTCGATTTATGTAACTACAAATAAATGGCGAAGGAGCAGATCGGTGGCCACCGCTTCTCTCCACCGAGTATGGAGGCCCCAGGTAGGTGCCGGCCGGTCGAGATCTCGGAGGCCTCCCGGACAGCCACGCGGGGCCTTTCTTGCCCTTGGCCGGCTGGTGGCTGGGAGGCGGCTCTCCCGCCTGGCTGCCTGGGAAGCGCTTCCCTGTTAGCCGCGCAAACAAAAACCCCCCGCGTCAGCCCCAGCTCGTTTGCACTCGTCGGGGATGGATTTGTCCCCGCGCCGCGACCGGGGATTGCTCAGTGGATGAAGAACGGATGCGCAGCTCGCGCGAGGGGCGCGGGTGGAAACGTTCAGACACGCAAATCGCCAGTCACCAGACCTGAGACAGGCTCCCTTCGCAACCCCAGGGCTGGCCTTAACATTCTTAGCTGGATTTAAATATTGAGGACTGTTTGGGAACAAGAAGCAAGGGAAATACATTCTGTCTGGTAGGGAGGAACCCAGCTCCATGAGAGCGGTGAGGGGGGAAAAAATGCTTTTTTGTAAAGACAGCTCGGCTGATGAGAAACCCACCTACACGTGCCTGCTCCAGGCCGAGCGTCAACGAGTATTTCTGTGAATATTATCACATATAACCCAGTGCATTTGTGTCTTTTCAGCCAAATAAGTAGGAAACCAATGGCTGGAGAACACACGATTATAAGGGGCCCTTACTGAAAGCCTGACTTTGGCCTTTCCGTTTTAAAACCCTGCCCCAGAAGGCAGGAGGAGAGAGAGGAGCCCGGAAACGAAAGAAAAAATTCTGCACCCGCGGGACTCGGCCCAGTTGGCTGACTTGGGCCCAGAAAGGCCAAGGCCTTGCCGGCGGTATCTGGATTCTCCTTGGCCCCAGCCGAGGGGCAGCGCGTCCTGCCAGGACCGTTTGGACCTGCGCCGGACCTGCGCTGGGCAGGGATGAGCCTGTGGCGTGGGCTCTCAGCCCTCTTGCGTTCCTTCCCGCGCTCCCTGAAATCTCTCCCCACTCGGTCTGGGTCATCTCACTTCAGGGCAGGTTTTACTCTAAACGCCATCGCTGTCTGCCGCTCCAGCCGCCCGAGTCTAGACAGACGGCGGCGGCGGCGGCGGGGCCCGGTCTTTCTCTTTGCATCTTGCTCCGTGTCACCCGAGGAAAAATTTATTGGTCTAAAGCTGTCTAATTCCGCCTCTTTGATCTCCTAGCTTTCTTGCTTGCTTCGTCTTCCTTTAACTTTCTTATGTTTTTATTTCCTGCCAGAAAGCGATGCTATTTGGAATATTTGATGTTTCTTCCCTTCCCATGTTACATCCTCCGTTCTCCAATCCAGACACGTTATCATCCTGATGCTTCAAAAAGGGCATCCCCGGATATTGCCCCCCTCCCCACAGCCCTTGTACCCCCAGGGGAAACCAGCAGGCGCCCACCTGCCCGGACAGCCCCTGCCTCCCCACCCACTCCCCTGGGCAGTCCATTAGGGCAGGAGCTGGGACTCCGTTGCATCCGGGTCTGGACCCTCTGGTTGCCTTTTGTGCTCCTGGGACCCCCTGAGAGGGTGCAGTGAAGGGGGGGTGGCCTGGACTCTCTGAAAGTGATGGGAAGTGCTTTGTACACAAGGAACCAAACTCTATAATTTAGAGGAGAATTTCCGGGGCAATTCCATTGTGAGGTCGGGTTTATGGTGTGCAATCGAGCTGAGCAGTAAAAGGCATACTGACCTGCCGGCTGGGCTTCCAGCGAGGCCTGAGCAGTTTATGAGGCGTTTAGGGGAAGGGTTTGCCCCACCACACTCCACCGAGCGGTGGGCAGCAGAGACTTCGGCTGGTCCAACCCTGAGCAGGGGTTGGAGGCTTGGAAAGGTAAGCTCCATGCGTTGGGGACCTGACGGGAGGGAGGGAGACTATTGTGTGCTCCGCTCTCTGTGAGCCAGTCTTGCAAATGTGAAGACACCAGAGTCTGGGTGGCCATTCGAGAGGGGTCCTCTTATTTGTTTTGGTGGTCTCCAAAAGAAATGGAAATCCAGAGTGGGCTGAAGTCCCCAGGCACCTGGACCCCCTCTCTCCTTTCCAAACTGGCTCTACAGTATGTATTGCTTGTTCCCAGGCACTCAAGCCCTTGAGGAGCTGGCAGAGGCCCATGGGTGGCCCCTGTGACGTCTTCCAGAACAGTCCCAGCGCTAGGAGTACCTGGAAAGGTGTGGGGCCCAAGGTTCCTCCAACCTTGGGGAAAGAGACTTGGTTCCCCTTGAACCAGGGGGAACCAGAGGTTGCAGGGAGGACAAAAGAGTAACCAGCTGTTTCTTAAGCTGCCAGAGACCAGCCAGGTGCCCCGGAGCGAATGCACGTACCCTGCCAGGACAGCGGTGTCCAGAAGGAGGGAGGGGAACCCCATGTTAATAAATCTGTTGGCAAATGAGGCTCATCAATAGATAAATATTTCACTGCTTCCTTTAAGGCGGATAAACAGTGTGCTGCCGATTAAGGAAAGGAAGCTGGGAGACGTTGACTTTATTCGAACCACATGGTTCCAGCTTGCGGTGGCGTTCTCACTGCAGCTGGAAGCGACACTGCGCCGGCCCCATCTGGATCAGAGTCTAAGCCGGCCTATCGCCCAGTGGACCTGGGCGTGGGGGGCGGGTCGGGGGACGCGGGCAAAGAACCCATCTGCCCAGAGCTGAGACTTGCCCATGGGCTGCTGTAGGGCGGGCGGGTGCGCACTGCGCAGAGACCCTCCCTAGGCTGGGTCAGTGGACAGGACGGGGGTAGGGAGGGCCCGAAGGCTTGGTCCAGAGTTCAGTGATAGGCAAAAAGGAGGCTGTGCTGGGCCGACCCCGCGCGGCCTCTGCAGACTAGGCGTCCAGGTTGTGGTGGACTGAGCGCTCGCACGGAGCCTCGGGGTCCCTTTCCCGCGGGACGCGCCAGGCGGGCCAGGCGCGGGCAGATTCGTTGACCACATATTTGAGCCTCTTCCCCTTCCATTCTAGGCTGCCGCTGGCCCCGCGGAGCGAGACCACCTGTGAGGGCTGCTGAGATTGGCGGAGGCGGTCATGTGGGCGGTCACGTGCTGCGGCGAGCTCGGTCCAAAAGAAAATGGGGTTTGGTGTAAATCTGGGGGTGTAATGTTATCATATATCACGCTACCTCGTAAAACCGACACTGAAAGCTGCCGGACAACAAATCACAGGTCAAAATTATGAGTTCTTCGTATTATGTGAACGCGCTTTTTAGCAAATATACGGCGGGGGCTTCTCTGTTCCAAAATGCCGAGCCGACTTCTTGCTCCTTTGCGCCCAACTCGCAGAGAAGCGGCTACGGGGCCGGCGCCGGCGCCTTCGCTTCGACCGTACCGGGCTTGTACAATGTCAACAGCCCCCTCTATCAGAGCCCCTTCGCGTCCGGCTACGGCCTGGGCGCCGACGCCTACGGCAACCTGCCCTGCGCCTCCTACGACCAAAACATCCCGGGCTCTGCAGTGACCTCGCCAAAGGCGCTTGCGACAAGGCGGACGAAGGCGCGCTGCACGGCCCGGCCGAGGCCAATTTCCGCATCTACCCCTGGATGCGGTCTTCAGGTAGGCGCAGCAGCTAGGCGGGCCGGGTGGGTGGGCGGACGGACAGGCAGAAGGGAGCGCGGGGCTGGGGAGCGCGGAGAGCCGAGAGAGGCGACTGGGAGCCGGCGGCCCCGTGACTCCTGGCGGCGCTGCCTTTCTGGTTTTAATTAGAGTCGAGGCGCCATAGCGTGGAGAGCCCGTAGCATTGTATGTAAATGAGGCTCATAAAACTTTTTATGACCCAATTAATGGGTTCGATCCTCGTAAATTTATTTAACTCCATTTGCCTTGGAATTTTAACATTTTGCTCGCTATTCTCTCTTTCTCTCTTTCTCTCTCCCTTTCTTCTCTCCCTCCCTCCTCTTTTTCCTTTCAGCCTGGCTTTTCTTTCTCAAAAGCAGGAAGAGCCAAACCCTTCATCTGGGCCCCTCTAACGCCCCAGTGCCAGGGGCCATTTAAAGGCGGGGTGGGGAACCAGAGCGGAGACAGGGGGTCGGAGTGCCCTAGGAAGTTCCGGGGATGGGGGGCGCGGTCTTCTAGGGAGGAAAGGCGCCCCTGGAGAGCGGACCGCCCGATGGTCACCCACTTGCCTAGCAAGAGGCGGGGGGGAAGCGGTCCAGCTCTCCTTTGAATGGCAAAAGCGCAGCGTCTCCCACTTGCCCACACTCTATATTTACAATTTCCCTTTGTCAGGGGGAAGCAGGACATTGTGGAAGCCTAGCCGGCTGGAAAGGGCGGTTGTAAAGTTGGGATTCTGCGCCTTGCCTCCTCACAGAGCTGCCTGCGCGTCTGGCACCGCAGTTGGGGTCTTCCGCTAACACTCCCGCTCCTCCCCCAGCTCCGTTCCGGGGCGCGGGCGGAGGGGGACGCGCGCCCGGGCTAGCGCTGGGAGAAAGGTGCAGGCTCTGGGATAGCGGTCTGGCTAATGCACTGTCTTGTGTCTGTGTTGGCTAAACTGTCCGTGTGTCCGTGTGTCCACATGTCTGCTTCCAGGGCCCGACAGGAAGCGGGGCCGCCAGACCTACACGCGCTACCAGACGCTGGAGCTGGAGAAGGAGTTCCACTTCAACCGCTACCTGACGCGGCGCCGCCGCATCGAGATCGCCCATGCGCTCTGCCTCACCGAGCGCCAGATCAAGATCTGGTTCCAGAACCGCCGCATGAAGTGGAAGAAAGAGCATAAAGATGAGGGTCCGGCCGCCGCAGCCCCCGAGGGCGCAGTGCCCGCCGCCGCCGCCGCCGCCGCCGCCGCCACCACCGCCGCCGCCACGGACAAGGCCGACGATGAGGACGAAGACGACGAAGAGGAAGACGACGAGGAAGAGGAATGAGGGGCCGAGTAGGGGCCCTGGCTGCACCAGACAGTCGGGAAAGCGTCTTTAGAGACTCACTGAATTTATTTACAAAAGTGGAAAAAATAAAAAGAAAACGTGAAAAACAAAAACAAAAACAAAAACAACAATCCCCAACCTGCACCCATCTACCCCATTACCTATCCCAGCTCCCACCTTTTCTGGACTAAGCAGCCGCCTAGACTGGGTCCCCTTGGGGATCCCTCTGCCCCAAGGACTCCCAGCAGACACTCTCCCTACCCCGGCCGCCCAGTTCTGCACTGGCACGGCTAAAATACTACCTAGCACAGGCCTCGGCCAGAGGCAACCCCAAACTACCTATGGGCCCAGTCCCCAGTAGGCCTCCACTCCCAGGAAGCCCAGACGCGTCCCAACACTGGCAGACACCCAGCACCTCCCCCATACCGACAAGGACCTGATTTTCTCAGTACTACCTACTCGCCCCAAACTACCTATTTTGTGCTCACTGGCTCGCCTGCTACCTAGTGCCGGCCCCTTCCCCGGGCCAGGCCCCTCTTGCTTCTGCCCAGCAGCCTTTGGGGTCCCTGAGGCTGCACTGAGAAGACGCTGGGGTCCGGGGACCAGGGTATTGGCTTCTATTTAAATTGAAAAATAATATATTTATTCCAAAGCATTCTAAGTGCTGCAACCTAGAATCCCTCCATCTCTGGTCTGGGCACCCCAAGTTCAGGCCCTTTACTCCCACTTCTGGAGGGGAGCACTCCCAAGCTAGCTGCAGACCTCTGGGTTAGCTTTGCTTAGTAGGACTGCAGAGATGCTCCCAGCCTCCTGCACCTCCCCTGGCCCCATGTCCTACTGTCCAGCCATGTTGAATATGTACACCCTGACTTTTCCTACAATAGCAAATATTGTATATTTGAACAAGTTTGTTTGTTTTTTTTTTTTTTTGTCATTTATATAGTCTTGGAGGTCATTTGTAAGGCAATGTCTTGACTTGGGAAGGATGTGTTAATGGGGTGACTTTGTAGCATGGTGTGTTGTCTTGAGCTAACTTTATAGCTGGTGGGGAGGGCTAATGCCCTTCTCAATGCCCTTCATCTCTTGTGTTGTCCTGCGTCCCCCCTTGTCCCTTTAGGCTTTAGCTTGGGGTTCCAGGAATGGGAAGGCATGCTTCCTGTCTTGCCCAGCTAACCATGTTTTATGTAACAGAAAAATAAAGATGCTTGGTGACAAAGAAACATGGACTGCTTTATCTAGGGGGGCCTGGGAAAGAGAGGTGACCATGGCTGGAGAGCAAGCCCTGGGTATGTCTGCATGCCCAAAGGGGTCTTGGGGAAGCAAAAATGGAAGGATGAATAACATCCACGTGTTGAGTGTCCATGGTTTGGTGTTTATGTGTGGCAGGTCCCTTTTTGTGTGGATTTGTATAGGTGCGTGTGTACCTCTTTTGTATGTGCATTTTTATGTATGTGTGTATTACTACAGGAATCCATAATTTTATGTATTTCTGTGTCCATAATTGAGTGTGTGTGTTTCTGTGTGCCTATAATTGTACATATGCATTTCTCTGGAGATTTTTGTCTTGGTTTTGTGTGTGTGCACAAACATCTCCCGGATCTCTAGAAAACGGAATCTTTGGTAGATACATTGTATTCTATGAATCTCTCTAAAAACCCATAAATTCCATGAGCAAATCCAAAATCCACCCTTTCCCCTACTGCTGTGGGGTGGGCTTGGGAAGGGGTATTACCCTGCCAATGATCCTGAATTTTCCATGAACCCAGCCCCATGCTAGGAGGTGGGATTCAGGCCCTTTGACGCAGCCCCCCTCCCACCCTGCATTCAGGCAAAGCAAGGGCGCCTGGGCACAGCACTGCAACTGAGGGGTAGAGGAAGAGGCAGGGACCGCAGACCCCCTGGCTGCGGAGCCTTGGCGGGGGCGTCCGGGTGCGGGGAAGGATGAGGGTCTGCGTAAGGGGCGAAGGGCGATGGGGACAGCGCAGAATAGCCTGAGCTCGGCGGGCGAAGACCTCGACTCCAGCCTCCTGCCTAGGTTGGGCCCGCTTCTTATTGCTCTTTTAATAAAACCCGGCCCAACTGGGTTTGTAAAACCTGCGTCCCCAAGTCGGGGCAGCCTCGGTGGTAAGATGGCGCCGGTGTAAGAGCTGCCTCCTCTTAGTGATGGGGAAAGGGTCATAAATCCGTTGTTGTTTATGAAAATTTACAACTTTGCAATACAACTTTATGAGTTGTTCGGCCCTTCCATTGGCCGCTGTCGGTCATGTGGATGGGAACCGTGAACATGAACTTTTTTATAATTTCCCTTGCGAGAATAGAGCCGCATTCTTTTGCTCCGCTCCGTCCTGCCTGCTTCGGAGCTCTGCCTTCCAGCCGGGCTTGGCTGCGCTTTGTCCGGCGATGGCGAGCGAGACGAGGCCCCGGCCCGGCCCGGCCCGGCCGCTCCCGCTGGAGGTGGGGCGCGTCCAGTTCCCGGCGCCGCGGCGGCCGCTTCGCAACTCGCAACCTGGCTAATTTCCTGCGTCCTCTGGCACCAGGAAGGAGGACAATTCGTCTCCCCGGCTGCCCAAGCGACAGCTGTCAGAGGGGCAGGAGCTTCTGGGAGCCGCCATCTGAAGGTGAGACATGTGGGGAGACAGGAGCAAAGGTGGTGAGATGGCAGCAGGCGCCGGCGGCGGTGGGAGAGGGCACTAGGGCGGCTTTGAAGAGGGGCATACTCACCCTCGCCCACACTCACCGTTCACACTTGCCCCCCTTCACACGTGCGCGCGCGCGCGCACACACACACACACACACACACTCTCTCCTTCTCTCCTCTCTCTTGCTCACCATGGCAGTGAATGCCAGCCTCCTTTCAGTGGCACAGCGCCCTGGCATGGGGCAGGAGCACTGAGGTCTCTCCCCTCTTCCCCAGCGACCTTGCCGAGCCCAAAAAGAAGTGGCCCTGCCCTCCGCGTTCCTTGCCAGTCTCCCGGGTTTGGATTTTTTTTTTTTTTTTTCATTCATGACCCAGTTGGCTCGGTTGAATTTCCCAACAATTGAAGACAGTTCCCGACCTGGGGAGGTGGGAAGAGGTGAGGGCAAAGTGAATTAATCGACCTGCTTTTTATTAGTGTCAACACAGCACCTTCTATTCTGAGGGAATCGGTTTCTGGAGAGAAAGGTAGAATGAGGGGGAAAAAACAAACAAACAAAAACTTACTAATTCGGCCAGGTTCTTCTGCTGATTGCCTGCTTCCTTTCACGCGGTTTTCCGATGACAGATGTGTCTGAAGCGCGGGGAGAGGGACTAGGTGCGTGGGTGGAACTCTGTGTTGGAGGAGAGGATGGGGTTAATTGGCTGGGTGTTGCTTGGCGGGAAGTTTCGGTGCAGAGAATGTAGTGGTGTTATTGAGAGTGGCAGGGGCCCGCAGCTAAGGTTGAAAGAAGGACGCAAACCGCGTCTGGGCGATAGGGGGACCCCACCACCCCCACATCGGCGCAGCGGGCCGCCGACCGCGGGCCCCACTTTCCGCGAGCCGGGAGGGGACTGTGAAGCCGCCCGGGAGGCACGGAGGGTACCGTGGGCATTGACTTTATGTGGAGCGGTGGCACAGACCGTTGCTTGGCCTGGGTGCGCGTCGGCCAGATTTGCCCCGGGAGCTTCCTGGGACTGCGACCAGAAACGATCCTGAGGTTCTGGGCTCGAGTTCTTTTTGTTTGTTCTGTGGTTCTGGTCGTTGTTGTTGTTTTTCCACCTTAAGATAATACCTTGATGTGCATTCGAAAATTAAGAAGGGGCTGTAGATGTTTGGGACGTCCACCGGCGCTGTGGGTGCACTCAGGGCGGATAAAGCTGCGCGTTTGCGTCGCAGGGCCGCGGGCTGCCTGACTGCGGCTGCCGCGGGCAGATTATTTATTGCGACCGCGCTGGGCGCTCGCTGCTGCCACGCTGTGGCCGTCGCTGGGACCGACGCCAGCCGCAGCCCCGCGTCGTGCAGCCTGGCGCGACTGCTGCGCGGGCCCCTCAGAGATTCCCAAGCAGGCCGAGCAGAGGGGGGCAAGGGAGGACCTGAGGGGCGGCCTCCCAGGGCCTGTCGGGAACCTCCCCCGCCTTGGCCACCCCTGATAGGAGCTGGAAGCCCGACTAGACTCGGGTCCTCCCCCTACCCCCAGCGCCATGGAGACTGGTTGCACAGGCGGCCTGGCACGTTATGGCTGCTTCTGTCCAAACTGCGCGTCCCAAGGCGTCCCCGGGGCGCACGCTGGTTCGGGGAAGGCGCCCGCTTTGGGATTTTCAAATCGGAGAGACCATTCCTGGCCCCGAGGCCTGCAGGCCTGGCTGGCCCTGAGGAGGATTGGCTATGGCAAGGAAGGCGGGCTTTGGCGTCAGGCGAGGGCCTGTGACAGGCAGAGGCCGCACCTGTATGCTATGGGCTCTGGCCTGGGCTACAGATCCAGGCGGCCCGGGTGGCCCTCAAGGTCCCCCCCACACACCGGCGGGCCGCCCTCCAAGCTGGCGGAGGTCGAGTGGGCAGCCCAGAGAAAGGGCGGACTGTGGGGCCCTGCTCACCATCCAGTCCCCCTTGAAGAGCAGCTGGAAGGTAAGTAGACGTTCTCTGTGGCTTTGACCTAGAAAAGAGTGTCCTGATAGCCATTCTCACTATCCCAGGAGAGGCTCCCTCCAGCGTCTGGGGCTCCTATTCTTGCCTGAGTGTGTGTGTCTCTCTCTCTCTCTCTCTCTCTCTCTCTCTCTCTATATATATATATGCACCTAAAGCTGGTTGGAGAAATAAATTGGGCTGTTGCCAACCTGATATGTACCAGCCTTGGCTAACACCTGGAGATTTCAATTTAATTTATTTTTTTCTGTCTCACTGCCTATAGAAGCTAGAAACACAATGGTTTTTGGCTCTTAGCTGAGAAATCAAATTCTGTCATTGTCTGGGGGTAATTATTAGATCAAGAATCTAAGTCAAACCATAACAAATAATAACAATAGTAGTCTACGTAGTCAACTGCCATCACTCCCAATGCTGTGTGAGACCTGGAGGTATGAAGCAGAAATTATAAATGTAAACATTTCTCAACATCTCCCAACAGTTATTTTTGTCTTATATAATAATAATTTGCTTGACGTCACTGTCATCTGATGGTCTTGTTTAGGAAACAATAACTCAAACATGATTTTCTTTGGACATAGCCTTAAAAAAAATAGTTCCCTTTAAAATTGTTTACTTGAGTTTTCATTTTCACCTATCGGGTCCATTCCCTGAAGAAATTCCAGGGAAATGTTACATTCTCTCTTCTCCTGCCAGGCCCTTTTTACATATGCAAAGGAGAAACTTTCCCAGCGTGGATTGATTGGGGCACAGGGAGAAAGCTTCTGGGTGTAGACCCCATCGTATGGGCAACAGCCACTTTCTAGGGTGCTTGCTAGGTTCTGTGGAGGCCACCCTTAGCCCAGTCCTTTCCCAGTTTTCTCCCTTTGAGGGAAGTGAGGGCAGGGGCAAAAAAAAAAAATCAAAAAGCAAGGAGGAGATTAAGGAAGTCGTTGTCAGATTCCAGGAGGGCATTGCCACCCCCAAGTCCTGAACCCCATCAGCCTGCATTCATCAGAGTTTTACAGATCTTAGAAACATCCTCCGGAAATTCAACCAAATTGTATAAATAGTCTTTCTTCAGCCTCCACAGAATTGAGGATTTTAAAGCTAATTCAAGGGTTTTACAAGCCCAACAAATACAGTTGTAAAAATGCCATTGGAAAGATATCACGTTTTACAAAATGAGATTGATCCATGTGCTGTAAAAGTCAACTATCTCCAAGGCACACCTATCAAGCAAGGGCAGCCAGGGACACGCTTTTCACCTCCTGTCTGGGAAAGGCCAGGCCTGTGACAACGGCAAAAGCAATGCAGACGATTCCTGGAGCCCGTGAGGCAACTGTTCCCGGCACTGGGGCAACTGCAACCGGCAGGCCCCCAGCAGTCCCAGGAAAGGCAGGGGAGAGGGTACACCCCAGGAAAGTGCGGGCTGTCGGGCACCCCAGAAACCAAGCACATCAATTATCCCACAGCCTTTGGGACATCCCAGCTGCCCTCTATGCCTGGCTCGGCAGGGACCTTGGGATGCCGTGCCTCCAGAAAGAGGACAGATATTCCACATCTGGATCTGTCTCAGCTCTGAGCACTTCGGGTGTTGAGAGGACGAGTCCCAAGGGCTGGGTGAGGGGAGCAGGTTCCCCCGTTTTACTTCGAAGCTCAGTCTCCAGGCCACTCCCCTGTAGGTCCCTTTCTTGTTGAAACCAGTGGTTTCTGGCCTCTGGATTCCTGGGTTCAAAGGTGGTACGGGGACGCACAGCTTGTGGGGTGCTTTGAGGCCAGGCGGTCGCTGGCCATTGGAGGGGAGCCCGTCTGGACTCAAAGGAGACGTGTTGTATGTGGGCGGATGGGGCTGCCAGGGGAAGACGTTTAGCCGTCTCCTGGTCAGCTCGAGGTGAGCCTTCGGCTCCAGGCGGTAGCGAGGCCCAGGCCCTTGGTGGGAGTGGGAAGGAAAGAGGGAAGGGATGCACGGATTCCTAAGACGCAGGAGTGAGGAGCTGGGCGTGAAGGCCTGGTTTCTCAGGCCCCCTTCTTCAGTCCCGGAACCCGCACCCACGGGCGGGGGCGTGCAGAGGGAGGGGCACTGCTCAGGGCCCTGCGGGGCGGGCAAGCCGGCCGGGAGCTAAGCCGTCGTGGTCACCGCCCCTCCCGGCGCGGGGCTGTCAGGTTTCCTGTTTGGAAAGAAAAACCAGCAAAATCCGAAAAGGCAAGAAGGGGAGGAGGAGGGAGCGGGCCTGGCGGGGCCTTTGCGGCGGCCCGGACTCTAGTGCCCCTACCTCGGCCTGATTCGCACGCCCCTGCCCGGGCCGTGCCCGCCGCTGGCGTTCGGAAAGAGAGCCGGGCCGGCTGGCTGTGCGCGCCCATTAATCTGCCGGGCGGGCGGCGGGCGGGCGGGCTGGGGGCTGTTTGTAACTTTGCTGCCTCGGTCGCCGCGGTCCCCGGGGAGCGGGCTCCAGCGCTCGCTCCCATTGGCCGCCGCCGCGTCAGCTGGTGCGATTTGCTGCTGTCGCTTTTGGCGTTCGGCCATCCAGAAACAAACCAGTTCGATGACTACTAATAGTTATAGCCAGATGTACTAATACACAACAAATCACAGTCCTGCAGAGGGGCGCGCAAATGAGTTCCTATTTTGTGAATCCCACTTTCCCCGGGAGCCTGCCCAGCGGCCAGGACTCCTTCTTGGGCCAGCTGCCCCTCTACCCGGCTGGCTATGACGCGCTGAGGCCCTTCCCGGCCTCGTACGGGGCGTCGAGCCTCCCGGACAAGACGTACACCTCACCTTGTTTCTACCAACAGTCCAACTCGGTCCTGGCCTGCAACCGGGCGTCCTACGAGTACGGGGCCTCGTGTTTCTATTCTGATAAGGACCTCAGTGGCGCCTCGCCCTCAGGCAGTGGCAAGCAGAGGGGCCCCGGGGACTACCTGCACTTTTCTCCCGAGCAGCAGTACAAACCCGACAGCAGCAGCGTGCCGGGCAAAGCCCTCCATGACGAAGGCACCGACCGGAAGTACACGAGCCCTGTTTACCCCTGGATGCAGCGGATGAACTCCTGCGCGGGTAAGGCATTTCCCTGCAGCCCCCCCAAGAGAGTGGAGGGAGAGGGGGAAGGGGGCAGGGAAAGAAGGAAGGAAGGAGGAGACGGAAATTAGAAAGAGGAAATGGAGAGAAAGGAGGAAAGAATGAACAAAGTTTCTTTGGCTTTTTTAAGAGATTAAAGAAAAAGAAAGAAAAAAGAAAACTAACCCATTCCCACTGAGGCAATCAAGCTGTGGCAGAGTGAAGGCACGGCACTGGTGTCCATGTAAGGTGACACCCTAGGGGATCGAGAGGGGTCACTGCCACCCTACGTGAGACCCTGTGACAGGGGCAACCTGAACAGAGAGTGAGGCTGGAGGGGAGGGAGTGCCTGCCCACACTTCCCCCTGGAAACACCCTGCACAGATCCCCAAGTAGAAGATGGCCTTCTGCACCCATCACTGATCATTCCCCTTCACCCCCCAATCCCTCTCCTTTCTGCCCTTCAAAACCCCATGTAGTTAGAGGCTCTCACTTGGCCTCTTCCAGTGTCTCCCCAAAGCCTTGGAGGGCCACATCCCCAGCCTCAGGATTTTTTTTTCCTCTTTCTCCTCCCTTCCCTCCTCCCCCTTCCACTCAACTGCTCACTCTTAGCCAACTTCTGCCTCCTTTTGAGGCCCTGCCTGAGTCTCACACACCCAGCCTGGGGGGAGCCCCCCAACCTTGGGTTCCTTTGGCACCAGAACAGATAGCCCATCACAGTCCTACATTTCCAGAAACCCCAGATGGCCCATAGCTCCATCCCTTTGCCTCTGGTTTCCAAAAACTCAACAGAGAATCCTAGGACAGAACCCAGTGCAGATTTTTAAGCTTCTAGTGTTTTGCTTTAAAAGCCTTGTGTTGTTTTGTTTTGTTTTGTTTTGTTTTGTTCCAAGGGAGCTCTGCACTTCGCAGAAGGGCCATACAATTTGGGGGCGTTTGCAAAGATTTGAGAGGGCTGACCAGTTTTCATTTTCCAAAAAAAACATGTTGAGTCCTGACATGTCTGGCCACAGTAATACCTTCACAGAGATTCGTGTGTGAGTTCCGAGTGTCTACCCTACTCACAGGGCTCCACACCCATCACTTCCAGACACAAGCTCTGCACTCCCACAAAAACACGACCCAGGTACCCTGAATTAAGAATGCTCATTCTATTCCTTTTGCCTGTAATGGTTTTCTTGCAGAGCAGATTTTTCAAAAACAATAAGTTCTCACTTCAGGTTGTCTTAGGTGGAAAACATCTCGCTTGGTATGAAATAATCTTCTCCCATCCTTCCCGCTTTCGGCCTTAGACACAGCGAAAGAGGCTGGAGTGGAGAGGGGTGGTTTCCAGCTTAGAGGCCAGGGGCGCGGGGCGCGGGTCTGACTGGTTCGGCGGCCGGGATCCTCCTGGCTCACTGGCGCCCGGCCATTTCTGCCCGCAGGTGCCGTGTATGGAAGTCACGGGCGCCGAGGCCGCCAGACCTACACGCGCTACCAGACGCTGGAGCTGGAGAAGGAGTTCCACTTCAACCGCTACCTGACGCGGCGCCGCCGCATTGAGATCGCCAACGCGCTCTGCCTCACCGAGCGCCAGATCAAGATCTGGTTCCAGAACCGCCGCATGAAGTGGAAAAAGGAAAATAAACTCATCAATTCCACACAGCCCAGCGGGGAGGACGCTGAGGCAAAGGCGGGCGAGTAGACGCCTGGGCAGGGACCAGGCCAGCACCGCAACCTCCCTCGGCTTTGCCCCCTTGCCTTCGCCTGCTCCCCAACTTTTCTCCCCCGCCTGCCCCCATCCGGGGGGCTTCTGCAGCTTCAGGGGAGCCGGGAGCTTTGCAAACGCCTGAGCATTTATTTCTCACACACACACAAAATCCCACACACAGCCAATCTCAGCGGTGGAGCGGGGCGCACTGCACACACAGTCCCGCTCTCCAAGGCTGCCCTAGCCGGCTTCGGATCCCAGGGCGCGCCCCGAATTCGTCCCCGGCTCTTGTGCTAGCGCCTTTGCGCGCCCCTGAGCTTGGGACGCGGGGTTGCTGGAGAGGAAAGAACCTGGGCCGAGCCCCTTTTGGTGCCTGGGCGTTTTCGCCTCGGTCCCTCGCCACCAAGTCCCGGAGGGCACCACCAAATCGACTCCGGCCACTGGAAAGAGGGGGCATAAAGGCTGGGGCCCCAGCACTTTGGTGGCATCCCAGGCCGCCCCTAGACAGGAAGAAGCGTGAGGAACAAAGGGGGCCCTGAGACAGCCTTGTCTCTCGGCCCCGCGCGCGACCGTCCGTGGAACAGAAGCAGCCTCAGCTGAGCCGACCCAACCTGAGCGCGGGTGGAACTTTACAGCCCCGGGAGAGACTGGGCTCCCGAAGTCTCCAGCTCCGGATCCCGGATCCCCGCCTCCGACAGTGCCTGCGCAGCCACCAGAGAGTAGCTTTCAGGACCTAAGGAGGGGGCCCAGGGCCATGGGAACGGCAAGAGTCCTGGTTTCCAAATGTGCCAGGGGTGCCTGCGACTCTCAGCCTCCAGCGGGAAGTACCCTCCATGCCTTTCGGCTACATTCGTGATTCACTTTCGTCTTTCAGGACCCAGGAAAATAACTACGAAGATCCTAGGCACTAACACGAAATGCTTCCATTAGCACCCTCATTTTACTCCTGGAGATCTAAGCAAGACCCTAATAACTCGGCCCACGGATTCCCAGCCCCCAAACAGCTTCTGTGGCTGCGGGGAGCCTGGGCCCACTCGCTGGGTTCACCGAGAACCCTCCGAATTGGGGCCCGGCTGGCTCGAGGAAAGGGACCTGGTGGTGAAGATTCTCCAGGCTGGATACTTAAAGCAAATCAAATAGCGAACTAATGACACGAAAACCATATTTGCACGAAAGAAAAATCGACTCCGGTTATAAAAGTGTATGGAATTTGACCTCGCCTCGGAGAAACACTACACAAAAGCTATCTTTAATAGACGCCTGTCATTTAAGAGCGGCAGGGACACTGTCCCTCATGCACTCACAAAAAAAACAGAGCCGTAATTGTAGCTGCTGCTGCGGGCAGGATTTATTTCTCCAATTGGCTAAATGGCCTCCCCCCTTCCCCGAAGGTGATATCTGTATTTTCAAATTTCAGAGCTGCCGGCACGACGGGCAAAACCGACCCCAACCTCAACACAAAAATAAGAGGGGCTGCACAGCGGGGAAATAAAGTTGTTGTAAATAAAATCCAAGTCACCGTCTCCCCCCAATCCTCTGCATCCTCGCCGGGCGCGCGATCGGCAGCTGACGGCCTCACAATTGGTACATCCTAATGGAACTGCGAGGGAAATGCAATAATTTTGCCATAATGGGCTGTAACCTCAATTCGACCCCGGCCCTTGCAGCCCTCGGTCGGAAGCGGAGCGATGCGCCCTGCCTCCAGCGGGTGGCGCTCGAGTCCGACTGAACGGCGGCGGCGGGTGGCGGGCACGCGCCTGGGGCGCGCGCGCCACCCCTCTTGCCTCCACCCAACTCCCCCATTAGTGCACGAGTTTACCTCTAGAGGTCATCAGGCAGGATTTACGACTGGACAACAAAAGCACGTGATTCGAAGTCGTACCCCATATTTGGGTGCCTACGTAGGAGGGAACCAAGTACATGTCCCAGTCATTTCCATAATTCATCATAAATTGTGCAAGGGTGCTATAGACGCACAAACGACCGCGAGCCACAAATCAAGCACACATATCAAAAAACAAATGAGCTCTTATTTTGTAAACTCATTTTGCGGTCGCTATCCAAATGGCCCGGACTACCAGTTGCATAATTATGGAGATCATAGTTCCGTGAGCGAGCAATTCAGGGACTCGGCGAGCATGCACTCCGGCAGGTACGGCTACGGCTACAATGGCATGGATCTCAGCGTCGGCCGCTCCGGCTCCGGCCACTTTGGCTCCGGGGAGCGCGCCCGCAGCTACGCGGCCGGCGCCAGCGCGGCGCCTGCCGAGCCCAGGTACAGCCAGCCGGCCACGTCCACGCACTCGCCTCCGCCCGACCCGCTGCCCTGCTCCGCCGTGGCCCCCTCGCCCGGCAGCGACAGCCACCACGGCGGGAAAAACTCCCTGGGCAACTCCAGCGGCGCCTCGGCCAACGCCGGCAGCACCCACATCAGCAGCAGAGAGGGGGTTGGCACGGCGTCCGGAGCCGAGGAGGACGCCCCCGCCAGCAGCGAGCAGGCGAGCGCGCAGAGCGAGCCGAGCCCGGCGCCGCCCGCCCAACCCCAGATCTACCCCTGGATGCGCAAGCTGCACATAAGTCATGGTAAAGCCAGCCTTTTTCTAAATCCACGCGGCCGCGGGGGCGCGGCTTTCGGTCCCCCCTCTCTCCTTTACCGCCCTCTCTCCCCATCTCTCTCCTGGTCTCGCCTCTCCCAGCCCTGTGGAGTCTCTCCCCGCCGTTCTCCTTCCCCTGCTTCCCTCCTTTCACCTTCTCTTCTCTGCAGCGCCCAGCGCTCGCAAATGGGGAGGGGGGTGGTGGAGAAGGGCCGCTGGCCAAGCAAGTTTAGACGGTGCAACGGGGGGGGGAAAGGAAAAATGCCATATCGAACCCCAGCGCCTCGGAACGCGCTCCCGGGTCAAGCCAGCCGAGCAGGGCGCAGAGAGGTAGAGGATGGCAGTAGGGGCCGTGAATCGGGCTTGTCAGGACGGATAATTTATGAGGAGGGCTACGCTGGGGAAACAGCGTTACTAATTAGAGTCCCCGAAAAGGGGCTTGGGGGGGAATAATCGAGGCGAGAGCCGGCGGGATTCTGAAGTTTGGGAGCAGAAGGGACAGCAGGAAAGGGAAGAAAAAGAAAGCAGGCGCCCCAAGCGTGCAGGCTGGAACAGAAGGCGGCTCGCGGGGCTGGAACTTTAAGGGAGGGTGACCTGGAGGCCACTTGGACGCTCAGGAAAGGGCCTGGCTTCCGTGGGTTTCTGAGAGGTGGGCTGCCTGGGAGGGCTGTTCCCCGCCTCGGGGTGCCAGGGGCAGGGCCAGAGGGCAGGAGAGGGGTGAAGGCAAGCCGGGCGATCCTTCGGGACGCGGCTCCAGCCTCAGATGGGCCGATTGTTCCCAGAGTCCAAATTGTATTGTTTTCTCTCTAGAAAGGAAGAGGGAAGGAAATTCGGGAGGGGTGGGCGGGTGAGGAGAGAGGACTTGTTGAGCTTTTTCTCCCCTGTTCCTTGCTCAGGAACCCTGGCTCGTCCAGCTGACTTGGGTAACCAGGGGCTGCGGAGTTGGTGGCTAAATCGCTGACTTTTCTGTTGCAGACAACATAGGCGGCCCGGAAGGCAAAAGGGCCCGGACGGCCTACACGCGCTACCAGACCCTGGAGCTGGAGAAGGAGTTCCACTTCAACCGCTACCTGACCCGCCGAAGAAGGATTGAAATAGCACATGCTCTTTGCCTCTCCGAGAGACAAATTAAAATCTGGTTCCAAAACCGGAGAATGAAGTGGAAAAAAGATAATAAGCTGAAAAGCATGAGCATGGCGGCGGCGGGAGGGGCCTTCCGCCCCTGAGTATTTGAGCGTTTAAAGTACTGAGCAGTATTAGCGGATCCCGCGTAGTGTCAGTACTAAGGTGACTTTCTGAAACTCCCTTGTGTTCCTTCTGTGAAGAAGCCCTGTTCTTGTTGCCCTAATTCATCTTTTAATCATGAGCCTGTTTATTGCCATTATAGCGCCTGTATAAGTAGATCTGCTTTCTGTTCATCTCTTTGTCCTGAATGGCTTTGTCTTGAAAAAAAAAAAATAGATGTTTTAACTTATTTATATGAAGCAAGCTGTGTTACTTGAAGTAACTATAACAAAAAAAAAAGAGGAAAAAAAACACACAAAAAAGTCCCCCTTCAACCTCGTTTAGTGCCAATGTTGTGTTGCACTCCAGTTGTTTAACTGTGCATGTGAGTGGAAGTGTTCCTGTCTCAATAGCTCCAAGCTGTTAAAGATATTTTTATTCAAACTACCTATATTCCTTGTGTAATTAATGCTGTTGTAGAGGTGACTTGATGAGACACAACTTAACTTGTTTGACGTGTAGTGACTAGTGACTCTGTGACGAAAACTGTGACTCCAAGCGGTGTGTCCCTGCGTGCCTTTGTAGGACCCTTTGCACGAACTCTGGAAGTGGCTCTTATAAGCGCAGCTTCAGTGATGTATGTTTTTGTGAACAAAGTTACAAATATTGTCCGAGTCTGGCTGTTTAAGCAAACTGTGATCAGCTTTTTTTTTTTTTTTTTTTGTATTTGTTTTTAAGGAAAAAATACTGACTGGAAACAAAAAAATAAACTTTCTATTGTAAGTTCTCCTGGTCTGGTTTGTGCCAAATAGCAAGCGGCTCTTTCTGTTCTTCCGTCTGTCTGTCCAGTGCTGGAAGGCAGGGAGTCTGAGGCTACCTGAGCAGCCTGCCTGTGAAGGAGACCTCAGACCAACACCCTGACCCGCGACCTCCCTAACTGTGACCCATCAGAGTTCAGGGCAGAAGGTGGAGACGCGGTAGGTGGTTCTCAAGCCTGAGTCCGACCTGCCCATCTCTGAGGAAACCAAGTTAACTTGCTGGGTACAAAAAAGAGGAAGAGAGAGAAAGGAGCAAAGCACAGGGCTTTGTTAACAGCCCTCAGGGCCCACACTGATGCTGCCTCTTTCCTGAGGTCACATCCTAGGCCTCCACTTGCTGAAGAGGCTGCTGTGCCACATTGTGGCCCCCAAACCCTCTGCCTCTGACCCACCCAGGCACCCCTTCCCATTCCTCACCCTGAGCCCGGCTGGCTTCTTTTGCTACAATTAATTTGCTACAAATGGAAGGTACTTACCCCATCCTAGCTCGATTGGGAAACTCCTCAGGGCAGCTAAAGCGCAACTAGAGATTTGCACATTTACCGACTGCTTACACTGATGCCGTCTTTCCTTTTAAAAGTTATAAAACAGTAAACTTTATAAGCCCCAGTTCCGGCTATATGACATTTGGGTGCCAAATGAATAGGGTTTTGTCTATGAATTAGATCGTAAAATCATCCATAGCACAGACAGATCGGCTCACTGGCTATAAAACGTCACGTGGGGCCATTAAAGTAAGTTTTATGGTTTTGGGGAGTTGACATCCAACATTATATACCACATAACATATAATCTCACTGACGCTGGACTCCATTTGACTCTTTTGCAGGCTACGTGTGCCGCCTGGTCATTCAAATTGTCAATTTTAGGTCCAGAAGTGTCCAAACCACAAGTTCTCAAAACTCTCTGAAAAATGGCTCCCTCCGAGTTAAGGTAAGCTTGCCTCCTGAGCGCTTTCAAGTTTATTTGTACTCTGAAAACTTTCTTCCTCGATCTCCTTCCCTCCCTCCCTTCCTCCCTCCCTCCCTCTCTCTCCCTCTCTCTCTCTCTCTCTCTCTCTCTCTGTGGTTCAGTAACTCGGAGGTTGCCTCTGAATTCAAAAGGGCAGAGCCAACTCTCCCTCTGCCCACAAGAGCAGCGCCAGGAGCCAGCTCTGCGGAGGCACCCCGGTGAAAAGCGCCTGTGGCCGCCGCGTCCCCAGGCCTAACTTTAATTGCTGCACCACCGCGAATGTTAATGACTTCCGCTGCTCTCGCCGGCGCAAAAGATGATTTTTGTGTGCGAATGGGCCTGTGTGGGGGGGACTTGGCGTGGCCGCCCCCCGTTCCGGGGCTGGCGGGGCTGCCTCTTCGGGGGGTAGCGGAGCCCTAGGGTGGGGGCTGGGAGACAGTGGGGCGCCGGCCGCGGGCGCCAAGGGCCGCGCTGCGCTGGGGAGTGCTTGGAGTTTGAAAGAAAGGCCCGGGCTGGGCCGAGGCGGACTCTGGCGGGATTCCTTACGGGGCTGTGGCAATATGTCTTCGCGGGCCGGGGTCATTTGGCAGCACTGAATTGAGGCGGCTGCCTTCGGGGCCGAGTTTCAGGCTGGCTCGGGAGAGCCGGAGGGTGGCAGAGGCCGGCGAGGCGCCGGCCGCACCTCCAGGCTGGGCCCCTGGGTTGCCAGGCCGAGCCCAGGACGCCGGGGACCGCGGGTCCCCACCTGGGGGTGGGGGTGGGGGTGGGGGGGGAAGGGCTCACCACCCCCTCCCCCGCACCCGGGACCAGGCCCTGAACCTTGTTTGCCTGCACGTTCTTTTTATTTCGGTGGGACTGTTCTCACCCGCCTGTGAGTCTAAAGCAATAAACTTTATGGCCGGATTTAACTTTAGTCTTTGAATCCCCAGGCTAAATGAAAGGAGTTAAAGCGCTTTCTTTTCTTCCGCCTTCCCTTTCTTCTCGCTCTCTCCTTTCCTTTTCCTCTCCTCCTTTGTAGAATTAAAACATGCAGGCAAAGGACGCTCAAAAGGCAACTTAGGGATCCCCCTAGAAAACACTAAAGATTAGAGAAATTTACTCCCCCTCAACATACAGACAAACTCTCTCTTCCAAACTGTGCCCTAAAGTTTGAGGGGAAGTCGAGGTGTCTTCAATGCCCAACTTAAAAGTCCCCAGAGCCATTAGGTTGTTTTTCCTGACACATCATAAAGGGTAGTTTAGGGAAGAAATTGGTCGTTTGTCAGTAGGAGATTTCCGCCTTTCTTTTGTTAGCTGCTCTTTCTGTTTGATCCCAGGAAATTTACATAATCTATGATTTCCAAAACAGTTCCCAATATTGCACCACCACGAAGTAAGGTGAAGTAAATTTTTCCTGGGTACAATTCCAACTTGGCCTCAGCCACCACCCCCTCTGGCCCCAAACCCTCACATTCTTCAGTGACAAAGTGACTGGGGATGCTGTGGCCTGTCCTGGGGTCTTTCTCTGGATGGATACCCACAAGGGACCTTGCAGATTTCCCCCATTCCCTGGAATAATTAAGCCAAATTCTCCAACTCAGAAATGAAACAAACAAACAAAAAATTAGGACCTTCTGTCTCTTTAGGAGCTGGATAGTTTTCTCAAGTGCTAATTGCTAAAGATATTTGCTAAGGGCTTAAAGTGAAAAGATTTCAAGTGCAGTTTTGGAATTTCAACAAACTTTATTGTGCACTCAACATAAGTCCAACAGTTGTCCCCAAAGTCAGAGGCCCAAAAACAAACCTGGGAAGTTTTTTGAAAAATCAAAACCCTCCCACAAGTCCCACTTCTCTGAACCAGTGGCAAGGCAAATCCCTGAAGTCATCTTGCATGACCTGTGAAAAGACTGGCATTGCAGCGCTCAGTGTCCGCATCTTAGTGGGAACTAGAATGTGAACTCTATTTGCGTTCTCTTTTGTTATTTTGTGTGTCTCTGAGAATTCTGGAGTTTTTGTTTTGCTGCTCTGAGTTTTGGGTTCTTTCTTGGGAAATATTGGGTTAAGGTTTTATTTTAGTTACTCATTTGGTGATCTTGGTTGAGTGATTTCTTGGTGACTAAAATTAGTAGCAGAAAAGAGTGATAAGGCTTCTGGCAGGTTCATTTGAGTAACTTGCCTGGAGGAAGCGTCCACACCACCTCCGTGGCCACATCTCACCCCGGGGGTGTAGGGATGGGCAGAAAGGCTATTGGACCGATATCCAGCATTACCCAATATAGAGAATCTTTCCCCTGAGTTAAAAAAAAAAAAATACAGCCTATAAATGTGGTCAGCTTGCTTATTTCTGTCTGTTGTAATCTTTATAAAACTTCAGAGTTTCTAAGAGAGCAGGTTAACTCACATGGAGTTAAATGACTTTAAAAACATACAGCATCCAATCAGACCTATGTGAGTGTTATGGGAGAATTTTTTTCTTCCTATTTTCATAGGAGGCATAGCAAAGAGGATGGCTTGTTACCTGCTCGTTTTGTAGGTAAGGTATTTCTTCTTGTACATTCTTTGGAGTTGTTTTTGCAGAGGAACTTACTTAGAAGGAAAAAAAAAAATCTCTGTCATTAAGGTCTTTATGAAGACATCCAGCCTTAGCCGGTGGCAGAAATGTCTGTCTGTGCTCCTCATCTTGTAAGAGGAGAAGGTGTTCAGTATGTGCAGGGCCTCGTTTGTTTCTACAAGCTGAAGAGACAATATTTCCTGAACTATAAATATAATAGGAAGCTTCTGGTCACACTTACTTAGGGGTTTGTAAGGGTTTCCATGGTCTGATTTCACAACATTATGCCGAGGTTCCTTTTCTCCAGCTCTTTCCCCTGCTTCGTTGTTGGCGGCTCTGGGAGAGCAAGACAGAATTTTCTACCAGAAACAGAGTCACGTTCATTTGTTGAGATGTGAAGAGTATTATAGCCAAACAATTAGGGGGGAGCAAATTACATCCTGAAAGATGGGCTATTAAAGAGGAAAACAATCCTTTTAGCTTAAAAGTTGCCCTTTGAAGCCTCTCCCCTGCCTTAGCTCCAGAGTCTGTCCGAGGTTCTTCTACCATGGAGAGTGCAGAATGTTGTGGGTTCCATCCCTTTGGCTTCTTAGGCAGAATTTCTTTCTAGTCAATGACAGAACTATAAACGGGGCTTCCAGACGGGGCTGAGGGGGTCAGCTTAGGTTCCCACCCACATAGGAGAGGGGACCCACAGTGCTGGCCATTCTAAACCCCAGAAGTGAAGATATGCCTAGGTCTGTTTTGTTTGGTGTTTTTTCACAAAGGAAGCTGTCCTTCCACCAGGTCCCCTCCCCACAAACCAGTCTTTTCAATAATAATATTTGTTATGAAGGTTATTGGGTAATTATTGCGATTTTGTGAAGCAGCCCTTGCTGGAGGTGAAGTCTGTCATCGCCTAACAAATGACGCTCGTGCAGTTCACTGCCGGGTTAAGTAAATGCAGAGAAGATAAATCTGCACACCCTAGGAATCGCCAGCAGAGCACGCTTTAGTACAAGTTCACAGTCAACTCGCCTGCCTGGGCCAGCTCTCCCAACAATTAGGGCTGCGTCTTTATTTTTAAATAAAGGGGGGAAAAATGCCTCCGGCTCCCACTGCCTGCTTTCTCCCATCCTCTATTTTCTTTCACTTTTTTCAAGGTTCCACTGTCCTATTCCAAATTTTCCCTGTAAATGTGATGATGAGTGATTTTAAAAACAATCTCACTCCTATTTAAGTGCTGACAAGAAGAGGTAGGAGGCTGGTTTGACAGGGAATACAGTCACAAACACAAAAATATCCAATCCACCCTCTTAATCCAAAAGGTAGCGGCAGAAGCAGGGTGTCCTGGGAGGGGGGAACCCTGCCCCCTGAAAGAAGAGGCACAGCTTTGTGTATCTTTGTGGTTAGTGCGTTGCAACTGCGGGTCAAAAAGTTGAGGGTCAAAAGTTTATGTTGTGCAGCACTCTTAGTCATCTGCCCAGACAGAGTTTGATGTCAATGTTAGAGCCGCGATCTTGACTATCAGCACAAAAGATAAAATGGCTCGGAGTGACGCGTGTATCATGGTATGGACTCCAGGTGAACCCTAGTGGTTGAATGACCTCAATTACGGAGGAAAGGATAGAAAATTCCTCTTTTCAAGAGTAATACGTGCTGTATTTCATCTTGAATTATCGCTCCCATTCTGAGGGAATAGCAGCAGGTAAATAGGCATAGATGACTGAAGCACCGACACCTCAGATGTTGGGGAACCAGGAGGCTGTTTGTGGGTTTGTCACAAAATTAAAAAGCTCAGAACTCATCAGTGGATCTTTAAGAAATAATGTAGCAAGTCTCCAATGTTTCACCATACCTTCAAAGGCAAGAGAACGGCGCAGGAAACTTCCTTTATTTGAAAATTGTTATTTTGATTGGCCAGCTTCTTTTTCTTTTTCATACATACAGTGGTCCCGAAAGTGTGTGAGGACAAGGGCAAGCATAGGCACTCCTTGCAAAATGTATTCTTTGCAGTTTTCAAACACAGAATGGTTTTTGTGAAACCGCCACCCACCAGTCGCAAAGAGTTCTCAGAGCTGGGAAGGGGAGGAAAGAAGTGGAAATGCTCCTCAAAGGGCAGGATTCTTCCACCTTCCACCAGCGAGGAAATGCTTATGGGTACCGTGAACATGTTCTTGTTGTTGGAAATTTTTCATTACGTTTGTTGTTAACACTGAACGAAATATAAGAGAAATGCCACCGTCTGTAGGTGAATAACTGAACTGTAAAGAAGATTCCATTTGGACAGGAAAATGGAATCCATAAATGCCAGACCACTTCGTTAAGACCACCGTGAGGGACTTCTATTCTCCAGAAAAGACTCTTTAAAAATACATTTGGAATAAAAGCTAAGGAGAGGGGAAGCAAGCTCAGGAGGAAGGGTGAGAGGGTCGAAAAGAAAGGGAATAGTGTGTTAAGGAAGCCAACTGGAACCAATGCCTCATGTGTGAGTTGCAAGTGGAAAACTAAACAATATTTTATTTTTCATGCACCGACATTAGCCATTGGTGCCATTAGAATCTGTTTTGGGGGGTGGGGACATAGTTTCCTTTTCTATCTACTGAACTTCAAGTAATCAGTGTAGGAAAACAGAGGAGAAAAATGAAATTTTTTTCTACGTTGTTCTTTTTAACTTTAGAGAGAAGTTAATTCAACTACTCAGAATGTGGACTCTTGCAGGGATTTTTGAGATCATCCCAATATACTCTGGTTGATTGGATTTCCTGGTGCCAGGTACGTTTAGTGGCAAAGTAAATATTTCCCAAGCACTGACTTCATGGAAGTCATCAGATTGCTTCCACTGTGCAATGTGTAAAGTTTTTACTCTGGCCAAGAGCTTGAAGCCAAATGGGGGTGTGCCAGATGAAAATAGAAGGAAACAACTGTGGTGATTGCTGTTACAACAATGAACACTTCACCACATCTGGGCTAGCGAAATGAAGAAAACTGAAACCCCCTCTATTACTCACCAAGACAATGATGTGTCTCTTCAAGAAAACCTTGCTATTGTGTTATTGGTTAAAAGCATGCCACACCTTAGAAACATGTCAGCTTCAAGAAGCATAGACACCCCTTAGCCAGTTTTTGTAGTTAAAAAAAAAAAAAAAAGTACCTGCAGAAGTTACTGCTTTTAGAGTACCTACTTTTTTTATTTGGAGGATTTTTATCTTTAGGCCTCTTGCACAATCCAGGTTAAAATTCAGGTTTAATCCTGATATCAATTTCAATCCTGATGTGTGGGTTGTGTCCACTATTATAAACTACTACAAGGAAACTGCCCTTAAACGATTACTTGGTCAAATGGCTGATTAAGTATTGCTTCTCTAAAATCGTATGCCTAGTGTAGGTATTGGGGAAGCCCTCAAATACCACCATCAGGCATTTTGAAATCCAGCTATTCCCGTATGCGCTCCAGACACAGAACAGTCTGGAGAACTCTCGCTCTAAAGAACAAAGGACAAATACAGTCAATACATTCCATAACGTTTACATTTCCTTTGCTTTTCCCCCTTGGTTTTCCCTGAGAAGGAGTGACCTGGGCAAAGCACCCTGCTCTCTAAAAGGCACTGTATAGACCTTTTAGAAGCGCAAAGTCCAAGGCCGAGGTGAACTTCAGGTCAGCGCGTCTAACAAATATGAAAATGTCGGCTGGTGAAGGGCGCGCCTTGTGATTTAACAAAGACTGTCAATGTGTAAGATTAATAAGAAACAAAATGCACACGGTGTCACTGTTCGGTCACTTTGAAACTTGGGACAGGGTTGCATTCAAGAGGGAAGGCTGTTCCAAATATATTCAAAATGATTCAAATCAGATTCAAACTAGGCTGCAAACACTGCCTCCCTTTCGCCCTCCCTCTCCCTTAGACTCCCTTCGCTCTCCTCTTCCATCTGGGATTCGAGGACATGATGAAAAGTTATTTCATTTAATGGGATTTTAAGAAAGCTTTTGTTGGGAATATATGTTATCTCTGCACGTGGAAATGAGCAAATGTGCTCACCAGTTTCCCAAGAAAAGGATAACGCTTTCACCCTGCTAGGGACTGGAGCCAGTTGGTGTGAGAAGATTAGCATGCTCTCTCTCTGCTCGATTTCAGGGCATCCCATCTTTTCTCTGGCGAGATGCTGCTGGTAAACTTCAGTTTATTTATTAATTGAGTTAGACTCTTCCTGGCTTTACTCTGGTGTGTTGGATCTTGTGTAAAGGCAAGACGTTTTTGTGTGTGTGCTTTTTAAAGTGTTTTTCAAAAGATTATTTGATTCAATGGAACGATGCTATGGCTTGCAAAGAGAGATTGTGGAAGGATCAGAAAAGGTACTGAGATTGTTTATTACAGCCATAAATCTTGCAGTAAAATGTCAAAATGTCGGTGTGTGAGATAACACTTGGTGGTCCTGGCTCCGTTTGTGTTTATGATAGGAACCACAAAGACAAGTTACAGGCCTTGGGGGATTCTGTGTAAGCCCATCTTCCTCAAGTAATAGAACCACATAAAACACAGGCACAGTTAACCCGTTTAGGTTAACCATATACAAAACAGTGCCTGTGCCTCATTAATACTTTAAAATAGAAACTCGGTAGAAGGTTCTGAGGCTAAACAACATGAATTTTGTGTTTTAGTGTCTGTAAATAATACTAAACAGACATAGTTAAGACCCTCGTACTCAAGGCTGACGACATAAGGAGGAAGGCAAATTTTCCTTGTCATTTTTTCCCCCTGAAGCTTAGAAAGCCATGTTCTGCAAATTATATTATATATGTATATATTGTTCATATAAAATAGTATATATGTCTATATTATTTTTTCTTGCTTTTGAGAAATACAGATTTAGGCAGCTGTATCACAGGCTAGATTTCCCCCCAACTCTAGAGAGGATGTCTAAAGATTGATTTCTGTCTGTGGCTCAGATTTCATTTCAAAAAATTTCAGGGTGCCCCATGTCGATGGACAGCACTCTTCAGAGACACACATCCAATGTGGGAAACCTCTTTGTACCGCTTCAGGGTGATTCCAGTTGGAAAGCTAACATGATCCCTTTTTTAACCTCTTTTCCTAAATTAGTTTAAAGATTAGTCCCATATAATAGGCTTTATGTGGCTAAGCATTAAATGACTATCCATCAAATGGATATATTCCAGCATTTAGTAACTCATATGAGTAACCGATATAAATGAAGATAGAATTGACATTCCTTTTGAAGTATCTCCAGGCTTAGGCTATAACTTTCCTTGTCTGCGGTTGAGACTCAGTTGTGAGAAGGCTGTTTATCCTGCTCTCTGAAAAACCAACTAAGGTGCGCCAGCTGAAAAATCCTTGCTTTGCATGCCAATATGAAAGTATTTTTAGAATGGTGACTGTGCTACTTTGCACTGCTTTAATCTGGGCTGAAAAGTAGAGGAGCCAGGTGTGTCTGTCACTCAGGAAAAGAAAGGGAAAGTACACACTACGAGTTAAGGCATCAGTATTTACTTCAAAGATCAACATTAGGTGGAATTAATAAGTAATTTATTTCTTAATAATGGCGTAATTAGTTTACCCATCAGATTTCAATTACCAAATGGCAGGCAACAGTCCTCTCCCCCCCCCCCCACTTTCCAGAGCTACTGATATCGTTAATATGCTAATTTTCAGCAATTCAGAAATTATAGACTGTCCTGTAGGTGTAACTTTAGCCTCAGATACAGCCTTAGAAAGCAGCGTCCAAAAGATAAAATCTAAAATTCTTAGCGGGGGGGGGGAAAGACCCGTCAGCGATCAGACTGGGCACGGTACCTATTCTGTCCCTAGCTTGTTTTTGTTTGGGGATTGTTCTGAAATAGGAAGTTGCTGGTTTCCAAGCTCGATTTTGTGGAGGCGTCGCTATCTATTCCCACCCTTTGGCTATCTTCTCTCTCACGGCCGCACCTACTAAATGCAAGCATGTTTAACTCTCATACCGACACCTCCATCAAAATGAGATGCTATCAGAAAGGTTTTGATTTTTCTTAGCTAAAAATTCAAGCAGATTGTCTCTAAAAGGAAGGAAAAATGAAAAACGCCCACCCGGTTACATTGCAATGGCCTTGCTCCTCTGGCCGATTTCTCCCAGCTGTTCACCCACCCACCCTTTGCGGCTCCTGCCGGGCTTCTCAAAGCAGGGGATTTCGGGCGGACTCGGCGAGCACGTTGTGGGGAAGGGGGTCAGCTGGTGAAAATATGGATCTGTTGGCCTTATTCGTTTTAATCCGGGGCCACGGTTAAAATCAGGGTATCTCCTTGGTCCTTACGCCATTCCTTCCCTCCGCCGGCCTCGAACCCTAGAAGACGCCAGGACAGGCTAGGCTGGGCCCGAGGTCAGCGATGGGCCGCGGCCACTCGGCTGCCCCGAGGCCTAGACCAGGAGTAGGGCACGAAAAGGGCCCGACTTGGGCGTCCGAGAGGACCAGAAGCCCTGGCAGGGCCCGAATTGCCAGCAGGACCCAAAGTTGGGGGGCTGGGGGGGACCAAAGCTCCAGCTCCCTCCCTCCGCCCGGGGCCGGACAGCAGCATCCATCACTCGCCCGCGCGCTTCCTGATCCGGGTCCGCGCGCGCGGCGCGCCCATTGGCGGGGGCGGGTCACGTGGGGGTACTAGGCGGGGCGCGCGTGGGGCCGAGGCGAGCGCGCGCGCGCGTGCGCGCGGGAGGGGGGGAGGAGCGGCGCGAACTTTGGTGGCGTTGGCGGCGGCGGGAGGGGGAGGGGAGGGGAGGGGTGGGCGCTTGACAGCGGGGGAGGGGAAGGGAGCTGAGGAAAGGGGGGATGGGAAGCGAGGCAGGAGGGGGAGGGGCCTCGGCGAGCCCAGAAAAACGACAACGCGAGAAAAATTAGTATTTTTGCACTTCACAAATTAATGACCATGAGCTCGTTTTTGATAAACTCCAACTACATCGAGCCCAAGTTCCCTCCCTTTGAGGAGTACGCGCAGCACAGCGGCCCGGGCGGCGGAGACGGCGGCCCAGGCGGGGGCCCCAGCTACCAGCAGCCCCCAGCGCCCGCGGCCCAGCACCTGCCGGCGCAGCAGCCCCAGCTCCCCCACGCGGGCAACAGCCGCGAGCCCCCCGCCACCTACTACGCACCACGGGCCGCCCGCGAACCCTCCTACCCCGCTGCCGCGCTCTACCCCGCGCACGGTGCCGCCGAAGCCGCCTACCCCTATGGCTACCGCGGTGGCGCCAGCCCCGGGCGGCAGCCGCAGCCCGAGCAGCCCCCGGCGCGAGCCAAGGGTCCTGCGCACGGCCTGCACGCGAGCCACGTCCTGCCGCCCGGGCGGCAGCCCCCGCCGCCGCCGCCACCTCCCCCGCAGCACCGCGCGGCGCCCCCCGCACCCCCGCGGCGTTGCGAGGCGGCTCCCGCCACCCCGGGCGTCCCGGCAGGGGGCAGCGCCCCCGCGTGCCCGCTGCTCCTGGCCGACAAGAGCCCGCCGGGCCTGAAAGGCAAGGAGCCCGTGGTGTACCCCTGGATGAAGAAGATCCATGTCAGCGCCGGTATGTGGCGCCGCTGGGGAGGCGCGGGAGGGTGGGCTGGGGCCGGTCGGGGTTCGGGGGTCGCGGTGAGGGTCAGGGGGAGAGGCCGAGGGAAAGGGGGCCTCTGGAGGGGAGCCCCCATCTGGCCCAAGCTACAGTGGGATGTGGGTGTGTGCGCGCCAGCCAGCCGCCTGATCCTAACGTGAGAACCCTTTTGTACCCGGGGTCCCTTTATCGAGAGATTTACGAGACGCCAAACTGTTAGGGCAGTAATTATAGCCCCCATAAATTTAATTGCCCTGGCAGAGGCTTCAGGCCATGTGTCTTTGAAGCTTTTCTTCAGCCCCAATGCCCAGCACCATTCTTTATGGCTCTCGGGTGTTTCCCGTTGTCAATAGCCTGTGAAACATTTTCTTTGCCGTTTTATGTATCTTGCGTGAACTTGGTGTCAGGTTATTATATAATGATGATGTCCAATTGCTCTTCCCCACCCCACCTTCTCTCTCCTCCTCCTTTCCCTCTCTTCCACTCCCTCCTCCTTGGCATTCTCCTTCGGGGTTATGGGCTTTCAGTCAACCCCAGTTATAACGGAGGGGAGCCCAAGCGCTCTCGAACCGCATACACCCGACAGCAGGTCTTGGAGCTGGAGAAGGAGTTCCACTTTAACCGCTACCTGACCCGGCGGCGCCGCATCGAGATCGCCCACACGCTCTGCTTGTCCGAGCGCCAGGTCAAGATCTGGTTTCAGAACCGGAGGATGAAGTGGAAGAAAGATCACAAATTGCCCAACACTAAGATGCGATCCTCCAACTCGGCCTCGGCCTCAGCAGGCCCGCCAGGGAAAGCACAAACTCAGAGCCCGCACCTGCATCCTCACCCCCACCAGGGCGCCTCAACACCCATTCCCTCCTCCATATAACCTTCAGAGATCTAGACCAGTTTCATCCCCCCACCTGTTTTTCTCCTCTCTTCTGCCCCTTTCCCCATACTCCTACCTGTCTGGACTATAACAGACCCCAAAACAAAACCCAGCTTGGCGAAAAGGATAATAAAAAAGAAGACATTCTCCCCAAAAGAGTGTGTGCTGGTTGCCAGCTAAGAGCAGACAATAGCCAGGATGCTGGCTGGCCTGAATAAGGCCGCCAGGATTGGGTACCTGAGGAGCACCACTTGGCAACCAATACTTTTGAGATGGCTAAAGTCAGCTGGATAGCCCACGCTGACTGGGGACATAAACATGTATGTTTGTTGCAAGCAGAAGGAAACAGATCCTTTCCCCCACCTTCCCTACCTCCCCCTTCCACATTAAGGCAGCTCATACAAGCTTGTATTGAACTGAATAAACGAGTAGACATTGTGGACCTCACAAGATTATTTAATTCTCAAAATGTATAGACCTTGATGGTAGATGTGACACATGTTAGTTTCCTTTCCTTGCATTTATTTAAAATATTGTTGTAGAGATACTGTTGTCTTATTCTGAGGCACAATCTCGGGGGAGAGGGGAGTGCATTTCGACCCATGTGCAACTGTACAAATTGTGGTGTGGCTATATAAAAAGCCATGTGCTAAGAATAAACTCTGTTTTAAAAACCATTAAAAGTTCTAAGACACATTTGTATGTTTCCTACTTTTAATTAAAAAAAAAAAAAGGTTCTCTGGATGGAGATGTCTGCCCTTGTGTGTAAAAATCTTGTAGATGGCTCAAGTTATGTTCACTTGGATTCTGACTGCTCACATAATTTGTGTGAGTGTATTCAACTTGAGCTGAACTCTTGTCAAGTTTGACCCACGGTGGGAAAAGTTCCAAAGAGCAGGAAGGCTCTTGAGCTCTGAGAGGGCTCCTCTTCTTCCCAAACTTGGCCAGGCTTTCAGGCTTCAAGTCTCTGTAAGGCATAGAAACGTGTCCTTCCCTGCAATGAAAGGTGAAACCACGCAGTGCTTCGGGCCCAGGAGTTTCTGCAGCTGTTCTACAGGCTGAACTCTGAGCACACTTGGAAAGAAGTGGTCCCTTTGGTATTTATTGCACCTTCACACTTAATCTGCCTGTTTCCCTGGAGATAAAAAAAAATAGTTTATGCAAAGAATTGAGATTGCTTTTTTGTCTCTTGGCTGTCTTTAAGGTGCACTTCACTACAGCTTCGGGGTTTTTGTCTTTCTTTCTTTACCTCTTTCCTTCTGAAGCCAGAGCTTTCAAAATAAACTGAATTTTCCCAATAAACCCTCCAAAGTTTCTTCTGAGGAAAGAAAAAGCATAATGCCACCCTCAAAATATACCCCAAGCAAGGCAGACCTGGGACTATTCAGTGCTGGAAGAAAGCTCAACTCTGAGCGAGGGTCACTTTTCTTAAATGCTCCTGGATCTTTCTGCCCAACCTAAAGATCTAGATTCAAAGGCTGAAAATCAAAACCCAGGGCTGTCTCTATAACCATAGTGTTTATGTGCTGATTTACAAAATCAGTAAAGAGGATTTAGACTTGGTTGTCACTGAAGGAGTATTCTACAACAAGATGCAGAAAACCAACACATGCCACCCCTAGAATATAACTGTCACCTGGCCTTATATGAGTGCAACGTTAGGTTCGCGTTATAATTTTAGCAGAGATGGGAGGGGGCGCTCACCTACCTTTGGAATATCAGAGGAATTTTAAGCACATTTTTCCGTCAATGGCAAACCCTCAGCCAGCGGGCAGTGCTGTTCCTCCTCATGCCGCTGCCGCCCTGTGTGTGATAGAGGCAAGGGTGATCAGTTCTTTACCTATGAACAAACCATATCTGAGAGGAGAGTGATGGACACCAGTCTCTGAAGGGCCTCCACCTCTCCCCAAGAAAATTCAGGAGCAAACAAATGCATGCCTTCCCAAGTCAGGCCAAACCTGGCGTGAAGTACGTTTTATATGGTGTGAACGGGTGCCAGGGATTTCTGGGGACACTGCAACTGCTGCTGAAACTTATTAACCCTCCCCCTACTACACGCACTTGTAAAACGAAATTAAATCACGCTGAAAATAGCAATTTTCCCAGGAATCATTAATCACCTCATACAATAAATACTTCTTTGTAATTCAACAGCAATTCTGAAAGGCATTCTCTGGGAAAAGTCTGTGGAGAAGCGAGGGATCTTCTTGCAAATAATATGGTCTCGGGCAAAGACGCAGCATCTCGGCTGTCTGCTCAAAAAATGCCTAGACTCTTGGTGGAAACTGAGTGTCAAGCTGCAAAACCTCAAATGGCAGATTATCATCATTTAAGGTAAATTCTTATATTTCTCCTTTGTAGGGAAGGAGGGGTATAGAGGCATTCATTCCAGCTTCATACAGGAGGCAGCTGTGTGGGGATAAAGGGGATAACTTTCTTTCACTTACTCTTATAGTCTGTCCAGGAAAGGAAGAGAAAGGATGGACAGATTGTTTTTCTAATATACCAGGACAAAATGGCATTTTTGTCTAAGCTGTCTTAATTATTAAGGTATTGGTAAGTGTTACAAAGCCAAAATGATCCAAAATGACCCAAAGGATTGTGTCATTTCTTTAGTGTTTTTCCTGTTTTAGATTTGGTCTTTAAGGGAGCTTGTTATAACAGCTTAGAAAAATCCCACTTTGTGCTTTAAAATCATGCATTGTCTTCCCTTTGCTAGGGCAACCATAAGAGTTCACCCAGAGGACAAATTTTCTATCTCATTAATTGTTTTTTTTTTTTTTTACGCGAACCCTAGTGGCCCCTCAAACCCTTGACCTTTAAAGACAGTATTTTGTGTAAGCTCTATAATTCTCCTACCAAAATGACCCTTACACATGCTGCCCTCTTCTTTTTCTCTTTCCCCCTCCTTCCCTCTAACACACACTCTTTTGCTTTAGTCACAGAGCCAAGCTGTGCATGACTCTGGAGATAAAAGTTTTGTCAACATCTGAAATCAACTTAAATCGGATGGGAGACACTTTAATGGTCACAGTTTGAATTAAGTACTTAACACTCTCCCCCCTGAAGAAAAATGGCACTTTGCAGGCTCTCTTTCCTAGTTTTGCTGAAATGTACGATATACCCGGTGTTTTATTACAGCGGGAATTCAACTGTGACAGGCATAGTAGAGTACTTAATACCCAGGATGGGGCTCCTGGGAAGATTACCTAGATATATGGGGAGTGGGCCCTCTGCACAGAATCTCTGACTTTATACCCAGCTCTTTGAGGGTGCCCACATTCTGCCCCCCCCCTCACCTCTCAGCTTCTTCCCCCGAGGGGTGGGTATCTCCGTCTCTACTCTGTCCCCCTGATCTTCTAAGCTTCCAAACTGGGCTGCTCTTCTCACCACTGCCTTCTCTCCAGCAGTTGCAACATAGAAACTGATCTAGGACTCTTTAGAATGAAAGGGAAAAAAGACACCCAAAGAATCAGTGTAGCACACAGAGAGTGGGGTGGGGGGGCTTCCTGTCTGAATGGGTGGGTTCTGTGCAGGGAGTAGGCTGTTCTTTGCACTCCTTTGGCTTGCATCCCTAGCCTAGCCGGCAGCCCTGTATTGAAGAACATAGACTCAGCCTTCCCAAGGGCTGTTCCTATTGCCCCTCTTCTATATTATACCCCAGGGGCCCAAGAAGAACTCTGCTTCCTCTACCAAAGGCTAAGGGCTAGGAAAAATAGGAGGAGGAAAGAATGTGGGTTCTCACTTCTTGTTGGAATCAGGGAGGGTGCTGGGGCTGTTAATGAAACATTCTAGTCTGAAACTTCTCTCTTGGAATTCTGGTATCACTTCTCAAGGCCCCACACTCATGGAGTAACTCCTGCCACCCACTCAGGCCAGCTCCCCTGTCTCTGGGCTTGATTTCTGGGGCTACAAGAGATCCTTGTTTCAAAGAATGTCCGAGGTGAAAGAGATTTGGAGGCCATTTTGGTTCAATCTTCTCAGTTTACAGTAGAGGAAACTAAGGCAGTTGAATGTTCCCCATGTTCCTGTTAATGAATGTGCAGGTTGAATAGAGCCTTTGGTCTCACCTTGGAGAGGGGTAAGTGCACAGGCATCTTTCCTCTGGGCAAGCCTATTCTGCCTGGAATGGACCTGCCTCTGGGCTTACACTTGACAAGGATGGCCACAGGTGTGCTGAGGCGTCCAGAGAGGTAGGGTGGGTTCTCGCCTGAAGCGCCATCAAAGCGGCCCCAGGAGATTAGGTCACCAAAGCGCCTTAGCCAGGGCACTGACACAGGTGGGCTGACCTCTGGTCCCAGGAGGGGACAGATGCTTGGGTGCCTGGGAGAGCGGTGGGCACCCCACTGTCCACAATGCTCATAGTTCCAGAATGACTAATTCTATGCTGTCCCTGGGATTTCCATGGCAGTCGCTTGCCCTGGAGTTGAGCAAGGAGCAAGGAGTGTCTGCGTTCTGGAGGCCTGGGGACTAAAAAAGCCAAACAAGGACCGTCGTTGCAGCAGATAAAGGTGTAGCGCCAGTTCGAGGGAGATATTGAAATTGTAATCTTTTGAGGTCACGTGACTCATTAAATAATTAATGCGGATCGTCAGGAATGGATCGGAGTCGTCAGGGCCGCACTAGGAATGAATCTCTCAGAAGTGAGACCCCAACTTCCTATTTGATTTTTAAAAACACACACCCTCAGATTTATCTCCAAAGGCTTTTAACTCCTTCAGGAGGTTTGGAGAGAGAGCCCTTCGGCGGGGAGGACCGGAGCTGGCGGGCCCACGCCGGGTTTGGGGGCTTTTTCTTCAGGGTTTCTGCAAGTCCGGGGAGCGCGCCGCGTCCGGGGAAACGTGAGTTTGGGCTGGGTTTTCTGCGGTCACATCCCGGCTTTAGTGATGAAGTGGGACGGATGCGCAGACAGTTGATAATGTTCTGGTTCACACGGGGGAAGGCTGCAGAGATACCACAGGACCGGCGCGCGGCTTTGTTCAATTTTCCCGGTGTTCATAAATCACCCGCGCCGGGCGAGCGAGGGAGCAAGCGAGCGCCAAAAACGCCGAGAGAGAGGCCACGGCGGCAGTGGCGGCGGCGGCGGCCATTGCAGGGGGAAAGAGACCTGGGCAACATCTCTTTGTGACTCATTAGTCTGAACGATTTATGGGGAACGGCAGCCATGAATATTTGACTTGGGGATAAGGAAATAGCAACAACAATAATAACCATAATAATTACAATACTCCTAAGCGTCGTTGGTGGGGAGGGGTGGCGGATGGCGGCATAGCGGTTCTTTCTGGGGCGAAGTTGAGTGGCATTGTGCAGGGTAGCTAAGCCCCACCACGCTCAGGGTCCCTCCAGGAGCCCCAAGGCCGGAGACACTCCCTGTGGGGACATAGAGGGCGAATTTGAATAAGAGAAAGGGGCCCAGCGTGGATTCTGAGTCCCAAGGGCCTGATGGAGGGTGAGGGCTACAGGTCGAGAGGGTGGCAGAGGGCAACTAGTTGCTGGTTTTCCACCATTTGTTCAGTGTGCTGGGGGGCCCTGAAGCCTGAGGGTCAGGGGGCTTGTCAGCTATTTGGTGGTCTCTCAGGCCATCAACAGGACTGCATGGACTGGGAATCAGGCATCCAGGGCTGGTTGGGGGCAGGCTGGCATGTGGGGAGGCTACCGGGCCGGGGGTGAAGGGGTAGTGGGGAGTAGGTTTGTGGAAGCAACCGGCCCAGCAGAGTCCCAGGCAGTGGAGAACCTAGCCAGGGTTCAGCATTGGGGATGATTCTTCTCCACCTTCCCCAGTGTCTTCTCTCCATCTCCGGAAAGTTGGCTGACCATTTGCTACTTAGAGAGCAAGAGAGGGTTGCAGATACCTTGAGAGACAAGTTGGCAGCAGAATTAGGGCATCGGTTGGCTTGGGACTGCTGTGCAAGGCAAGGCTGGTTAGGGCCCCCAGATCGGGTATTGTCAGATGTCTGCATCCTTCCTAGTCTTCCCCTATTTCCAACCAGCCGCAGTTGGCCTACTCTCAGGGACTGGGCGCTGCGGTGGTCCCGCCAGCCCACTGGGACCGAGAAGTGAGGCACCCAGGGCTTGAATAAACCAGAAGACAAAACCTCTCAAGACTGCCCCCCAGCCCAAAGACTGCGCCGGGGTCTAATTTCGAGTCAAACAGAAATGAGCACTATTAGTGAGGTTTCAAGAGAGTCTGTGATTGAATGCTCCCAGACAGGGCTTCCCTTTGTTAGCGAAAGAAAATAAAGCGTGCATTCACATTCCCCAAGTTGAGGTGCGTGAGGAGCTCTTGGAGCAGAGCTGGCACCAACGGCAAAGCTTCTTCCACCTTCCCATCTTCCTCCGCCTAATCCATTTTCTTCTCCCTACCCCCTTCCCCCATCCCAGCCCCCGTAAAAAGAAAGAAAGAGGAGAATGTGGGTGCGGAGATGGAGTATGTATTTATTTTACAAAAATAAATCATCATCTGCAGGCCATTCTTAGACTGGACCCTTTCGAGCAACGAGTGCGCCTCATGGACGAGTGCCCTGGCGACTCCTCCGTGTCCGCGTCACCCCGGGGGCCACCCTGGCGCCCGCGCAGGGCCGCACTTCCAACTCCGGTTCTCCAGCTCCCTTCCTTCGCAGCCACCGTTTACTCTCTGCTGTTTATTTGTCCGCAGAGCGCCAGGACACCGGAAAAGGCGATTCCCTGAGTGCCCGGAGTTGGAGACAATCACTGGTTCAGTCTTAAACATCTTTCGAGGTAAGCGCTGCGCCAACTCTTCACTCCTCCGGGCTTTGCACGGGCCTTTGGAAGGAGTTTCCTCGTCCAGGCAGCTGCAGCCCCTTGAAGGAGGTTCTGGTCAATATTTAACCTCGGAGACGTTTTGGAGCTGGGTTCTCTTGAGCTGCACGCCCCGGGAATGCGGGGTTTCAGGCAGACAAAGAGTCCGCCCCGAAAAACGGCCGGCACTGTGCAGGCGGGGCGGCTGCAGAGACCAAAGATGTGCGTGCGGGGGCGGCCGGGGGTGTCAGAGGAGCGTGTTTGTTTCTTCGAGCGAGCTCCAAACAAACCCCTACACGGAGCAGCAGGGCAGAAGCAAGTAGAGGCCACGGGTGCGGCGGCCGCTGCGTGGGCCGCGCTCCCTGTCGACTGTTTGCGGCGCCCGCGGAGACTGTGAGTTTGGGAATGGTCGTCAGTCACAGATCTGCGTTGAGGAAAATTGTCTCGCTGCCTTGCAGTTTCTCCTATCCTTTTGCCTTTCCGCGGCATGAGGGAGGTTGCTGCCTTTCGAATGTGTAGACCGTCGCAGGCAGCGGGTCTTCTCCGTTCCTTTAGGTGGGTGGAACTGCTCTTTTTCCTACGGGAAAAGCACGCGTTTCCCAGGTCTCTGCGTTTTCTTTTCCTACTGGAAACAAGGGAAGACTCTTTAAAATTCTTTCCAAGTTCTGGCTTAATTTGTTCTCTTAGTTTGGGATGCAGGGAGGTAATTACTGTGGTTTATTACCTTGTAAAAGATCCATAAATTTTGTGCCTGTTTGGGGGAGGGGCTGTTGGAATAGCTTTCAGAAGCTTGGTATGAGGGAATGGGTTTGCTTTGTTCTTTCAGGAGTTATTTATTTTAAAAAGTTTTCTGAGTTTTTGTTTTCTATTCCGCGGGCCTCAGTCTTCCCTAAAATTTGCTCCTCAAATAGATATCAGGTTGTTAATTAAGTGCAACATGCTATTCAGTGATGCTGTAAGGCTGATATGTTGTTCTGGATACAATTATTATCTTATCAGATAGAACGTAAACAGGGGAATAGTAAACCTGGGTTACTTTCTCAGCTCCTGTATGTCTATTTATATCAAGTATAGGTTGAGTATTTTAGGAATTTGCAACTCACTGTGTACATATGATTTGAATCTCTGCACACAACAGAATCACTGCATGTGTACATAGTCACAGGAATTGGAGACCATGTGTATAAAATGATATACACATCCATATGTGTCCAGAGAACTTGGAGCCCATTTGTACTGTAGTTGCACCCACAGGAAATATCTCATGTTAAATAATGATATATAACCTACACACACACACACACACACACACACACACGCACGCACACACAGACAAAAGTGGGCTAAGCAGGCCTTACCAGACACTAAGAAAAACCACTAGAGCTAACTAAAGGGAGAAAAATGTTAAGTGTATTTTTGACAGAGAAATCAGATTGCAGTGTTTGGATACAGATATATCTAATCTGCCAACAGCCTTGCAAATATTGACTAAAGCCCTGTATCCATGCTCACCTGCTCCTTCCAAGACAACTTTTGGCTCTGGCGAAATGGATTCAGGGCATGTGTCCCCAGCCCTGGCCAGGTTGGGGGCTGGAGTGGAAGGGGACCGGCAGCTAGATTTTCCCGGCTGGGCTTCGATACTTGAGTATCTCTATTCTCGTTCTCTGGAAATGAACTTTAAAAGGTCCATAGCCTTGTTCAAGGAGAGTGGATTTCAGAGTGGTGAGGGAGGACTCTCAGCTGCTGGTTCCCTGGTGGCCTGCCGAGACCAAGGTCTCTCTTAGGAAAGCCATTTTCACCTCAAAAGTTAAATTTCTTTTGACTTCCTCAGATTTTTTCCTCCACATCCCACCAAATCACCCATTCCAACCCAAGTCGTTAATGTTAATTGTTAAACAGCAGTTGGAGCATTAACTGGGCTGTTAATAGCGGCAATGGAGGCTCCTGGCTAGAGCCGAGATGCCGAGATGCCGCTGGGCCTTCCTGGCGTTAAGGCATTTCTCTGAAGCAGTACCAAATACTTCTCTCATTGATTTATGGCCTCGGAGTTACGATTTGCTCCAGACTGTTCTGAGAGTTCTGAAGGGGGCCCCTTCTCATCTTTGAGTTGAAGTCTCTGCAGAAACTTTGGTTGGGGGAGATGGGAGTTTGCCAGCAATTTGGCAATACTTCCAGGTCCTTTCTAGGCTACCTGGAGAGTTCGGTGTGAAATATTTGGCACAGGCAGGGTGGGGGGACTGCATAAGGGGAGCAGAGGACAATGTGTTAGTTGTGTGAGTCCTTGGGGGACTGCAGAGTGCTTTTTGGGAAACCAGCCTTTGGTTCTATCCCCCACACCCCATACCTGAGAGAAGTAGGTTTGCACTTTGGGTTCTCACTTTCCAGCTTGTGGCTTAGGTCAGAGTTGGGTCAGTTCACAGAGAGGTTCTCTCCCAGCTCTACCACAGACAGAACTTTGTTGGAATACTGCCACCAGCGTAGGCCAGGGCTCACTTCCAAAGGATTAGGTCTCCTCCTCTTTTATTGCCCTTCTGATTTGGACACCCCCGTGACCAGGCCCCCTTACTGAGGGCCTTACATTCTCACTAGGCCCCTGCAGGGCAGGAGAGGAGGAGGAGGAATCCTGTAGCTGCTATAAGTGAGTCCTCACTCTTAGAGAGGCCTAGCCAGCTGAAGACCCACTCTAAAGAAAGAAAAGAATAAGGCACCAGGAGCCCATCACTTCAGAAACTAAGAAGTTCAGAAACTAAGACCTGAAAAGAGAAACTTTTAAGGCAGGTCCTGAGAGGGTGAAGTGTTACAATCAGTAGACAGTGTCACCAAGCAGAAATCAGGAGTAGAAGCAGGGCAGGGCCGGGGGGGGGGGGGGGGTTGGTTCAGCTCGGTTGCTCCAGAGCAGAGTTGGTCCTGTTCATTTTCTGCTGGTGGACAGATTTGTCTTAGGGGAGGGTGGACAGACCCATCTGCAAAAGGGTCCCAGGTTACCTTGTAGGTTAATTCAAGGGATGCCAGCAAAGATTGGTTGTATGTATAGTTTTTCTCTTACAGAGTCAATTAGATCATTTCCCCTTACATTTTCCATTGTTAGAAGCCTATAATTTCATGTATCGCTCAGCTGTGCACTGAGGAAGTACGCAAGTGTAGGTTTAGCCAGGGCACTGAGTCCCTCCAGATTTTGCAAAACCCTGACCCACCACTCTAGAGGCAAGCACCTCTTCCCTAGAGGGCTCCCATTGAACAAAATCAACTTAGCCTTTTGTCAGGTAATTTGGGGCCTTTTGGCGTGGGTGGTAGCAAACTCCATACAATGGCAGGCCATGGGGGAGTCCACTGACTAAGCCAGTCATTACTGGGTTTTCTTCTGGAAACAGGGCCCGGGCCTTGCCTTTTGACGTACTGGCTAGCAGGCCAGAGGAGACTGGTGTGCTTGGGTGTGCAGGCTTCAGCTTGTCTGCATGTGGAAGACTGTACAGAAAGTTACATGGACTCTAAGAATGGGGACAGCATTGCTGTTTGGATCATTTGTAAAGAAATATAAGTAGAGATAAGTGGCCCAGTGTGGCACATGTTGGGGGGGGGGGTGCCCCCAGCGTCCTACTGCCCTAGATGAAACTCTTCCCCACTGCTGGGCAAGGTTCCCCACTTCCCCTCCCCCAAAGCCGAATGTTCTGCTTGGAAACCTAGTCCCTTCAGTGATTTCCTATTTCAAATAAAAGGATTTAAGTTGACGTATGACCACGTGAGCACATAATACAGCGCATTATTGTGGCATTTGGAGCGGAGACCCGGGCGGGCTTCGCCTGTGATTACGTTTTCTAGATTCTCTACAGAGCGAGAGCTTTTCCCCCCCACCCCCACGCACCCACCTCCTCCTTCTCCTTCCCCTTCTCCGGAGAGCGCTCTCCTAGCGGGTTGCAGTTTTCAGCGCTCATGGAGCGGTTCTGGGCGAGCTAGCCGATGGGACTCGAGGCCACACCAGGAGGATGGAATTTATTTTAAGGTATTTCCGCCGATTGTTCATATTTAGAGTGAGTTACGGCTGTGAGAGACAAAGGTCAGGCGAGGAGACCCTGGTTCACCGACAGGACCCTCAGCCCCTCTCTTCCTTTGTTTCTCTCATAGAACCGAAACCATCTGAAAGATCTCCAGTAGCACCTCAGACTGAGTTTAATTCTCTGGAAAGTGTAGGGGGATGTAAAGGAAAGGGCGCTTGGGGGCTGCGAGGTAAGCCCGGTGGCCTCCAGCGCTCTGGCGGCTTTGTCCACTGCAGCGGGGCTTGAGTCCCAGGAGCTGAGCCGCAGGCGGAGGGAGGGTCCCGAAGCAGCGGCTCTGGCCGAGGTGGCCCGCGCGGCGCTTGCTCGGCGAGACGGCCTGGAGGGGGTGGGGGCTGGGTGGATGGGAAGGGGAATCTCTCCCGGCTTGGCCGCGTTTGCTGGCGGCCAGGGATGGAGAGGTAGGGCTGACCTAGGCAGCCAGAGCAGCTGGGAGAGGGAAATCAATGAGTGTGCAGACGCGCTGCCATTTTATTGATGATGCTTCAGGCCACTTTGTTCAGTGCTGGGTTGGTTGGAGGACGCGCTTTCCCACGCGCGGGACCGAAGGTGCAAGACCCGGAGGACGGAGGACGCGCCATTGTTTCCCCAGTACTCTACCCGGGTAGGGGTGAAGACAGTTCAGATCTAGGAGAGGCTTAGGGTAGGGGTAAGCGTGCCCGACGCCCAGAAGCTCTGTTAGTCTAAATTTCGGGAGCCAGAACTGGGTTTGGGCTTCATAATGTGCATGGCCTGTATGCCCCATTGTAATGCACCCAGCTGGCTTGCAGAGTTTTAAGGACTGGCTGGTGCACCCTGGGCTAGAGAGAATTCGAGGCAGAGTCCGCAGGAAGCAGAGGCAGACATTTCTCCGGCTTCAGACCCCAGAAACAGTGCTGTAGCCAGGATAGAAGCAGATGAGAGATAAACCATGCTTGCAAATTACTGGGAAAGCCTGTGCTAATTGCACTTTGGAGACCCAGCACTCCTGGGAAGGATGAAAACTCCCTGAAACGGTGAAGGAAAGTTCACTTTTCTCTGCTCTTGGAGATCTTGGGGTGGAGGAAAGGGGTGTCTACAAGGAGTCGGGAATCAGATTTTCTCCGTGACTTAAACAAAAAAAAATCTTATTTCTTTCTGTACTTGAAAAAAAAAAATCAAATCAGGTTTCCCCTACTTGAGAGGGATTTACATCCCCAGAAGGGAAACGCTGCTTCTACCCTCCCCGCTGCCGTCCTCGGGCGCTAACCGTGTTTAACTGAGGCGGTTTCAAGTGCCCTAAAACACCCCTTGGAAATAAAATGTAAGCTTTAATTGCTGTTCAATTACTTGTCAGCATTTCATATGATTTATGACCCAGTTCTGGCGCATTTTTGACCCAGTTAAAGACTCATAAATAATATAGTTTCGCTAGAAAGAATGAGAGAGGGAATAGAGGTTTGTTAAAGGCATCTTTTTATTGTCACTTCAGTGCCAGCCAGCGGAATAAATATCTAGGGATGGACTCTCAAACTGGTTCTGTATAAAAGTGTGCACAGTGAAAAGAAACCAGTAGTCCAGTTTATAGAGCACCAGTTGGTTTTTCCTTCATGCAAGGAGCTAAAGCCACTCCATAATAGCTAAACTACAGCTATAAAAAACAGGCTAGTCCCCTTTTACCCTCAAAATGCCAGCCTCACCCTCACAGGCAAGCATATTTCCTCATTAATTTTCCTCTCCATTCCCAGATTTCAGTGCCTCTTGTGTCTTACCTTCCTCCCTGGCTTATAGACAGCCTTGCAGGGACCCCAGCGCCCCCCACCCCAACCCGCAGACCTGTTCTCAAGGAGGCCCCTGCAAAGGGTAGAGAGGCACAAGCACACCTTCGCTATTTCAGATATTTTTCTAGCGCTGGGAAAATGTTTTCTTCTAGTCCTGGTGGGCAAGACATAAGGGAGCACAGGGACTGAGGAGGGGGGTTTGGGGGAGCGAAGGGGTCCTTTCCACAAAGATAACCTCAGTGGTTTTGGCTGAGCAGGGTGAATGGCTGCGGGGTTTGCCTAGAAAAGACACCGCAGCCGCAGCAGTGGGCAATTTCTGGCAGTGAAAATCGGCAGGCGGTATTTTTCTCTTAAAAAACAGTAACACAGAACCTTCAGCAATCATAAATTATTACCTTTAATCACATCGCCTGCCTTGCTCTAAAAGCCAGTCCTGTGGATTTCAGCAGAGAGGCCCAAACCCGGAGGTCTGCATGCCAGGGTGTGAGACCAGTCTTGAGGTCAGAGCCAGATTTGTGCCCACTGCAGCCAGCTGCCCAGAAGCCATCTAGTCTGGGACCATCCAGCAGAGACCCTGTCCCAAGCTCCCACTCCAGCTCTCCCTCAACTCCCATGGCTCTTCAAGTCCAGTCCCAGCATTTTGCCCGGCACAGTCTTGGTGCGGGTGAAAAGGTATGCGCCCCAGATGCCCCAGCCCTCACCTCGGAACCCTCGGCCCTCTTGGCCCAGGCGGTCCCCTCCCCTGGCAGGTTCTCACGGAAAGCTGGCCTTCCCTGCAGCTGGCTTAGCTGAGAAGGCGGTGAGAGTCGTGTCAGCAGTTTGGAGGAGAAAGTGCGGGTTGATTATTGACCCACGCCTTCTTTCTTCAAATGCCACATCCGACCAGGCCAGTTTGAAGAGAAAATGCAGCGGAGCGATTTTTGCGGCGGCTCTCACCTCCTACGCCGCCCGGCTCCCCCTTTTAAGTTGCGCTGCCGCAATATGCCATAAGGAGCAAGTGTTTGCTGTTTTGTGCTCTGTTTACAGCTTTGGGGCGCCGAGTCATAAATCTTGCCCAGCCATAAATGACAAAAACCATTGGTATGCATGAGGCCACCCTGGCCAGGAGTGCTTTTTGATTTCTCCCTTTTCCCTTGGCTTTGTTTTTGCTTTAAGGTGACACTTTGGCTCCCTGACAGTTTAAACATACTACTTATATTTTTAACACCTTCCTTTGAGAAGGACTGGCCGTTGACACCTTGGAATTGCATGAAAGCTCCATTTCTCTTTTTGCCACACACATACCCTTGCAGAGTTCGCTGGAGAGTGGAGGGAGGCATTAGAAGAGAGAAAGACCATCCTCCTTAAAGTTGTGGCAGTATTGCGGGGCACACCCAGGCCTTTCCTTTGCTCAGTGTCCCTGCATACCACTAATTAGAGAAGAAAACATTATAGATGTCGGTTTGTGTTGGGGTCAGAGTTTTATCTGTCTTTTCCTGTGAGTGAGCTGCCCATCTGTACTATGAAGTAGGCATAGAAAAGCTGGAGACCCGGGTTTCTAGGCACCCTAGTACGTACCTGAGCCCAGCGCATCCCACTTCACTGCCTGGACTTGTGTCCATTTCCCCCAGGTTACTTCCCTCTTGGCTGCCAGGATTTTAAGAGTTTCTGCCTAAAAATATAATGAAAGACAGCCCAGTTGGCTCTTGGGGAGGTCTCTTGAGAAGGGAGGCCCTATCCCTGTCCCCCAAGAATTGCCTTTGAGGTTCTCAGGTTGGGGGTGGAAGATTTGGTAAAGTGCTCAAAGTCTGGGGGACTCTCCTTATGGTTCTCTTTCCCCTTGCACCCCAGCTGGAAGTGTTCAGAGCAGAGGGTTACATGGTTTCTCAAATGGATTCCCAAGAAATAGAGCCCGGCAAGAGAGCCCCTTTGTGAGAGCCGTTTGTCCTCATTAGCATAATTTTCCTGGACTTTAGTGACGCCTAGAAGCGAGGAGAGGGAGGGCGTTGGGGGTTGGGGGGAGGCTGCCCTCCTCCCGCCGCCGCGGAGCTCCCCCTCTCGCTCCTGTCCCTCCCCTCGCCTCAGCCCCATCCCCCACGCCGCCCCGCGCTTCCCCAGCCGCCTCGGCCTCCCCTCCCGCCCGCCCCCAGTACCCCCCACCGCACCCCCCAGCCAGACGCTGCTCCGCGTGTAATATTCATAAGAAACATACCCAAGTCGGTGCCACTAGCCCAGGCAGAGCCCTGCGCCGCGCTAGCGCTTATCTCCGGGCCACGGCTGCTGCCCTCGGGAAGGGCAGGGGGCGGGGGTGTGGGGGAGGGGTGGGTGGGTGGGGTGGGTGGGAGGGGGGGGGGTCCAAGCCGCCCCAGTCCGCCCTGGGCGAGCCGTGCCGGAGCAGCGAGGCGGCCACGCTCTGCGCCGCGGCGTCCGGGCCTCGGGGTCTCCCTCCCGCCAGCCGTCTCGGCTGATGCTGAGGGTCGGTGCCCATCCCGCGCCTAGGGGACCCGGCCGGGCCGCTAAGCCGGGCCGGGGGCCGGAGCCCGAGCCCGAGCCCAAGCCCGAGCCCGAGCCTGAGCTTGCGGCGCTCATCAGAAGTTAAGGTAAGCAGGGCCACAACCGGCCGCTCTCCGCGCTGAATGGCGGAGTTTACGTCTCGGTGATTTATGGCTGCAGACTTAAATCTCGGTTCAAGAAGAGTTCACAAGCCGGAGCTTCCTTCCCGGCAGTGACTGATACCCTTACACTTCGAGTTCAGGCCGCTTTCCCATCCCCGCCCCCACCTCTTCCCTCTCCCCTAGCCCAGCCCCAACTTTTCTGGGTTGGGGAGGGAGGGGTGGGCAAGGGGACGAGGGGGCTCTTACCCGATATTCCCGCTTAAACTCGGGGTGAGGGCAGGCTGAGGAAGGGGCGGGAGTGGAAAGAGGGAGCGGTGTCTGAAGGAAGGAGGTTGAATTTGGGCAGATCTTCCAGAAAGACAATAGGGCTTGCTTTCTGCACTCAATTTAGCCTCCTCAACTCTCTTTCAGCTCTTGCACCTGGGGGTTATTGTCCAGAAACAGATCTTTTAGGAGGAATCTCCTCCCACCCCCAGCCCTTGCTTGAGGGGGTGCAAAGCAAGTTTCCTGACTGGCAGATCTCCAACTTCTTTACTGGATTGCAAACTTTGGGGGCTGGGGTGGGGTGGGAGGGGAGAACTGTGTGGGTCCCAAGGTGGTTGTCTGCTGACCTCAAACAATAGGAAGGACTCTGGTGGGATCTCCAAGGTGAATTCATATTTTTAGTTTATGGGGGTTGTTGTGTGCTCTTTGGTTTTTAATGGTATTTTTGTTATTTACAAGACAATGATCAACTTGATGAAAAGGCTTAAGTAAGCAGCAGGCCAGTGTAGCTTGTGATAATGGATTGAAAAGTCACTTGAAATGTTGCACATTCAAAATCACCTTTATTTTGTTTTATCTAATATCTTGCTGTTCAGGTGTCTGGAGTAATTTTCTTAACCTGACATTTTATTTTACACAAGCCTGGTATCTTAAAAATTTATAATGGCAGACAGTAACACTGCCAAATGTAATAGAACTATTTTCAATGAAAGAGCAGGAAACTGAGACATTCAATTACTATTCAGTTTTAAAATTTATTTTATCCTTTTTAAATTTTTGATCATAGTATCTGTAGCTTCCAAAATAGAAACAATACTCCAGGGCTCAGGATCACGCACACTAACTTCGAATAAGGGAAGCTGTAATTTTTAATTGAGGTTCTGGAAAATTAATTGTGCTTGTTTTCCATATGTTGGTCAGATTGTTGGTTTAATAATGAAATCCAAAGGAGCCCATTATTAAAAACAAAATTGTAGTCATCTGCTTGTGGATGGCTTTTTCTAGTTAACAAAGTGTCTGCTATTCCTAGAGAACTTGAATGACTCCAGGACTCAAATATACATAGTTGGGGCATGAACTAAACCATTTTCTTCTTGAATTTGTCATTGTATTTTTTCTTAAATGGTCACACTAACATTCTGAGTGTGTGTGTGTGTGTGTGTGTGTGTGTATGCATATTAACTCACGTAGAACTTTTCTCAGCTGAGAACGAGAGATTGACCATGCACAGGTTGAAAACAAAAATAAAACAGATTTCACTTCTGCAAACTGCTTTCTAAATAATATATTTTTAATAAGGGGTTGAGACGGCTTTCAGTTGCTTTTAAGATTTCCAGTCTTGACCTTTACTTGGTGTTTCTGAAGCAGGTAAATAGGCCAAGTAACAAACATCAACAACAAGAGCACACAAAGATCAGGGCACTCTGGCAGGATTTTATGGCTTGTGCTTCCATCCCTCGTCCGGAGCCAAATGACCCCCATACATCAAATTACATAGCAGTTTCTAAGACAGAACCTATTATCGTTAAGTTGGAGGGAGAGTTCAAGCCGTGGTCATGGAGATGAACGCTGGTTTTTCAGGTTCCTGGTGGGTTGTTTTTTTCTCTAATCCATCATGTTTTAACAGGTAGAATTTGATAGTTATCCTGAATAACAGCACCTCAGAAAGTCCAAGGCAGGAGGGTCTGGGGACCTTCTGTAACAGGGGAGAAGAGGTGGGAGTGGCTTGCTGGGTCAAGCCTGAGAAATAGGGAGAGGAAAGGAGTAAAGAACTGTCCAGGATTTGAGTTTGACTTGCTGGAGCAAGTGTTGTTGTTGGTCCTTTTCCACGCAGGATGTCCCCTCCAAAGTTTTTTCTCTTCCCTTCTTGGCTACAAGGGGCTCATTTGGAGGAGGTAGGTCATATCCCCTGCCCAAGGGTAGATTAACTGCCCAACAAGCTCAGCTTCTGAAATCCAGCGGGGTAGTAGGGCAATTGCCTGAAAATGTTTTGTGCATACCTGTCTTGCGTGCTGAAAGATCCAAGAAGGGGCTCGATGGGAAGTCACCCCGCATCAGGGCTCTTTTGCCAAATATTAGTCCTAAAGCGAGGATTGGAGAACAAATTGGCAACCTAAGCTCTCCTTTGCCTCCTTGCCCCCTTCCCCATGATCCTGAGAGGGAAGGAGTCGCAGGGCTCGCTGGACAAGGCCAAAGAGCAGAGACGAAGGGACACCCCAAGTTTCTTCTCTCCTGGAAAAGAAGAATCCCAGCCCTGTTCCTTTCTAGCCCATCAACCTTTCTTCTTTAGGACTCCGGTTCTGGAGTCCCGGCTTCCAGCCCTCACTTACTCTCCTCCTCTCTGCCCGGAAAACCCCCTAACTCCAGACGCAAGTTAAGCAAATATTTGTAGCTGCCAGTAAATTCCAGCGGCTTTTTATAGCGCGGCTCTCTGCGCCCGGGGCCAAGTCGTGCTGCTAAATATTGCTGACCACTTTTTCTTTTATGGCTTTCATGTCACTTAGCTATTGAGAGTAAGATGGATTTGCGCGGAGCCCTCACCGCGCTGCGATTCTCGCCCCCCAGGTCTGCGCGGGGCAGCCATTGGCGGCGGAGTATCACGTGACCGCGGGGGCGTGCCAATGTGCGCCCTCAAGGGTGTCAAGCCCCTGTCAGAGTGTGCGATCAAGATTGTGAGACAACGCGATGCAAAAAGCGACCTACTACGACAGTTCGGCGATCTACGGTGGCTACCCCTACCAGGCAGCCAACGGGTTCGCTTATAATGCCAATCAGCAGCCGTATCCGGCGTCCTCGGCACTGGGCACTGATGGCGAGTACCACCGACCTGCCTGTTCACTCCAGTCGCCCGCCAGCGCCGGGGGCCACCCCAAGGCGCACGAGCTGAGCGAGGCGTGTCTGCGCACCCTGAGTGGCCCACCCAGCCAACCCCCAGGCCTCGGCGAGCCCCCCCTGGCCCCGCCGCCCCCCCAGGCCGCGCCCCCTGCTCCACAGCAGCCTCAACCCCCGCCACAGCCCCCAGCACCCGCTCCTGCCGCGCCCCCGCCCCCCTCTTCAGTTTCCCCACCTCAGAATGCCAGCAGCAACCCCACGCCTGCCAGCGCAGCCAAGAGTCCCCTACTCAACTCACCCACCGTGGCCAAACAAATCTTCCCCTGGATGAAAGAGTCTCGGCAAAACACAAAGCAGAAAACCAGCGGCTCCAGCTCAGGTAAAGCCGTACCTTCTAGAGGAGGGGTCCCCTGGCCTGGCTCCCGGGCCCCCAAGCTACCTCCAGTCACAGTCTGGGAGCGCTGGAACATTTTCAAGAACTAACAGCTCCTTCTCCTTCAACTAGGGGGGGTGACAGGACTCTGTGTCCAGGAAACCCCCAGACAGACCTGATGAGAGTCTCTCTTGACTTCCTCAAGAGCAAGTGGGGCCTAGTGAGTTTGGAACCCCTTCTTGTTACACTCTAGGAGTTAGGACCTTTGGGCATAGCAAACCTGAGCTCCACACTCTCTTTTTAGCATAACTCCTTTCTAGTGGAACAGTGACATCCATCCCACACTGAAATGTGGTAGAATAAAAGCAGGCCTAGTCACCATCCAAGTCAGAATCAATGCTTTGCCTATAAACAGAGCCTATTTTTAATTTTTGCTCCAGTAGATGGAGTGGCTGCCTTACCTCTGGGAAGGCCCTACTCAGATTTAGTACAATGAAGGCAGCCAGGGATCTCCTGCGGGTGGGGATTTGGATTTGTCATGCTAATAGGAACCACTTGGGCCTACCAGAAACTAGACTAGAGGACAGGGCCTGGGTCTTAGGCTTCCCAGCATCTTGGTTACCTTTCCCCCTGCCTTCTCCAGTTCCCAGTACTCTGCTCTGAGCCTGAGCATCTGGGACCCTGCAGAACCAAGGTGGGGGTAGGGCGAAGGGGAGGATAGGAGGGTACAAGATTAGTGGATTAAATTGGGGAGGCAGCTTGATAACATGAAGAACGCTTTAAAGGGACCCCGCCAGGGGCCTGGGCCTCCCCACCAGAAATTGGTACTTTCAATGTGATCTCTTCCTTTGGGCACAGAAGGCCTTCCAGATTGGGGCTTCCACTCCACCTGTCTCCACTGGGTAGACCAAATAAGTGGCCAGTTGAGGCAACTGTGCAATCCTTCCATCAGACAGTGAAAGAGAGAAAGGTTTATTGAGTGTATAATAGGTGCCCCACATCCCAGTTACTGTGAAGGGAATGAAGATGGGAGACCTGCCCATAGGGAGCTTGTAGTCTGATAGGCCTGAATGACTACATGGTTCAGAAAGTGAATAGCTCCAGGAAGGAAATACAGATCAGGAAGGCAAACTGGGGGTTCTGCTTTCCTATCTCTTGCCCTTAGGGAAGCCTGTGATTTGCACCTTAACTGAATGAGGGGCTAGCTACCCAGCTGCTGGCACTATTTCCCCTCCAGGACAGAGGACAGCACCTAGTTCCTCCTCCCCCTTTCTGGGCCCTGACAGACCGAGGGATCTTGGGCCCTGGAGTGAGGAGGGGCCTGGCGGGTTCAGGGGCTAGGCGGGGCCTCGGGCAGCCCCTGACGCCACTCTTCCTCTCTCCTCTGTCCTCGCAGGGGAGAGCTGCGCTGGCGACAAGAGTCCGCCTGGGCAGGCGTCGTCCAAACGGGCGCGCACCGCCTACACGAGCGCGCAGCTGGTGGAGCTGGAGAAGGAATTCCACTTCAACCGCTACCTGTGCCGGCCGCGCCGGGTAGAGATGGCCAACCTGCTGAACCTCACAGAGCGCCAGATCAAGATCTGGTTCCAGAATCGCCGCATGAAGTACAAGAAGGATCAGAAGGGCAAGGGCATGCTGACATCATCAGGGGGCCAGTCCCCAAGTCGTAGCCCGGTGCCCCCCGGCGCGGGCGGCTATCTGAACTCTATGCATTCGCTGGTCAACAGCGTCCCATACGAGCCCCAGTCGCCCCCGCCTTTCTCCAAGCCTCCCCAGGGTGCCTATGGGCTGCCCCCCGCCTCCTACCCCGCACCCCTGCCAAGCTGCGCGCCCCCACCGCCCCCACAGAAGCGCTACACCGCGGCGGGGGCAGGGGGCACACCCGACTATGACCCGCACGCTCATGGCCTGCAGGGCAACGGCAGCTATGGGACCCCACACTTACAGGGAAGCCCCGTCTTCGTGGGGGGCAGCTATGTGGAGCCCATGAGCAACTCTGGGCCTGCCCTCTTTGGCCTAACTCACCTCCCCCACGCCGCCTCGGCAGCCATGGACTACGGGGGTGCTGGGCCACTGGGCAGCGGCCACCATCACGGGCCCGGGCCAGGGGAGCCGCACCCCACCTACACGGACCTTACCGCCCACCATCCTTCTCAGGGAAGAATTCAGGAAGCCCCCAAGCTCACCCACCTGTGATGGTGGGCTCGGGGCTGCGCGCCAGGAGAGTTCCCCCCCCCCCCCCCCGCCCCCACCTTTCTTCGTCGTTTCCCTGTTTTGTTTTGTTTTAAGATTCTTCCTGTCCTCTCTTTTCTGTTCTCCGCCCCTTCTACCTTCCCCTCCTCCTCGTTTTGTTTTCTTTGGTAACGCGTTTTTATAGTTTATGTGACGTAGCAATCTTGGTTGCTGGAATGGCTGTCAGTATCAGTAGCGATGTTTATCTCCTCCTACCCCCTCGCTCGGCCGCTGGCCCTGCACCCTTTACTTTCTCTACTCTTTGATCAGAAACAGGGTATATGAACAAATTTTCTAGCCGAGTTCTTCAATGTGAATTTGTTCGTACATTATGGCTCCCGAGGGGAAGCAATTACTTTTTTTTTTTTAACTTTTAGATTTTTTTTAAATTGCACTTCTTGTAAAGAGCGAGAAAAAAATCAAAGGCGCTTTGAAACAGGGGCTCCCTGTGCAAGGACGACTAAGTGTACGTCTTTCCGTGTGTGTATGCTGGTGAACAGTCAGATTTATTTATATTTTTTTTGCAAGCATTGAATAATCTAAGTTTTAAATATTATTTATCCCCATCCGTTCGTATTTATATTAAAGAAATTCTGTACCCTGATTGTTCAGAAGGTTTCTTGGGCCTTTTGTTCAATAGTGTATTGGCGTACATAGAAAATTTTTTTTTATTTGAAAGGGAAATATAATTCCTTTATAAAAACGGTAATGATGCAATAATACCAGAGAGGATCCAGCTTTTGAAAAGACTGATTTAGGTTTGTAACATCCGGCCAAACTGAAAAAAAAAAAAAAAACAATCTGTAAACGTGAAAAATGCTAGATTTGTTTCGAGAGTTCTACATTCCTTGCTGCTCACATTCTGAGAAACTAAACAAAAAAAATAAATAAAGTTTTTATTCTGAATAATATCCGTGTTCAGAAGGGGTTCTTTGGCCGAAGACGGGGGTCTGCGTGGAATTCAGGCAGAGGCGAACTGGCTTGAGCAGGCCGCGGCAAGCCCTCTAGCTCCGGAGTGGGGCCTGGCCGGGCGGCTCGCCCGGGAGCGCAGCGAATTCTCGGAAGGCTGTAGGAGCTCCCGGAGGCGGGCAGCTTTGCAAACCGCCGAACGCCAGCCCGCTGGGCAGCCTGATTCCCAGCTGCCACGGAGGGGCCAGCCGCAGGCGCAGAAGCTGCGTGAGTGCAGAGTGCGGGAGAAACAAAAGGCCGCGGGCCGAAGCGCGGCGGGGACGCACAGGTGCCCGAGAGGCCCCGCTGGGGAGTAAGGCAGGGCGGTCTTCTCCAAGATCTTCCTCTAGGTCGAAGAGGACCAGTCAATGCCTTAACCCTGGGAATCGCCAGCCGCGCGGAGGATGGCGAGCATTTTCTCGAGCAACCGGACTCTCTGTAGATGCTTTTCGGTCCTTTATCGCACTAGGAGGAAAGAATCACTCCTAAAATCGCCACGGGGAGCTAGGAGGCTCGAACCGGACAGCCTCACCCAGGTCTCCGGCTGAAGAAAAGAAAGGCTGAACTCCCAGGAGCCTCCCCGAGTCCTTCCCTGGACTGTTTGAGTCCCAGCTTTGGCTTCATCCTGGAATTTGGGATCTGGCATTCTCTGGATTTATTTCCTCTCCTTCATCCCTCCTCGTTCTCCTTCTGTGGCCCCAGGGGGAGGAGGGGAGATAAGGGAGATTGGCATCTTTCTAATAAAAATGCAATTTTATAAGTATTTCTTTCTCATGATGCTTCAGGAGCTAAATGTTACATTTCTACTCCTGGATTTACGATAAGGCTACCTACTGACTGGCTGGCAGAGGCAAAAGCAGGCACAGGAAAGGGAAATATTTTCATCTTCAGATTAAAGAACTGCTTGGAGAAGGAACCAAATTCAGAAAGTGTAAGCCTCAGAACTGTATCCCCATCAACATCCCCTTTCTAAATTGGAAGCAAGGAACCACCTGCGTCTGGGGATCAGAAGCATCTGATGTGAGAAATAAATCCTCCTTCTCCCTGGATTGTATCTTTCAGAGACGGAGGTGAAAAATGTCGCCATTTTGTTTGCAATCCAAAATATCCATCATCATGGCCACTATCTTTCCCCTGAGAAGCTCCCTCAGCTGATCTTTAGAAACAGGCACTGGAGCCATTTTTGGGTATCTCCTGGGTCCACAGGAGCTGCTTTTAGGGAACCTTTTCACATTTTAAGAAAAAGAAAAAGGCTCTGAAGGTATAAAGCCAGGTAGCTGTAGAGATCTGAGTTTTTCTCTCACAGCCAGAGATGCTTCTCCCATATCTGTTCAGGGGCTCCTGATACACATTTTTTTTTTTTCATTTTTGAAAGAGTTTGGGTTACAGAAGGAGTAGATCTACTCCCCACCCCACCCCAACCTCCCTGCCGAAATATGGCGCACCTCAGAAATGCAGAGTCTGGAAAACCAGTCTTTGTGAGGACTGGAGCGTCTGCTCTTTTAGTTGTTCAGATCTGAACTGAGCAGGCTAAGCAACACGGAAGTCTTATGAGTAATAATTTTAGAGAAGTGTATAAAATTACCTAGTAAAATAAGGAACAGTGGAGAAAGAGAGACAGAAAGAGAGAGAGAGCGAGCCAGGGAGCTCTATCCATTCAGAGAGGGAAATCTTTCAGGGATATCACTATGTGAACCCGTTTCCAAAATCTGCTATTTAGCTGAGAGGCAACTGGTTTGGAGGCATCCTTCCTCCCTCAGGACACAGATTTTTAAATGAAATTCCAATATGATTTCCCATATCTTGGCAATCAAAACATTCGTTTTGGGTTTCAAAGAAAAAATATTGATCTCACCTCCAGCTTCCAAGACATTAAAAATAAGTCCTTATTAAAAGATTCCTGGGTTAAAGCAATAGATTTGGGGAAGATTTCAGTGTTGAATGGTCAAAGAAAAGGGTTTGCTTCCAGATGGTGTTTGAATTAAGGCCGCTGAGGCGAGCAGAAAGCTCTCACCCACGCAGCCCCTGACAAAGCCTCAGCGATATGGGGGCAGCGCTGCTCTCTCTCCGTAGCTCCCCCTCCCCTTAACCCCTCAATATTATTTCTGGTAAAAGCAAATGGCAAAAGCCGCTATCCCAGAATCTGCAAAGCACCTTTCCTAAAAGCAGCCTTATAACTCTTTCTGCTGCCAGAAAGATATATTTTAAAAGACTAGTTTTCCTTGTTTACTTGCGTTTCCTGCTCTCCTCTTTGCTCGGCCACATTTGATCTTGGAAAGAGCTCGAAGCTGAAATGTGTTCTTAAGGGCCAGAAGCTGTCAAGGCTTTTGGTGAGCAAGATTGATCGCGCCCAGACTTCCTTCAGAGCTTTGTTTGGAATAAAAGCAAGAAAACTGAAAAACCTCACATTTTCCAAAATAGCATCTCTATCTGTAAGGCAATGCTGTGGGCCAGTCAATGACGGAGGCCACTTTATATGTAATTTCCAACTCAAGCCCCCTTTGATGCCGGCCTTAGAGAAGGAGTCCTAGCCTTGTGCTGCGGTCGGCCTTTCTTGTTTTCTACGTAGATTTTTCTCCCCCACCAACCTCTCTCTCCCTGGCCATCAGAATGATTTATTTTCCTGCCACGGATGCCATGCCTGCCGGCCTGGGGGAGTCTGATCACTCGGTCCATTTCAAAGGAAGCAAAAGCGAATCATCATCCTCAGGGTTTGAGGGAAAAGAGATACCTTCAGATTTCTCTCTCAGCCTCCTCCCCTCTTTCTGGCTTGGTGGATTTTTAAAAAGTTATTGTTTGGTACCTAAAGGTGTTATCTTTTGAACCCTCCAGCACAGTCCACGATGCCCTCAGTCTCAAGTCTCCGAATTGGAAAAAGGAGAGAGTGAGCAGAGAAAAAAGAACGTTTATAATTCCTCCTGAGGTTGCCCTCTCTCACCTGCGATGCTGTTGCCCACAACAGAACCTGAGTGCAAACATCCCTGGTGGCCAAGGAGCGGAAAGGTGCGGGAGACAATTTGGGCTGCCAGGGAACACGAATTGCATCTGAACCAACAAGCCCCCAATCAGAGCGACAAGGACCAGGAGAAGAAGGAGAGGGAAAGAAAAAGGAAAAGAGAGAGAGAGAGGAATAAGCGCCTTCTCCTTCCCTGCTGCTAACTTCCAACAGACTTCCTGGAAATCAGAAATACTCACCGCACCCGAGCCCTACGGGTATGAAACCCAGAATGCCAGGAGCCGCAGGAGCCTGCTCCGGGTGGCATTGCTTTGGTTGGTCGCCGCCCTGGCTACAGAGATTTGGACACATGAACCTGGGGTTGTTGTCTTGCTTGGCACATGCATCTATCTTTCTTGAGCCACTCCTGAAAAGTTGATGGCACCGGAAGGTTGGGAAGCTTCGAGAGCCGCCTCCCCGTCTTCCGCTTCCCTCTGGAGCCAGATGCATAGCTGCCTTGGAAAAGCCGGCTAACAATGGGCCGGGGTCCGGGTCCGGCGAGGGGGGGGGGGCGCAGACTCCGAGCTGGGCTTTGGGAGGGGGGCGAGGGCATGCGGGAGGGGTTTGGGGAAGGAGAGGTGGACAGAGGAGAGAGGGAAGGGGACAGGGGGGAAGAGGAAAAGAGGGAAGGAAAGAGGGGAAGGAAAGAGAGGAAGGAAAACAGGAATCACTTCTGAGATCCAGTAACTGGTTTTAGAAAAGGCAGAGGAAAATGGAAATAAAAGAGGGGAGACCCCAGAATGAATCCTCTTTTCTGTGTCTTCTCTCTCTGTCTGTCTCTGTCTCTCTCCCTCCCTCCTCCTTCCCTCTCTCTTTCTTCTCCCAGTCTCATCTCCCCTCTCCCTCTGCTCCTTCCTCCTGCCTTAGCAGAACTTATGTGGCTGGGATGCGGGGCTCTCGGGTGTCAAAACTTTGAAGATTAATGGATTACTTTGTTAATGACTGCAGGCGTCAGACTGAGGTGCTTAGATGATTTGTGAGGTGCGAGGCGTCTTCCCGACAGTCCCAAACAATGCGCGGAGTGTGCGGGGGAGTTAGAGGGCGGCCGCCGGCGGGCCGGGCAGCAGGGCTCACACTCGCACACACTCACACACTCACACACACTCCCAAGCGCACACACCAGGTTCTGTGCTGATCAGGAGGCAGGCAGGCACCCTCGCCCCCACGCACTCCCGGGCATCCCCACCCACACCCACATATATGTATTTTTGCCCTGAAAAAAGTGTAAATAAAGCCTCGCTGGCCCCCAATGAGGCGTTCCTTCCCGACTTTTTTGGATCAATCAAACAGACAGTGGCTTCTTTTGATTAAAGCCCAAATTGTCATTGGGCAGAAGCAATCATGTGACAGCCAATTCGGTCCAATTTCAACCTTGTCTCCATGAATTCAATAGTTTAATAGTAGCGCGGTCCCCATACGGCTGTAATCAGTGAATTAGAAAAAAAACACCCCAGCAGCGATCTTCTATGATAGATTTTTTTTTCCTCTGCTCTCGCCTTTTTCCCGGGCCTTGCCCCCCCAAAGCCCCTCCAGAAGAGGGAACTTTTTCTCCGAGGGGGCTCCAAGGAGAAGGCCATGAATTACGAATTTGAGCGAGAGATTGGTTTTATCAATAGCCAGCCGTCGCTCGCTGAGTGCCTGACATCTTTTCCCCCTGTCGCTGATACATTTCAAAGTTCATCAATCAAGACCTCGACGCTTTCACACTCGACACTGATTCCTCCTCCTTTTGAGCAGACCATTCCCAGCCTGAACCCGGGCAGTCACCCTCGCCACGGCGCTGGCGGCCGCCCCAAGCCGAGCCCCGCGGGCAGCCGCGGCAGCCCAGTGCCCGCCGGCGCCCTGCAGCCGCCCGAATACCCCTGGATGAAGGAGAAGAAGGCGGCCAAGAAAACCGCGCTGCCGCCCGCCTCGGCCGCCGCCGCCGCCGCCGCCGCCGCCACCGGCCCTGCCTGCCTCAGCCACAAAGGTCAGTCCAAAGACTTGGCCCCAGGTCCCGGGACCCTCTGCTCCTTCGGGGCTGCCCGGGGAGCGGTTATGGGGGAGGGGAGCGTGGGCTGGGAGAGAAGGGGGAGAGAGGGAGAGATGCTTGGCTGCCTTCCCTTCCCCTGTGGGCTCAGGAGTGGGTGTGATGGAGAGAAAAGGGATCCTGCGCTGCACAATGAGACATATATATATTTTTAAGAAGGGGGGGGAAACTTTCCCTAACTTGTGTAATGTGGGATGATTTATTTGAGTTGGAACTGACCTCCTCTTGTCTAGTTGTCCTAGAGTTTGGCTTTTTGACAGTAATGAAGAGTGATAGATCGCTCTTGCTCAGCTAAGCAGCTGATGCATTAATTATAAATTGTGGTGTGGCTAATATAAAGTTTGCTCCCGGATGGAGAGGTTGGGGGGAGCCACAGGCAGGAATCTGGTGGAGGTGGAAAGAGATGGGGTCTCCCCGGGCTGGGCTCCCAGGAAAGGCAGCACAATAGCTCCACTGCATCCAGGGGCGGCCATTTTGTTGCAGTTGATCTTTTCTGCTATATTTATTCTCCAGTGGAATAACCCCGCTCGGACCCCTCCACCTCCAACTGTGCGCGTGTCTCTTGTTGGTTTCCCTTTCCGCAGAATCCCTGGAAATCGCCGATGGCAGCGGCGGGGGCTCCCGACGCCTGAGAACTGCTTACACCAACACGCAGCTTTTAGAGCTGGAGAAAGAATTTCATTTCAACAAGTACCTTTGCAGACCCCGAAGGGTGGAAATCGCAGCGCTGCTGGATCTGACTGAGAGACAAGTGAAAGTGTGGTTTCAGAACCGGAGGATGAAGCACAAGAGGCAGACCCAGTGCAAGGAGAACCACAACAGCGAGGGGAAATTTAAAAGCCTCGAAGACTCTGAGAAAGTGGAGGAGGACGAGGAAGAGAAGTCGCTCTTTGAGCAAGCCCTGAGCGTCTCCGGGGCCCTTCTGGAGAGGGAAGGTTACACTTTTCAGCAAAATGCCCTCTCTCAGCAGCAGGCTCCCAATGGACACAATGGCGACTCCCAAAGTTTCCCAGTTTCGCCTTTAACCAGCAATGAGAAAAATCTGAAACATTTTCAGCACCAGTCACCCACTGTTTCTAACTGCTTGTCAACAATGGGCCAGAACTGTGGCTCAGGCCTAAACAATGACAGTCCCGAGGCCCTCGAGGTCCCCTCTTTGCAGGACTTTAACGTTTTTTCCACAGATTCCTGCCTGCAGCTTTCAGATGCAGTCTCGCCCAGTTTGCCAGGTTCCCTCGACAGTCCCGTAGATATTTCAGCTGACAGCTTTGACTTTTTTACAGACACACTCACCACAATCGACTTGCAGCATCTGAATTACTAAAAACATTAAAGCAAAACAAAGCATCACAAAACAAAAACCCCTTTGACCAGGTGCTTTTGCCTTCTTTTATTCTGAGAGTTGATTTTTATTTTCTTTTCTTCCTGACCTACCCTCTCTCTCCTCTAAATGTGGAAGATTTTCTGTTTAGTGATTCTCCTGGTCCAGTTTCAGAGCCATCTTTTACAGATTATTTTGGAGTTTTAGTTGTTCTAAATCTAATCCAACACCCCTCTATGTGATTTCCTGAAAGCAATATATGAGGCCTGCAAGAAAGTGATCATATAATTGTATCTTCACTTTCTTTTTATTTTTGTATTACATTAGGATGCATTGTCATGAGTATTTTTGGTAGAATAAATTCTCCTTTGCTATAAGTAGCTTTCTTATTTTTTCTCCCCCCTCTTTCTCAAGGCTCATAACGGTTTCTTTTTCTTCTTTTAGTCTAACTTGGTAAATAAAATTCTGGTCACAATTCATCTTCTTTTTCAATTTTAATATATTTATTAAGGGGGCATGTTCAAAGTCTTCAGTAGTCAATAACAAAAAAGAAAGCCAGAACATAGGACTTCTGAGAAATGTTTTTTTTTTTCTCTCTCTTTTTAAAGGGAATGGATTTGGTTTTTCAGTGTAGAGGTTCAAGCCATAGATTTAAATTGGTAATAGAAACAGGATTGGGCAGCCTCACAGTTGGGCCAAGCCCAAGCTTTTGAAAGTGGAGAAATAAAAGTGCCTACAGAAACCGCCCAACTCCAGGAAGAAGGAACATGGAGTTTCTTTAACAAGCTACCAGTCTCCAGGTCAATAACTAAGTTATCAACAATTCATTTATTTATACACATTTGTTTCAAACATCTACATTCCAACCCCCTCCCCCACAATCCCCCGGAAACATTTTCAGTGTGGTTGATTAGTCTCCCAGATGTTGATGGGTCCAGGCAAACAGACCTAAAAGGTAGAGAAAACAAAAATAAAACAAAACATGGTTACTAGCTGGAAAATGCACTTCAGAAAGCGTTCTTTCCAATCCTCTGGTCCAGTCATTCTAGGATTCTTTTTTTCAGGGTCAGAAAAATCAATATTTCATTCTTAAATCTGTTTACATGGCAAATAATGGATCATTAAAGCTTTGAAGCCAGGTTACCAAGTTGAGATTTAAAATGGAGAGTTTCTGCGCCCTAGGTTATAAATTAACCCAGTTTCTAGAGAGAGAAAGAGAAAAAGCACTTTAAATGAAATATCAATAAAATGTAATCTAGGGCACGTTCCTGGGCTGTCTTGCTCCCCCCCCCCTTCTTATATCTCCCCATGCTGATTTTTTCCTTACTGAGCTCTGTTGTGATGGCTACTTACCGTGAGAAAACGCAGTGTGTAAGCAACATGTGTGGGGGGCGGGTTGATTTAGGAACCCGGCTCTTAATAGTTAAGGCTTGGAAGTTACAATGAAATCGCGATCTTTCTCCATGGGTTTGCACCCTATCTTCCTTCACCCTTTTGCCCCCTACATCCTGGCAGCGGCGGAGGCGTGTAAGGACCCCGGCGGGTCTCCAGCCCCAGGCGCGGAGCTGAGCAGGGCAGCCCGGCCGCAGCCAGGGCTGAGCCGCTGCTGTTTGCGATTCGTCCTACGCTCATAAATCAAACGCTTTCTATGAATGAGAATGTCATCAAAGAGATCAATTGCAGGAACACATGCACAAATAAAAATCCTCTTACGTATTTGCTGGGGATCCCCGTCCGAAAGCATTAAGTTAGAAGGCGTTTAGTCATAATTCATTTTTATTGCTCTTTTAAAACAACAGCTTGGCTGAGCCGCGGATGCCATGAGCAGCTCGGGGCCTCGGCGGCGTTTGTCTCCTCCTCGCTCCTTCCCTTTCTAGAAGAGCCCTGAAAGAGGTGCTTTGAGCCCAGCAAGCCGCTTGCAGGCCATCATTTAAATAGTGACCAAGGTCTCCTTTCACCCACTCTCCCAGAGCATTTAAAGAGACTTTAGCTCCAGCCGTGGGGCACTGGCCTACAAGCCAGGAGAACCAAGAGTCTCCTACAAGGCGGGATGAGCCCCACGATTTCGTGGGGGGTGGGGGAAGAACCGAGCTACGGAAGCCTTGCGGGCTCCAGGCCAGAGGAGACCGCCTTTGTAAGTAACACCGGGAGAGCAGCGCTCTGGGCGGCCAGCCCGGGCGGAGCAGGCTCTGCTGCGGGAGTCCGGCCTTCCGGGAGCCGGGAGCAGCGCGCGGAGGCAGGTCTGTCTCCTGCCGGAGAGATTGCGGGCCTCTATGCAAGTGCATGAAAGCGGTCCCAAGAAAAACACCCCCACCCACGCTGGCTCTGAAAGAGGCCCGGAGGGAGGAAGAGAAGTGGAAGGAGAGCAGCACAGAGGCCGAGAACTAGCAGAGGCAGGAGAACGGTTGCGGTCCCGGGCGGCTTTGTGGCGCTAAGCCCTGCAGCCGAGGGGGTTGCGCAAACCCGGGCCGAAGAAGCCAACAAAGGGACAGGAATGAGGCAAGGAGAAAGAACGTACTTTGGTTCGGAAAGCAGATCGTCCGCGGTGCCAGCACCTACACTCTCACGTCCTACCGCCTCCCCGACAGGAGCCGCGTCCCTCCCCATCTCAGGAGGCCTGGCACTCCCAAGGAAGCCGCCTCCAGGAGGGCCTCCTTTCCTTTTCCCTTCTCGGAAATAAGTGTCCCCAGGTGCTGAAATGGGGTAGGAGTGACCTTTCCTGGCTGGGCTCGCTCTTAACCGTGGTTGGGGATGGGTCAAAGGTCACAGAAAAATACTATTTCAAAAGTAAATGTTTAGGGAAAAATTGTCTTTGCTACTGGGGGAATCCATAGTCAAATGTCTGCAAGAGTTCCCCTCTTGTGGGGGCAGGTTTGGTGGGGTAACTTCTGTATGTGAAGAACAGAATGCAGAAACCTGAAAGGTTGGCTAACACATTTATGATGTGCCTGCTTCAAACAAAACTTCCTTCTTCTAACTGGGGAGGGAAAACTAGAGGGGAATGGGAACCCCGTCCTCAGATAAATTTTATCTGTCCCATTCCGATGTGATAAGCAGGGTCAGAGAAAAATCTATACTGCATTGGCTGCAAAGCTTCTTGGATGATCTCTGGATTTCTTTTACCCAAGAATGCATCAATTCTCGGTCTCAGTTTGGCATTTTCTCTCTACAAGCCAAGGGTTGACACGAAACCTAATAGTAAACAGCAATTAACGACCCCGTCAGCATCAGGGTAGGATGAGGGTGATGGAGAACAGGACCCCTGGCCTGGAATGACGCTCAGATTTGCACGTGTCTCTCTAGAGAAAGACTTGAACGTTCACACAAGGAACTACATAGATACAAAGGGGAGGAGGTGTTGTTGGGGAAGAAGAAAATGTCCCGTCCACCATCAGCCATCTGTCCACCGCCCCTCCCACCTGCCAGCCCCTAACCCCCCACTTCAGACATGCAGTAGAATGGGAGGGGGGGGCGGTTAGTGGATAAAGGAAGCCCTACCACTCCTAACATCCCCCTCCAGAAAACAAGCACCACTGTTGGGGCGTGGTGGGGGGAGTTCAGCGTATTTAGTTGGGGCTGTGGTCTCGCCCTTTGAGGCCCCCGCTGAAGCGCGCAGACTCCTGGGTCCCGGGGAGCCGGCAGATGGCCTGCAGCGCACCGCCCGGCCCCCACGCTGGCCACGTCCGCTAGCGTCATCTTTCTCCCCCGCCTCCTACCCTTCAAAATCCAGCGGCCGAGCTGCTCCGGATCCCATAGGGCTCCCGGAGCAAAGCTGAGTGGGGAGGAGAAAGGGGCGGAGAGCGAGGAAAGAGGGAGGGCGAAGAGCCGGCCACCCTCGGCCTTTTCCGGCAACCTTAACTACTACCAATCACCCGCTCCCGGGCGTCGAATTACAAAAGCTCCTCATTGCCTCGTTAATAATCAGTTGCGGTGGGGGAATAGGGTTCAGAGACCCTCCTTGGGGAAGGGAAGGCTTTTTTGGTTTTTGTGTTTTTTTGTTTTTTTCTTGCTCACGTCCCCTCCACGCCCAGCCGGGTTCCTCCCAGCCAACCCTCTGCGCACTTCCCTCTCCTTTCGAAGCTCGGGGAGCTGGTGGCCTAGCCTCGTCCTACGCCACGGTCCTCTGCGCTCCTCACTGCCCCGGCACCACAGCAGGGACTGTGTAGTGAAAGCGCCCGCGGAGCTACCCTTTCTGCTCCGCGCTCTGCGGGCTCGGCCCCTGAGCTAGTGGGAGGCCAGCGAGCTCCGGCCCACTGATTCCCGACCCAAGAGAGACGGAGCCCCCTTCCCTTCTCACCTCTTGCCAGTTCATCTTTCTGTGCACGGTGGGGAGGGGGCGGAGACGGGGATGCCTCCCAGCCCCCACCTCCCGAAGGGGGGGAGAGCGGAGTCGGCGCGCGCAGAAGGTGGCTTCTGTTCCCCTTCGGCCCAGCGCTCCGAATCTGCCCTTGCAGCCGCCGCAGCAGCTGCCGCCGCCTGGGCCGCCTGGGGGGGCGACTGCGCGTCACCTAGACTGGAGGAGCGCCGGGGATTTAAATGCCACTGAAACGGTGATCCATCACCGCGGGAGCCAGCAAACTTTCGCAGGAGGCTCAGCCATTGGCTGACATAGTCACGTGCCCCTCCCCCTGCGCCCTCCGCCCTCGCGCCCCCCCTCTTGCGCACTGTACATTCATATCATTTTTCTTCTCTGGCCCCATGGAGGAAGTGAGAAAGTTGGCACGGTCACCCAGGGCTTCGCAGGACCCGGTCCCTCAGTGACAGATGGACAATGCAAGAATGAGCTCCTTCCTGGAATACCCCATCCTCAGCGGTGGCGACTCGGGGACCTGCTCAGCGCGAGCCTACCCTTCCGACCATGGAATTACAACTTTCCAGTCGTGCGCGGTCAGTGCTAACAGCTGTGGCGGCGACGACCGCTTCCTAGTGGGCAGGGGGGTGCAGATCAGCCCGCCCCACCACCACCACCACCACCACCACCACCATCACCCCCAACCGGCCACCTACCAGACTCCCGGGAACCTGGGGGTGTCCTACTCCCATTCGAGTTGTGGTCCAAGCTATGGCGCGCAGAACTTCGGCGCGCCTTACAGCCCCTACGCGTTAAATCAGGAAGCAGAAGTAAGTGGTGGGTACCCCTCGTGCGCTCCCGCTGTTTACTCTGGAAATCTCTCATCTCCCATGGTCCAGCATCACCACCACCACCAGGGTTATGCCGGGGGCGCGGTGGGCTCGCCTCAGTACATTCACCACTCATATGGACAAGAGCACCAGAGCCTGGCCCTGGCCACGTATAATAACTCCTTGTCCCCTCTCCACGCCAGCCACCAAGAAGCCTGTCGCTCCCCTACATCAGAGACATCTTCTCCAGCACAGACCTTTGACTGGATGAAAGTCAAAAGAAACCCTCCCAAAACAGGTCAGTCTTGCCATTCCTTGGATGCTCCTTGATGGTTCTGGAAGGAGCTAGTATGTTGAGTTGCCAAGGAAAATTAATACTTTTTTTTTTTTAAAGTTCTTGCTTCCCACTGGTGTCCGGTGTGGACAGATTGCCCAGGTGTGTTGGGGCAAAGGCACATCTGGGGCTGTCGTGTTTCCCAAGGGGCTGAGTTTTAGAGGTTCTGGAATAGGAAGTGGGTAGTGATGTGTGGGGGTGGGGGTGGTTCTGTTAATATCTCCAGGCTCCATTCATCACTGGTCTGACCTTGCTAATGGTTGACTTCAGATTAACACTTTACACCTCATCAGTCACCTTTCCCAGCTGAGTTTCTGTTGAGAAATTCTTGATCTCCCCTTTATCTGAATGTTGCTCTGAAGCTTCTAGGGGATCTCATATCGATTGTAAAAATTTTTACCTTGTTCTCTCATCGCTCCCCACCATGCCCCCAGGGAAAGTTGGAGAGTATGGCTACGTGGGTCAACCCAATGCAGTGCGCACCAACTTCACCACGAAGCAGCTCACTGAGCTGGAAAAGGAGTTCCACTTCAATAAGTACCTGACGCGTGCCCGCAGGGTGGAGATTGCCGCGTCCCTACAGCTCAATGAGACCCAGGTGAAGATCTGGTTCCAGAACCGCCGGATGAAGCAGAAGAAACGAGAGAAGGAGGGTCTCTTGCCCATCTCTCCTGCCACCCCGCCAGGAAGTGAGGAGAAGGCCGAAGAATCTTCAGAGAAGTCCAGCTCCTCGCCCTGCATTCCTTCCCCGGGGTCCTCTACCTCAGACACTCTGACTACCTCTCACTGAGGCCGACCAAGCCCCAGACTCCGCAGCCCAGGCTATTCCGCAGGCTGGGGACTCCTTACGCAAAGCACATTCTTAGCTTATCTTCCTTTCCATTTACAGTCTCTCTCTTCCTTTCTGATCCTATCTGGGGAGCTCCTGGCCAGGACAATGTGTTTCCAGAGAGTCCTGGAGTGGAGGCTTGATTGGGGTGTGTGTGTGTGTGCTAACTCCTTGATGCAGATTGGGTGCCATAATCAATTTTCTCATGGCCCCCAACACTCCTCCCTACTTTGGAGATTTCCACAGTCTGTTCCTTTCAGATGTCCTTTGGAATATAGTCTCCTTTGCCAGCAGAAACATGTTAGAGGGAGGCCTATCTTTTACCTATCTGTATATTTACAGTTCTCCCCTACTTTGCCCTTAAAGTAGGATAGAGAGAGAGGAGGGTCCAGGAGCTCATGAGGAAGAGAGGCACTATGAGCTTGTTTACACAATTAATTCATCCCTTAATTTAATTCAGTTTCATGTGTGTGAGTTTGCTGGTTGTAAATACTTTGTCCTGAGAGATTTATCTTTATACAGATTTTCTAGAAATGTTTAGATTAAGTGACTAAAACAGGGTAGGCAACTCTCAAAGCTGGTACAATTTTATATGTTATGGGTTAAAGAATAAAATCGCTCACTTAAACTCAATCAGATGCCTCAGAGGGTAGCCTGCATTTGTTCTTTCAGTGAGTTAAGAAGGCCTGCGGAATACGAGGTTCAAAAACCTTGCTTCCTGTGCTGGGTCTCCCCCTATCACCACCCATTTAGTGTTTCTCTGGGCACACTCTTTTTTAAATTTGTGCTGGATTATTCAGAACCTAAAGGTATTATTCGAACCAGCTTCTTCCTTCCACAGTTATCTTAGCTGGATATGATGTATTTTCAGCTCAATTGTTAATGTGATGGATGGCACAATGAATGTATATTTTGTGTGATTCGTGAATAGTCTTTTGCATGTCGCACAATGTTTTGATGTCCCTGAAGTACCACACTGAGTTATATCAGTTATTCCTTGTGAGCCTATGATATTCCCCATTTCCTGTACAATCATGAACAGCTCTGAGATCCTGGAGTGATGTGATCTAGAGCAGAGTTTACGGGTCTTAAGATGTCTGTAATAAATATATTCAAGTTTCACATATGCTTACGCGGCCCTGAATTTGGCTTGGCTACAATTTACTGGTTCCAACAGCGTTGGCTCATTTCATGCGGGGAAGGGGAGAAGGGTGCTGTGCATTTTCAGAGGTGGGCCTTTTCTTGGAAAAAAAAAAAAAAGCAAATGCTTTTCATTATGTAGCTGAAAGTTCCCCTATGAGTGCCATTGCACCTAGCTAATACCTACTTACTAGGTTGATTTTCTTTAAAATAACAATAGTTCCTTTATTATAATCCAAGTTCATACTGGAAAAAATGAATGGTGAAGAAATTTATGAAGCAGATCTATTTTTGAAACAAACACGGATACTTCCTGGGTCAAGTGCTAACCTTTTCACCTCCAACTGAATGTTGACGTATATATAAACAGAACCCCCTTCCAAAGCCCAAACTCTTCAGTCAGTCTTTCCTCACATCAGTGAACCAAGAGCTAAGAGATTCACATTTAATTAGCTCCAGTATAAAGCTGTTTGAGGGTGAGGCCTCCATCTCACCCCTCTTTCTTCTTCTTTTTTTTTTTTTTTTGGCTTGTTAGACAGTGTTCCAATATATTTCGCCCCTTAAATTGAGTGTGGTCTGTATTCAGTAAACCCTTGCGTCTCTCCTCCCATCCCTCCTGTCAATATCCATCCCTTCCTGCCACTCTCTACATGTCCCCCTGCCCACTCCCTCTGGGTTACACATCTCATCCCCATTAGATTCAGCTTCGATTTCATAGCCATCATGGCTGTAATGGGTCTGCTCTAATTCTAAATCCATAACCCAGTTCTAATCCCATAACTCAGAAAAAAAAAGTTGTTATTTTCTTCTCTGGGCTCAGCAGTTTCTTTCAGTTGAACTTGCGGAAGCCTCTATGAGGTCTTCCGATATTCAAGTTGCTTCCAAACTGAGGCAGGTGTCTGCTCTCAAATAGAGGAAGCCAGCAAATCAAAGGCTCTCCTCCTAGACCTCTTGCCACTTTTCCTTCACTTTCACACATTTTCAGAAGCTTTCATTTAGCCCCGAGAGTAGAGCAGAAATTTTACAGCATCACAAATACAGGCATCTGACTTCCTTCCTCTCCAAAGGGTGTTTTACAGAGGATGGGCTGAGGGTGGGAGGAGAAATCCTACAAAACTTGGAATTTGCAGGCCTCCTAGAGCACCCATGAGATTTCCTGTACTTCCCCGTCAAAGGGGCAAGCCTGGACTTTGCAGGCGCGGTTGCTGCGGCCATATCAAGGGCACCCGCTGCCCTCCCCTCTTGGCTCCTGGGCTCTGGGCTCGCCTCTAAAAGACTCAAGTGGATGGAGGAGAACTTCAAAGTCGGCCAACTCTTTCTTTCAGTTCCCACCCTGGCCTTATACAGTATCTTTTGTTTATTAGTGTAAGGCCACACAGCAAAACAGATGGCTGGTTTCCAAATTCTTTAATGTGCTAAAGTGTCATTTGCATGCCACTGCCGTAATTTCAATATCTAAAAGCAGGGCCCGACCCGCTGGAATCCTGGAGATTCCAATCTTGAAGGTGCTGGTTTTAATGTAGCCGAGAGAGAGGAGAACGATAAATTATGGCTAAACATCCCAAGCCTTCTCTAGGTCATGGAATAAATCAGTTAACAAGCAATGCATTTAGGAAACATTAATATACCTTTCAACAAGGAAAACATTTGTATCTTTTTAGTTGTCCCAATCGATTAAATCAAAGGCGCTTACCACATCCTATTTCTAGGTCTCTCTTTTTCTGTCTTGGTCTCTGAGGAGCAGGGTTATCTCCTTGAAAAATGACAGCAATGGTGACTGAAACAACAAAAGAGGGAACACAGAACATAGCATTTTATTGATAAATTTAAAAAGGACAAGAGTCTCAATTAGGGACTTGGGATAATTGCGAGACAAAATTCCAGTTTTCAAATGCGTTTTCCTCACTTCCTTCACACTCATTCAAAGTCCTCCTGAAATTCAGGGTGTCCCCAACCTAGGCTGAGTTGAGATCTGGCTCTCAAGTCTGCTCTCGGCTTCACCTTTGAAAGTTTACTTTTGGAGGCTATTCAGATGCCTTGGTGTTTTCCTCTGGGGCAATCAGATTCAAACCGATCAATATTTACTCAGTCTGAAAGGGTTGTTGAAAAGGCTGCTAACAACAAACTGCTTAGCTGCTCACCCCTGTTTAATCTCAGGTTCACCGAAAGTTCAAGAAGAGATGAATGTAGCGATGGGTCACTTTAGAATGAGTCCCAGCGGTTTATCTGAGCTCTCCGCTAAAGGCAACAATTATAGTGCCATCCCTCTTTGGGAAAGGGGCAACTTTCCTATTATTCTTTTGCTAAACAGTGTTTACTAGAAACTTAAAACACTTTCCTCTCCCTTCCTGGCTTTTTTTTTTTTTTTTTTTTTGGTAGGTGGGGAGAGGAGTTTCCAGTTGCCCTTCTCCTCTCTTCTCCTCCAGCGTTCTGCCAATCCACTAGGTTTCATTTGACTTAAAATAAATTACACTGAATATTTTTAAAATGTTAAATTAGCCTGACAGAAAAGATCCAATTTATTTCAGATGCCAAGAGCTCTGAAATGAGGCTCTTTGGGCCGTTAGAGCTTATCTCCTTTGCGAAAGTACAGGGCAAGATTGAATTGAAATCCATTTGCGTTTGAGTAATATCGACAATCAGAGCCCCAATATCCATCTGAGATGACTTTTTAGACAGGAGGTGAGGGGAGGAGGAGGTAATTCACTCGTGCAAAAGCAAGTATCTCAGGTAGAAAGTCAACTTTAACATTTTATGCTCTCCTAGTGCACAGACTATTGAGATGAGAAAGGAAGACGCAAGGAAGCCAGTGGGGAATGGAAGGAGAAGGTGCTGGTCACTGAAGCTAATTGCTACAGCTCTTCAGAGGTCAAAGTTCATGTAATCACCGCATAAATGCATACTAAATAGGGATTTATTAAGCTTTTCTGATGGCTGAGCACGTCTGTGGGAAAAAAACAAAACAAAACAAAACGGTCACTGCTGTTGCTGTTTCTTCCCAAAGAATAATCATTCTAAGCAGTAGAAGCTCTTGGAGTCTGAGTCTTTAATTTACTGTTTTGAATGACAGGCTACCCCTCTGTTTTAAAATTTTGAAATCAATGCATGGACAACAACTTTATTTTGGATGGGACCCTAAAATAACTCTCTCGCTCTTAGAAATGCTATGATTTTTTTCAGTACATACAAGGACACAAATTAGCATGTCCCTATCAGAGAGGCTACTCCCTAGATGGCTAGCTTTGGTGACTCTCTGTTGTGGGTAAGCCTACTCTTTTTGCCTGCATTTCTGAAAGCACACAAAAGTCCTGCCTTAGGACTTCTGGTGTGTAGATGACCAGAACTGAAAGGGACCCATTTACCCAACCTCTTGTTTTATGCATTGGAAAGATAAGGCACCCAGAGGTGGACTAGTTTGCCTTAGTATCTTCCTAAATAAAATCCAGGATAGCTTAGAATCTGAGGCCACTGCGCTTCTTGATTCTAAATTCCTGATTTGATTTTGCCCCTTCTCATTTATTCTATGTGATTTATTTCAGGCTGGAGATAGTTCATGTTTTTCCACTTCTGATTTACTAGCCATCCACTCAATCAAGTCCTTAATTTTGAAGCCACCAAGATTATTTGAATCTTTGAAACAACCTCCCAGTTGAATGTTTCTGCCATCTTGTTTGAACAATGCAATGTTGGGCTACTTGATGTTTAAGATATATGTCTTAAAATATAAAAATAGAACAGGTAAAATTCAACACACACATATTTTTGTTGTTGTTTTTGAACCTAGACAAGGGAAGAATAAATGAAAGACGAGTTGCCTGTGCCCAAGTTCAACTTCCATTAAATTGTCAAGAGGTGTCAGCTAGAAAGGGCTTGGAAAGCAAGGAACATTCCAGGAGGTGTCTTAACTCTGAATCTTTTTGTGTTTGTTTCTGTTTGGTTTGTGACACAGCATAGCCTCCTGAACACTGCTCTGTCTATATTTCTTAATTTTCTAAACGACGCACTCATGTACCAAACACACATACAACTTAAACATAAAATTTCCTTGTAATACAACTTTCCACGTTTTCCTTGCTTGGTGGGGTCCTACTGGTCTCAGTAGAACCTGCTGCCTAAGGGGAAACCTACGGCTGTCAGTGTCTGAAGATCTGAACTGGAATCCTCAGCGCTTGGGAGCCTTATTTCTACTAACACGAGCCATCAAATACAGTTGACCTTCGATTGCAGAACTGAAAAGCAAATACCAATCAAGCAACTCTGCTGGTGGAAGCTAGTCTATGAACCACCCCCCCCCCCCCCCCCCCTCCCCGCCCAATCTCACCCCCCAATTATTTCCTGTAAAATATTCTGGAAAGACTGCATTTTGGGTTTATTGGAAACAAATGAAAAGACCGACGTTTCCTTTCCTCAACATTTCCAGACACAACTAAAATATGTGTCTCCATTTTTTAAACAGCCCATTAAATGTTTTCCTATTTAAAAACGTGGTGGAAAGCGTCCAGCCACAAGCCTGATCGATAGAAATCAAGATTGTTTTGCGTCTTCATTTGAAGCTTGGTCTTTTAGGGTTAAAAGACGCCACGGCTTGCAATTGAAAATAAAGGGGGAAAATTACAGAATTTTTTTTTTTTTCCTTTTTAAACTGGGATACTTTTTAGCCACGCTGGACATTTCAGCCTGCTTCCTTTTAAAAAAAAAAAGTCGCCACAGAACCATAGCGAGAATGCAGAAAGCAAGGATTTAAACAAGTAGACCCCCCCTCCCCCCATCAGTACTACTGTTCCGGGAATAGTCTCATTCGGAGGAACAAATGAGGTCCTTCCTTTAGGACGCGCAGGGGCAGCTGCTCGAGGCCCGGGGAGCGCTCGGCTCGGGCCATCGGGTCGCGGGGCAGCGGCGGCCGCGCGAGCTCGCGCTCCGCCAGCGCCGCGCCGGCCTTGGGGCCGCCCGCGGGGCCTCCTGCGGTGGGGAGAGGCCGCCGGGTCCTCGGCGCCCCGCAGCGGTGGCGGGGAGCCCCGCCACCGAGGTTAAGACGTCTTTCCGTGCTTAGCTCCCCCCCCCCCCCCCCTTCTCTCTCCGGATTCTTCGGCAAACGCCGCCTCTGCCTTCCCGTCCCGCGCGGGCCCCACGCGGAGCGGGGCGGAAGCAGCTTCCGGGCCCTTCGCGGGTGTGCGGGCGGCGCGGCCCTTCCGGCCCCGGCTGGCAGTGAACCGAGCGTGGGTCGGGGCACGTCCCCGGCGGCTGCCAAGAGCCCCGCTTTGTCTCCGGGGACCGCTGGGCCCCGCGTTCCCTCCTTCTTTCCCCGCCAGCCTCGCCTAGCTTCCAGGTGCTCCAGGAAGTGGCCGGAGCGGAGACTTGCGGCCTCAAATGCCTCAGACGGGAGCCTGCCTTCTCCTGGTGAGGGCTCGGGGCTTCCAGACCCTCAACTCACAACCCCAGGGCAGAAGCCTAGCCCCCGGGTTCACCTTTTAAGATGTGAAGGGGGGAGGGAGATTTTACCCCTGCTTGCTACCTCCCGGCTATTTCCAAAATACATTTAATTGAGTAACATATTCATTCTCCTCCTAGTTCAGCTTAAGGTGAACTAGGGTAGACGTGGGGGTTGCAGGAGTGGTGAGTAGAAGTTTCTGAACATTGGATGTTCCTAGAGAGACTAGACTAGTGCTTTTCTAGTCGGGGGAACTCCTTGCTTCTCTAATGTCCTCGCCCCCATTTCAGTTGCAGAGTCAAACCCTGCCTTGCCTCAAGTCTCACTTCTAGAAAGTTTCTAGAAAAGTTTCCTGTACTACTTCCCACTCTTTCAGCTGAGCGCCTCCTCAAAACGCCACCTTTTACACGGGGAGCTTTGTTCTACAGTACTTAACTGTGACCGTGAGACTGTGAACTAGACTATCCATTTGTGTTAGTCTTGGCTCCCCCGAGAGGATCTCAAGCTTCTTGAGGGCAGGGCCCTTGACTTCCAGTAACCTGAAGAGACGGTTTCTGTAGCATCAGTAGGAGCTTAAGTTATAAAATAAGGTGATTGTTCTTGTTGACTTTTAAGTATTTCTCTAAAATGTATATGGCTTCTCAGTATCCTGAAAATTTGATATGTATCCTGGATGACTCTGAGCCAACCCCTATGCCAAATACTACACATACATTAACTCGTTTAATCCTTACTCAGCCTCAAGCAGGAGGTATTTTTAGTGTATTTTGATTTTACGGCAAAGGAAATGGAAGGGTCCAAGATGTTAAGTAACTTGTCCATTGAATCCAGAGCCCAAACTCTTATCCCCTGAATAGTAGTGCTTCTCCACAGGGCCAATCACATGAACCCTCTACAAAGAGTTATCAGGCCATCTCTGTTCAATTCAAGGACTATAGTGGGTAATTGCTCATTGGTAAAGAATTAGCGGGAGAAAATGATTTTAATATCAGACATATATGCAAACTGTAGCTACACATTCTTGGGAAAATAAGCAAATGACAAATACTTGCATGAAAACAAAGCTAAAGAGAAAGATCAAATTTAACAATAAAGTCCATGAGAGAAGTAATTTAACAATAAGAGGCTTTTTTTTCAAATCTGGCACTAATTGATTAAGGGAATAATTTGCAGGGAGAAGAAAGATACCCTTTATAGGCACAAGCTCTGTCTGTCACACGCCTAACAAGTGGACAAAAATGGGAATATTCAATATGAAATACAGATGTCTTGTCTCCATGAAAGTAAGCATCCGTACGACTGGAAGCATTTGCACAATATTCCATCTCCCAGTTTTCGTTTGGTTATTTTATACACTGCAAACCCAGTCACAATTCACATTTGAAGAAAAAGAAGAGAAGAATTTATCTTCACTGGAAAGCACTAGTCTTCGTAGTTTACAACTTAGCACTTACAACTTAGCGCCTGACTGCCTTAGTCAGAGGATCATGTGACTCTTGATCTCAGGGTAGTGAGTTCGAGCCTCGTGTTGGGTGTAGAGATAACTTAAATAAATAAAACTTAAAAGAAACCCCAACTTTGCACCTCTTGATTAAGAATAACCAGAGGAACCAGGCTGAACAAGAACTTGAAGAAATATATCATGAGGCCTAAAGAGAGCCAGTTTTTAAAAGCCAGTTATTCCCAGTACTCAATTTACACAAAGTCAGACTAAGAGTTGTATGTAGAAGAACATACTTTGCTTCTTCCTACTCTTCTAACTTTTGTAAGTGAACAAGGACTTGGCATAACTACAAGCATTATAATAGTACTGATATTATTTAGTTATAGAATCACGGATCATCTAATCTGGTCTTTCTATTTAACAGGTGAAGAAACTGAAGCCCAGAAAGGTGCTGGCAGCAATAGTGGTAAGAAAAAACATTTGCTTATATCTTTACTATGTACTAAAGTGGACGTTAAAAATGGCAGGCAAAATTAATCTCAGGATAGATATCTTAATAACATCAGTAATTAATTACTATATTAAATATAGTAATTATAGTAATTAATTACACTAATTATTAAATATTGAAGACCTAAATGTTGTTAAGAATAGATGGATTTGGATAACTAGATATATGGTCAGAGGGTTTCTTCCTTCCTACTTACCTCTGTGAATCCTACAGAAAGGGTGGCTGTTGAGATCCCTCTTATCCCATGGGTAAAGAGAAACTGAAGGATCCATTTTATTTCTTCCACTTCAGAAATTCTTTATATGGTTTGACAGGTGAGACAGGAACAGCATCAAGAAGAAAGCCAAACTTCTTAACTGTCTTGCCCAACCCACTCAGATAGCATGTTAGCTTCCTTGTTGCTGCTTGATTCAGGCACCATGAACTTGAGGGCATTCTGGGACACTGGTGTGTTCCCCATGGACCACAAGGACTAAACTTGCAATTCATTATGTTATGTAAAAATGAATCCCTCTACTAGAGACATCCAGACTTTAGCAAGTTGTGACAACTTATTTTTTTTAATGTTTATTTATTATTGAAAGTCAGAGAGAGTCAGAGCGTGAGCAGGGGAGGGGCAGAGGGAGAGGGAGACACAGAATCCGAAGCAGGCTCCAGGCTCTGAGCCGTCAGCACAGAGCCCAATGTGGGGCTCGAACTCACAAACCACGAGATCATGACCTGAGCCGAAGTCGGATGTTTAACTGACTGAGCCACCCGGGCACCCCGTGCCAACTTATTTTTTTTATGTTAACATTTATTGAAGGCTTTCTTTGTATCTGATGCTGAGCTAAGAGCCTTCTATACATTACTCTTCACCATAGCCTTATGATGTGGGTTTTATTATCCCCATTGACAGATGGAGAAACTGAGGCTTACTGAAGTTTTAGAAGTTTCTCACCAGAACATAATGAGTGGTTAGTAAAGTTAAATTTGCAGCCTGTTACGGTTAAATCCTCACATGCTGAAGCCTGACTTCTTAAGAATGTGAGAATAATGTAAGACTAACCTTAAATCTAACTTTAGCTTTAAAATGTTTGTATTTTAGGTGTTAGGGAATTTCTCACTGTGAGTCAGAAAAGGTTGCACAGCCATAGTGAAGGTGTTAGGGATGGCAGTACCAGGTCTAGTGGTTAAGCATCAGGGTTCGGGGCAGGGGCAGTTGTCTCATCAGACTGGCTCCGGCTGCTAAGCTTTCCATTTATCTAACTTGATTTTCAGTCTCTCTGGCAATTTTCTGAGCTACATGTATCTTCCATTTCCGCTTAAATCACCAATAGTCAGTTTCTGTTGCTTACAACTAAGAATCCTGATTCATGTACCATGTGATATACCAAATGATGCTGCTTTGAAATTTTTTTTTTTAAGATTTTATTTTTAAGTGAAATTCACAACCCTGAGATCAAGGGTCGCATGCTCTACTGACAGAGCCAGCCAGGTGCCCCAATGTGCTTTGAAATTTTTTAAGACCAGTGGGCTGCGGCTAGGAATTGTGGGAGGGAAGTTGGACTCTATAATGTAGAAAGTATCTATATAATATGGGCCAGATGGCAGCTTCTTCAGATTCTACTTTCTCTTTTTCCCTACCTTTGGGCTCTTTTCCTTTTTTAAGTTTTATTTATGTAAGTAATCTGTACACCCAATGTGGGGCTTGAACTCCCAATCCCCAGAGAAAGAGTCACATATTCCTTCGACTAAGCCAGCCAGTTGCCCCTGGACTCTTCTAATGCACACCCGTTTGGCCTTGTTAAATCTAAATAAATATACTTAAAAAGCTAAAGATGACCCTGTGCCCACCAAGAAAGCATAAGTGCATCTCATTGAGTTGTAGAACATAGCTTATTTTCTATTTTATTTTACGGTTTTCCTATCTTGAGTAATTATTCTTCTGAAGCTGACCCTTTTGTACAACAGTAGCTGATAGCTTACATTGTGCTAGGCACTATGCTGAACACTTCACATGGATTGGCTCATTTAAATCCTCTCAACTATGAGGTGTAGGTAGGTACTGTTATTACCCCTATTTAAAGAAGAGGAAATTAAGAGGAAAGGTCACCCACATAGAAAATGGCAAAGTTCACTCTTAGCGTTGTGGCTCCTGAGCATTTATTCTTCAAAACATTGTATATTCTCTTCTCCCTAAGTGGTTTGACTGATCCAACTTTTTTTTTCTTACCCTTCCTCTTTCTCATTTTCTATCTCTAGTTTTTTCTTTCTTTCTTTTTTTATTAAAATTTTTTTTAATGTTACTTTATTTTGGAGAGAGAGAGAGATAGAACAGAGCACGAGCAGGGGATGGGCAGAGAGAGAGGGAGACACAGAATCCGAAGCAGGCTCCAGGCTCCGAGCTGTCAGCACAGAGCCCGACGTGGGGCTGGAACCCACGAACTGTGAGATCATGACCTGAGCTGAAGTCAGACGGATGCCTAACCGACTGAGCCACCCAGGCGCCCCTGTTTTTTTCTTTCTTAATTGAGAATGACATGAAAGCATCCTGTTCAGTCCCTAATTGAGCATCTGTAATTGTGTGAGGTGACTGGTTGGGTATCTATCAGCTGCAGGTGCCCTTGAGAAGCACCGTTTGGTTTGCTCTTCTGGCCCTAAGAATTTCTGACCTCACCTTTTCCTGACCTCCACTATCTCTGTCCCTCCCCACCCACTTGGAACTTCTGTTCTCATCTCCTCACTCTGGTTTTTCTTGCTGTCTTATATTTGAATCCTGTCTCATGACTTTGCTCCTTCATTAATCAAAACACTTATTCAGAGATGATGTGAAATTTTACAGAGAGAAGGTAGCATCCTTTTTCAAGGAGTTTATAAATCATTATGAAGCATATAATCTACTACCTAGTTTATGTTATGTTACATTATTTATTAATATTTTTGTTAGAATTTAGTTAGGCATTTAAGCTTTAGGATTTTATTATAAAAGTCCTATAGAACGGGGGCACCTGCTGGCTCAGTAGGAAGGGCACGTGACTCTTGACCGCAGGGTCATGAGTTTGAGCCCCACATAGGGTGTAGAGATTACTTGAAATAAATAAATAAATAAATAAATAAATAAATAAATAAATAAATAAATTAAAACAAGTCCTATAGAACAGTTGGAGTTGACACTCCTTTCTCTCCAAAATGTGTAACTTGAGAATAAACCTCTAATTCTGGTTGGGGCAGTGATCAGCGTGTGATTTGGGTTGAATGCTAAGGTTTTATGATGACATTTGCTGGAGAAGACAAGGTATCTGGTAAATGTTAACATAAACTACATGCCCCAGATTGACTGTGAAAGACAAGGGAATGGAAAGAGAAGAAAGTAAGAATTATAGAAACTTGGGGCTCTTCAAGTACTTGTGAATCAGAAAGGAAGAAAAGGGAGGATAAGATAGATGGAAATGACCCTGGGGAGATTGTGTGTTTAGGATAAAGGAGATCTCATTTTGGGAAACTTCTGTAGATGGAATCTAAGGATACTACCAAGTCAGACAAAGCCTTTATGGTTTCAAGGTGATCTGTTTTTCTAGATCCAGTGCTGGAATATGTGAGAGGTGAAGAAATTAAAAACAAAACAAACCCAACTATGGTTTAGTTTAAAAAAGAAAAACAGGGGCGCCTGGGTGGCTCAGTCGGTTAAGCGTCCGACTGCAGCTCAGGTCACGATCTCGCGGTCCGTGAGTTCGAGCCCCGCGTCGGGCTCTGGGCTGATGGCTCAGAGCCTGGAGCCTGCTTCCGATTCTGTGTCTCCCTCTCTCTCTCTGCCCCTCCCTCGTTCATGCTCTGTCTCTCTCTCTCTCTGTCTCAAAAATAAATAAATGTTAAAAAAATTTAAAAAAGTAAAAATAAAAATAAAAAAGAAAAACAGGGGTGCCTGGGTAGCTTGGTCTGTTAGGCATGTGACTTTGGCTCAGGTCATGATCTCATGGTTCATGAGTTTGAGCCCCATGTCGGGCTTTGTGTTGACAGCTCAGAGCCTGGAGCCTGCTTCAGATTCTGTATCTCCCTCTCTCTCTGCCCTCCCCTGCTCATGCTCTCTTTCTCTCTCTCTCTCAAAAATAAACATTAAAAAGAAGAAAGAAAGAAAACCAGAGTTAGGAACAACTGTAAAAGCAAAGATAACTTACCCATAATTTAATGTGTCTGTGCAATTATGCATGTATATGCATATTTGTCTCTTTAGGAAGAGCCTTTCCTCCTAAGGCCACATCGCTCACATTGTTCACCTGCCTTCTTGAATTCCCTCCAAAGAGCCACGCTCTTTCTTCCCCAGGGAGTTTGCAACCTGGGATGAATCCCCCCCCCCCCCCCCATTTTCCCCTGAGACTTTGAGGCCTTAGCTAAATGATGCTTCCTCAGAGAGACCTTAACCTAGTACCCTCTGTTTCCTTTACGCACTTTATCACGGTTCGCAAATGTAGTTTTATATTTTTTGTCTTTCTTTCTTGACCATAAGCAACCTAAATCCTGAAACGCATAGTGTTTTCCCCCGCGTAAGGTTCCTGTTGGTAACTACTAAATAGACATTGGATGAATGTTTATATTAACAAGGGTCTGACTAGGCTGCTGTAACAAAGGAATCTAAAAATATAGTGGCTTAAACATGGCTGGAGTTTAATTCTCTGACATGTAAAATTTCAGAGGAAGGTAGGAGCCCAGATTGGTGGGGTGCCTTAGCACCGTGACGTCATTCACAATCTGAGTTTCTCCCACTGCGCTGCTCCAGTGTCCCTAGGTCTTGTCCACATGGTATATCCATGCCACCTCCACATTCCCACTCTGTTTGTAGGAACAGGGGTAGAGTGAAAGTGGAGGGCAAGCAATTTCCTATAAAGTAAGTGACTTGGAAGTGGCTCACCTCCCTTCCACTCACATTTTATTGTGATAAACTTAGTCATACGGCCACACCTAGCTGCGAAGAATACTAGGAAATGCTGTCTCTGGGTGGTGTAGCCACGAGCCATCTCAAATGGAAGAGGGAGGGGTGTCTGGCTGGCTCAGTCAGAAGAGCTGGCAACTCTTGATCTCGGGTCGGGGTCATAAGTTTGAGCCCCACTTGGCTGTAGAGATTCCTTAAAGAAGTAAATAAACTTTAGAGAAAAAAGTAAACAGGAAGAAGGTGAGAATGAGAATTGGGGATTAACTAACCATCTGTTCCATTGTTGGATAAATGCTTGCTGAAAGAATGAATATTCTTTTTTTTTTTTTTTTAAGTTTATTTATTTTGAGAGAGACAGAGAGACAGAGAAAGAGTGCATGAGCAGGAGAGGGGCTTCGAGAGTGGGAGAGAGAGAGAGAGAATCCTAAGTAGCCTCCATGCTGTCAGCTCAGAGCCAACTCAGGGCTCTGAGCTCACAAACCCTGAGATCATGACCAGGGCCCAGATCAAGAGTTGGTCGCTTAACTGACTGAGCCACCCAGGCTCCCCTGAATATTCATTCATATATTATCAGAGGTTGGAATAACATAGGGGTTTGAGGAGTATGTTTTAGAACTCCAGAAAATAGGGATGTGATACAAAAATATTAGACACTGGGGCGCCTGGGTGGCTTGTCGGTTAAGCGTCCAACTTCGGCTCAGGTCATGATCTCACGGTCCGTGAGTTCGAGCCCCGCATCGGGCTCTGTGCTGACAGCTCAGAGCCTGGAGCCTGCTTCGGATTCTGTGTCTCCCTCTCTCTGACCCTCCCCCGTTCATGCTCTGTCTCTCTCTGTCTCAAAAATAAATAAACATTTAAAAAAAATATTAGACACTAAGATAACATCAAATATACTCTGTGCTTCAACCTGTTCACCTGCAATTTGGGGGGCAAGGGAGGATTAAAAAACCAAGAAATTGAGCAAGGCAGGTGCAGGGCAGCTCTGGGTGTTTTGACTACACACCTGGTTTTGTTACAGTTTGGATATAAAATCTCTGCCTTCGGCAAGCTTCCAGAAATAAGCCTTTAGCTAATAAGATTAGCTTCTCTCCAAGCCTTCCCTTGCCAGACGGGAGCTATTTTGAGGCAAAGACATTACTTGACTACTGACTTTTTCTCTCCATTATCCTAAATTTCACACTAACAAAGGCCTTGAAATTCTAAGTTCCAAAACAGAGCCAAACCAAATAGTAACCATTTAAAAGACGTGGATACAATTTATTTTCCACCGATGTATCCTGATGCAAAACCCAACATTTTAAGGAGCGCAGGCAGAGTATGGAGTTGTATGACAATGTTTGCACCTGCCCTCCCCTTTGAGGGGCTAAGGGCATGTGGGCAAGGCTTATCAGCAGCTGGCCTCACCGCATCGGGGCAGATGAAAGGAAGTGGCCCACTTGTCGCCACAGCCCAAGTTGTCTTCATGTCTGCGGTTGCAGGAGACGCCGGGCTTGGCATTATTAGCCTCTCCTTCCTTAAATTCCCTCCTCACAAAAAAAGTAACCACCCCCACGCACCCTCCCCTTATATTTGGCCAGAAGGTTAGGAAACAACCCCTCTCTCTGCCTTTTGCCCTATCAAACTCCTTGGAGCTGAGCTCATGGGTCTGTCCTCTGTGAAATGTGCTCCAAGGAGATTGAATCCCTGGTCTGCTGTCCTCCCTTAGCATTTTCTACTTTTCAGAGTACTTATTACTTTTGGAGTTGAAATTCTTCCGTTTGTGCCTTTTCTTTGTAAACTTCTCCAGGATAGACACCGTATCTTACTAGTCATTGATTCTCTCTGCCTTGTACAATACCTGGCACTTGGTAGGCACTTGATAAATATAAATGTTTGTGGAATGCATGAATGAGAGAATGATTGAGTGAATGAGGGAACAATTCTTTGCGTTCTGTCTGTAGCTTCTCAGCTATTCTAATGTGCTCATTATTCCTGAGGCTTAGGAACCCAAAGTGTGGTTCCAAATTCTTCCTTGTTTCCAAAAAAAAATTTTTTTTACTTGCTTGCTGAAGTTAAATTGAAGTTCAAAATTCTTTAATGGAAAATTGGCTTTTCATTAGGCAATGAGGTGTAAAATGGTTTAAATGTAAATGTTTGAATTAACATACAACTAAAACTCAATGAAACTAAAGTGTAACCCGTCAGTCAATCAAAAAGTGTAAATAACTGATACTTAGAGTCTTTTCTGTCTTGACAGGGGGTGGAGGTCAGAGAGAAGTTGGTGCTCGGGCCTTAGTGGGGGTGGAAGAGGATGGGAGGTCAAAGGGTCATCTAGGTAGAAGCAGAAGAAAGGGGAACTAGGGGCCACTGATTTAGCACTTCCTTAATATCTCAGTTTTAGGGAGAGAAGTAAGGCCCACTGTGCTCCTGTTTGCAATTTCGTGAGAACAATTGTTGAGAACTGCCCGCACACAGATTTGATTTAGGTGGCTGTGCGTGTGTGCACTTAAAAAAAGTTGACTTTGTTGCAGAGGAACTGCATTTTCAGAAGAGTTAATTCAGGGTCATAGAACCTGGACTGTACCCTAAAATATCTCTGATGGTGGTAGTAGAACAGTTGGGGTACTTTGCATGGCTGACTAGGTGATATTGGAGATGTGCCTGGACAGGAAAGGGTAGAAGTGATGCCAAGATTTGATTTCGAGTGGAGCCTCTGGATCAAGAGACTGCTATAATCTGTGTTTTATGTTATCAGAGGATCTGCGATTCCTCAGATTTTACAGATAGAGCTGCTTAAATAGCTCAAGGCACTTTGCAAACTTCCAATTAGTTTTCTCAGTACCTTTGGAAGTGGAGAGCAAATGTGGGCAGAGGCCCAGTGCTACACAATTGGTTTAAAATTTGCTGCTTATTCAATGCCAAATTATCAGTTTGACTTTTTTTTTTTTTTTTTTTTTTTACCCCTCCTTGAGCTGCAGTTGAGCTAGAGTGTTAGTTGAGAGTCAGTGTCCTAGGTTTGTTTTGGCTTCACCCCGAGTAGCTATGTAACATATCACAGACCACTTCTCTCTGGTGGAGGTGAGACTCCATGAATCCTTAGGGCTCATTGCAGACCTAAGGCTTTCCATGTTAGTATTCCATTGCAACAACTAGAGTGAGCATTTGACTTAGCAAACCAGTGAGCAGAGTTTTGGAACACATGTCTTTTAACCCGTTTAACCTCTGCTTTTGTTTTACTTTTTAAGCTTTTTTGTTGAAGCGTAGCATACATAAAGTGTGGTAAATACACACTGTGGACTAATCTTAAGTGTACAGTTTGCTGAATATTTTTATTTTATTTTATTTTATTTTTTGAAATGCAGTTTTTTTTTTTAATTTTTTTTTAATGTTTATTTATTTTTGAGACAGAGAGAGACAGAGCATGAACAGGGGAGGGTCAGCGAGAGGGAGACACAGAATCTGAAACAGGCTCCAGGCTCAGAGCTGTCAGCACAGAGCCCGACGCGGGGCTCGAACTCACGGACTGCGAGATCATGACTTGAGCGGAAGTGGGATGCTTAACCGACTGAGCCCCCCAGGCGCCCCACCCCACAGCCTTTTTAATGCTTGGTACTGCCAGTCATAGTTTAGCCTTTCTGGAGAGTTCTACAATTCTAAATAGTTACCACTATTTTTTCCCCATTTTAAAAATTGTGATAAGATATACATAAACAGAATTTACTATCGTAACCATTTTTAAGTGTGCAGCTCAGTGGTATTAAACACATTCATAATGTTGTACAACCATCACCACCATCCATCTCTAGAATTCTTCTTATAAAACTGAAACTCTATACCCATTAAACAGTAACTTCCCACTCCCCTCTTTATTCTAGCCCCTGGCAACCAGCATTCTACTTCCCGTCTCTATGAATTTGACTACCCTAAGTACCTCATATAAGTGGAATCATACAGTATTTGTCTTTTTGTGACTGGATTCTTTCATTTAGCCCAATGTGCTCAGGGTTCTTCTAAAAACTGTCACGTTGTAGCAAAGTTGCAGAATTTCTTTCCTTTTTAAAGCTAAATAGCAACCACTGTATATTATTTCAGGCTAAATAACATTCATATTTTGCTTATTCACTCATTCAGTAGTAGACACTTGGGTTCCTTCCATGTTTTAGTTTTTATCAATAATGCTGCTATGCATATGGGTGTACAACTGTCCCTTTGAGACCCCACTTTCATTTCTTTTGGGTATATATACTCAGAAGTGGATTTGCTGGATCATATGATAATTCTATTTTTAATTTTTTGAGGAACCACCATACAGTTTTCCATGATGGCTGTACCATTTTACATTCCACCAACAGCACATGAGTGTTCAATTTCTCCATATCCCATCAACATTTGTTGGGTATGAGGTGGTATCTTATTGTAGTTTTGATTGGCATTTCCCTGATGATTAATGCTATTGAGCATCTTTCCATGTGCTTATTGGCCATTTGTATATCTCTTCAAGTCCTTTGCCCATTTTTAAACTGGGCTATTTAGCTTTTTTGTTGTTGAGTGTTAGGAGTTCTCTTTATATTCTGGATATTAGTAAATACTACTTTTAAATAGAGTGAAATTGCATGTGCAGTACCAATAATGCAATTCGGAGGTGTGGAGAATCAAGAGTGGTTACTGACAAGACAACCAACAGGGGCAAGCAGTTGTAGAGCCACCTTTTGTTACCAAAAGGACCCAAGTTTTAAAAATTTATCATATCTGTATCACTAAGAAATAGTGGTGGTGGTGGTACGGAGCCTTCCCTCCCTGATTCAATGACTCCACCTCCCCTTTAATATTTATTTAATTCTAGTTTCCCTGGAAGGAAATATCTAGGGGGTTGGTTGGTGAGGACCTCCGTATTTTGGCCTTATCAAAAGAAATAGGTGACTTTATTCCTCCTCATTTGAGATGGCCTTTGGAGGCCTGTATCAAACCTCCACTGAAATCAGAGTAATATTCAAGAATGGCAAGGAGGTTACAGAGAATCCATGAATGGGGTGTGGGTCCATGTATGTGTCTGGAGCAAAAATATGCTTCATATTTGCAAAGATAGTAGTTTCCAGGAAACATAGTGAGGCTGAAGGGTCCATTTAGAATTCAGCTGTTATTCTTTTTTTTTTTTTTAATTTTTTAATGTTTTATTTATTTTTGAGAGAGAGAAAGAGAGAGAATGAGCAGGGGAGGGGCAGAAAGACAAGGACACAGAATCTGAAGCAGGCTCCAAAGCTGTCAGCACAAGAGCCCGATGTGGGGCTCCAACCCATGAGCCATGGGATCATGACCTGAGCTGAAATTGGACGCTTAAACAACTGAGCCACCCAGGCACCTCATTGAATTCAGCTGTTATTCTTATTTTATTATTTTTAATGTTTACGTATTTTTGAAGGAGAGAGAGACAGTATGAGCAGGGGAGGGGCAGAGAGAGAGGGAGACACAGAATTTGAAATGGGCTCCAGGCTCTGAACTGTCAACACAGAGCCCACTGCAGGGCTTGAACTCACGAACCACGAGATCATGACCTGAGCCAAAGTCCGATGCTTAACCAACTGAGCCGCCCAGGTGCCCCTCAGCTGTTATTCTTGATGTTAATAGCACCAAGCAGGTTTGAGTTGGTGGGCTATGGGTGGGCCTTGCAATGTAGTTATTCATTTGAAAATATGCCTCTGAGAGTACAGCTAAAAACTGCGAGATTTTTTGTACTCTACACCTAATGTAGACTGTATAATGGAGTTTTTATGTATACCTAAGAATCACTGTGCATTTTAGAGTATTTCTGGCCACTCTACAAATACATGAATCAGATTAAAGAATAGTCAGTCGGACTTGAATTAAATATATATTCCCATAATGGTTATTATCTTTTTTTCTTGGCTTGACATTATTATAGCAAGCTAAAATAATAGGAGATAAGTAGCTATTATAAATGAACCATTAAAAGCAACAGTAAGCCAAAGTTATCATTGATCTCTCCCTGTCTCTTACTTTATAAAAACTAATGTAGTGAATTGCCATGGAGTTACCTACTTTAATAATAAATCTGTTGTGTCAGGGCAGTGACCTGATGTTTTCTTTTACTCATAATTTATAGTCTATTGATTTAATCCTCTGACTATCTCACCCTATTTGTGTAGCATAAAACCATTTCTTAATTGAAAGACAAAGGAAGCTTGGATGAAACCACAGAATATCTTTATTGAAGATTTCTACTTGATCAATAGCCAAATAAATATGAACTTATTTTCAGTGACAGTTTCAAGTTTAAAAGACCAAAAAAAAAAAAAAAAAAAAAAAAAGGAAATGCTTTGATTCATCATCTATGTGGATAATCGATTTATAGATGTATTTAGAAATTTAGATTTTTTTTCCCATGGGCAGTGGCGGGAGGCTTATGGAAACATTTTAAGAAGACACTAGCTTCTTTTTTTAGTGAGTCATAAACAAGAATGTAGAAAATGAACTCAAGTAGCAGACAGTTTAAAGTGACTACATAAAACATTGATGTGCTACTAAAGCTCTTCCCTCAACTTATGGAAGAGAAAGCCAGCACTTTATATGCCCCTCCAGCCAATAACTGACACCTTTCCCTTTGGCTATACACGCCAGAATGCCAGGTGCCACACCACCACTCTCTCCCTTGAGTAGAATTAGCTGCCGACTTCCTCTTACTGTCAGTTTTAGATTTCTGGCAATGACTGTTACCATCGCCCTGCCATACCCCATCTCCATCTGCACAGATCCTTTTTTTTTTTTTTTTTTTTTCCGTCCGCACAGATCTTGAGCAGTTCCAGTTCCTTAGCTTTTTTTCACCTGTTTCAGGCAAAAGTGTAACGAGTACCATCAAATATTGCCGAGAAAAAGCTAAGAAAATGGCAACTATAATAGAGATGAAACACAGGATTAATTTGGCAGAAGGCTCTTCTCTATTTCTGTCCGCTTGCCTATTTGTTTATTTATTTTTCTTTAGATGTCATAGATCTTACCCAGGTAAGCTAAAAAAAAAAAAAAAAAAAAAAAGACCATGCATCATTGTCATGTCACAAGCATAACTCAGCTTGGAAGGAAGCAATTTGAGGATGGCTATCCTATTACCATGCTTTATTTTTTCTTCACCTAATGCAGATAGCTGTAGAGAATATGGAGGAATACCTTAACATTCACCCCTTGAAGAGAAAGCAGTGATTTTTTATGGTGCTTGTAATTCATGCCATCAATTTTATACGTGGTAGGTCCATGTCAAAATCAGAGTAATTAAATGGAATGGCAGTCCTGTTAAATGTGTTCATGCCATTGCATTGGCAATAAAGCATGTGCAAATTTACAATTAAGGCTTGTCTTTCTCCTTAGCCGTAGAGAATTGTGACAAACATTAAGTTGCACAGTCATAGGGATCCAAAAGAGTATTCATCAAAATAAAAACACCAGGTGGATAGTCTCAGGATTATAATATCTTCTTATGCAATTACTCTTTTTCACTGCATATTTTTTGACTGAATAATAATTACTTTTGCACTGAGAAAAGGCAGGATCAGCTAGTTTAAACTTGTTTTATTACAACCCTCCTTTTTAAAATTTGCAAGGCAGCATAGAGCCATAACTGTTTATTCAGATAAAAGTATATTTGTTCCAGTTCTTAGCTTTCAGAGGGTGACAGACTGTTTCAAATACAGCACACTGAGCTTTTAATACAGTCACTTTGGTGCTACAAAACACGCCATTAAGATGCATATGGATGGTGTGGTTAATTTCCTCAGCTATCACTAGGAATCATCAATACAACAGAGATAAAGGAGTTTTGAAACCTAGCCCAAGCAGTGAATTGACAGCCATCTTTAACCACCATGACCTAAGAATGACCCTGAGCCCCTCTGAGTGCAGGAGTTAGATATGTTGCAGAGCACAGGAATCGGATATCTAACAGGCCTGGAGGCCCCCACTGGGTGGCAACTGCAGAACCACTTGCAAGGTCTGACACACAGATTAGGTGACAAACAGTGATGTCAACTCCATGCTCTTTTTTATTTTTTTTTAAATTTCAAAACAGACAGAATTGTGAACGTTTCATGTTTATTAGGCTGTTCCCTCCTTTGTAAGCTTGTTAAGATTCATAAAAGTACACTCACCAAGTTTTTATATTGTTTAAAACACTCTAATTTGACTGTATCTGCAAATATTGGTACTGTGTGCGTGTACACATTTTGCACATACACTCATCAAGAATTGATTTTATAGCAATGGAACAATATATTCTAAAGTGCTCAAAATTGTCCATGGCACTTTATGATAAAATGTACCCTTTGTTTTGTTTTTGGTAGCTCTTTATTCCTAAGTCTTGCTTACATTTTAAATTTCTTGCTTAAATCTTTATAACTTGGTTAGTAACTATGGTTTTTGGGAAACACATATACAGGGCTGCAGAATATGCATTTAGGCTCAGTTGCTATGCTCCCTTATTTCAGAAATGGTATATGAAACAGTTATTGTAATAAAGCAGAGATGTTAATAAGGGGATAGACATTCAGAGGAGCTAAGGAATAGGAATGCAGGCTACCTCGTTAGCTTTCAGTGATTAAAGTGGAGAGTTTCTCTTTCGTAACTGTTCTTTTCCTAGGATTCTCATAAATGAAAAGTAGATACACTCACCTTAACAAAAGATATAAATTACATTATTTGTATTATTAGCATATGCGTAATGACTAAAATGTTCATATATCAATCAGGGAAAATGTAACTGGGATGGTATCTATACAGTTTCCTCCAAGTGCAAAATGCATTTAAAAAAATGATTCACAAACAATAAACAATCATAGCAATACTCTGTTTCTCTGAACTTTCTCTGGTTTTCAGTTTTTCAAAGAACACTGTAGCTTGCAAGTCAATCTTGCATTTGGAATTTGCCAGAGTCACTTTGGAAGTTCTGCAGGGTCTTTGTGGGGTCTGTGACCTGAGGCTGTGCTAAACACAGTAGAGCTGGAGCTCCCACTCTGACCCCATGGGGGTGGGGGGGTGGGGGGGGGCAGGGAGAACTGCTGCCTTCTAATTGCAGTGCTGAAAAATAGCAGAGGTTTTGAATCATATCTTCACAAATACCACACTTAAGCTGAATCACCTCCCCTCCGGGGCCATTGCAGGATGCCAAATTCAACTGCGACCTTCACTCCCAAACCCTTGCTTTTCTCAGGATGGCATTTCATGGTTATTGTTCTTTGCTGTCCTTTTAATGAGAGAAACAGGTAGTGATGTGCATACTCTAATTGGTAACGCTTTCTAATAATCTTGTAATCTGGGTTTATATAATAGTTTTGTGGAAAGTGTGGAGGGATCTGGGACTCAGAGAAGAGTATTACTTCCCTGGCTCTGTGACAAATGAGGATTTTAATCTGATTCATAACCTTTTATAAACAGCTCCATCTTGACCAGAGCACTGTATTTGGTGACCTATTCAATTTATTATTTCACATTGGGCCTAAGTGCCTACAATGGGGAAATGACAACAAGTGAGTACTGGTGACTTCATTAACTTGGCTAATACTGGTAAACGGATGGGTTGACATTATGGAAGTGTGCCCCATGGAAACCCTTCTACCTGAGGACAGAGATCGTGAGACACAGTCTTGCTATCAGCTCCTTCTGCAATTTGTGTGTTCAGCTGCTCCGCTCATTTGCATACACCCCAATGCTTTTTATTTTGTAGGCACTATCTTGTTTGCCCAAATGATACCTCCCTGTAAGTGGGACTCATCTTTGGCTTGACTTGTGTATCATCACAAATCTTGAATGCTTTAGGAAGTAGAATGTTTCATGGTTCAGTTTCAGGAAGGAGAGACCATTCCATTTTACCTCTTGTAAGAAGAGATTTAAATACAGAGAATTTTGTCTTTATGCAATTGGAGTTATGAGCTCAGTGTTCTCAGAGTCTGCAGGAGCGACTCCCAGAACAGTACTGCGGAACTAGCCTGAAGTGTTAGCTGCTACTTGATCAGGAAGGCCAGGAATCAGGAGGCTGCCATAGAACTATGGATCCAAAAGCCCACCACAGTAGCCTCAACAAAACTAGTGACTGGATGCTGGAATTTTGCTGTGGAAAAATCCAATATGTCTCCTCCCCAGCCCTACCTGCTAGCAGCAAGAGAAAGAATAGCAGGGTGATTGGTCCCACCTCTTTCCCACCTTCCAGATCTCAAGATCTCATGTGAGTACATCTTCTTGGTGGATCCCGATTTCAGAACTCTTGCTGCAAGGGAATGTGAGCTTTCTAGTCTCTGCAGTACTGGAAGGCACCCCCAAGGGGAGTTGTAGTGGATGTTGATTGCTAATTTACCATTTCCATCTCATAGCCTAAATAAGCAAAAACATGTAACAGGATAGGAAATCCATGGGTTCTCCTTCTCTTCCTGGTGCCCTTTGGTTTTCATTTAGACAAGTGAATTTCCTCCAGAAAAGTAATAAAAATAATGATGATTCTACAATATTTTTCTACCGTTTGTCTGAAATATATTGGTAACTTTATAGTCCTTTCTCAGGTATGGGTTGAAGGTGTACTAACCTGGGTCTCAGAGATTCTTCAACTTCTTCCATCTTGTGTTCCATCCAGTTGCTTCGGAACTGTCCATTGGCTCCCACTTGCTTTTGTCTCACTGTGCCCATTCCCCTCACATTATTGCTTAGGTGGGATTGGGTTTTTTGGACTCAGCTTTCTTACTGGAAGTTATTGTTGGGATCTTCCTTGTTCTAGGCTCAGGGGCTAGAGGAAGCCTTAAGCAAATGCTCACCTCTGTTCTTCTAACCCCAGCCTAGGTGTGTCATTTGGACCCCCAATCATCCAGGAGGGAGTTGGGCCAGTAACAGTTATGTTACTGAAATGTTCTTAAATTTATTTGTTATAAAAATTTCAAACAGTCGTGCATGGGTGGCTCAGTTGGTTAAGCGTCCCACTCTTGATTTCCGCTCAGGGGATGATCTCACAGTTCCTGATTTCAAGCCCTGTGTTGGGCTCTGCGCTGGCAGCACAGAGCCTGCTTGGGATTCTCTCTCTCTCTTTCTCTTTCTGCCCCTCCCCTGCTCTCGCTCTCTCTCTCTCTCAAAGAAATAAACTTCAAATCTCAAACAGAGCTAGATATGTCACTGAGTAAATAGAAACACTCAGGGACTGCATTTATTTTCCATCGCCGAGCTGCCCTGACTTTGCTGGAATTGGCACCTAGCACAGTCACAGAGTAGGCGTGCTATATTGGTTGAGTAATGATGGAATTCGGTGATCCTGATGCCACATTCTCAGAACTCATTCAGGTATTTTGGTAAGAATTATGCTCTAAGCTTATGCATCTTCCTTTGGAGTGCAGACTTTACAAAGTGCTATGCTGTCAAGCCATCTGACTATACTAGTGTGGCTTAATTACAAAAGAGAGCGATTATGCTATGTGTTAGAGCTCTTCAGGTAACTTCTTGACTCACCTGAGAGGCCAGGGACAGTCTTCAAGGACAGCTGGTCCAGGCTCACGTGGTATCATTAGAACGTGTCTTCCTTTCCCCTCCAGTGGATATATAGCTACGTTCTGCTGTATTCGGTTCATTGCCAAGCTGTATAAGATGGCTTCAAGCAACTGCAAGAACACATCAACCCAGTAACAAAGCCAGTGACAAAGAGAGTTCACTTTCCCAAAGCACAACCTGGAGACTAAGACCTAAACCTCCTTAGCCGGAATTGGCCTGATTTAGGTCATGGGCCTATTTAGGAACCAATTGGTGGCTGGGGGAATGGGATGCTCTGATCGATTTAGTCTTGGGCTTAAACTCTATCCTGAGATCCAGAGATAGAATCTGCTTCTTCGGAATGGGGCCGGAGTAGATCCCTAAATGGGAATTGAGGAGTTGTTGTCATAGGAAGCAGAGTAGATGTCAGATAGCAAAAGCAACGTAAGTCCACCATAAGCAGAAGGCAAACTACCTGTACAAAGAAGATACTGTGTCCCCAGAAACTCAACAGATATGAAGAGACATCCTGAAATTTCTGGCTGTTTTTCAGTGTCTGGGCCACAGATCCATTTGACTCTCTGCAAGCATTTTTGTTTTCATTAAACAGACGAAATAAAAACTGAGACGCCAACTTTAAGGACATGAGTCTAGAGCTAAACTGAGATGGATGGACCAAGATGGAATACACCCTGCAGTTTTCAAGAACGATTCAGAACTTTGGGCACTATTTGTCTGGATTGCTGTTTTTAATCTGAAGTTGTTTTTGCAATAATGTAACACTTAAAAAAGAAAAAAAACCCTCAAGCATACACAAATGTACAGACATGGTATAACGAACCCCCCATGTACTCACTACCCAAATTAAATTGCTATATTGATTTTGTCATTTTCTTCATCCATCATCTCTTTTTCCCCCTTTGCTGAAATATTCTAAAGCATATCCCAGGTATCATGCCATTTTACCCCTACATTTCTCATTATGAGAAAAATTTAAAGTAGCCTTATTTTATCATTGTTATTTACTACAGCTGGGCATGATTTAGCCCGAAATCCAAACATTCTGGGGCATCAGGAGCTTCAACTCCTTTCTCCTAAGACCACAGAAGCCAAATACATCTCTGACCCAGTACCAAGCCTACTGAGTATTCACAATACTGAAAAGATTGCAGCATTCCAAACAATATGAAAGGAATTAAAAAGACAGGTGTATTCTATGCCTACATGGACAGAACTTTGGCTGGTTTCCTACTGAAGCAGTTCAGACATTTGAAAGGTACCATGGCTGCTAGGTGGGTGGATTTGAATCATATTTAACAGTTGTCTTTTTTTTTTTTTTTTTTAAGGGACTTAACATTTCCTCCTTTGAGATTTCAACTGATTGTTTTCTTTTCTGGAAATTGATCTCTCCAGAAAACTACTTATGAGTAGGAAACTCAAAATTTATTTTGATGTATTAATACTGTCTTGGGTTTCAATACAGGCACCCCAATCTGGCTAGCTTGAGACATTTTCTTGTATACAGTTTGATATGCAGGGATAATCAAATTCTAGAAGAAACTTGGGGTTAGGATTTTTACATTAAAAAATTCAGTTGGAATTGTTGTCAGAGAGATTATAAGTCAAAGTTTAAATATGTGGTTTAAGTAAAATATCTGGTCTAGTTTCTGCAAAGTTTCCAGGGAACCTTGTTCCCTGAACCTATAATTCAGAAAGTCTCATGAGCCTTTGATCTCTGACAGCATTGCCATTGTTATTGATCCAGGTGAAACAAGGCAGGGGTGGGAAGAGCAGCTGGAAAGAGCTATTGATTTATTTATTTGACAGATATTTATGGAATTTCTGTTATGTGCTGGGCACTATGCTAGTACTTGGGTAAATTAAAGAAGAAATGACAAGAACCTTGGTTACAAGGAGCTTATAGTCTACTGGAGTAGAGGTAAGACCTTTACCCAAAGTAGAACGCGAAGTGTCGTAAAATGCATATGGGCATTCTGAAGAGGAAAAGATTTGTTCCTTTTCGATTCTGGGATCTGAGATAGCTGCATGGAGAGATGGCAGATGAAAGGAGCTGGGGAATATATTTTGAATTTGGACATGCAGACATGGTTAGGAAAGAAAATCAGCTCCGCGGACTATTCCAGATCATTGTATCCTTTGCAGCACAGCCTTAGGAGGCTGCTGCTGTAGTCCTTCAGGTGTGCAGACAAACAGATGGTATTGCTGTTTGTCAATTTTATGTATTACTTTTGTGTACAAGTTATGTATTACGAATTGTAGAAGGGACAAGAGAAATAACTCGTCAGATACTCTAATGCTATACTTACCAGTGCTCTGTGAATCTGTTGTAGCTTTGCTTCTGTAGCTCCTCTAGGATTTGGGGAAGAATAGGGAACAAGCTATCGCCTCCATCAGTCTTTCATGTGAAATAACTTTAATTCCTAAATTTTGAACCCAATCCCCACATGTAAAAGGCACAAAAAGTGTAAATAAAAGGGGATAATATATAATAGGTAGCAACGATAACTTTCTGTTTTACCTCCTTAGGTGTCTCTTGAATCTGTTTCTTTCTCATGTTCACTATCCAATCCCAGGTTGATAGTTCCCATTTAGGATTCCCTGCCTTTAGCTCTTTTCCTTTCAATTCCAGTCTCCATCCTGCCTAATGAAATTTCCACAGCTCCCAATCCACAGAAATGATAGATAGTATTTCTTCTTGCTTCGGAACCCTTCAGTGGCACTGCATTGCTCCTAAGGTAAAATTTGAATTCCATTATATCAAGCAAGGCTCTCCATGATCATTTGATCAGGGATGATGTGTATGATCCAAGAGTATCTAGATGTAATATAAGCAACTTGAAAAAAAAAAGTTGAATATTAGATTACAGGGTAGTAAACAGTAGTAGATATCACATGATATAATACATTTAATCTTGATTATCTCTTGCTTTGTATTTTTTCTTTTCTTTTTTTAATGTTTATTTATTTTTGAGAGAGAGAGAGAGAGAGAGAGAGAGAGAGAGAGAGAGAGAGAACCAGTGAGGCAGGGGCAGAGGGGACAGGATCTGAAGACGATCTTTTTGCCGACAGCAGCAAGCCTGATGTGGGGCTCGAACTCACTCACGGACCGTGAGATCATGACCTAAGCTGAAGTCGGATGCTCAACTGACTGAGCCATCTAGGCACCCCTGGTATTTTTCTTATCCTGATTCTTATATGAGCCATTTAGCTGAACTTGAATTTATGGAATAGATTCTTTTCTCTATAAAATTAATTTCTGAATTTTAACTCGTTTCCACACTAAATTTCTTTACAGAATTAGAGATTGATCCTTTTGTAAAGTCTATTGACCTTAAAATAAAAAAAATTTTAAACCTTCAAACATGTTAAAAGGAAATGAAAATATATTAACTTTTTAAAAATTCTTTAAAAAAAATTTTAGACAGAGACAGAGACAGAGAGCATGCACTTGAGCAGGGGAGAGGGGCAGGGGGAGAGAGAGAGAGAGAGAGAGAATCTCAACCAGGCTCCATGCTCCGCATGGAGCACAATGCAGGGCTTGATGCAGGGGTTGACGCAAGGCTCAACTTGGAGCTCGATCCCACGACCCTGGGATCATGACCTGAGCCAACATCAAGAGTCGGTCACTCAACTGACTGAAACACCCAGGCACCCTGAAAATATAACTTAATTCAAGTAAAAAACAAATGTTTACTTATTTAAAAAAAAGTTTATTTATTTTTGGGAGAGGGGAGAGAGAGAGAGACAGAGAGACAACACAAGTGGGAGAGGGACAGAGAGAGAGGGAGACACAGAAGCTGAGGCAGGCTCCAGGCTCTGAGCTGTCAGTGCAGAGCCCCATGTGAGGCTCAAACTCAGGAACTGTGAGAACATGACCTAAGCCAAAGTCGGATACTTAACTGACTAAGCCATCCAGGTGCCCCAATTCAAGTTTTAATACATAAAAACTGATTTATTTTGATGTATTTTAAATATATATTATTTTATATAGTAAATATGTTACATATATTTACGTATAAGTTATGTAAATTATAAATGTATAGTTATATATGATATATATTTAATACATAAATTTACAAGAGTTAGGATATTTTCTAGTTTTAAGACAATGAACTAAAGGCCAGTCTAGAAAGATGCTAATGACTTGCTTGGATAGAATACAACACTGGATAATCATAATTTATCAGCCTCCAAATCTTAATAAGCTACAGCAGGGTGGTGTATGATTTTCATATTCTGTTTCTTGGTACTTTTTAAAAAAATTTTTTTTAATATTTATTTTTGAGAGAGAGAGAGAGACAGAGTGTGAGTGGGGGAGGGGCACAGAGAGAGGGAGACACAGAATCTGAAGCAGGCTCCAGGCTCTGAGCTGTCAGCACAGAGCCTGACCCGGGGCTCGAACTCACAAACCGTGAGATCGTGACCTGAGCTGAAGTCGGATGCCCAATCGACTGCGCCACCCAGACGCCCCTCTTGGTACTTTTTTTAAATGTTCATTTTTGAGAGAGAGAGAGAGAGAGAGAGAGAGAATGCAGGTGAGGGGCAGAGAGAGAGGAGAGAGAGGATCCAAATCAGGGAGCTCGAACTCATGACCGTGAGATCATGATCTGGGCCAAAGTCAGATGGATGCTTAACCAACTGAGCCACTCAGGTGTCCATGTTTCTTGGTACTTTTAAAAATTGTTGACATAAGGAAATACCAGTTGGTCTGGGCAAAAGAAGTTGTAAGTTATAGAAAAAAAAGCCAGTGCAATGAATTAAAAGCAACATTAAATAACTTTAAAAATGGGATGGTGCATTTATTGACACTTACTTAAAGGGAGATCTAGTGATAAGAAAGTCACATCAAAAAGATGTTACTAAATTATAGGCCAAGAGGTCTTGAACTTTTGAACAGTCTGCTGGGGTGATGCTTTCATTCATTCATATGCTTATTCAATGTTCATTCCAAAATATAAGGCATAATAAGTAAGCCCTAGCAATGTAATGGCAAAGTCAACATTCTGACTCCTTAGAATTTTCTTTTTTTTTTTTTTTTTTTTTTTAAATTTTTTTTTTCAACGTTTTTTATTTATTTTTTTGGGGACAGAGAGAGACAGACAGAGCATGAACGGGGGAGGGGCAGAGAGAGGGAAACACAGAATCGGAAACAGGCTCCAGGCTCTGAGCCATCAGCCCAGAGCCTGACGCGGGGCTCGAACTCACGGACCGCGAGATCGTGACCTGGCTGAAGTCGGACGCTTAACCGACTGCGCCACCCAGGCGCCCCTCCTTAGAATTTTCAACCTAGTGTGAGGGTGTGGGGAATGGCTGGGTGGAAACAGATGATAAATAAGTACATAATAAATTAGAAAGTTAACTTTTGATAGAGGTAAGTTCCATGAAAGAAGTAAGACAGTGGGAGGTGATGGAAACTGCAGAGGGAGTAGTCATTTTATATAGGCTGGGAATAACTTTCTTTAAAAAAAATTTTTTTTAGGGGTGTCTGGGTGGCTCAGTCGGTTAAGCGTCCGACTTCGGCTCAGGTCATGATCTCTCGGTCCGTGAGCTCGAGCCCCGCGTCGGGCTCTGTGCTGACAGCTCAGAGCCTGGAGCCTGTTTCAGATTCTGTGTCTCCCTCTGTCTCTGCCCCTCCCCCATTCATGCTCTGTCTCTCTCTGTCTCAAAAATAAACGTTAAAAAAAAAATTTTTTTAAATGTTTGTTTATTTGAGAGAGGAGAGAGAGAGAGAGAGAGAGTATGTTTGTGTGTGTGTGAGCAGAGGAGGGTAGAGAGAGAGGGAGACACAGAATCCGAAGCAGGTTTCAGGTTCTGGGTGGTCAGCACATAGCCTCACACGGGGCTTCAACTCACAAACTGCGAGGTTATGATATGAGCTGAAGTTGGACGTTTAACTGATTGAGCCCCCAAGCGCCGCTGGAAAGAACTTTCTAAGAACAGAGAAGATATTTCTATGATGAGAAAGAGCCAGAGGAATAAAGGACTGGGAGAAGAGTGTTTCTAGTCGATGGCACAGTGAATGCAAAGGCCTGTAGGTAGTAATAAATTTGGCATGTTTGCAAGAAACTTGGGAGCAAGAGGAAATGTGAGGTGGACAGGCAGGGAAAAGATTATACCAGGCCATGAAAAACATGGAAAGGAATGTGGATTTTCATTTTTAATGAAATTATTGAAAACCTGGTTTGCCAGATGCTATCTTCAAGGAGTTCATAGTCTATTAGCAGAGACAGACATATAAAGAAATAAAGACAAGTCACCAAGAAATAGTTGATTTCTCCCTCCTATAAGTGGTTCGCAGATCTGGCTGCAAAGCAGAGAAAGTTAGGAAATATTTGGGTGCCATCCCCCAGATTTCTGATTTTAATGAACTGGGCTGAGATTGGACTTCCATGTGTTTAAGAAGCTGATTAAGAAGGTGATTCTAAGGGTGCCTGGGTGGTTCAGTCAGTTAAGTGTTCAACTTCTGCTCAGGTCATGATCTCATGGCTTGTAGGATCCAGCCCTGAATTAGGCTCTGCACTGACAACACAAAGCCTGCTTGGGATTCTCTCTTTCTCCTCCCTCTTCCCCTCCCCTGCTTGTTCTCTTTCTCTCTCTCTTTCTCTTTCTCTCTTTCTCTCTCTCTCAAAATAAATAAACATTAAAGAAGAAAAGGAAGAAGATGATTCCAATGTCATCTGGGTTCTGAACTACTGGTGAGGACAAAGGCTTGATTCTAATGGGCAGATGTTGGTACTTTCCAGGCAGGTTCCCTCAAGAAACCACAAGTACAGCTCGCTGGAAAGTTTCCTTGAAGATCAAGGCTGGGATCATGTAACTTATATCATGTCCAGAAATTCATATTGCAAAGAAATGTGTTCAAGAGATAATCACAAAGCCCAGAGCAGGTAGCTTGATGAGTCTTGTATAAAGAAAAAAAAATTAAAAGAGCAGCTTCACAGAAGAAAAATGATACAAGAAGAAAATCAGAGGTAACAAACATATTTCAGAAGAGAAATAAAAATGAAGCTATCAATTTGACAGTCAAATTATTGAGTCCTGATGGTTAGCCACTATTTGATGTTCTAAACTGTGTGAGACATCTGCCCTACAGCAAGGGAGGAACAAAGGGAGCTATAGAAATGCTGGCTTTAAAAATGCTTGGCAGACGCCGTCTCCTGCAATCCAGTGATTCATCCCGTGATTTGTGGAACTGTTCTTGGTACACATACACAGAACACATTACAGGGTTTATCAGTCTTTACTTTTTCTCTTATCGTATACTCTGAGAAAGCCAAGGCAGTGACAAATTATACTTGGGCCAATGTCATGATCCAGATTTAAAACTGAGGTACTACTAACTCCGTTTACAAAAATGTTAAATAAATAATAATGCATCTTAGTGGCTTGGAAAAATTAGAGGCAACACTTCCAAACTTACTCTTTTCCTTAAGTTTCGTGAAAAATAGAGGGAAACAGATGTGCATAATGTTTGTTAAGTTGATCCTGATATCTCAGTTTGGCACACACACACTAACCTTATTGTTGCTGAGTTGCACGGATGTGTGTGTGTTTGGAAATAGTTTGGACCATTTGTATTTGATAGTTTCTATGTTAAATTACTCTGTGTAATAGTTTCTTATTTTTGTGTATTTTTATACATTTTATTAAATTACTTCTCCTAAAATTATCAAGTAGATGTCAACAAATGATGGGCCTCTAATCTGTCACCATTAAATTGCCCCAATTTCACCATTCTATTACTTAGAGACCATTCAATTGCTTATGGGATTAAAAATATGCTTTTTTTTCCTAGCTGACCTCTAGGACAATGATTTCTAGACTTTTGGATTTCGTGAACTTCTAACATTTTAAAATAAAATCAGGAAACTCATATGTGGTTGCAGATTTTTTTTTTTCCGCCAAGTAAGAAATACTTGGAATACTGTCTAATAAAATTATCAGTTCATTAAAAAATATTCACTCCAAAAAAGTAAGAAATTCCTGCTAAAATATTCTTTCTAATTCTAAAGTTCTTTTTAAAAATTTTTGTCTAATGTTTATTTTTGAGAGAGAGAGACAGAGAACAAGCAGGGGAGAGGCAGAGAGAGAGGGAGACACAGAATCTGAAGCAGGCTCCAGGCTCTGAGCTGTTAGCACAGAGCCTGATGTGGGGCTCAAACTCAGGAACTATGAGATCATGACCTGAGCTGAAGTTGGACACTTAACTGACTGAGCCACCCAGACACCCCTAAAGTTCTATTTTAACTGCTGATTGTTTAGGGGCACCTGAGTGGCTCAGTCAGTTGAGTGTCTGACTCTTTATTTTGGCTCAGGTCATGATCCTGGTGTTGTGGGATCAAGTCCTGTGTAGGGCTCTACAACTGAGCATGGAGCCTGCTTGAGATCCCTCTGCCCCTCTTCTCTGCTTGTGCTCTCTCTCAATAAATAAATAAATAAATAAATAAATAAATAAATAAATAAATAAATTTCTCTTAAAAAATAAATGCTGATTGTTTAGAGATGATAATTACCTTTCTACATTACTTTATAACAATCACCACATACTTAGCACAGTGCTAAATACATAGGTGGTACCTAGGAAATATTTTATTTTTTTAAAGATTTTATTTTATTTTTTTAAAGTTTATTCACTTTTGAGAAAGAGAGAGAGAGCATGAACATGGGAGGGGCAGAGAGAGACAGAGACACAGAATCTGAAGCAGGCTCCAGACTCAGCTGTCAGCATAGAGCCTGACGCGGGGCTCGAACCCATGGACCGTGAGATCATGACCTGAGCCGAAGTCAGACACTTAACTGACTGTGCCACCCAGGCGCCCCTAAAGATTTTATTTTTAAGCAATCTCTACACCCAACGTGGGGCTCAAACTTACAACCCCGAGATGTAGAGTCACACTGTCTACTGACTAAGCCAGCCAGGCATCCTCGTGAAATATTTTAAAACTGATACTCTTGTTTTAGACTCACATGATATCTGGCACAGTGGTAGCTGCTCAGTAAAGTTTTGTTGAATAAGTGAATGAATGAATGAATATTCTTGGTTAGTATATCCAGAGAGTTCAGACAGTGATTGTCATAATTCTGAGCAGGTGAGATATGGTCACCAAGCCCGATGCATGGATTCTTCTCTGTATCTGTTAATGTGCTGCTTGGTGCTGTAAATAAAACAGCCATACTCAATGGAAATATACATTTTGATTACAAATGGTTGTATTTCTGCTATTGATTAATTAGTTCACTTTATGAATTTTTGAAATTATGTAGGTAATTTTGGTAAGTACTTAGCATTTGTCCAATTCAATTTTTATTCTTATACTTGAATGTGAACTGATCAATAACGTTGTAAGCAGTTTGATATTTTTCATCTATTACATTCTTTCCTCTAAATACAATAATCTTTTCTTTAACTACCTAACACATTGACGTTGAAAAGTTGATGTGGAAGTTCAGGTAACTTCTTAGGGAAATGATACATGTGTCTAAATGTTTTTCAATCCTGCTTTGATCTGCAGGCTGCATGCTTCTATTGACTGCTGAATTGGATACAAGTGACTTAGCTTGTTACTCTTTCATTGAAAGTTTTAGCAATTAGGATCAAGAAACCATAAATGGATCTAGGTCCTACCCTAAAGTTAAAAAAAAAAAAAAGGTATAAAAGTAATACTGGCTCACTAAAAATATTTGAATTATATGGAAATATTTAAAAATTTTTTATGTTTATTTTTGAGAGACAGAGTGTGAGTGGGGAGGTGCCACAGAGAGAGAGGGAGACACAGAATCCAAAGCAGGCTCCAGGCTCTGAGCTGTCAGCTCGGAGCCTGATGGGGGCCTCAGACTCACAAACTGCGAGATCATGATCTGAACCGAAGTTGGACACATAACCGACTTCCATGTGGGGCACCTGGAAGTATTTAAAGTAAAAAAAGCCCCCTCCTGACCATCCCTTTTCCCTACTTCTAAGAAAACTCTTGCTGACAATATGGTATTTTATTCTACTGTACACCCACATACATACACATTTTTATATAATTATATATATTTTTAAACTGTTGTAAAAAACATAAAACTTACCATTTTAACTACTTTTAAGTGTACAGTTCAGTTGTATTAAGTATATTCACATTGTTATGCGAAGGATCCCCAGACATTTTCATCTTGCAAAACAGAAACTCTATATACCAATTAAACAACTCATTTCTCCCGCCCCTCAGCCTCTTGTAGTTACCATTATACTTTTTATTTCTATGAACTTGACTACTTCATACACTTAAAAAACAAAAACCAAAACAAAAATAGGATCATTCTATATCTACTTTTAAGTAATTTGCTTTTTAAAATTTGACCATGTCCCCATTTTTTAAAAAAAGTAGCATTTGGGGTTCCTGGGTGGCTTAGGCAGTTAAGTGTCCCACTCTTGATTTTGGCTCAAGTCATGATCTCACGGTTTGTGAGTTCGAGCCCTGCCTCAGGCTGTGTGCTGACTGCACGGAGCCTGCTTGGGATTCTCTCTCTCCTCTCTCTGCCCTTCCCTCCCTCTCTCTCTCAAAAATAAATAAATAAACATTTTTAAAAGTAAACGTTATTTGCTTTCAGTTCCTAAGCCATTAATTTATGTTTATGAAAACACTACAGTCTCATTACAAAATGTTTTGAAAATACTGAAAAGGAGGAGTAAGAACCAGAAAAAATTTACCTATGGTCTCCCCAACCTAGAAGTTATCTTTTTTCAACGTTTTTTATTTATTTTTGGGACAGAGAGAGACAGAGCATGAACGGGGGAGGGGCAGAGAGAGAGGGAGACACAGAATCGGAAACAGGCTCCAGGCTCCGAGCCATCAGCCCAGAGCCTGACGCGGGGCTCGAACTCACAGACCGCGAGATCGTGACCTGGCTGAAGTCGGACGCTTAACCGACTGCGCCACCCAGGCGCCCCCCTAGAAGTTATCTTAATTGTTATTTTGGCATATTTCCTTTTGGTCTTTTTAAATCCACTTTGCTCTTTCCATTCCCATTTAGATCAAAGAACACGTACAATTTTGTATCCTGCCCTTTTCACTTAACATTGCATCATAAGCACTTGGCTTTTCATCTAAAAATATTTGTATGCATAATTTTTAATAGCTGTAAAATATCCCATTATTTCCGTTACCATAATTGGTTGGAAGCATTCCCTTTGTTCGGCTTTTAGATTGTTTCCAGAATTTTGCTATTATAAGCAATTGTGGCACATCTTTGGGGATAGTCAACATTTTGCATTACTTCATAACGATGGACTCCCAGAAGTATTAATACTGGGTCAAAGAGTGAGATGATTTATAAGGCTTTTGATTCATATAACCAAATTGATTTCCAGAAAGGGCCAATTTATTTCCCAAAATGAAGTGAACATAAATGTCCATTTCATTGCACTCTGGCCAGTATGGGGAATGAAAATAAATTACAATACTTTCCTATTTGTTTTTTGGAGATGGTATTTCATCATTTCCAATATTTTAAAATATAGAGGTTATTTTCTTCTCCCCACTTGTTCTTTTTATATTGGCACATACATTTTATGTTTTGTCAAATTCCCTACATAGAATCTAGTACACAGGGGAAGAAAGCTAAAAAATTTAGGATCTAAGATCCTTGAATGTAAATAATTTGTTGAAATGTGAAGTAAGTAGCTGACTAATAGTGCTACATTAGGAGCAATGATGTTTGTAGCTGGAATAGAGAGAGTCCTCGTGTATCAGATTGTAAACATTGTTAAATTACACTAATACCTCTCTACCACTATCTCCATAGAAAATAAATCTGAAATGGCACTACCAGGGAAATTTTGCATAAACTCCTACAATAAGGAAGCTAGCAAAAGCAAGTTTTATTGTGAAGTAAAGAACAAGAGTTTTATTTAAATGGGTGAAACATTTCCGTTTAATTTTAATGTCTTTAAATGATACATTTCCTACTGTTAATAGCAGTAATCCCCATGGAGAATAACGTTCTTGTTAAAGTCATAATAGATCTCTGTTCACTCATTTAACAGCTTGAAGGTACACTTTTTAGACAGTAGAATGCTAATTAATCTTTGCTGCAATATTTCTTCAATGACTGTTGAACAAGCACGATTTTTGTTAAGAGTAGCATTACCATTGGTGAACCAATAGAATTACTACTGTATATTTTAAAGGAACTTCAAAAATTTTAATTAGAGATTATCCTTTACAAATTGACAGAGCCATTTTACCAATTAACAATTTTTTTTCTTTATAAGTATAAATCCTAATTTGGGGCTAAAGAAAGAATTACATGTCTTTCTATGTCCACGCTATGTTCCTCATTGAAAATGTATGTCAAAATGTTCTGATATTTAGTAAAGTGTTTTAATATACTAATAGTCTATATTCCCTAGCCAATAATTTAGTTGTAATCCAAGAACACATTTCTATCAAGTTATAATTTCACATATTATATTAGAAAAGTGGGCTAGCTGAACTGGGTCTTTATAATATATTAGTTTACATTCATTTCTCATTTTTCACTAAAGTCTCTTAATATGTTTTATAGGTATTTTCCTAATTCAACAATTATTATTATTCATTTTGAAAGTGAAAACGAGGTGATAGATGTTAAGTGGCTTTCCAGGGTCATAGAGCTAAGAGGGAGATATTAAGATTGCTGACTCAGTCCTTATCCATTAGACCAAACTGTTGGTATATAATGATGTATAACAGTTGTTAACCTTTTGGGGCCTCTGGAAAAACACACATGTGCATATGAAAGGGGGAGTGTTCTAAATACACAGCTAAATCAAGATTTGATTGAGGAAGAGCTCATTAAAAAGGAAGCATTGATAACTACAGTATTTTTCATTGACTTATCTCAGCATACTTGGAAAGTGTTATAAATAAATACTACAGTTTCCTTTTCTGTATCAAAATGCAAGAATGGATATATTTTTAAAAAGAAAACAACTCCGTAATTACATTACCACATTACATTACTCTCACTCATGTATAAAGTACATTGATGTTTGTGGATTTTCTGGCTTTGCTCACATCCATGACTTTATTTGTTTGTTTGTTTATTTACATAAATTAATTTTTTTAAATGTTTACTTATTTTTAAGACAGGGAGAGAGAGAGACACACACACAGAGAGAGAGAGAGAACGAGCAGGGGAGGGGCAGAGAAAGATAGAAAGACAGAATCTGAAGCAGGCTCCAGGCTCTGAGCTGTCAGCACAGAGCCTGATGTGGGGCTCGAACCCATGAACCATGAGATCATGACCTGAGCTGAAGTTGGACACTTAACCAACTGAGCCACCCATGTGCCCCTCACATCATGATTTAAAAAAATTTTTTAAATGTTTTTATTTATTTTTGAGACAGAGAGAGACAGAGCATGAGCAGGGGAGGGGCAGAGAGAGAGGGAGACACAGAATCTGAAGCAGCCTCCAGTCTCTGAGCCGTCAGCACAGAGCCTGACACGGGGCTCGAACTCACAGACTGTGAGATCATGACCTGAGCTGAAGTCAGACGCTTAACCGACTGAGCCACCCAGGTGCCCCCATGATTTTTTAAAAACATAACTGCAATAATAGAAATACAAATTTTACTGTTTTCAAAATTTGATTTTACATTGAGGTTTAGGGGATTTCCTAAGGACCCATATAAATTGAAAATTCATAAACTCAAACAAAGCTAGACATTCTAATAATCTGTTGCATACTGAAACTATTTTGCAATACAGACTATTTTGTTAAACTTTTTTGACTTCATACTGATAACCTGCTGGAATCATGTAATTAATTCTTCAGGTATAGTTGTGAACGGAGAAAAGCAATACAGAAATTCTCAATGATGATTCAGAATAGAGTCAGGCACGAATAGGCCACCTAGGGTAGAAATGTCAGGAGGAGAAGGAATATGACTAATCAAACTGAGGTTTTTGAAATGGTCGTTGTTGTGAGACTCTGGGTGGGTCTAGAGAGGAAGTCCAGGCTGGTAAATGAGGCCGAAGACGTGACAGTAAAATTATACATATCTTGAAATTCCCATGTGGGGATATTGTCCTTCAACAAGCCACGCAAGGCTTAGGTACAGAGAATCCGGGAGCTTGTGCTATTTGAAAATTGGCATGGTCAGGTGGGTTTAACAAAACCTCCTCCCTCAGGATTTAGGATGTGCTGCAAGGCTCCTCTTCCCTGAGAGGGGCCTGACAAGAAGGCCTTTTGCCAGAAGTGAGATCTGGATAGACATGGCCCTATGGAATAAGGCCGAAGGGCACACGACAAAAAACTGAGCCAGTTGGGCCAGTCAAAAGGGGTACATTGAACTTGGTTCTATAGCATTGAGTTAAAACTCATTAAATCATTATTGTCTAAGGTCAGGATTGATTGTAGAGACAAGGGTCAGAATTGAGCACAGGAGTGGGAGAGTAGGGGAAAGGGATGAGGACGAGAGTGGAATGTGGTTGAAGTCAGTTTGAACCATCTGGAAGGGTGAGAGAGGACAGGGAACCCAGCAGGTGTGGATTGAGTGGATATGGCTGAAACGCACTGGATGTTTTTAATATTCCTTACAACTCCAAATAAGGAGTCAGAAAATTATTTCTTAGTTTTGGGGATACTTGGGATAAATATTACCTCAGTTTTTTTCATAAAGATGCACAGTGTTTGGACAAGATAATATAATTATTATACCAGCTATTGAAAGCTGCAGTTGCCATTTATTTTTATTTTTTATTTTTTTAATTTTAGAGAGAGATTGTGTGAGCAGGGGAGAGGGGCAGAGGGAGAGAGATAATCTTAAGCTAAGCACAGAGCCTGACATGGGGTTCAATACCGTAACCCTGGGATTATGACCTGAGCTGAAATCAAGAGTTGGATGCTCAAGTGTCTGAGTCACCCAGGCACCCCTGCAGTTGCCATTAAAAATAATAATAATAATGTTTATTTATTTTTGAGAGAGAGAGAGAGACAGAGTGTGAGTGTGTGGGGGGGGGGGGGGGGAGCAGAGAGAGAGAGGGAGACACAGAATCCAAAGCAGGGTCCAGGCTCTGAACTGTCAGCACAGAGCCCGATGTGGGGCTCGAACCCACAAACCGTGAGATCATGACCTGAGCCAAAATCGGACGTTTAACCAACTGAGCCACCCAGGCGCCCCTGCAGTCGCCATTTTTAATGGCTTGTCGTCTATACCCAGTGTGGGGCTCAAACTCCTGACCCCAAGACCAAGAGTCACATGTTCTTCTGAATGAGTCAACCAGGCATCCCTTTCAGTGGCTTGTCTTTTGAAGTTTGTTTGTTTTGTTTGCTTTGTTTTGTTTTTTAGATAGGGAGAGTGAGTGTGTGAGCAGGAAGGGGCAGAGAGAGAGAATTCCAAGCAGGCTCTGCACTGTCACCACAGAGCCTGATGCGGGGCTTGAACCCACGCACCATGAGATGATGGTCTGAGCCAAAATCAAGAGTCAGACACTCAATCGACTGAGCCACCCAGGCACCTCTCAATGACTTGTCTTAATGATCAAAACAGCTTTTAATTTTTCCTGAGATAATCTCTTTCTTCCTAGATAAGTACCTGAAGTTCCTTTTACTTAGTGGTTATTAAAATGATGTCCATAATTTGACTTTCCCCTCTTTTGTCTTCCATTCTTTTTTTTTAAATTGATCTATGATTTTTGGGGCGCCTGGGTGGCTCAGTCGGTTAGGCGTCTGACTTTGGCTCAGGTCATGATCTCGCGGTTTGTGAGTTCGAGCCCCGCATCGGGCTCTGTGCTGACAGTTCAGAGCCTGGAACCTGCTTCGGATTCTGTGTTTCCCTCTCTCTCTGCCCCTCCCCCACTCATGCTCTGTCTCTCTCTGTCTCAGAAATAAACATTAAAAAAATTTTTAAAAAATTGATCTACAATTTTTATTTTTAACTTTTTGAGGAACCTCCATACTGTTTTCCAGAGTGGCTGCAGTAATCTGCATTCCCACCAACAGTGCACGGGGTTCCTTTTCTCCCACATCCTCACCAATACTTGTTATTTCTTTTCTTTTTGATACTAGCCATTCTAACGAGTGCGAGGTGATATTTCATTGTGGTTTTGATTTGCACTTCCCTGATGGTTAATGATGCTGACCACCTTTTCATCTACCTATTGGCGATTAGTGTGTCTTCTTTGGAACAATGTCTATTCAGGGGCGTCTGGGTGCTCAGCCGGGTAAGCATCCAACTCTTGATTCAGCTTGGGTCATGATCTCCTGGTTCCTGAGGTGGAGCCCCACATCAGGCTCTGCACTGACAGCACAGAGTCTGCTTGGAATTCTCTCTCCCTCTCTCTCTGCCCCTCCCCCCCCCATAAATACATAAACTTAAAATAAAATTGTTTATTCATATCCTCTGACCATTTTATTATTTTTTTGAATATAATTTATTGTCAAATTGGTTTCCATACAACACCCAGTTCTCCTCCCACCAGGTGCCCTCCTCAATGCCCATCACCCACTTTCCCCTCCCCCACCCCCCATCAACCCTCAGCTTGTTCTGTGTATTTAAGAGTCTCTTATGGTTTGCCTCCCTCCCTCTCTGTTTGTAACTATTTTTTTCCCCTTCCCTTCCCCCATGGTCTTCTGTTAAGTTTCTCAAGTTCCACACATGAGTGAAAACATATGAGATCTTTCTCTGACTGACTTATTTCACTTAGCATAATACCTTCCAGTTCCATCCACGTTGCTGCAAATGGCATTTGCCAAGTAGTATTCCATTGTATATGTAAACCACATCTTCTTTATCCATTCATCAGTTGATGGACATTTAGGCTCTTTCCACAATTTTCCTCTGCCCATTTTCAGTTGGATTGTTTGTTTTTCTGCTATCGAGTTGTTCCTTATGTATTTTGAATATTAATCCCTTATCAGGTATATGGTTTATAAATATCTTTTCCCATTCATTATATTTCCTTTTCATTTTGTTGGTGGTTTCCTTTGCTGTGCAAAAGCTTTTTAGTTTGATGTAGCCCCACTTGTTTATTTTGTTGTTGTTGTTGTTGCCTTTACTTTTGGTGTCATACCCAAAAAATCATCTCCAAGGCCAGTGTTAAGGAGCTTGCCACCTATGTTTTCTTCTAGTTTTATGGTTTCAGGTCTTACATTAAAATCTTTAATCCATCTTCAGGTAACTTTTGTGTCTGGTATTGACCTTCATTCTTGTTTGGTTGACCTAAACCTTAACTGGTGAGATTATTACTGCTCTGACTAGGCAGAGGAATTTCTTAAGAATTTTAAATGTAGTGACCATATAATTTGTTGTCCAAACTGAGATATTTGTGAGAGTGAAAGGGGGTGCTATTGATAATTAAGCTTGGACAATAGGTAATAGGTTGGGCTGTCCCAAGCAAACCAAGATATATGGTCACTATGTATCACGAGTGTCAGAACGTAATTCATTTTGGTTCTCTAAATTTCTGCATGTCTTATGAGCATTGCCATTGCCAGCCTTTTGTTCAGGGCTATTTTTTTAAGAATGTTGGTATAGCAAACAGCATTGGAAGAGGGTGTCTTTCTCTGGAGCAGAAAGAAAAGATTGAAATTTTCTTTCTTTCTTTGTTTTTTAAGTTTATTTATTTTGAGAGAGAGACAAAGTGAGGGGAAGAGGGGCAAAGAGAGAGGTAGAGAGTGAGAATCCCAAGCAGGCCCTGTGCTGTCAGCATAGAGCCCTACACGGGACTCTAACTCATGAATCTGTGAGATCCTGACCTGAGCCAAAACTAAGAGTTGGATGCTTAACCAGCTGAGCCACCAGGTGCCCCAAGATTGAAATTTTCTGAGCTTAGAGTTCCTCTTCTTTAATTCAACCCACTGTATATGTGTAGGTGTCCCCTAGTCCTTTCTGTGTCACCCTGGGGGAATTGAATCTTGGAGAACTGTCACAAGAAAATGATCCTCTTGCTATTGCCATTCCATAGGTAATAAACTGTCCTTTATCTCTGATCCAGGAGTCTTGTGTCTTCCGCTGACATCCATGAAATTGTGGCATGCTGGCTTGTTTGTTTGCAAGTAGGGTAAGTCTTAAACCCTTCACATTTATTTCCAACTGATACAATTATAAACACTATACAAACATGTACTTACTACTGCTACTACTACTACTGTTATGAATTCAGCTGAATTTCATTCTGTGCATTTAAGAATTTCTCTCCCAAATAATATTCTAAGACATCAACGTCAGCAAAAGCAAACATAGGCATTACTAGATCTGGTCTCGTTGATTTTAAGATAGACTGTTTTATTTTTTATTTTTATTTATTTATTTTTAAACGTTTATTTATTTTTGAGAAAGAGAGAGACAGAGCATGAACAGGGGAGGGACAGAGAGAGAGGGAGACACAGAATCTGAAACAGGCTTCAGGCTCTGAGCTGTCAGCACAGAGCCTGACGCGGGGCTCGAACTCAGGGACCGTGAGATCATGACCTGAGCCGAAGTCGGACGCTTAACCGACCAAGCCACCCAGGCGCCCCTTAAGATAGACTGTTTTAATCAATGAGATTTAATATGTAGTGATTATAATTAGTAATTAAATTATTAAAAGTAAGTTATAACTTTATCTCAATGCACCATGTAACTGTTTTAGTTCTATTATAAATTGATTTCTTAAGACTATGTCACATATTTTGACTCAATGTGTATGAATAAAATTCTTTTTCCTAGCATAATGATCCACACTTCAAAGGAGTATATGTTTTTTTTTCTGGTATAATAATGAGGTTGGATGTTATTATTTTTATAATAGTTTTATTGAGATATAATTCACATGCTATACAATTCACCTATTTAAAACATAAAGTCAATTGGTTTTTAGTCTAGGAAGCATGTAACTTGGTGTAATGAAAAGCAGGTAATAAAATGTGCCAAATTCCAAATGTCTCTTTCTTCTACTCTAACTTAGCCCATGTGCTTCTTTTTTTTTTAACTTCTTGAACTTTCCTTAACCTTTTTTTTTTAAGTATTTGAAGAGTGAGACACCCTTATAAGCCATAAAATTCTAAGGTGGCAGATAATTGCGAAGAGATATACAATGCACCCTAGTGATTAGCACTTAGGCAGTGCTTTAAGAACATTAAGAACACTAACCAATTGATTTGCGCAGTACCCCCTGTGAAGCACTAAGTAGCATTATCTTTACTTTCACAGTAAGAAAATGTACAGACAGAAGCTACTTGACTTTCCTGAGCTATTAAAGCTAGTGAGATCTTAATACAAATTAAAACTCGCCTGTATTCAAACTTCTGAAACTGGCTCTATTCACGATAGCTTATTTGAGGGTCCTTGGAAAAGGTATCTTTTTTAGGCTGTATGTCTTGCATACATTCATATTATATGTTTATTTTGCAAAGCATATTATTGAAATTCTTTAATCCAAAAAATAGAAGTCCTTTGGTGAAATGCTTCGAATTAAATGATGTTTCCTAGCAATCACAAGATTATTGTCCTAAGAAACAGACCTGTGTGACAAACTATTTTAGTTATAATAAAATGAGACAGGGTCAAATATTAGTTTGTATTAGTTCAGGGATCAGTAATTAATGTTACTATTTTACTCTTATAACTAATTTTAACATACTAAAATATTGAAACTTTCCATATCAAAATGATGCAAACCTCTTTTGTTATCAGTTTGATTTCTAAGTAAGTAATTTCGGAATGGTCTGTTTTGGAGTGGTAATGAATTGTGCTAACCTATTTTGTCTGATTCTCCTTGCATCCATGAGAGAGATGGCTTATTGGAACAAGATATGAAATTGTGACTAGAACAAGGCCAAAAGACCTTTTAGGGAGTGAGCCCCTGACTTCAGCTCCTTCTAGAAATAAGCTGAGCTAATTAGCTCTAGTGCCTATTGCAGCATGGTACAACTTGGCAATCGCCTCTCAAAAAGTCAATTGTGTTATTGTGTCACTGGCTTAACAAATGTTGATTGAGTATCTACTGAGTGCAGGCAATATGCTAGATACTCAATATAGGACCTGAACATACTTCTGGTTCTTGAAAGAACTGGGTGATTCTCTACAGCTAGGAAGTAATTCCAAAATTTCCTAGTCGGAAACCATAATATAAGACTTTATATGTTAACTATACTTTTGTGGAAAAGGTTTCCATGCAAATCCATGGACAAAAATAGCCAAACTCTTCTCTAGGAATGAGCTACCTTGTCAGCTTGTCACTGTTTCTCCCGTTAGTGAACTGTAACATGTATGTGCCCAAAAAAGTGGTGTTTTTGACAGAATAGGAGCTGGTCTAGCTTTCTGGCATTTTGTTTCCTCTTAAAATAGCATCACTAGCAGCCCTTCTCCTTGACCTGATTTGGGCACTTGATAAGGCATTTGGGTCAGTTAGATGTGAGTGGACAATTTCAATGAAAACGCATATTAGTAAGATTAACTTGGGAAAGAACAATGACAATGGTCAAATAAAAAGTTTCTTATTTAAGTGCTCTAAAAGGAAGATTTAGGTTTGGAATAAATTCAAAGGTTAGATTTCTTGTTTTCCTCAGTAAAAGCTGTTCTCTATGGAAGTTAAATCACTATACATGTTACTAGAAAGAGAATGGGAATGACAACCTTTCCTAAGAGATGCACTTTATTTTTTTTAAGTTTATTTATTTTGATAGAGAGAGAGTTCACAAGCGGGGGGGGGGGGGGGGAGAGAGAAAGAGAGAGAGAGAATTTTAAGCAGGCTGTGTGCTGATCACATGGGGCTTGATCCCATGAACTGTGACCGTGATCATGACCTGAGCTGAAATCAGGAGTCAGACACTTAACCTACAGCCACCCAGGCACCCCAATTTATGTAGCTTTTTAACTACTGTTCAAAGTTTCTTTTTTTAAAAAGTAATATGTTCTTCTTATACAATATTTTGAAAATACAAAATAAGAAGGAAAAATACTCATTAAACATTTGCTCCAAAATAACCATAGTTAGTATTTTGGTATACTTCCTTCTAATCAATTTTTTTGTGAGTAGATATTTCCTTTTTACATACTTATCAAATTAGATGTACAATTTTGATATTCATGCGTTTTTAAAAAAATGCTTTATGTATTTTATTTTTTAAAAAGTAACCTCTACCCCAATGTGAGGCTTGAACTCATGACTCCAAGGTCTAGAGTCACATGCTCTGCCGACTGAGTCAGCCAGGTGCCCTTCATGTTTTTCTTTTAATACTACATCTTAAACATTTCTCATGTTGTTGACTATTACATCATCTTTTAAAATAATTTTAATGATTTAAAAATGGTATAATAATGTTTTATTGAATTTATGTGCAGTAACTTACTCAGCCACTTAATTTCGTTGAATGCTTAAATTATTTCATGTTTTTTACTAATAAATGATATTTGAGCAGTGTTTTAAAAATTATTCTATGTTTATAGTTTTTCCTTGGGATTAATACTGGAAGTATAATTAGTGAATAGGATTAAATGAAAAAATTTAAGGCTCATGATAAATATTGCCAAATGGCTTTCCAAAGAATATGTAGCACTTAAGAAATGCATTTACATTTATTATTAACTTGATGGCCTGGCAAACTCCAGTTAGGCGGGGCAGATATTGTTATGCCCATTGGCTACATGAGGAAATTGAGGTACATAAAGTGTGAATGTCTCACCCAAGTTCAGTCACTTGATCATTAACTGAGTTTGAACTAGGTGCTGTGGGAAACACAAAATGAAGAAACTCTTTTGAGTTGAAGAGATAGTTTTAGACACCAATAACTATAAAGCAACGTGACCTGGAAGCAGCTGCAGAAGAGGTTAGAAGGGTGATGAATGAGTGCCCAGAGTGTGGGCTTGCACTTGGCTGTGCAAGACTGGAAAGAATTTTCATGAGACATGGTGTGGAGATGGAGGGGGAGGCAGGGTATTCCAGACAGGGCAAGCCAATGGTTGAGGAGAGAGACTGCAAGAGGTGATACCTGAAGAGTAGTTTTTGGATAAATAAACAATGACTTTTGCGTTTTAAATCTGTACTTATTCTTTTCCTAGGCTCTCTTAGAAGGATTTTGCTAAAAATATTTCATCCTATCCTGTCGTTGGCTTTTACCCTATTGGCGGCATAAAGCGTTAGTATGTGGTGATACTGTATTTCTAGGAGTTATTTATTATTGAAGTATAAGTGGCATGCAATGCTGTTTTAGCTTCAGGTATACGGCAAATCTTTTTCAGGTGTGCAGCAGGGTGATCTGCCAATTCTGTACATTACTCAGGGCTCACCACAATAAGCGCAGTCACCATCTGTCACCACAGAATGCCATTGCAGTACTGTTGACATATTCCCTGCGCTGCACCCTTCATCTCTGTGACATTTATTTCATAACTGGAAGTTTGTACCTCTTAATCTCCTTCTCCTGCCAACCTCCCCCCTGACAACCATGAGTTCATTCTCTGTACTTAAGGGTCTGTTTTTCATTTGTTTCTTTGTTTGTTCATTTGTTCTGTCTCTTAGATTCCACATATAAGTGAAATCATGTGATATTTGTCTCTGTCTGGCTTATTTCACTTTGCATAATACCCTCTAGGTCCGTCCATGTTGTTGCAAATGGCCAGATATTGTCCTTTTTTATGGCTGAGTAATATTCTATTGTGTATATACACCACATCTCCTTTATCCGTTCATCCATCAGTGGACACCTGGGTTGCTTCCATATCTTGGCTCTTATAAATAGTGCTGCAGTAAACTTAAAGGTGCATATATCTTTTCAAATTAGTGTTTTTGTTTTCTTTGGGTAAAGATCCAGTAGTGGAGTTCCTGATCATATGATAGTTCTATTTTTAATTTTTTGAGGACCCTCCATACTGTTTTCCATGTGGCCGTACCAATTTATATTCCGATTGACAGTTCATAAGGGTTTTCTTTTCTTTATATCCTTGTCAACACTTATTTCTTGTCCTTTTGATAGTAGTCATTCTGACTGGTATGAGGTGGTATCTCATTGTGGTTTTGATTTGCATTTCCCTGATGATTAATGACCCTCAGCACCTTTTCATGTATCTGTTGGCCATCTGTATGTCTTCTTTGGAAAAAAACTGTCTCTTCAGGTCCTTTGCCCATTTTTAAATTTTTTATTTCTCTTTTTGGGTAATCTCTATGCCCAACTTGGGACTCCAACTCGTGACCCCAAGATCAAGAGTTGCATGCTGTACTAATTGAGGCAGCCAGGCACCTTGCCCATTTTTAATTGAATTGTCTCTGATTTTTTTTGGTTTTGAGTTGTAGGAGTTCTTTTTAATATTTATTTATTTTTGAGAGAGAGACAGAACGTTAACAGGGGAGGGGCAGAGAGAGAGGGAGACACAGAATCTGAAGCAGGCTCCAGGCTTCAAGCTGTCAGCATAGAGCCCCATGTGGGGCCTGAACCCATGAACCATGAGATCGTGACCTGAGCCGAAGCTGGATGCTTAACCAACTGAGCCACCCAGGCGCCCCGGGGTATATGAGTTCTTTATAAATTTTGGATATTAACCCCTTGTTAGATATATCATTTGCAAATACCCTCTTCCATTCACTAGCTTGCCTTTTCATTTTGTTGATAGTTTCCTTTGTTGTGCAAAAGCTTTTTATTTTGGTGTAGTCCCAATAGTTTTTTGTTTTTTGTTGTGCTTTTGTTTTCCTTGCCTGAGGAGACATGTCTATAAATACATTGCTAAGGCCAATGTCCAAGAGATTACTGCCTATATTTTCTTTTAGGAGTTTTATGGTTTCATGGATTAGAGACACATTTAGGTCTCTAGTCTATTTTGAGTTTACTGTTATATATGGTGTAAGAAGCTGGTCCTGTTTCATTCTTTGGCGTGTAGCCGTCTAGTTCCTCCAGCACTATTTATTGAAAAAACTATCTTTTCTCCATTGTGTATTTTTGCCTCCTTTGTTGGAGAATAGTTGATCATATAGGCGTGGGCTTATTTCTAGGAGATGATACTTTTCTTTAAAAATAAACATTCCAGGAATGTTTTCGTCATGTTTATTAATTGACACCTAAGCATCGTGCTAAAATACCGGGCTATTTTGGCTAGTGGATGACCAGCTCCTATGTTTTGAACCACTTAACTACTTTTCTTGAGGCAACTGAAAGGCAGGCAGTCGCGAGTACAGTACGTGCTCACAGCAGCTCACAGCCTAACAAGCGCTGTCAGGAAGCAGTGCATTTCAGCTGTTCGTTTTGCTGAAGGCAGATAATTTATGCTACATCCCACAGCACCCATCAAGTACATAAAGCCAGAGAGGAATGTTAATGGAAAATGTTACAGAGTCTTAAAGTGACAGAGTTTTACATATTTAACCGATTTAATCAGGTTGCAATATTATCAGCGAATCTGAAAATTTGAATGAAACGTAGGTAAAGATAAATGAAAGAACTTTGTAAGAGTGAAGGAATACAGTGTATTTGATTTAAAACAGGGCAGCGTCTGGCACATAGTGGGCATTCAGAAATACTTATTGACCTAATAAATGAATGGGCGTATATATATTTTTTATGTGCCTAATATACATTTTTAATTTTTATTTTTACTTATTTATTTTTTAAAATTCCAGCTAGTTAGCATACAGTGTTATATTAGTTTCTGTTGTACAATATACTAATTCAACACTTCCATACATCACCCTGTGCTCATCACAACTGCTTACTATACATTTTAAGATTTTGTTGCTACTGAATTTTACTGAACTGGCAAACTTAAAAATAGTTGGAGTGAGTTATTGTAAGGCACACCTTAAAGTGAATGTGTTTTATTTTTGCTAGAATTTTTGAGACATTTGCCTTATTGCTTTTATGACTTAATTATAAAATACAATAGAACACATAAATATGGGCAGAATATCATTCATAGCCTCAGAGACAGTTCAGATTTTCCAAACCTCAAATAAATTTTCTGCTTAGTTTAGGGGCGCCTGGGTGGCTCAGTCGGTTAAGCGTCCGACTTTGGCTCAGGTCATGATCTCACGGTCCGTGGGTTCGAGCCCCGCGTCGGGCTCTGTGCTGACAGCTCAGAGCCTGGAGCCTGCTTCGGATTCTGTGTCTCCCTCTCTCTCTGACCCTCCCCCGTTCATGCTCTGTCTCTCTCTGTCTCAAAAATAAATAAATATTAAAAAAAATTAAAAAAAAAATTTTCTGCTTAGTTTAGTTAAACCACAATAATGAGAGGGGTGTCTGGATAGCTCAGTTAAGTGTCCAACTCTTGATTTTGACTCAGGTCATGCTCTCATGGTAGTGAGATCAAGCCCTGCATTGGGATTCTCTCTCTCCTTTTCTCTCTGCCCCTCCCCTGCTTGTTCTCTCTCTTTCTCTCAAAATAAATAAATAAACATTAAAAAAAAAAAAACCACAATAATGAGAACCAGATCATATGATAGACCAATCTTAAAGTATTCTGGGGGCACTGGAGTGGCTCAGTCAGTTAGGCATCCCCCCTGTTGATTTCGGCTCAGGTCATGATCTCGGGGTTTGTAGGATACCATCTGGGTCAGACTCCGTGTTGACGGTGCAGAGCCTGCTTGGGATTCTCAATGTCCCTCTCTCTCTGCCCCTTGCTCACGTGCGTACATGGGCGCATTCTTCTCTCTCTCAAATAATAAATAAACAAATAAACTTAAAAAATAAAACTATTCTGATTGCCTGGGTAAATTACTTCTTAGGAAAGACTAATAAATTCTTAAAAGAGAAAGTTACTTCTGATGAGAGCAAGAACTGATTTCCAATAGACAGTATGTTTTGCTTTCTCTACTCAGAGGTGGGCTTTATTTTTTATTTGTTATTTTTTTTATTAAAATTTTTTAATGTTTATTTATTTATTTATTTATTTAATGTTTATTTATTTTTGAGACAGAGAGAGACAGAGCATGAACGGGGGAGGGCCAGAGAGAGAGGGAGACACAGAATCCGAAGCAGGCTCCAGGCTCTGAGCTGTCAGCACAGAGCCCGACGCGGACTCGAACTCACGGACCGCGAGATCATGACCTGAGCTGAAGTCAGACGCTTAACCGACTGAGCCACCCAGGTGCCCCAATGTTTATTTATTTTTAAGAGAGAGACAGAGTGAGAGCAGGGGAGGGGCAGGGAGGGAGAGGGAGACAGAATCCGAAGCAGGCTCTAGGCTCTGAGCTGTCAGCACAGAGCCTGACACGGGGCTTGAACTCAGCAACCTTGAGATCATGACCTGAGCTAAAGTCGGATGCTTAACTGAGTGAGCCACCCAGGTACCCCTCAGAGGTAGGCTTTAAATTTAATTAGCAAACAACCCTCTATTTCTTTTTTTTGCAGAGAAGAAAACAATAATAGTTATAGATTATTAAACACTTCTCATGGGCCAGGGCCTGTACTAAGACATGTGCTGTCTCATTTTATCCTCACTCCCACATTATGAGGTAGATACTATTATTATTGTTATCATCCTCATTTTACAATTGTGGAACAGAGGTGTAAAGTTTATGTGACTTGTACGAGGTCACAGAGCTAATGAGAGGTGGAGCCGGGATCCAAATCCAGCTCTGATTCCAGGGATTTAGTAACTGGCATATGCTGCCTTTCTATACAGATGTTCAACCTGTCATCTACAGTAACTCATGAAACAGAAACACTTGAACATTGCCTCAGTTGCCAGTGAGTACGCAAGGTCTGTTCTTAAGTTTGATGCTACAGGAAAGTTTTCACTTTCTTTCACCCTAACTTCCTGTTCTCTAAGCCTTAGGAACTGAGGTAAGCTAGTAAACTTGCCTTTTGAAACAATGCTGTAATAGCCAACATTTATTGGCTGCTTACTGTGTGCCAGGCACTTTCTATTCGCTGTATAAATATTATCTTATTTAATCATTGCAGCATCTTTTTTTTTTTTTTAAAGGGAACACTTTTTAAAAAATGTTTATTTATTTTTAGAGAGGGGGAGAGAGAGAGAGAGCATAAGCGGGGGAGGAGCAGAGAGAGAGAGAGAGAGAGAGAGAGAGAGAGAATCCCAAGCAGGCTCTGCTCAGAGCCTATTGTGGGGCTCGAACTCACGAACCCTGAGATCATGACCTGAGCCAAAATCAAGAGTTGGATGTTTAACTGACTGAACCACCCGGGCGCCCCTCATTGCAGCATCCTAAGGAAGGTATTATTATTAACCTTCATTTTATAGATCAGGAAACTGAAGCTTAGCAAAGTTAAGCATCTTTGCTGCCAAAGTTAAGCAAATTACCAACGGTGAGCAACTCAAAATCACACAGGTTAAGCACAGAGGCAAAGGAGTGGGATTTGAGCTCGGGTAGTTTGATCAACAATTGGCTGACTTAGCTGCCTCTCTCTACTGCTTTTCTAAGTCACAAACAGTGGGCCTGTCCCCCAGCAGCTTCAGACACCACTTCCCCTCCGCTGTGAAGCATGCCTCCTGCTGACATTCCGGGTCCAAGTGAGAAGTCCGCAAGAGGCAGAGTCCCATAGAACATCACTCGGAGCTGTATCAGGCCTCCACATGCTGGAATGTTCTATATGGATTTTTTTGTTTTCTCATGGCTAGAACATTGACATCCTTCACAATTCCCCTGAGGGAGGACAAACTTTTTTCTGACATGTGAGCCTCTCTCTGATTGCAGACAGAGGGTGTGGATTGCATCTGTCTTGGGCAGCTCGTCTCTCTCTTGTTCTCTCTCCTACCAGCTGAAATGCCCCAAGCACTTGCCTGCTTCTCTAGTTCTCCTACTATTTCCCATATATATATTTTTTTTCTTCCAAAGGTAAAACGCAGATCTTTCTGTTTCATGTCGCACCAGCTGTCTGGTTTGCCCCCCTTCACCTCCTACCACCAATTGGAGCAAATGGAAAGGAACGCATTTGCTAAAATGGGACTGACCCAGGCGGCCTACCCCTGTTGGCTCAGTGGGTGCCCTCTGCAGGGGAGATAGTGTGAGTTTTTGTAATCTTGCTACTTTCCCTGGGAGGTCTTTTAAGGGCTGGGGGCCTAGGGATGTTTTTCTATCAGGCCTTTTTTTCCCCCCCACCTAGGTTTGATCTTGCATTCCACTGCTAAATCAGATAACAATAATAACTAATATCTACTATGGAACTTTACAGTTTACAAACTTCTTTTTTATTCACTCTCATTTAACCTTTACAACCACCTAGTGGTAAGTATTACTCAAGCATTAAGGGATAAGAAAACTGACTTAAAGAGATTAAGTTGTTTGCCCAAGATCTTTTGCCAAGGAATCCCTGGTCCTTTCTACTCTAACGATGTCACAGTAGCTTTTAAGTAGTATGATCATCAAGTTGAGTGAAACTCTGAGAGATGCTTCATACCATGGAAAGTCTTTGTAGTAAAGAGCATTTTGGAATGTGGAGGTCAGCGCAGTGCCCAGGCCTTAGCAGCTGTTCAATAAATTGTTGAACTGAGCCAGTCAGACATTGTCACTAACTTGTACTATGCAGTTTAGCCTCGGGCAACCCTTTAACCTCCTTTGCCCTTTTTTCTTTATCTGCCTTGATGGTCTCAGAGGGTTGTTGTGAGCATCAAATGAGATGAATGTATAGTTTTGCAGAAGGATATAGAAATGTAAAGAACCAACTTTACGCAACTATTTTTAATCTGAATTTCTCTGGCAAACTCCGTACTTTCTGTTTCCTTTATGAGTACCTTTCTCTGGGATGATCTTGTCTCAGAAACTCTGTGGGAGTATTTTAGTGACTGGTTGCATCCTTCTTTTAAAAAGAAAGGAGGCAGGAAAGGATAGGGACAAAGAAGAAAAAAAAAGAAGAAGAAGCCTTAATGCAAAAGGTAAGTACTAGCCCAGGGAGACAGCACTTTTAAAGATAAACAGTAAGACATTTGAGGAATAGGTAAAGTAGCAAACGTTACACACTTCTTAGTGTGAAGCCGGGTACATGCTTCTTGGGTATTAATTAATCCTCCCGGTGACCTTGTAAGGTAGATACCATTCTTATCCTCACTGTCCAGATGATGAAATAAGGAGTTAAATAATGTGCACAGACCATACAGCCACTAAACGGTAAAGCAGGCATTGGGGCTCAGGCCATCACACTTCACCTGCTGCCTTTGGAATCAGAGATGTAAAGGAGACAACACACTGGTTGTCTTTTAGTAAATTGAGGCAAGCGCTTAAGGAGAGAGCATTTGAACTTGCTATGCTGTAATTCCTCTTCAAAATATTTTTTTGCTCGCTTTTATTTTTATTTTATTTTTTAAAGTTTATTTATTTTGAGAGAGAGAGACAGCGTGTGCATGCGTGTGAGCGGGGGAGGAGCAGAGGGAGAGGGCGAGAATTCCAAGCAGGCTGTGTGCTGTCAGTGGGGCTTGAACTCATGAACCGTGAGATCATGACCCGAGCCGAAATCAAGTGTCAGTCGCTTAACCGACTGAGCCATCCAGGCACCCCTCTTTTTGCTCACTTTTAAAACACAGATGCAAATCAGTAAAGATATAAGATTAGTAAATATTTTGGAGGTCTTTTAGCCTATTCTTCAGTCAGAACCAATTGTAGCTTCTATCACTGATGCTTTTCTAAATTTTATTTCTCTATTTCCTGATAATTTATTCTCTCTGCCAAACTATAATGCCAATAGCCTTACAATGACTTTCTTTAGTATATTCTTTCTTTCTTTTAGCTTCCTTGCACTGAATAAAGCTACTATTTCTTTTTAAAAAATTTACGTTTTTTAGGTGGGGTGCCTGGCTGGCTCAGTCGGCTAAGTGTCTGACTTGGGCTCGGGTCATGATCTCAAGGTTCATGAGTTTGAGCCCCACATCGGGCTCTGTGCTGACAGCTCAGAGCCTGGAGCCTGCTTCAGACTCTGTGTCTCCCTCTCCCTGCCCCTCCCCCACTCATACTCTGTCTGTCTCTCTCTCTCTCTCTCTCTCTTGAAAAAGAAATAAACACAAAAAAATTTAAAATTTTTGAATAGGTGATATAATCATATAGTTCAAAAATAAATGAAAAGATATAAGAAGGTGTACCATGAAAATTGTCCCTCCCACTCTCTGTCCTTTATCATGCCTACTTTCCACACACCTCAGCTCTGTAACCAGTGTTTAGTGTTCAGTGTATCTTTTCAGTTTCCTTATGAATGTAAGAAGCAATCGTGAATGTTTTTAAACTTTTTTAATGCAAAAGGTAATATTAATCTGTATCTTCCTTTTTTACTTAATGTATCTTGGAAATCTCTCCATGTTAGTACTTAGACAACATCCTCTTTTCCTTCTTCTTCTCCCTTTTTTTTAAACAATGCATACTAATTCATTTTATGGAGTACCATAATTTATTTGATGGACATTTGAGTTGTTTCCGTCTTTTCAAAGCTACCATTTTAAATGCTTTAGTGAGGGAATGTGGGGGTAGGGGCAAAGGTAAAATGAGGACAAGAGAATCTAGAAATTTTCCAGATAAGAAGTTGTGACCTGGGAGGCAGAAATAAAAAAGTTCTGGCTCTGCACTGTGACAAAGCACATCTGGAGTGCCAGAGGCTTGCATTTTGACTACACCTGCCCTAGTTGGAGAAAGAAGGAAAACAGTCAATTCTTGAGAAGCTTCAATACACCTGAGTTTGGCTTGCTGCAAAGTCTCAAGGTGAGGACAGATTGACAGCTGGTGTATGAGCCGCCCAAAGGTAAACTCCTGTATTAAAGAAATTGATAGCATGATAGATAGAGGTGAGATAAGGACTATTATGCACAGGTAAAGTCCTTTCAACAGGCTGCTACCAATTCTCATATATAACTTGCAATAGAAAAAAAATGGTTCAACAGCTCTATTCATTCTTAAAGCTTTAAGTGAACTCTGATACCTTATCAAAGAGCAAGAGAGAAGATTTATCTTTGTATCTTGGACACATGTCAAATAAAAAACCTCAGTAAAGGGTAAAGCATTTAAAATACAAATGACACATCTTAAACGTATAATATTTAACAGTTTATTAAAGGCTTACTGGAATGACAAAATCAAGAGGTAGTTTAATCATAAGCTTTCTTTTTTTTTTTTAATTTTTTTTTAACGTTTATTTATTTTTGAGACAGAGAGAGACAGAGCATGAACGGGGGAGGGGCAGAGAGAGAGGGAGACACAGAATCTGAAGCAAGCTCCAGGCTCTGAGCTGTCAGCACAGAGCCCGACGTGGGGCTCGAACTCATGGACCGCGAGATCGTGACCTGAGCTGAAGTCGGACACTTAACCGACTGAGCCACCCAGGCGCCCCTAATCATAAGCTTTCTAAGGTTAATAATTATATATGTGGGATTTTATGTCATAGTTTTGATATGGATCTATGTTTTCCCTCCGTTAATAAATAAGGCATAGTTGCAAGCTGACATAACAGATTATTACTGTACTTAAAAAAAATGAAATATACCTGAAATATGCAAATATATAATTTATATCAATGTTACGTACTGCTTATGGATTGATGGTAAAATGGAAGATACTTCTAATTTATTATTATTGCAAAGAAATATCACGATTTGCATGGTTAAGGAAGAAAACTCAATATTACTACTGATGTTCACATGTAAACCCAAAGGTGGTTTTTTCTTTCTTTCCTTCCTTCCCTCCCAGTTCCTTCCTACCTTCTTCCTCCCTCCCTCCCTCCCTTCTTTCCTTCCTTCCTTCCTTCCTTCCTTCCTAACTTCTTTCTTAGGTTTATTCTTTTTTTTTTTTTTTTTTAAGGAGCCAGATGAAAGAAGACATAAATGTCAAATAATTCGTTTCATTTTTATAAATATTTTTCCTGAGTGAGGATAATAAGGCAGATACAAAAAAAAAAAAAAGGAGCTTTAGTATGACTAAGCCACGCAATCAGATTTCTCTAAAATTTTCTGTAGTAACATTTTCAAGAGGTACATTTTATGGGATAATTACTGTATTAGAAATAGCAAGGTTCTTTAACATTTGGGGTTAATTAAATTATAAGGAACTTATCAGGACCCGTGTTGTTACTTACTTTGGAGAACTTTTCTGAGGTTCATTGAGAAAAGCATATTTAAACTCTAAATAACTGTGAAATCTGAGTAACTCTGGAGGAAGAGCAAATTGAGTAACTTGTTTTCCCCTTTGTGAAGATTGATAAGGTCTAAAAATATAATTTATATAAAAATATAATTTATATAAAAATATAATTTTCTTTTAAAAATTTGATCAATAACACTGGAAAAGTTTCATTTTAAATTTCAATCAGTTTAATAACTTTACACTTTTGAAAAATACTTTTTGAAGATTTGAAGGTGACAATTTCAGAAACATAACTGAATGTCTTACTCTTTGTGTGTGTGTGTGTGTGTGTTAAGAAATATTAATTTTATTTAACCAGCTTCACAGCTGAATATTTATTCTATAAAAACTTTACAGATTATACAGTTTATCATATATAGTTCAAACTACTGAACAAAAAAAGTGGATCCCACAGATGCAAAACCAACCTAGGTAAAGACAGATTTACACACTGAACAGCTCTCCACGTGGCCAGGAGGTAGTCAGTTCTAAGTATAAACTTCAAAACTGTACAAAAATGAGGTTTTGATATTATTTCATTCTTCATACATTCAATATGATTGCAAGCTCAGAAGCCTAACTAATAATAGGTGTCTATAATCAGGAATCAGTCCCCACTCCTGAAAGGAATGTAAATGTCTATTTATACAGCATACTCTTGGACACCATACTGTACCCTGCATATTGCATGGATGTGAAAGCAGCAACCAGAAACATTAAACATTGAGTATAAGGGAGTTCTTTTTTTAAATATTTTTATTTTTTAAACAAGTTTTTGCATGTAATAGTGTACCAAAAGAATTTTAACTTATTAAATAAAATGTATTCTAAGTAAACCTAAAAATTACATTTTATAAACATGAAGATACTTTTTTTGGGTATGATACATCAATCATATCTATAAATAGAAAACTAAAACTGTAGGGGCACCTGGGTGGCTCAGTTGATTAAGCATGTGACTCTTGGTTTCAGCTCAAGTCATGATCTCATGGTTCATGGAATCGAGCCCCAAATTGGGCTCTGAGCTGACAGCATGGAGCCTGCTTGAGATTCCTTCCTTCTTTTCTCTCTACCCTTCCCCTTGCTCTCTCTCTCTCTCTCTCAATAAATAAATAAATAATAAATAAAAGAAAACCAAACTGCATATAAAGTAGTATTTCTCACCCAGAAATAAGAAACATTTATGTAATTATTTTTCAAAAGGCTCAAAAAACTATTTAAAATCTGCTAACTTATAACTTAGATATTTATACATAAACTATTTATTCAGAGATTCACTAATAATATAAAACAAGCTTTCCTCTAGAGAGACAGTGGTTTCTTCATGTTAACTGGGTAAGAACTGGACATATTTTTTTTTTTTTTTTTTTTTTTTAATTTTTTTTCCAACGTTTTTTATTTATTTTTGGGACAGAGAGAGACAGAGCATGAACAGGGGAGGGGCAGAGAGAGAGGGAGACACAGAATCGGAAACAGGCTCCAGGCTCCGAGCCATCAGCCCAGAGCCTGACGCGGGGCTCGAACTCACGGACCGCGAGATCGTGACCTGGCTGAAGTCGGACGCTTAACCGACTGCGCCACCCAGGCGCCCCAAGAACTGGACATATTTTAAAAGAAGGCAGAATCAGTGGATTTTCCAGTATGAATCCTAAGTTGCTTAGTCTTTTTTTTTTTTTTATTTTAATTTAAGTAATCTCTACATTCAATGTGGGGCTCACACACATGACCCTGAGATTGAGAGCCACATGCGCTACTGACCAAGCCAACCAGGCACCCCTAAGTTGCTTTTTTTAAATGCTTATTTATTAATTTTGAGAAAGAGGGAGAGAGCACCACCCAGGCACCCCTAATTTGCTTATTCTTGAACCAAAAAAATTTTGAATCCAGGATGGAATAAATCAAGTTATGTCTTCCTAAGCAGTCCACATGGTCACTGACTTGTTACCCTCATCCACAGTCTGCCAGTTCAGTTTTTCTGAAGGGGTAAAGCAGTTATATTAGGATCACTTTGAGTCTTTAGGTTTGATTATTATATTGTAGTCATGTTAAAAAAATAAAGTCATCTTTTTCAGAGACACAAATTGAAGTATTTAAAAATTTTTTAATGTTTTATTTATTTTTGCGAGTGAGAATGAGAGTGGGGGAGGGACAGAAAGAGAGGGGGACAGAAGATCTGAAGTGGGCTCTGTGCTGACAGCAGCAAGCCCAATGTAGGGCTCAAACTCACAAACTGCGGGATCATGACATGAGCTGATGTCAAACGTTCAACCAACTAAGCCATCCAGGCGCCCCTACAAATTGAAGTATTAGTGGATAAAATATTAAGATCTGGGATTACCTTTAAAATAAATTAGTGGCAAAAGATAAGTGTTGGGATATAGATGAAATAAGACTGGTTCTGTGTTTATTGAAGCTGGGTGATGGGGATGTGGGTAATCTTATACTATTCTCTCTAATTTTATATGGTTTAAAATTTCCATTGCAGACAGTTAAAACAAGTATCTCTTGTGGTTTTGTTAAACATTCAGATTCCCAGGGAGTCAGTTAAGCATCTGACTCTTGGTTTCAGCTCAGCTCATGATCTCATGGTGGGTGAGTTGGTGCCCCATGTAGGACTCTTCAATGACAGTGCAGAGCCTGCTTGGATTTCTCTCTCTCACTCTGTCTCTGCCCCTCCTCCCGCTCATGCTCAAGCGCTCCCTCTCTCTGTCTCTCTCTCTCTCTCTCTCTCTCTCTCAAAATAAATAAACAGTAAGGAAAAGATTATGTGTAGAAAATAGAATTTATTTTTAAAAATCTAAATTCTTCACCCAAGATCTCCTGAGTGAGAGTTTCAGGGGTGAGACAATACAACTGGCATTCTATGTAGCCCACTTGTGCTCTCTGAAGTTTGAGGACTGCTGATACAAGGTTATTTTGTGCATCTGATTCAGTGTATTCATGCCATCCATGCATGCATTTCCTGTTTTCCACACATCAGCCCATTTCAGTTCACAGAATACAATCCCAAATGAAAGTAATTACTGTATTTGGATAATTCAAACTTTAAAATTTAGTTTCAAAGGATTTGTAAAGTGAAACAAAATAAAACCAAAATACATCTGCTTTGAACTGAAACAAATATTTAGGCAAATAGGCTAGCTGTCTTTCACTTTCAGCTGAGAATGGATTATTTTTGCGAATGTCTTAAATTCCTTCTCTTACCAGGGCATTAACATCCTAGTCCAGACATCTACTTGCTGTTCACAGTAGTTGCTTGCTTTTTCTCAAATGTACCATGTTACCTGGGAACTCCAAGACTTTACGTACGGGGTTCTCTTCAACTGAAGCATTGCTTAATCCTCTCTTAGTTTCTATACCTTTACCCACACCCCATTGCTAAACTTGTCTCCTACACAGGAAAGCCTTAGTTGTATGTGCAAGGGGGATTAGGCGCTCTTCCTTTGTTCCGCAGTCTGCTGTAATACTGTGATGCTGAACACACTGTGGCGGTGCTTTTACATTTTGTCATGAGGCTAGTTCCCTGCCCCCTTCTCCATCCTCTAGATTATGCATTTCTATGGTTAAGGACTGTGTTTTGTTTATGATTTGTGTCGGCTCTGCTGAGTGCTGTGCCGGGCGTGTGGGAAACACTGAATAAATGTTTGGCGAGCAACTGAGTGAGTCAAAAAATATCTTGGTACTGTTTTCTGACATGCCAAAGAGTCTTGGGAAGTATTACAGTTGTTCCTTAAGGAAGAAAACCTCTCTGGAAAGCACTCCTTGGCCATAAATACAGATCTTGGAAAAAAAAAGTTCCCCAAAAGCAAACAAAGATTGCACCAAGAATTTTTCTCTTGGATACAATAATGCTTATAATCACTGTGCTTAGCTTTTTTGCATACATACTTATTAATATACCATAATTAAATTATATCTCTTGACCCCAATTTTTTTTTGTGAAAAATTTCAAATATACAAGGGTCAAAAGAATTATATAGCATTGCCATATATCCACCACCTGGATTCCATAATTAAAGCAGGATGTTCAAAAAGTCTTAGTGAAGTTTTAAGCTTTAATAGTTTCAGAAGTATACAGGGTAAAAACTTATAAAAATATCATGTAAATATTTACTTGATTTTATATTTAATTTTATGAATTTTAATAATATTTTAATTTTGTTTTTTTGTTTTGCATCTTTAGAGGCACCGAAAGAAAAATTAAAATTAAAAGTTTATAAATCAAAATTTATGAAACTAAATAAATCTAAAAATTTGAAAAATTAAAGTCTCAAATGATAAAAATTTATAACATTAAATTATTAAAGCTTGAAGAAAATTATTAAAGCTTGAAACTGCACTGAGGACACTATCAACAGAGTGAATGGCAACACATGGAATGGGGAGAAAATATTTGCAAGTCATATATCTGCATATAGAATATATGAAGAATTCCTATAACTCAGCAACCACCACAACCAAAACCTAAAAAATGGGCCAAGGACTTAATATATTTCTCTGAAGAAGCTATACAAATAGCTGCCAATAAGCTCATGAAGAAATGCTTAACATCATTAATCATTAGGGAAATGCAAATCAAAACCACAATGAGATCCCACTTCACACTTATTTAGATGGCTATTATAAAGACAAAAGACAGCTCCCCCCTGCAAAAATAACAAATGTTGATGAGGTTGTGGAAAAATCGGAACCCTTGTGCATTGCTGGTAGAAACGTAAAATGGTGTGGCCACTGTGGACAACAGTGTGGTGTGTCCAAAAAAATTAAACATAGGATTTCCATGTGATTCAGTAATTCCACTATTGGGTGTTTACCCAAAAGAAGTGAAAGCTGAGGTTCAAATAGCTATTCGTACACCCATGTTCATAGCAGTTATTCACAATAGCCAAAAGGCAGAAGCAACTCAAGTGTCCACTGACAGATGAATGGCTAAACAAAGAATGGTATTTATATACAATGGAATATTATTCAGCCTTAAAGAGGAAGGACATTCTGACATATGCAACACAACGTGCATGAACTTTGGAAAGATTATGCTGACTGAAATAAGCCAGTCACATCATTGAAGAATAAATACTGTGTGATTCCACTTATATGAGGTCCATATAGTTGTCACTTCCTAGAGACAGCAGTGAGAATGGTGGTTGCCAGGGGCTGGGTGGATTGGGTGAACAAATGTTCATAACTGAGTAAAGCGGAATTGTTTATTAAAATAAAAAGAAGGGGAGGGGTGCCTGGCTGGCTCAGTAGTGAGAGGATGCGACTCTTGATCCTGGGGTTGTAAATTTGAGCCCTACGTTGGGTGTGAAGATTACTTAAAAAATGATAAAATAAAAGAAGGGGAAGCACTCAATTTTTAAAGCAAATTAAAAGGAAAAAATATATTGCTTCCTCTCAAAGAAGACGGTGCACCAGAAATGGAATTGTCAACTAACCGAGTCAGTCAGACAACAGTTTGGTTTAATCTGTGACCATTTGCTATGGCGAATGAATATAGAAAGTAATGGGGAGAAATTGCTGACTCTGGTAAATTTTTCCTATATATTCCCATTAACTTATCCCCTCCCCCCTTTTTTTACTTTCTTTTTTGTCAATTCGAATGTATTCAGATATAAATAGCTTGTCCATGGATGCAAATAACATAGCACTTTCCCCAAAGGCAGAATTTGTGCATACGGTAATGTAGAGAGACAATTTAGCTCCCTAGTGTAAATTGCCATGACTACCATGGATATGCTTCCTGGAATTAGGGACAGATAAGTTGAGATTATTATGAAATCACTAGTTTTGGTCGTATTGAATTAGCGTTATCGGAAAGGATCCAAAATTGAGTTTATTATTTAGCCTAATTGGAGAACAGTTAACAAAAACCCCATAAAACCTCACAGAAGTCTTTGCTTAGTGTGCACTAACTGCTACAATAGTGATGAGCTGAAAGGAAAACAAATTTGGGCATTTTAAATATATGGATTTATAATGTTTGAGCTTTCTAAAAATTAAAGGTCCAGAAGACCAGAATGCAAATTACGTATATAGATACTCTTAGTGTTGACTGCACCACAGAATAAACACTGCTTTAGAGATCATTGTCATTTGCAGCTTCAGCTTCAAAACAAATTGATAGAATGTGATACACTGTCTTCATGCCACAGGCAGCAACAGGAAATACAGATAGTTTGTACCGTTTGGGCCGCCACAAAGAAGAGAAAATACCAAAAGATTAATTGGTAACTCAGCCGTAAGATTTGAATATTGCCATTTTCCTGAGCTATTTTTTTTACCAAGCTCCCATCGCTGAGTTAAAACAAAAACAAAAACAAAATAGGCTTTTATGGAGAAGGGATTAAAGAAAGGGAATTGGATGAGAACTGTTTTATTTTTATTTATTTTTTGTAACTTCTTTACGTTTATTATTTTTGAGAGACGGAATGCAATCAGGGGAGGGGCAGAGAAAGAGGGAGACACAGAATCCGAAGCAGGTTCCAGGCTCTCAGCTGTTAGCACAGAGCCAGACACGGGGCTTGAACCCATGAACGGGAGATCATGACCTGAGCTGAAGTCGGATGCTTAACTGACTGAGCCATCCAGGTGTCCTGGTTGAGAACTGTTTTAAAGAGGGGTGAGGGGAGGAGGGGACATGTTTTCTTGCCAGTGAAAATCCATAGGTAATGAATTCATATTGTATGAGGTTTTATTTTTTTTTATTTTGAAAGATGTTTTTGAAATTAGTTTCTAATGTATATTTGTAAACTCAGGTGTATTCCCTTTGTTTTTATGTATTTCTGAGTTGATCTGCTTCCTGCCTTGGGCATAGGACACACCAAATGACTTGGGTTATCATATGTCCAATAGGCTTCCTTCCATCTTGAATTAAGGTCAGTCCATTTTTTTGCCTCTTAGAGACACCTTTGTGATTTTGTTCACATCTTTCTCCCTGTGAATCAAAACAAAAATTTGAACTCAAAAGTCCTTTTTTTTTTTAATGTTTATTTTTGAGAGAGGCAGAGCACAAGTGGGGGAGGGGCAGAGAGCTATTGATGGAGATGCAGAATCCAAAGCAGGCTCCAGGCTCTAAGCTGTCATCGCAGAGCCTGATGTGGGGCTCGAACTCACAAACCGTGAGATCATGACCTGAACTGATGTTGGACGCCTAACCGACTGAGCCACCCAGGTGGCCCTCAAAATACCTTTAAAGTGGTGAGCCTCTTTAAAATAAGAAGTATCGCTGTTAGTATAATATATATACTAATACACAAAATACATACCTACACACACATACACACATATATGTAATTTGTAAAACACTCTCGCTGTTTAAAAACAAAATCTGAAATAATGTGTCCCTCTAGATTTTGTTTGGAATTACTAACTATAGACCTCTTTCCTTTATGGGCTACGGTCCCTGCATATGCTGAGCCCTCCTTCGAGAGCACAGTGGAAAACTCCCCTGAGTGTCACTGCTCCTGTTATTGATGTTGATGGCAGAGCCTTCTAATTCTAACCCCCGCTGAGTCTTTAGAAACCTAGTAGATTGTTAACATGGTTAGCAGGAGTTCATGAACTCTGCTCTGTATAAATGCAAAGTCCTGAGAACTTTGATATGGAATTGGCATTAAAAGATTTCTCTTCATGTTTTTTCAAAATGTTTTAATAGTTTATATTTTAAAAGGACAGATTTATAGAAGCTTGTTGGGTTTTAGTATTATAGTTTCTACTGTATAAATATTGCATTTCATATCTAATATGCTTAGAGGATTGTTAAACAGCTCATTTTTTTGGCAATATGCTTATAACCTGCCCCTTAGCCATTTAAAAATAAATAGCAAATGTTTTTCTATATGTTAATGGGGCAATTTAGAAATATTTAGTTATTTACATAAGGGAAACATACGGTAGCAATACAGTGAAAATCCGTCATTTGGAAATGATTTGAACCTATAGTCGTTAAAGGGTGTATTTATTACTCTCATAAAATTAAGGAAATATCTAAAGGAACAATCATTACATTAGATTTACAGTTAAGACACCCAGTTGTGTGTGTTGTGGTTGTAAATCAAGCGTATTTTTTCCAGAGGGTTTTTGAGTATAGAGGCTAGAAAAATTTCCTAGTGGCCACTTTAACTTTTCTCTGCTTGTCAGAAATGAACTCAGCTAAATAAAGAAAGAGAGAGGAAGGGAGACAGAGGCGCATAAAAAGAGAGAGAGAAAGACAGTGGAGAAAGTAAAGCTAAAGTGAGTGAGAAGCTGTTTTTTATTTCCAGTGCAACTTTCCTACCAACTAGATAGCATTTGCCTGTGGATTAGTTTATTCCAGTGCTTTTTAAGTGTCTAAATGCAGAGCACTGTGGGAAAGTCCTATTGAGTCCCCAACTTTGTAAACAAGGAATAAGGTCTCTCTATTTAGGAAAAGCACACTGGATTATTAAAGGAGAGGCCATCCATCCCTCTTTTCCTCCCTCTCTCTAGCTCTTCTATCTCCTCTCAATTCCCCTTTTATTTTAATTTAAAAAAAATTTTTTAATGTTTACTTATTGAGAGAGAGAGAGAGAGAGAGGGAGAGAGAATGAGAGGGGGACGGGCACAGAGAGAGGAAGACACAGAATCTGAAGCAGGCTCCAGGCTCTGAGCTGTCAGCACAGAGCCCAATGCAGGGCTCAAACTCAAACTGCGAGATCATGACCAGAGCTGAAGTTGGACGCTTAACCCACTGAGCCACCCAGGCACCCCTCTCAATTCTTCTTTTAAACTGAAGAAAAATATTCTGATCTTATTCCAGCTATGGGCTGGTACATAGAAAAGACTCCATGGGCCTGAAGAGCTCTCTCTGGTCTTTCCCAGAACACTTTCTGGGGAGTCCTAGGGTTCCTTTCTTGTGTGGAACGGTGATTCTCCTGATATCCATTAGCATTTATTGAGTTTTTAGTGAACATTTGGGGACACCAAAAGGAATAAGCTGATGCCTGTCTTTTGGAAGCTTACGATCTTTTTTTTTTTTTTATGTTTTTATTTATTTTTGAGACAGAGACAGAGCATGAGTGGGGGAGGGGCAGAGAGAGAGGGAGACAGAATCCGAAGCAGGCTCCAGGCTCTGAGCCGTCAGCACAGAGCCCGATGCGGCGCTCGAACTCACAGACCGCAAGATCATGACCCGAGTCGAAGCTGGACGCTTAACTGACTGAGCCACCCAGGCGCCCCTGGAAGCTTACAATCGTGATCTCATTTGTTTAGGTAGACAAATATGTAAACCAGTACTCGCAGAGCATCTTGAAAAGTACTCTGATAGAGAAGATCTTTGCAAATGACATATCCAAAATATATAAAGAACTTATGCAACACCCTAGAAATAAATAATCCAATTAAAAAACCAGCAGAAGAAGTCAGTAGACATTTCTCCACAGAAGACATACAGATGGCCAACAGACACATGAAAAGATGCTCGATATCACACATCATCAGGGAAATGCAAATCAAAACGATGAGATAGCACCTCACACCTGTCGGAATGACTAACATCAAGAACACGAGAACAAGTTTTGGGGAAAATGTGGAGAAAAAGGAACCCCCATGTACTGTTGGTGGCAATGCAAACTGGTGCAGCCACTGTGGAAAACAGTATGGAGGGTCCTCAAAAAGTTAAAAATAGAACTACTGGGGCGCCTGGGTGGCTCAGTCGGTTAAGCGGCCGACTTTGGCTCAGGTCATGATCTCTCGGTCCGTGAGTTCGAGCCCCGCGTCGGGCTCTGTGCTGACAGCTCAGAGCCTGGAGCCTGTTTCAGATTCTGAGTCTCCCTCTCTCTGCTCCTCCCCCGTTCACGCTCTGTCTCTCTCGGTCTCAAAAATAAATAAAAACGTTAAAAAAAATTAAAAAAAAAATAGAACTACCATACAATCCAGGAATTGCACCACAGGATATTTACCCCCCAAAAATACAAAAATAATAATTTAAAGGGATTATGCAAATAATTAATAATTAATAATAATTAATAATTTGAATAATGATTCAAAGGGATACATGGACCCCTGTTAATTGTAGCATTATTTAAAGTGGCCAAATGATGGAAGCAGCCCAAGTGTCCCTCGATACATGAATGGATAAAAAATTGGTATGTATACACAATGGAAACTATTCAGCCGTATAAAAGAATGAGATCTTCCCATTTGCAACGACATGGATGGAGCTAGGGAGTATTATGCTAAGTGAAATAAGTCAGTCAGAGAAAGGCAAATACCATATGATATGGAATTTAAGAAACAAAACACATGAGTAAAGGGGAAAAAAAGGGAGAGAGAGACAAACCAGGAAACAGACTCTCAACTGTAGAGAATAAACTGACAACTGTGGGGAGGTGGGTGGAGGAATGGGTGAAATAGGTGAAGGGGATTAAGAGTACACGAGGGGCTCCTGGGTGGCTCAGTCGGTGAAGCGTCCGACTTCAGCTCAGGTCATGATCTCACGGTCGTGATTTCGAGCCCCGCGTCGGGCTCTGTGCTGACAGCTCAGAGCCTGGAGCCTGTTTCGGATTCTGTGTCTCCCTCTCTCTCTCTGACCCTCCCCCGTTCATGCTCTGTCTCTCTCTGTCTCAAAAATAAATAAACGTTAAAAAAAAATTAAAAAAAAAAGAGTACACTTATCATGATGAGCACTGAGTAATGTACACAATTGTTGAATCATTCGTACACCGGAAACTAATATCACACTGTATGTTAACTATACTGAAATTAAAATCATAAACTTAATTTGAAAAAGAAAGAAAAGCACCCTAATAAAAGACCAAGCATCCCTTAGGTGGACGTAAGTAATTTATTGGGCAATGAGGGAAAATGTTAAGAGTAATGACATTTGAGCTTCATCTTAAAGAATGTGGAGGAGCTCACCAGGCAGGGAAAAGCATTTCATATGCACGGAACAGAACATGCCAAAACAAAAAATTAAGGATCATGTGTTTGGGGAGTGGCAAGCAGTTTGGTATGGCTGAACTACGTGTATGGCTTGAAATAAGGGTTGTGGAATGCAGTGGGGAGAATTGCAAGACATGGGGATATTAAAGATGACTGAAGCAAAGTTCTAAAGAAACTTGTTTGGATTTGGATTTAAAAAAAATTTTTTTTAATGTTTATTTATTTTTGAGAGAGAGAGAGACAAAGTGAGAGTGGGGGAGGGCCAGAGAGAGAGGGAGACACAGAATCTAAAACAGGCTCCAGGCTCTGAGCTGTCAGCATGGAGCCCGACGTGGGGCTCGAACTCACAGACCATGAGATCATGACCTGAGCCACAGTTGGACACTTAACTTACTGAGCCATCCAGGTGCCCCTGGATTTGGATTTTTTTTGAGAGAGAGAGAGTGAGAGAGCAGGGAAGAGGGGCAGAGGGAGAGAGCGAGAATCCCAAACAGGCTCCACACTCAGTGCAGAGCCCTACATGGGGCTCAGTCTCATGACTGTGAGGTCTTGACCTGAGCTAAAACCAAGAGTTGGACACTTAGCTGACTGAACCACCCAGGTGCCCCTGGAATGGGATTTTTATTTCAGGAAGCAGAAAAGAGCCATCAGAGGTTATTGAGATTATTAAAGGAGTGAGATTTACATTAACGTTTTAAGAAAGATCACTTTGATACAAAGTTGTCCAGAAAAGACAGCAGAAACCGAGAAGTTAGTTAGAAGTCCAGGTGGGAGATGATGGGAATTTTATCTCAGACAGTGGCAGTATGATTGGAAGAATAGCATAGACTGGAGAGAGATTCAGGAGGTAGAATCAAGAGCACTTGGTGATAGATTGGATTTGGGAGTCGAAGTACAAGAAACATCAAGAATGACTTCAGAGCTGCTTTTACTTTGAGAACTGGAAGATACCATGTGGACAGGGGCAAGAGGTTTGGGAAGCATGGAGGTAACAACTTTGATATTAGACGTGATTGCCAGCCTGCTGACTATGACCAGTGTGGCTTATGGATTTTAGAAGAGAGAATGGGTTACAAGGTGTGTGATAGGGAGTTGTCATTATTTAAGGGGTAGGGAAAACCATAAATATAAATAAAATTGTTCAGCTAGAGCTTCTGGAGTGAGAGTTCTAAGGAGTTGAACTCTGGAGATTAAATCAGGGAGGGTACAGGGGGAGGAGGAATGGAATAAAGATGTGTCCAGAAAGCTAGGGGACTGAGGAGCTCCAAGAAGAATGGAGCAGCCCTCAGTGCTGCACACTGTAGGCGAACCACCCATAAGTGTCTTTCTCCAGGCTGCCCATTGAAGGGGCGCTGCCTTGGAAGCTAGGAAGAAAGAGAAACGACTTCTTGAGATGTTTCCTTCTCTCACCTCCTTTCCCTTACTTGTTCTCTCCTACCTCTTTACTCCTTTTTTTTAAAAAATCTTGGTTGGGGCGTCTGGTGGCTTAGTTGGTTAAGTGTCTGAGTTTAGCTCAGGTCATGATCTCACAGTTCACGAGTTCGAGCTATGTGTTGGGCTCTGTGCTGACAGCTCAGAGCCTGGAGCCAGCTTTGGACTCTGTGTCTTCCTCTCTCTCTGCCCCTCCCCCACTTATGCGTGGGTGCTCTCTCTCTCTCTCTTTCTCAAAAATGAATAAACATTAAAAATTTTTTAAAAACCATGGTTGCTTCCTGAAATGAATTTGGGGTTCCTTCCATGCACCCCCCCCCCAAAAAAAAAACAATTCACAGAACTTGCATTGCTAGTTCAGAACCGACAAATGCTGGAATTTGAGCTATGATTCATTTTACTTTGGACACAGAATTTATCCTTCTCTATGGATGCAGTTCAAACTAATACTCTGCTCTTGAAATTTGCTTTTAATAAAGCAGTCCCCCAGAGCTCAGGTCTCACTCTTGCACAGGAGGGGACACAGGATTGCACCAGGGTTCAGGCTGTTCAGTGTCTTACAGTCTCTAACTGTTGGATCAGTCTTTGAGAGGGAATCCAAATATAACATTCTCTGATTAAGAGGAACCAGACATTCTTCACTTCTAAATCCCAGATTCCTCGAAACTTGCTGTTGTGAAAATTGCTCTTCATTAGATCAGCAGAAAACTCAGTCTTTTGGGATTCAGACAACCATGAAGGTTATCAGCCCTTGCAACTGAACATCCCATTCACTCCAGGGATTGGGAAATCTTTCCATCCGTGGTCGCTGACCCATGGAAAATGAATAATGAAGTGAGGGGCCCAGAGTTCTAGCAGATGTGAAAGAAAGTTAAGAAGACATATGGACTAGTTAAGAAGACATAGACTAAAAGAATTAAAAAAGGAGGAAAAGAAAGGTGCTAGTGTGTTTTTGAGCACCCACCGTGAGGCAGACACCTGCTGTGTATTTTATAGTATCTTATTCCATCCGTGAAGTAAGTATCATTCTATCCATTTTACCGATGAGGAAGCCAAAGTGGCGAGATGTTAGTTAAATCACCAGAACCACACAACAAATACATAATGGGCCGAGATTCAAACCCTGACAACAGCTCCCAAGCCCCTGTTCTCACCAGCAAAACAAGAGGAAGTGGCAAAAGGATTAAAAAGAAAGATCTAAACGTGGATAAGAGAGAAAAAGCAGCATTTCTCGCCTTCTCCACGTGTGTTCCTGCAGCTTCAGTTGCAGGGGTTTCAATCTTTCCCTTCCTTCTTGTCGGCTGTCGGAATCTTCCCTTTTTGTTGTCCACGAACCCCCACCCAGCTGCCTTGTGTCTTCTCTTACTGGCTCAGGCTGGAATTCACCTTTGCCAACATCTCCTCATCCCTCTTTGAGGCTGCTGACTCAGAGGATATTGCACACGTCTGGAAGAGAATTCCCCCAGGAAGAGCCTGGGCACGCATCTTACCACAGGAACACACATTCCTGCTGTTTGCACAGCTGTATTTGTTGCTCTTAATGGTAGAGAAGGGAGGCTCAAAAGACACTTGGTTTTAGAAAACTTTTCATGGTCTAGCTAGAAGAACTTAAACGAAGGGCCAGAGGTTTCCCAGTGCTTTTCTAGAGGCCAAGATTCTCTTGTTTTTTGAATTCTCTCTTGTCAGTGAGGAAGCATTATAGTGACTGCTATATAAATGTTACCGTTTATTTTTGAGATTTGCCTGAAGGAAGTTGCTCCCTAAAGAAATTATTTTTTTTTCTCCCTAAGAAATCTTGAAGTTCTCTTTCTAAATGGAGTGTTTGTGACTTTTCGTTGACCAGAACTAGGTCATTGTGTTCAGTGACCACATCGTTCACCAATGCTGAACCGTCTTCTTCCTCTGCCTCTCTGAACAATCTGGGTCTGTTTTTCAATTTGAAGAGACTGTTCATGGAAATTCTGCCATGAAGGAAAATATTGTGAGTCAACACACTTTGGGCCAAGTCTGAGCCTCAGATAACGAAGTCAGTAGTACTTGTGCAAGAAGTAATTTGCCCCCTGATAGTAATAAATCTGTTATTTGTATCTCATAAACATAAATGCCTAAATGCATTCTAAGGTCTTGCTTGGAATTAGTAAAATGGATTTTCTGATGCATCTGTAACTAGCTTAGTGACTATTTGTAGAACTATTTTTACTAAAATCCCGATTACTGGTGAGTATGCTTTATTTTAAGTACTAAAATCGGGAAGGGATATTTATTTGTCGTAAATGTAGGCCCTCATCACTATTTCCTTGTGTTGTTTGAGCATTTATGCCTGATGGGGGAGAAGTAGTGATACCTTACCTTAGGTAACTCAAGGGACAGGCTGAGTGATTAATAGTGAAAATATTGGATCATGTGGTAAAGCGATGGTAATATTGCGTTGACTAGAAAATTGTTGGCGTCCTCATGAAATGTTACTGCAAAGGTTCTTTGGAGGTAGGCAACCTGTTTTTGTGCCATCTCCAAACTGGACAGATCCTCAGATCAGATTCTGTGAACTCTAAACCACATTAAAAATTCTATTTGGATCCAAAGTCCCTTCTTCTTTCTACAGAAATTATGATTTTGATCAAATCAGTGCTGAAGAATATTGTAAAAAATGTAATGGTAACACGCAGGGAATCAACACATTTTAAACGTTCTGAGTATATTTAAACTGTCAACAATGTGCTGTCTGACATATAAGGTTACTCTGCTTCCGCCTTTAATGGCTAGACTGTTTTCTAAAGACAGTCTAATGACACAAGACTCCTAAATCCTGTCGGACCATGTGAACTAAGAATGACCTGAGAGGATAGGGATGCTTTGGCCATCTGTCATTGATAGCCATATTGATCTGGAGATGGTGGCTGAGGGCACTGTGTACTGAGGATATGGCAGTTTGCTGAGGAGATGATAACCATCACTGCTACCTTTGTGATGGGCTCATTGTGTGTTCCCCAGCTGTGGAACCCTTAGGAAGTGAGTAACCTGGTTTTAAAAGTACTCTTGTGGGTCAAAAGGGTACATCAGTCCTCATACATTATTCTCCGAGGTCACCCTTTAGCACATCTCAGTAAAGTACAAAAAAGAGCTTCTTTTTAAATTTTTATTTTGCAAAATTTAAAAGCATCCTGGAACGTACACCCTCCACCTAGACTCACAAACTTGTAGTAATTCGCCTTATTGCCTTTATCCTTTTATCTGTCTGAAGCATTTCAAATAAACTTTCAGAGGGTGTCTGGCTGGTTCAGTCAGTGGAGCGTGCGACTCTACATCTCAGGGTTGTGGGTTTGAGCCCCACGTTGGATGCAGAGATTACTTAAAAATAAAATCTTTTTTTTTTAATTTTTTTTTTCTTAAGGTTTATTTATTTTTGAGACAGAGAGACAGAGCATGAATGGGGGAGAGAGAGAGGGAGACACAGAATCTGAAACAGACTCCAGGCTCTGAGCTGTCAGCACAGAGCCCGACGCGGGGCTCGAACCCACAAACTGCGAGATCATGACCTGAGCCGAAGTCGGGCGCTCAACCGACTGAGCCACCCAGGTGCCCCAAAAATAAAATCTTTAAAACTATAAGTTTCAGCTATCATGACAGTTCAACCCTAAATACTTCAGGAAACACTTCCTAAGAGTCAGGAAAATTTCCCACCTATCCACAATACCAGCATTATACCTAAGAAAATCAACAATAATTCCCAGATATCATCTAAAAACCTATCCGTATTCAAATTTCGTTTGTCCCCCAAATACCCATAGTGTTTTTTCAAAGTAGGATTCATTCATGGTTAATGTATTACATCTGTTTCTTAAGTCAAAAGAACTCCTTTTTTAAAGTTCAAAAAGCACAGTGAAAGTGAAGAGAGAAGTACTGATCTCAGATTCTTTATAGGTAGAAATAGATAAAAGTGTTTTGTTCACACACACTCTACCTCCTAAAATCTAAAGCAATTTAGATTCTAGCTGGTGAAATTCTTACCAAGTTTAAATGTTGGACTAAGTTTCTGTGGTCACTCTTTCAGGACAGACTGATTTTTCTTTTTGGGATAAGCCTCTTTTTCAATCTGTGCATGGTGACAAGAAGTTATTCTGCCTTTACATGGGTTTTTAAAAATCTATTTTTGATAAATAAAAATTATATATATTTAAGGTCTACAGCATGATGTTTTGATATATGTATACATGGTGGAATGATTATTATAATCCAACTAATACATCTATAGCCTCCCATAGTTAACTTTTTTTTTTTTTTGATGAGAACACTTGAGATCTACTTTCTTAGCAAATTTCAAGTATACAATACCCCTATCAGTGATAAGATGAGTAATATCTTGAGACCTAACATACAGCATGATGACTACAGTTAATAATAATGCACCATATACTAGAAATTTGCTAAGAGAGTAGATCTCAAGTGTCAGGGAAAATTGGCCACAGTGGTGCACTGCAAACATTATGAATGTGGCAAAAACGTCATAATTGTGAGCAATAGAGTATCTCAAAAGTAGTATTTAGTACTAACGTTGATACAGAGTGAGTTTATTTTCTTTTAAGATTTTATTTTTTTAAGTGATCTCGCCACCCAACATGGGGCTCGAACTCAACTCCATCGATTGAGCCAGCTAGCGCCCCGATACATAGTGAGTTTTGTCAGTGTGGTTTGGTTTTGTATGTAGAGGCAGTAGGCTCATTTGGATTAAGATAGTAAGCAAGTGATGACAAGTATATTAGAATTAGGACAGGTAGTAATTAACACAAATGTGATGAAATGCATTTTCTGTATATGGGAATGACCTTTGTTTTTCATTTGTGGTCTTTCTTGTGGTTTCATAAAGATGTTTCCCAGTAGATAACATTCAATGCTATTGTGTTATATATTAAAAGGAGTCCGTGTTTACATAGTGAACACTGTGACAGTGTTAATTGTTGATGATATACAAGCCTCCTTTCACCTTTTGATATAATTTCTAGATCCCCAAAGAAGGCAATAGGTTGAAGAATTATATAATTTCCATGGGAAACAAACATTAAAGAGACCCAAGAAGATAATATAATTTTTCAATGGTTACAGTAGTTCACCCTGGAGTTCAAAAACATTTGCATTTATTTGGGTCGCTCAGTCGGTTAAGCATCTGACTTCGGTTCAGGTCATGGTCTCACAGTTTGTGGGTTTGAGCCCTGCGTGGGGCTCTGTGCTGACAGCCAGAGCCTGGAGCCTGCTTGGATTCCGTGTCTCACTCTCTCTCTGCCCCTTTCCTGCTCGTACTCTGCTCTCTCTCAAAATAATAAAACAAAAACAAAAACAAAAATAAAAACAGTTGCATGTATTAATATACTTTATTCATCATATGTTTGTTAAGAATTTTTGATGTGCCAGGCTCTGTGTAGAGGCATTATATTAAAAAACAAAACAAAACACTTTTAGCGGTGCCTGAGTGGCTCTGTCGGTTAAACATCCGACTCGATTTTGGCTCAGGTCATGATCTCGTGGTTTGTGAGTTCAAGCCCTGCATTGGGTTCTGCACTGAAAGTGTGGAGCCTGCTTGCCCCTCCCCTCTTTGTGCTCTCTTTCTCTCTTTCAAAAATAAATAAACTTAGAAAAAACTTTTATATGGAAAAATTCAAACATGCATAAAAGTAGAGAGAATAGTATAATGGATTCCTGCGTATCCCTCTTTCAGCTTCACTAAATCATAATATTTTGCCAATCTCCATTCACCTATTCTTCTCACTATTTGGGAGGGATGGTGATCTAGTATTTTAAAGCAAGTCCCAGATATCATGACATTCATATATAAATACTTCTTTATTTATGAATTAGACTGTGAAATTTTATGAAGACTATGAAGTTTGGATTTCTAGAACATTTTGACTAGAGACAGATTAGTAATTTTAAAAGATTCAAACCTGGGGCACCTGGCTGGCTCATTTGGTGGGGTGTGCGAGTCTTGATCTCAGGGTTGTATGTTCGAGCCCCACATTGGGCATAGAAATTATTTAAAAATAAAATCTTAAAAAAAAATAAAAGATTTGGGGTGCCTGGGTGGCTCAATCGGTTTAGTGGCCGACTTCGGCTCAGGTCATGATCTCATGGTCCGTGAGTTCGAGCCCCGCGTTGGGCTCTGTGCTGACCGCTCAGAGCCTGGAGCCTGTTCAGATTCTGTGTTTCCCTCTCTCTGACCCTCCCCCGTTCATGCTCTGTCTCTCTCTGTCTCAAAAATAAATAAACGTTAAAAAAATTTTAAAATAAAATAAAAGATTCAAACCTTGCAGTTAGTACTTTGTCATTGACCCATATTCATTTAATAAAGGTATTTGGTCCATAACAAAGTTGAATAGTTTGGAAAAGTATTAGATATTTACCTGAGGTATCAAATGATGAAATGTAAATAACAGGCATTTCCATAGAATTTGGATTACAGAGTATTCATCAATATATTATTTTAAAAAGTAATAAATTATTGTTTTTTGTGAAAATATTGTATTTTTTGTGGAAGGGAACAGCATATTAAATTTAAGACACATACATATATGCAATGGGGAAAGAGTCTGTAGGTCTTTCGATTACATGTTGTTCTCTATAAAGTCTAGGAATAATAATAATGTAGAATTCCTACACAATATATCACTTTATGATGAACTTACAATCCTGAAATACAATCAAGAATGGTTTGATTGTAGGCAGTCAAGAAAAGACAGTGAAGCAGAGACTCAAGCAAGGTTCAACTCAGGTGACTTTTAAGGGTGCAGATAGAAGAGGGCCCTGTTTGCTCATCCTCTGATGTGCTTCCATCATGTCCTGGGACAGGCTCATGGACGGGTTCACTGCACTGTCATACTTGCATGTAAAGCTTGTTTCTGAGTTTGCACTGCTGCTTGAATTCTAGTGCCTCATTTTTTCAAAAGATTTTATTTTTAAGTAATCTCTACACCCACTGTGGAGCTTGAACTCACAACCCTGAGATCAGGAGTCGATGCTCCACCATCTGAGCCAGCCAAGCACCTGTCTAGTTGCTCAGTTTATAATGGAATCCTATAATATAGTTTCAGGCAGAAAAGGACCTGAGAAAACATCTCGTCTCACCAACTCCCTTGTTTTAAAGAAAGAATACAGAGGCCCAAGTTCCAAGGACTTGCAAGTCTACAGAGTTAGGACTATAATCCAGGTGTTCTGATTTTCTACTTCACCATGTAGCCTCTCCATATAGTTTCCTATTCAGAGGTAGTTCAGTCTTAAGGTAAACGAGATTACCCTCTGGGGCCTCAAATGTGTAAAGGTTTTTCTAGATCAGCTCTTCAAAATGAGTAGAATGAACACTCCACCTCGCCTAATGTGAGGGACAGAACATTCCATCATTTCAAGTAATGATGCCGTTCACTTGAGGTACTGATGTCTTTACTTTGTAAAAGTGCATACAATTTCAGACATTTTAGGGACGCAGTCTGACTTACTCTACTGTAAGAATGGTTTGCACAACCTGCGCTTTTGTGCAATACTGACTTTTGCATGGACCAAGCAATGTATAAATGAATTTAGCTAGTCAGAATGCTGGGGCGCGCGTGTGCACGTACACACACACACACACACACACACACACACACACACAGAGGAAATGCAAGAGCAAGAGCAAGCAAGCTCTATAATACAGGGGTTAACTACTGGTAATTCTGGGTGCCTGGGAGAAATCAGGGAAGGCAGTGCCATGGCCCATGACATTTGAGCTGAGTCTTAAAAGAAGTATTTTTCCAGAGATACGGGGGGAAGGGTATTCCAGGGAGAGGACACAGCATGTGCAAAGACTGATTTTATTCAGAAAAGAGGGAATCCTTTGCCCCTAAGAACATCAGTTGGTTTGGGGGTACTCTTAAAGTTTGGGTCTGTTCTAGATGGAATAGTGTATATAGCTGTCACTAAGACTCCCCTTCCTCATCATGACAGCCTGCCTAGTACTCTTTCCTACACTTCCTGCTTGGTTCTTTAACAGAGCAGAAGGGCATCTTGGGTTAACTTTCAACTAACAAGCATCTTGACCTTCCTTCAGCCCAATGTCGGTTGGAATGTGTTCAGATTCATCTTCACTGTCCAGTCCCTTTGCACTCAGTCTACCACAGTGGTTTTCATGTATTATGAGGTAGGGCGTGGAAGTAGTCTAAATAGGATTTTCTTAACAATTACTAAGAATTATGAAAAAAAAAAAAAGAGCCCAGTAGCATTAGGACATTTTCCACTGTGGTCCTACAACTTACCATATGGTGTAGTGGTTAAGAGCATTGGAATCAGACTTTGGTTTGCAACCTGGTTATGTTACTTAGTAGATTTATGACACTGTTTGGAACGCTTACTTAAAAGCTATGAGTTTGTTTCTTCAAGTAAAGCCTTCAGTTGAGCGACCAGTATATTGTAAACCTCCCCTCCCTCACCATTTTTTTCCTCTTTTTCTCAGGCAAGTGGCTTTTCTGGACTATTCTTATAGGGGCAAGTGAGATACTGAAGAAAGACAAAAACTGCACAATATGGTATTCATTTTCACATGGACTGTTCTGTGAATGTTTCTGAAGACATGTATGTCTTTTCTGATTTTCAGCTGAACTGTGAGCAGTTTGAGGTTAGGGACTGTTTTTTCTTCTGTTTGTTTTCTCTCTAGAGCAGTTAGGACTGACTGTACATTTATATGTGAGCCATATAAACATTTTTGATTAGCTGATATCCTGGACTTCCCAGGGCATCCTGGATGTGACTCTGACCTTTGCTCTCCCACTGGAGCCATCCTGGTCCAGATTTAATCTATGGCATCAGCTGCCCTAGAATTCAACCATGTGCAAGTCCTGAGACTTTGGAGTATGACATTCGGATATTTGTGTGTGTGTGAATACATATATATGCATGTATATACACACATATATACACATACATAAATACACATATATATTGTGCATATGTATATATGTGTATACATAATACTCTGTATTATATATACTATGTTTATATATGTATGTGTAAATATACATACACACACTTGAATTTCCTGTGTATACAGGATGAGTTCAATATTGCTGTTAGTTATGGAGAAAATGTTGAAATGTTTGTCTTTTGCCTAAGCTACAGAGGCAGGGCTTTGTGCCAATTAAAATGTCATTTTTCTGTTCAGTAAGAGATCTCAAAAGTTCCACATTTATGTTTCTTACTCTAGTTCAGTACCCAAATCAAATATTTTCTGTATTAAATAACCCCTTTACTTCTATAGAGCTTTGAAATTTACAAATCTTTTAAATATCCATTATCTGGCATAGGTACTAAATTCTTGCTGATGAATCAACAAATGAGTTTCATTGACTCCTCAAAACAGACATATAAGGTAGGCAGAACAAGTATTAATATTAAATATAATTATTTCTTTTTTTTTTCTTTTTTTTTTTTTTTATAAATTTTTTTTTTTCAACGTTTTTTATTTTTATTTTTGGGACAGAGAGAGACAGAGCATGAACGGGGGAGGGGCAGAGAGAGAGAGGGAGACACAGAATCGGAAACAGGCTCCAGGCTCCGAGCCATCAGCCCAGAGCCTGACGCGGGGCTCGAACTCACGGACCGCGAGATCATGACCTGGCTGAAGTCGGACGCTTAACCGACTGCGCCACCCAGGCGCCCCTAAATATAATTATTTCTATTACACGCATGAGAAAGCTGAGAGCCATTGAGTTAAACCATCTTGTTCAGAGTCGTACAACTAATAAATGGCACAGCCAGGACTCAGCTTCAATCTTCTGATTCCCAAATCAGCACACTTTCTACTACTATCTCTGATCACAGGAAAGACATTTTAAAAAAACTACAGTACTTAGGGAGAGATCATATTACTGCAATGAATTCTCCTCCTTTCACACCAGGTAATTGGTGCTTCTAATTATGGCTTACTTGTGTATCTCCTTTGTATTATAACCTTAAGATCCAATGTAGTCTTAACTGTGAAATATTTCAGGCCCTAAGAAATATTATAAGAAGGGAATACAGCTGTTGATCAAATGCAGTACCTACAAAGCAATACATTTGGTATGTATTAAATCTAATATCCACATAAATTAGTATAATGCTACCTTCTTAACTAACACCTGTCTCTCATACTTCACCGAAATTACTAGTGAAACTATGACCATAAAATTGGTTTAGAACCAAAATTCAATAAAAGCAAAGTTAATTATGTGTTTGTAAGAGAATAAGCATACAGTTAGATCAATATGCAAATTGTGACCTTCAATGGTCTTTTCTGTCTTCTTTTAAGCCCTTAGTCTTGCAAAGATTAATTTACTACCTAGAACTTCATTTTATGAAGCCGCAAGGACTTAGATTACTAGGGGTTTAATTGTTTACATATCAGTGATATGTACGTATATCTGTGTCTCAGTCTTTGTATCTTTGTGTGGGAGCCCTGTTCTAACAGCAGAAACAGTGCATGAGGCAAATAAATATGTTCAGCTTCATGTTAACAAAAGAACAGACCAATTTAGAAAATTAAGTTCACATCAACATTTCTAGGTACCATTGTTTGACACCGTGGTGTCAAAGTACAAAGATAAATAAGACATTTTCTGGTCCTTAAAGAGTTTGCAGTGTAGTGGAAGAAATAGTCATGTTCACAAGTAACTAAAATACAACTTAGTGTTTATTTTTCAATAGAGACACAAACAAAAGCAACAGACTGGAAAACAGACGGAGAGATTTATTCTATACTTGGGAAGGCTTCACCGAGGAAATGGCATTTGATCAGATCTTGTTGGGTTTTCACCGGAGGAAGTGGGAAGGCAGGGTTAGGTGGAAACAATAAGAAGAGCAAAGACACAAAGGACATAGTGCAAGCATAACAGGCCAGCAGTGAGTGGTACCCTCCAGCACACTCTCCAAACTTATGACAAAACAGTCTCTGTCCCTGCACCTTCAGATCCTGACAGTGGGTTAGTTTGCACAATGGGTGGTAGATGTATTCCTGAAAGTCATTCTTGTGTTGGGAACAGCGGGTCACGACTTACTTATACACGGAGGTAACTGCGAACCACATAACTGCCTCACTAAACCCGATCTAAGTGTGTACCAACTTATCTTGGATCCCCTTGGATCTCAGAATGTCTGTGGCCACTTTAAGACACCTGCATAAGAGAGAAAGTGTAATGGAAGGAAAGTCAGAACCAAAGAGACAGCGGTCTCACCTTACTGAGGATAAATATATTTCCTTTTTGCAAATTTCACAAAAACATAGAACTGTGTAAAAACATTGCTAGAAGCTTAAGCTTCGTTAATGTTATGGGAAATTAACTTGCTCATGCCCCTGATGCTAATTCCCTTTCTATAAATTCATGAAGTGCTTTTTCCAGAAGTGCTCTTTACACACCTGCTAACAGGTTAGAACAGATTTCCCAAATGTTTCTGAAGATCTTAGAGCACACTTATAAACAAAAGCATCTGAGCCTGTAGGTGACATGCAAGAATAAAGTAGGCAGTAGCTCTTTGCTTTCTGTTTGCACTCAAGCTACTGAAGTTCAATTTGAACCAGTGTAGAAGACTACTCATCTATATTCTTCTTTAGAAATGTTTATTTATTTTGGAAAAACATTTAAAAATTTTTTTTAAAAAAGGGGGCGCCTGGGTGGCTCAGTCGGTTGAGCGTCCAGCTTCGGCTCAGGTCATGATCTCACAGTTTGCGGGTTCGAGCCCCGCATCGGGCTCTGTGTTGACGGCTCAGAGCCTGGAGTCTGCCTCCAATTCTGTGTCTCCCTCTTTCTCTGCTCCTCCCCCGCTCATGCTCTGTCTCTCTCTCTCTCCTTCAAAAATAAATAAAAACATTAAAAAAATTAAAATGTTTATTTATTTTGAGAGAGAGAGAGAGAGTGCACGAGCAAGTGGGGGCAGGGCAGAGACAGAGGGAGACAGGGGATCTGAAGCGGGCTCTGTGCTGACAGCAGAGAGCCTGATGTGGGGCTTGAACTCACAAACCACGACCTCATGATCTGAGCTGAAGTTAGAGGTTTAACTGACTGAACCACCCAGGTGTCCTGTTATTTATAGTCTTATTAAGAATGTGCTACATGTGAGAAGGGGGGGGGGGGTGCTGTTTCTGCTATTTCTGTTGCATTTTGTTTGTTCTTAGATAGTCTGAAAAGTTGAAAGAACTTGTTTAATTCCCAGATAACTTGAGATTCTTTTTCTTGGCTCCCTTCCTCAGTTTTTCTTTATTATTTTGTTTTTAAACAAAGGAAAACTTACACTTTTTAGGTTAAGGTTCTGAGGTCATTTTTCTTTCAATGCCAGTTATGTAATATGGAATAAAGAACTTCTGTCTTTAAGGCTATCAACTAACTGAGACCCTTTGTGTTGTGAAGAAATGTTGCATTTTGAAAGAAACAAATTATTTTTGTGAACTTCCTGCTCACTGACCAAGACTGGCCTCCCGCTAGTATCCATCTAGTCCCCTTTGGCTTGCAGAGCTGTTCTGTACCCTTCTGTCTGTAGCCATCGAACGACTTATGCGAAGTCATCTGGGACAGTTACATTGAAAAGAAATGGAAAGAAATTCTTTAATTCCATAAACATTGAGTGAACATTTATTTGAGGTAGGTGCTATAATTAGTTCCTGGAAATGCAAATATGAAGAAGGCAGTCTCTGCCATCAGGAAACTTAGCATCTAATGAACAGATAAACACAGTATTATGAGATAAACCTTATTGAGGAGAAAAGCGCAAAGCATGTAATAACTTTCCTTGCCTGGTGGCAGGAGGGAAACTGAGGTGATGTCATCGGAGCTGGGTCTGAACGGATCCATGGGAGTTTGCAAAAACAGTAGGTAAGGCATTCCAGGTAGGAGGAAGAACATGTGTTAAGACGCATTTCTTTTTTTGGAGAAGTGCTCCAGAAAGTGAGAAATGTGGTAGGACAGGAGCATGATTCAGGGGGAATAGCTGGAGATACAACTGGAAAGTTAGATTGGTGCCGGCTATAACTAAGAAGGTTTGATTTCATTCTGTATGAAATAACACAGTGTGAAAGGCAGAGAAAATATATAAACTTGAAGATTTTTATTATTATTTTAATGTTTATTTATTTTTGAAAGGGAGGAAGAGAGAGAGAGAACCGGGGAGGGGCAGAGAGACAGGGGGACAGAAGATCCCAAGTGTGCTCCACACTGACAGCAGCAAACCCTATGCTGGGCCCACACTCACAAACCGTGAGATCATGACCGGAGCGGAAACCAAGAGTCCGTCGCTTAACCGACTGAGCCACCCAGGTGCCCTGAGGAGTATTTTTAAAGGTTTGTTTGCAGATGATCCATTAAGTTCTCGTCCACAGAACTAAAATTTGGTCACTTCTAAAATATTTTTTAAGTGTTTGTTTATTTTTGAAAGAGAGAGAGACAGAACGCAAGCAGGGGAGGGGCAGAGAGAGAGGGAGACACAGAATCAGAAGCAGGCTCCAGGCTCTGAGCTGTCAGCACAGAGCCCGATGCGGGGCTGGAACCCATGAACTGTGAGATCATGACCTCAGCTGAAGTCGGTTGCTTAATCGACTGAGCCACCCAGGTGCCCCTAAAGTTTGGTCACTTAAACAGTGTAACGTTTGCATGATGCTTTTGGATTAAAACAAATAATTTCATTGCATGCTTTCAGGTTATCTGCAGCTATTACAATATGAAATATATTGACCATAGCCTTCATAGACCCAAGATTTAAGACGCAACATTCTCATGGCTTCCTTTAGGTGAGAAGAGTAATTATAAGTATGATTTTTGCAGTAAGAAGGAGCACTGAGGTGTTTTGAAAAAGAAAAAGCAGTAAGATTTTTTTAAAGGTGAAAACCTCACCTACTGACTTAATTCAAGTTCTCTATTCAAATAGAATGGATGCCACTTAACCATTCTAAAGTGAAATTGCACTTTAGCTTAGACAAAGTAAAGTTTTTTTTTAAAACAAGACAAATACTTATAAGTCAGTATAAATGACCAGTCTGAGAATTCTTAAACTGGCCCTGTTTTCTCCCAAGCTGCATAGTGAACACGCGACAGAGAGAGTAAAATGAGTAAAAGACTTTTACTTTTACTAAGTATCGTAAGTGGGAAATGGACCCGTAGCCTTTCCGTATTTGTGAAAACTCTGAAAATTGGAAAACAAAAATGTCATTGCTTTTTTCTTACTAAAAGAAGATAAACATTTACACAAAACCTCACCTTACCCTTAAGCCTATTCAAATAGACTCGCAAGAATTATAGCTGTCACCCTTTATCACCAGTCTTGTTAGGCATAAAAGTCTTTGTCTAAATAGTATTCTTGAGTGCTTATTCTGGGCATACTTGGTGGTATGGAGGGTTCCTCAAACTATACTCAAACAAGTAAAACACTAGAACACAAGTTTTTACACTAGAGTGTAAAACACTAGAAAACAAGTCACAAGGTGATCCATGATTATGTGCCAAAGATAGGGGCAGATGTAGGTGCTAGGATCCACAAGACGATTCCCAAAGATGAGCGTTAATATTACTTACATAAGTGACATATTTTACATGAATGATATCAAAAAGTATGCATCATCCTGTAATTTGTTTTTTGACTCAGCAGTATGTCTTAGAGAGCTTCCCATGTTAGCGCATAAAAAATTTATGTTAATCCAAAGTTGCATAGTACTTCTGGGTGTGTATATACCATAGTCTGTTTAGCTATCCTTCCATGTCGGTTGACATTTAGGTCATTTCTAGTATGTACACGAACTTGAAAAGGTCCGGAGCAGTCAGCAGGTGGAAATAAATTTTAGCTTTATCTGTTATGTTTAATTTTTTACATAAGGAGGATATATTGATACACTATTTGTATAATTAAAATTTGGAAGTTTTAATAACACTTATCTTGGGGCAACCATTTAATATTTGCCCCCACACCCAGCATCCCTGTGCATGCTGGTCTACCTGCCCTATGTCTGTCTAATATGTATAGCCAATCAACCAGCTTGGACAGGTGTCTCACCTTTCTACTGGGCACTGGTATCCATTGTCCCTAAATCCGGTCCCTTTGGCTGAAGCTTTGGTTCCCATGCCTCCTTGCTGTCAGCCTCTGCTGCCTCCAGCAAATAGAAGGTACTATGTATTTTAATTCTCAGTGTGGCTGGTTTTCTGAGAAGCAAATCTTGATTTAATACTGTCATATGGTTATTTTTTAAATTATGTTTTTGAGAGAGAGAGGCGGAGAGAATCTTAAGTAGGCTCCACTCCCAGCACGGGGCCTGATCTCATGACAGCGAGATTGTGACCATAGGATCATCCTGCAACATCATGACTGTGAGACCAAGACCTGATCGGAAATCAAGAGTCAGAGGCTTAACCAACTGAGCCACCCACGTGCCCTAGTCATATGTTTATTTTAGGTTGAGCTTTCTATTTCATCTCCTTCTTCAAACAAACAAACAAAGAAACAAACAAACACCCTAAAAGGCAGTTCTTGTTTTGTGATTTTTTTTAGGTTTCAACATAAATTTTATCTTTGATGGCTTTCATTTTGAAAAATTTGACCTTTAAAGTATTTTATGGGGGTGCCTGGCTGGCTCAGTTGGTGGATCATCTGACTGTTGATGTCAGGGTTGTGGGTTTGAGCCCCACATTGTGTGTAGAGATTACTTAAAAATAAAATCTTTAAACAATTAATACATATATAAATAAACTCTTCTATGAGCTCTATTTAGTATAAGTTTATGTTTAATAGGATTACTAAGGAAAGAACCCTACCAACACTGTAAATTCTAAATGTTAGAATTGCAACGAAGTCTTCTGGGCTGGTTTCTTCTCACACTATATTTTCTTTTCTTTTCTTTTTTTTTAATTTTTTTAAATGTTTATTTTTGAGAGAGAGAGAGAGAAAAAGAAAGAAGGAGAAAGAGAGAGCGAGCACAAGCAGGGGAGGGGCAGAGAGAGAGGGAGACACAGAACCCAAAGCAGGCTCCAAGGTCTGACTGTCAGCACGGAGCCAGATGCGTGGCTCGAACCCGTGAGCTGTGAGATCATGACCTGAGCTGAAGTCGGACACTCAACCAACTGAGCCACCCAGGTGCCTCCTCACACTGTATTTTGAAAGTCGTCTATTTTCTTGTGAGGTAAAGGTATAAGGAAACTGAAAGGAGTCATTCAAACAAATCAAGCACATATAAATGTTTCCGTGTTTGCGATTTTTCGGGAAAAAACAAACAGACCTGTGTCTTGTAATCTTTTTTAAAAAGAAATGATAGCCAGTTCCTTTCATCTCAACTTCACTTTAGTAAATTGAGATTAGCTAATAAAATTTGGACTATTTTTTCCAAGTACAAGATAAAACAATTAGTGTCTATAAATGAGATTTTAGAACACTGCCATTAAAAATTGACTTCAGATTGTGATGAGCCCCGTGTTGTACAGAGGTGGTCAATCACTATATTGTACACCTGAAACTACTGTTAGACTATGTGTTCACTCACTGGAATTTAATTAAACACTTTTAAAAAAAGAAAAATGAATAAAAATTGCTTTCAGCGTGTTTCTAAAAACTCAGTTCTGTTTACACAATACATATGTGTATATTTGAGGCAGAAGTTTAGCAGAAATTTTTTTTTTCTAGCAGAAGATTTTTTTTAAGTTCAGTGTTTAAGATAATCATCTCAGCGGTTCCTTGCTATTTTATGAGTTGCTTTAGAAATGCCCAAGTCATCATACAGTGATGGAATATCATAAACACTGCTAAAGGTCAAGGCGTAGTCATCCTGACAGTTTACTCCACAGCTCTGTGTTTGGTGTCTTTTTCCATAATAAGACCAGATTGTGAAGGACTTCTGGTACTTGAAAAATATCCCTTTTCGGTTACCAGTTGTGGGAGCTTGAAGGAAATGCATTCTATAACTCTCGCATTTCTTAGTGGGATAAATTTCATCTCTTGGCTTCTCATTGTTATGTGTACAGATGAAATAAGGAAGCAGGTAGAAAGGAGGGTACAGGCAATAACTAACCTAACTGAGAAATACATGGTCCATTGAAATCTAAAAGGCAGGGAGGTTTCGATCTTTGGGCTCACCTATAATTTGTGCACCATAAATGTAGAAGACAGTCAGCAGGGACTTTTTAATGACAGTGCTGTCTATAACAGTGTCATCAAGGACGACATTGGCATAAATCATTGGCACTTTGCAAAGTGTCACTTCTGTCAACCTTCTAGTGATGTGATCTTTAGTCTTTCAAATCCATAGACTGGCATTTGGATCAGCTAAGCTTCTTACATCCTGTCTTGCATATTAAAGCTGTTTTAGCCAATATTGAAATGCTGGAGTAATGCTTGTTCCAAAATATTTGTAAGCAGCTGACCTGATAACTAAGCTTTGCGCTGGGTATAGCTTGCAGAGTTTCCTGTTTGCAAATGCAAATGAGGCTGTTACTCATTTTAGGAAGTTGCCAGGAAAAAAAGATAATGAAGTAGTGGTGATTTTTACATCACTTCAAAGGACTTTTATTAATACAGCTTTTATTTTGAGTTCAAAGGCAGCTTCACTTTTGGTTTAAGTTTACTTTACAAAAGAAACTGCTTGTTAAAGTGATTGATGTGCTGTTGGATGAATTTTATAACAATAACAATAACATTGATAAATGTGATAAATTATTTTGCCTAGATGAAATAAAATTAATCCACCACTGTGCGTAGTAAAATGGGAAATTTGTATGCTCTACTCCAGTTTAATTTGAATGAATGCTTATACTCAGCACGATTGCTATTTGCATCCGTGGAGCTCAAGTCCTATGGAACCTGCACTGGTGTTTAGTGATTCTGTAGTTAAACTGAAAGGTATCTTGAGAGGCATAAAACTCATTCATACCCCCTTATAAAGTTTTCATCATCATTTTACCCCTACCTTTATGTTCTGAATACAGTGTGTTGAGAAGACTAAATTTGGGGTAGCAAAACTTTAGTAGACTAGATCAGCTCATGGTTTGTGGTTTGCCACATTGCTGTTCATTTCATTTTACATTCTGCTGGACATAGGTGTTCATCACCTCAGGCAGAGACCTTAGGAACTGTAAAGCGTGCTCCCTATCTTCCCAGAGGTTCTGTTCTTACCACCACCGCCACCGTTACTCCTCACCCCTTGGTTTCTCACCCCAGGAATCTAAGAGCCTTTCAAACCTGTATGATGAGCTTACATGTCTCAGTGTCCTTGGAACAATCAAATTCCCTTTTGTCCAGCTCCCCAAGACCCCCAGGCAAGTGGAGAAATGTCCCACAGGAAATCTTCAGGGTGGCTGCAGACAAGAGCAGTAATCTAAGACCTGTTATTTCAACGCAAAGGAAAGGAACGTCCAAACTTTTCCCGATTGTCAGAGTGTTGCTAAGACAGAGAGAATCCAGTTGGCCCAGGAACACGAGAAAGACATAGAATGAGAGGCTGTGGCGTACCCTGGGCTCCACTGAACTTCTGGAGGACATTTGCGGTAAAAATACCTTCGGGATGCTACAAGACTCTTAGAAAGACAAGACATAGTCTCAAAAGCTGCTACATGTTTCTGTTTTGCTACCTGCATATTTCTGGCATCTTCCCACTTGAGTCTTGGCCGCCTGCCTCCAAAGTGATGGAACACCAGCAGAAGCTACAAAATACTGGCTCCTCTGCTTGTAGTTTTTGTTTGTTTTCTTAAAATGTGTGGACCTATAGCTTTGTTCAGAGCAAATCCTGGTTTTAAAGGAGACAATCAAACCACTCTTTTCATAAGCTAAGTTTGGTAGAAGAACAGTTTTTCTTGGACAAGGCACCAGGCTCCCGGTTTTGGCTGCAACTCCATCAGGACCCCTGTGCATAATTAAAATGGGGAGAAGGTGAAAAACAGACGACAGCGCAGCAGATGGAAGAGATCCTCAGTCTTTCCCCAGCCCTGTGGCTGACCTTCTTTGAGATCCCCTACAGACAGCCCTCTGTCTTTCAACCTTCCAGTTAGAACATGGGAATGGCTATTCATGTTTACTGAGACGGTTTTAAAATAAAGAAAGAAAATGTTAAAATAAAAAAGGGTTTTAGAAACTCCAAGTCTAAAGACGTCAATAATTTGCTGGTTTTCGCCCAGAGGTAATCGTGCATTAAACTAGAAATAGTTCTAAAGAGACAGCTTGCTGCTACCCGATTGCCCCAGATTCATCGCCACTCTTTCCCTACTTGCCCTGTGTTACAGGAGGGCAGACCTACCTCTGCAGGCTGCGTCCCCCTGGCTTCGGAATGGAAGTGGGAGTCTAAAGGGCAAGAGGAAGGAAGAAGCCACCATACTGCTCTCTTCCCCTCTTCCTTGCGCAGCAGTTCTCTTCAGCTGTGGTTATAGCTGCTATTAGGTGACCCCCTCCCCCCCTGCTCCAGTGACTGCCTCACGGTCTCCAGTTTGCGTTTTAGCCCTTCTATCTCTTGTGTTACCAATTTCCTTTGTTGCAAGTACTCTTAGTGGCTTGTTGACCTGATTGAACTCTGACTAATTCGTATGCCTATCATATTAAGAATAAGAATTTTACATTATCCTTCCTCAGGAGGAGATAAAGGAATGGCACAAGATGTGGGAAGGAAGGAAAGAGGGAGGGAAGGAGGGAAAGAATGAAGGAGGGAGAGTCTTTCTTAACCATTTCCCCTTGCCCCCCACCTTGCTCTGTCTCTACTTAAAACCATAGGGTGGCCCATTTGTGAGTGTATCGTTTCAGGACTGAGACCAAGACTGAGATGTAAGTAGGCTGGGGGTGGGGGTAGAATGGGGAGAAGTTCAAGAAGCACAAATGGAAGGATCCCAGGTGAACCCCAGTTACTCTGCAACTGGGAACCCTCTGACTTCCAGCTAGATTCAGGCTCCTTCCTGCTGGCCCCATATTTTCATCCTCTTACTTCTTTTCTTTTTCTTTTTTTTTTAAGTTTGTTTGTTTGTTTGTTTATTTATTTATTTATGAACAAGAGTGTGTGTGTGTGGGAGGGGCAGAGACAGAAGGAGACACAGAATCTGAAGCAGGCTCCAGCTCTGAGCTGTCATCCCCGAGCCTGATGCAGAGCCTGAACCCATAAACCATGAGATCATGACCTGAGCCAAAGTCGGATGCTCAACTGACTGAGCCACCCAGGTGTCCCCCCCTCTTCTTTCTTTTCTATCCCTCTGCCCACTCACCCCTCCAAACTTCTCAGTACCCCTGCTGTGTTTTTTTTTAAATAAAGCTTTAATTTTAGAATAGTTCAGATTTTTTTTTATTCTTTTAAATTTTTTTTTTAACATTTTATTTATTTTTGAGACAGAGAGAGAGAGAGAGCATGAACAGGCGAGGGTCAGAGAAAGAGGGAGACACAGAATCTGAAACAGGCTCCAGGCTCTGAGCTGTCAGCACAGAGCCCGACACGGGGCTTGAACCCACAGACCGCAAGATCATGACCTGACCCGAAGTCAGACACTTAACCGACTGAGCCACCCAGGCGCTCCTAGAATAGTTCAGATTTATAGAAAAATTGCAAAGGTAGACTAGAGTTCCCATATATTCCACACCCAGCTTCCCCTATTATTAGCATCTGACATTACTATTGTACATTTGTCACAGTTAATGAATGGATATTGACAGATTCGTATTAACTAAAGTCCATACTTTATTCAGATTTCCTTAGTTTTTCCATAATATCCTTTTGACGTTCCAGGATTCCATCCAGAATGCCATATTATGTTTTGTCATGTCTCCTCCTTAGACTCTTCTTGGCTGTGACAGTTTCTCAGACTTTCCTTGTTTTTCTTTGCTTTTGACGATCTTGACAGTTTTTAGGAATACTGATGAAGTATTTTGTAGACCATCCCTCAATGGGGATTAGTCTGGTATTTTTCTCATGTTAGACTGGGGTTATGTGTTTTTCGGGAGAAGACCATAGAGGTAAAGCACTACTTTCATCAAATTATATCAAAGGAATTTACCGTCAGCGTGGCTTATCACTGTCGATGCTAGCCTTTGTGTCCTGGCGGAGGTAGTGTTTGTCAGGTTTCTCTACTGTAAAGTAACTCTCTTCTTCCCCTCTCCACAGTGTATTTCCTGGAAGTGAGTCACTGTGTGCAGTCCACGCTTAAAAGAGTGGGGAATTTTCCTTCTTTGAGAGTGGAGTATCTATATAAGAGGTTGGGAATTCTTCTAATCAAAACGTTTGTCTAGTCTCCTCTATTTAATCATTGATTTATATTGGTATGAACTCATAGATGTTTATTTTATTTGGGGGGTTATGACCAACACTACTGTATTTACTTCGTTGCTTCAGTTCCGGTTTTGGCTCTTGGGGTGTCTCTCGGTTGGCTCCTGTCGCTCTCGGACACGTCCGATCATTGTGGGCTTTTTGGAGCTCTGAGTCTCACTGGCACTACAGGATGCTCCACGCTCAACTTGTACATGAGTCCTAGAATTAGCCATTTCTCCAAGGGGCCCTGGGTTCTTTTATTGGAGAATCGTATTAGAGACCCAGACCTGGGCTCTAGATGTGTTCCTTGCAACCTGGGTGTCTCCACTCCTCTGACTTCCACCGTTCACATAGTTAACCAGTAATTCTTCAATACAAGGCTCTGCATTTCTTTGCTTTCTTTACTCCTGAAGATAATCTGCACAGCAATAGAGCTCAGGATGAAAAGGCGGAAGAAATGGGTGTTCAGGTCTAGGTTGGGTCACTTTTGGATACTTCATAAATTAGGAGATTAGATCAAATGATCTGAAAAATCAATCACGTTTAGTGCCAAGGTTCTAAGATATCTTATTCTAATGGTTTGATGTAGGAGGACATTCCATTGATTTTCTAGGTGGCCCAAGATAAGGGAGATGGGAATGTGCATGGGAACAGGGAATAGGCTAGTCTGCCTGGAGTGGAGAGCTTTTGTAAGCAAGTGCTGAGAGACGTTGTTGGAAAAGAAGATTGGGACTGTGTACAGGGGGCCTGCCCCTGAATACCAGGCTACATTCTATAAGCTGAGGTGGTCATTTTATTTAAGAAACCCGGTTTATATGTACAATGACTTGTAATATACACAAGATGAAGATTGTTCAGTGTGAGTTTGGCCCCGCAGGGGCAGGGAGGTATTAATGATTTGCCATGCAAATTACTAGGACTCATGGCTGGGTGTGCCAATTCCTTTTTTTGTTCCTTAGTCATTACATATTAATCATTCTCTTTATGACATAGTGGACATAGATATTCAAGTAAATTATGGGAGCATTTAAATATATTGTATGAAAGTAAGTCTGAAATGGACTGTACAGACTCATTTTCTTTCATAACATTCTGTTCCTATTAGATTTCAAGCAATGCTAGGAAGCCCTAGAGGAAGTAGAAAAACGGTATATGTAACCCAATTGTCTCACTGCATGATTGTATGTGTACATGTAATCTCATTGTCTGAGGCTAGAAGATTATAGGAGAGTGAGAACAATTTTGAAGCCTTGGGCAGGAAATATTAATAGGTCTTAGTCTTTAAACTGACATAATAAATATTGTCCTGTTTACCTTTTCCTTCTGAGTTTGTGTTATTTATTTATTCCCCCATCCCCTTGTACTCTGAACTTTGATATTTTCACACACACACACACACACACACACACACACACGCACACCCTTATCCCCCTTATGATTCATCCTTTTGTATTTGAGTTTGGGTTAGGTAGTTAACCTATTTAACAGGGTAATCACTCTCTGAAAGGATAATAATTTATATAGAGGCAGTTTACCTTGCCCCAAACCTCCACTGAATTGATAACCTTGAAGAGGGAACACTAATCCTCACTTTTTAAATTCTTTATTATTTTATGACCTCATCTTCCCTTTCTTTTCTTAGCTCTGTAATTAACTACTTTTGCCTAGCCCTTAATCTGAATATTTGTAATGACCTTCTGCAAGTGATAGTTGTTCAAATACCAGGGGGTAATTATTTTCGCTAAGAGGACCAAGTCTTAGGTTTTTGATCCACTCTATAATTCTTGCTCATTGAGACGGTATTTCCCGTAGTACCATTTAGAGGACAAAAACATTTTAACAAGCTAGTCTCATTTGTCAAATATTTTAGGAACATGTCACAGTGGGGTTAAAAAAAACCACTAAAAACACCTCATTCTGCCTATATTGTATCTCATATAAAAACAAATCGAATTAAAACCAAGGGAGAGAAGTAATGTCCTGGAGGCAAACCAGAGCACCAAAGGACTTGGCTGCCAGAATTATAGGGAAACAGAGGTGACTTCGAGAGAAGAAAAAAAGATTTTGGAAGCACAAGAGTGATGCTCATCATCAGGGAAATTCAAATTAAAACCACGACGAAATACCACCTCACACCAGTCAGAATGGCTAACGTTAACAACTCAGGCGAAAACAGATGTTGGCAAGGATGTGGAGAGAGAGGAACCCTTTTGTACTGCTGGTGGGAATGCAAACTGGTGCAGCCACTCTGGAAAATAGAATGGACGTCCCTCAAAAAGTTAAAGATAGAACTACCTTACGACCCAGCAGTTGCTGGGTATCCGAGGGATACAAGTGTGCTGATTCGAACGGGCACGTGCACCCCAATGTTTATAGCAGTGCTATTGACAACAGCCAAAATACGGAAAGAGTCCAAATGTCCATTGATGGGTGAGTGGATAAAGAAGATGTGGTAGATATATACAATGGAGTATTAGTCGGCAATCAAAAAGAATGAAATCTTGCCATTTGCAACAACGTGGGTGGAACTTGAGTGTATTATGCTAAGCAAAATTAGTCAGAGAAAGACAAATATCATATGACTTCACTCATGTGTGGAATCTAAGAGACAAAACAGATGAACATAAGGGAAGGGAAGCAAAAATAATATAAAAACAGGGAGGGGGACAAAACATAAGAGACTCTTAAATACAGAGAACAGTCTGAGGGTTGCTGGAAGGGTTGTGGGTAGGAGGATGGGCTAAATGGGCAAGGGGCACTAAGGAAGACACTTGTTGGGATGGGCACTGGGTATAATACCTAGGGGATGAATCACTGGAATCTACTCCTGAAATCATTATTGCCCTATATGCTAACTAACTTGGAGGTAAATTAAAACATTAAAAAAAAAAAAAAAAGAACAAGAGTGATGGATGATTCCAACATGAGGGATGGTTGCCTCTTCCTTCCTTTGCTGGCAAATGTCACGAAGTTGAAAAAAATGAAAAGTGAATAGTTAGGCCAGAAGACTTTTTGGGGTACAAAGTTGTGAGGGGAGAAGGAGAAAGTCAAGTCCACCAAACCCAGGGATGAATTTAAACTGTGTCAGGTCAGGAGGACAAAGGGAGGATTTGTGAAGGCAGACTGCCCATTATTTACCCTGCTTGTTGAGATAGGTGCATTTTAATGCAGTTTTTATTTAATAATTATGAATACCCTCCTTTTTTTTTTTCTTTACAGATGGGGAATAAGTGCTATTCCCCATCTGTAAAGCCTTTTACAGGTCATTGTTGGGAGACTAGGGAACCGACAGACCGATTCTTAAATTTGTCTGCAATGACTAGACTTCCCTTCAGTTGATGGTTTCCTGTTGTCATTTTCATTATTGTTCCTACCAGCTCAGCAAACTGTTGGGAAGATGGCACTTTAAGTGGGTGTATGATATGGCTGGAAAGAGCTATGCATTTTCATCACTTCCCACCTTCCTAAGCACCACAATGTTAAGTCCTTGCCAGATGCAGGCAGAAGGGGAAGGAGCCGCGCGGACATTCTCCGGCTGGCCGTGGACAATGCTGATAATACACATCAGCCACTCAGCACTTTTCCAAGTAGCAGCCGATGCCCGGCTACTCAACTTTAACCCGGGGAAAGGAGGTCAACGTAGGAAAGAAAAGCATGTCAAAGATTGTGCTGGTGGTCCCCTGCGGAAGATCGTGGACTGCTGGGATGGCCGTCTTCTGAGATTGCCTTCAGCTCACTGTCAGCACCCTCTTTGTGGGGAGTAACACAAGTGCTTATCTGACAAGGAATGAACTACATGTAGATTCGTCACTGAGAGCGCAGAGAAAGAAAACAGTTTTTATCTCAGAGTATTGGAAGAGAGCATAATAATTAACATGTTTGAGCTTTTACTGTTGTAAACTATGCTTAGGGTCTTACATCAATTGTCTCATTTAATTCTTGAAATAATCAGAACTACACCTCATTTTTCTCCCAAGATTAGCTTTTTCCTTTAGTAGACATTGTGATTGAAACACCACTTATTTCAAGTTACATTTTTGTGATCTATACTTTATAATAATTGTACTGCATTATAAAATATTCTATCTCCGACCTGAGTTTCATTTAAGCTTAAATATGCCTTGCTTTTCTGCATAGCTCTTCTTACCCCATTGTTGATTATCATGAATTATGGAGATGGAAAATGCCTATTCTAATCTCTGCCTCTTGCACACTTGGAACCGCGTGTGTGTGGTTGATAGGGCTTCAGAGCTATACATACGGGAGAGTCCAGTCACTTCCGTAGCCTCGTCATCAGTGCAGACACCCCTAACCTTAGTGCTGAAGGCTGAATAAAGGTCCCCATGTATGTCCCTGTCCTAACTCAGGGAACCTGTGACTCTTACCTTTTATGTGGCAAGAGGGACTTTGTAGATGTGATTAAATTAAGGGTTTTGAGATGAGGAAATTATCCTGGATTATCAGTGTGGGCCCACTGTGACCACAGTGGTCCTTCAGAGGGATGCAGGAAAAAGAGTAAGAAGGTGGGGGGCGGGCAGGGAGAAGGTCATGTGGTGATGACAGAAGTAGAGGGTAGAGTGATGTGCTCTGAAAATGGAGGAAGGGACACAACCTAAGGAATATAAATGACCTCTAAAAGCTGAAAAATCAAGGTAATGGATTCTTCCTCAGAGCCTCTAGAAGGAACCAGCCTGACCAGCACCTTGACTTTAGCCCAGTGAAATTGATTTAAGATATATGATCTCTGGACCTGTACAAGAATAAACTTGTGTTGTTCTTTTTTTTTTTTTTTTTTTTGAATGTTTATTTTTGAGAGAGAAAGAGAGCACGTGAGGGGGACGGATAGAAAGAGAAAGAGAATCCCAAGCAAGATCCATGATGTCAGTGCAGAGCCCAAAGTGGCTCAATCTCACGAACCATGAGATCATGACCTGAGCCGAAATCAAGAGTCCGACGCTTAACCAACTGAGCCACCCAGACACTCGTAAATTTGTGTTGTTTTAAGGGACTTAATCTGTGGTAATTTGTTACGGCAGTGGTAGGAAACCAATACATGTAGTTCGTGTAAAATTTAAGGCTGTGAGACAACAGTTATATGGGGCAGCTGTAGAAATTGATGTGCCCACAGTGCAGAGCAGAGGACATCACAGTTCTGGGTTCTCGAGATCAGATGCGGCTGGGGAGCACCCCACTATGGGACCTCTTGTCCTTATCCCCCTTACCGCTGCTGGCACTTCGCAGTCCTCGTTGATGCACACATACAGGAACGGAAACAGCTTTTCTCCGGGGGTTAGTTAGTTTTCATTCTCAGAACAAGAATTATTTTACATTTGTTTTTTCTCGGGGAGAAAAAATACCTTTGGTCGAATCTCAATGGCTCTTATAGCCAGCTGTCTTCACTTGTGGTGTTCTGAGGGATTCATTCAAAGTAGAGAGCAGGGGTGCCAAGGGTAAACAGAAAAGAAGATCTATTTGTTTTGTCCTTTGTGAGCTTAGGATAGTAAGGGTAGTTAATCTGATTACCCTTTGGTGCATTTGTATGAGTGAAACTTTGGAATGCTTGATGCTTAATACTGTTTGCAATCTTTGCAATCAGGAGCTGCGTAAAAGGCTGTGGCAAATTCCATGGTTAATCAAAGAAGGATCCCAGGCAATGTGGTACAAGGAGAGTGATAATCTCAATTGGATTTTACTTTTAAAATTTTTACTTTTATTTTATTTATTTGTATTTTTAAATTTTATTTTTAATTTTATTTTAATTTTACATCCAAATTAGTTAGCATATAGTGCAACAATGATTTCAGGAGTAGATTCCTTAGTGCTCCTTACCCATTTAGCCCATCCCCCCTCCCACAACCCGTCCAGTAACCCTCAGTTTGTTCTCCATATTTATGAGTCTCTTCTGTTTTGTCCCCCTGCTTGTTTTTATATTATTTTTGTTTCCCTTCCCTTAGGTTCATCTGTTTTGTCTCTTAAAGTCCTCATATGAGTGAAGTCATAATGATTTTGTCTTTCTCTGACTAATTTCACTTAGCATAATACCTCCAGTTCCATCCACATAGTTGCAAATGGCAAGATTTCATTCTTTTTGATTGCCGCGTAATACTCCATTGTATACCTCTACCCCCAACATGGGGCTTGAACCCATGAGCCTGAGATCAAGGCATGCAGGCAAGCAAGCCTGCATGTTCTGCTGACTGAGCCAGCCAGGTGCCCCTCAATTAGAAGCAGCATCTCAAGAAATACCTTAAAATGATAGAGGACAAAGAGGCATTTTAGTGGAATGTCAACTACCAAACTTTTAAGAAGCATATTATGGCCAATATCAACTGTAATAGGCAGTTTGGAAATAGAATGTTCTGGTTGTTAAAATATTCACATGACTGAGAGTAGCTCTATGTAAACAAGTGATTTTCAAAGAATATAATAGATTAAAATTCAGTTAATGCTGAAGCTAAATTCTATATAATCGATTCAAACTCCAGTGATTCGGATTTTATACAGGATTACGTTATGCACCTAAAATATCACTGAACCGTAGGGATACGTAGAATAGGGTCTTTCTTTGCATTTCAGCCCCTGACCACCACTAGTAGCAAATTTAGTGCCTTATTGGCCCCAAAGAATCCAAAATGGTGAAAAGTATTTCCTTATCGTCATTGTTATAAATTTAAATCAATGTAGTTACCTTTCCTCAGAGAGAGGTATATGTGGGTTATAGCAAATTCTGGAAGAAAAGAGCAGTTGGAGTAAAATTATCAGCCTTTTCAGAGTTTGTGTACGACTTCTCCCCCCACTCCATTCCCCACAGAGGGTTGAAATGGTGTCGTTGAGCTAAGGAAATAGGCCAGTAAATTTGAAATTGCAGTTTGAGGAGACTAATATTCACACTGCTTTTAAGAAACGTTCTGTGCCTTCACATACTCAATTAAAATGCCTGTATTTAGGCCAAATCACTTCATTGTGGTTATATTCCTGGAAGTGCTCTCATTCCCCTGACTGGCATTTCCAGGAATAATGTTAGAGCTCTGGCCAATCAGAGAAAAACAAACGGAAATGGTAAAAGTGTGTCTAGTAATTGCAATAAACAGTTAAAGAAAACATAAGAAAAGTGAATGACAAATGCTCGCAAAGGAAGTGCACTGCTAAATGAGTTTCTTTTGGACAGTTATTCCTCCTAAAAGCATAATTTAGTACTGTACAGCCACCAGTCGTTTAGTCAGTGAGTGTTGGAAACTACAAATCTGCAGGCATGAAATTGCACTGATTCAATCTCTCCAGGAAATACAAAATGGGAGACATGAGAATAAGTAGTACATATCATATAGCGGAAATATTAGAAAGTAAACTATCTTGGCAAAAGTCTCTGGCACTTTTTATCATCTCCTGAATGGAAGTGAGTATTTCTGTGTATACTATTTAGCCAAAAGAAAACAAGGCTTGCATTTAAAAAAATAATCTTTATGCTTTTCTTCTTTGATGGTGTTAATTTTTTAAGTAGCTTGATCTGGAGATAAAAAATGGGATAGCTGTCGTTATCACTGAATATTTCAAGGCCACCTGAACATGGTCAGTTGCTGTGAAAATCCTGCCAGTTCTGAAACCGATGTGTACAGAGAACGTTAGCCATATGTAGGTTCATTTGGGGAGGTACAGACCGGATGTGACCTCTAACATTAGACTCATTAAAAAGTCTAAGTGTTTTTGAGAGGTGTTCATGTACCAGTCCCCTATAACTCTCATCTTTTGTCATTTGAATGAAGTTTTAAAAATATTTATTTTAATGTTTATTTATTTTTGAGACAGAGAGACAGAATTCGAAGCAGGCTCCAGGCTCTGAGCTGTCAGCACAGAGCACAAACTCATGAACTGTGAGATCATGACCTGAGCTGAAGTTGGATGCTTAACGGACTTAGGGACACCCAGGTGCCCCTAAAAAATTAGTTATTTAGAAAGCCAGCCAGTTAAAGTGAATTGTGATTCTTTTTGTAAATGACTGGTTTTATTTTATAGAAATACAATGATAATATATGGAATATTTAATAAACACACTCAGTATATATGATATACTTGAATTTGTCATCTCAAATGCTGAAATAGTAGGTCTTTACGGAGTTGATTTAGCATTGTCTTCTCAGATAGTATCACTGGTAATTGAGTCATTCTATAGTAAGACAGGCAGATTTAAAATGCGATTTATATCTCTGTCTTTCAGCTTATTGCTAATTTTAGGGATAAATATACAGTAGTCTAATTTTACATATTATTTTTCAACAGTATTGAGATGATCAAAGTAACAGCTGTTACTGAAAGTTTCTTTGGGGACTTGAGTGATTTAAAATAATGTACCTAAAATACCAGCTTCCCCACTTAGTTCGCCTCGGTTATGATCCTCCAGGCAGGCTCTACATCCGTCTTCCAGAGAGAAAAAACAAGTTGATGTTTTTATATGCCCTTTTAGCTTTGACTAACAATTACATTTATATTTTAAGAGAGCTGATGAGAAAAAATATTGTTCATGTTCACCATTGAGTTTGAAGAAAACTTAAAATTAATGTCATGTTTTTTCCCCCTGTTAAAACAAACCTCTGAGATTTCACCCTCAGGCTTTGACAGTTAACAATTAACAAGGGTTTGAAGAATGCTCTTACCACCATTTCCCCTGGAGAACTTTGTAAGCTTTGCATGTAAATGCAAACAAAAATTTTAAGGCTTTTGATCTCAGGGATTTGATGAAATCTCCAAATCTCCAGAGCAAATTTAAGGATTACAGGCTACAACAAGTACACATATGAAAGCATGACAAATTAACAGTAAATATGTAGTATTGATCCCAAACAGGAATATGATGGATTTATTTCTTATGACGACATTCTAGTCTGAGTCACTAAAAAAATAAATGTCACTGGGATGGGTGGGAGTGGGAGGAAGATGGCAAAAGTCTGTCTATTGACCGTATTCATATTCATTTATATGCAAAAGAAAGAACACAGCTCACTCAAAGGTTTCCTTTCCTTTAATCCTTTTTCTTTCTTTCTTCTTTCTCCCCCCGCCCCCCCCCCCCCCCCTCGCAAACCTGTTCTAAACAGAGTGAAATTCAATTCTGAGCAGACCTGGGTCACCAGGGAGTTGATATCCCAAAGGCCTTTTTGTTTCCCTTGTGTCAAGATCTGAGGGAGCTGGTATTTAGCTGTGGGAGCCTAGGAAGCCTCTTGCCAGGCAGGACAATGACTGGGGCTTGTGGAATTACCATAGCTCCACATAGTAATTGTCATTCGGAGAGGTGATCTATGCATTCCCTCTCCCACTTGGTAGCAGTGGTAGCAAGTTGACCTGGTCATCCCAGGTTCAAGTGTCATTGATTGGCTGATGATGGACAAGGCAAGACATGAATCTACTTGACATTTCACTCAACAAGCATCTTAGATGTATTATCTAAATCAGTCTTTCTTTTTCCTTTACTCTCAGTTTAGCAACAGTAGCATGCAGGGACACATCACCTTGTTTGCATCTGGTAGCAACTATAGGAAGAAAAAAAGGTCTCCCACAATCTTATGTAGACATTTCACATTCCACAACTATTAGAGAGGTTGATTGAACCACAGCAGGTGCTAAAAGGTTCAGAAATGGTTGCAGTTGTCTCTAAAGGAGAGGAACAGAAAATGAACGTGGTCCTATTTCTTTTATGCGAGTGGATATCGTTGCCTCCTTCCCTTGCAGGTTTTAAATACAGAGGAAAGTGAAACTTGGTGAAGTGATAGTTTCTCTTTAGAGTTCCCCATAGAATTTATACAAATCTGCAAATGTGAAACTTGAGGAATTTCTTTAATTTCGATATAGAAACCTTGTAAAAAGGAGCATATTTTGTTCGTATGCTGGTGCATCCTTTTATTGTCTCTATAAGCCTTGACGCCTAGACTGAAGTCAAGACTTGCCAAGGCTCAGGGGTGGGAAAAAAGAATGACCCAAAATGTGGAAAATTGAGATTTATAAGGAAATAATAAGACAACTGAGAATAATATCTAGGAAGAGGCCAGAAACATGAACAGGGAAATTCTTAATGGGATGGGATTCACACTCTTTGGCTTGGGCCTGTGGGAGATGTCTATGGAACTGGGGAGACTGTGCTCCCAAGTTCTGTACCCTCTCTTCTGGATGACATGGCTGACAATACAGGGACAAGTAGAATTCACATTTAAAAAGCTTCTTTTTGCACATCCACACATACATCTTCAATTTTCAAACATGTACGTATAAAGCCTTGCAATGTTGATTTACATCATAAGTAGTTTCTAAAAGAAGATTTCTTATAAATTACAAAGAGTACCATCTGCGGCATACCACAGGGTGTAATTCCACATGATACTAGATTGGAGAAAGGTCACAAATCAAAAAAACTCAATATAGAAGCTCTCAGTTGAGACTTGTTTTTGGCTTAATGTTCTTTTTAACCTTGGCTAAGACCATAGTTCAAAACTTCTATCTTACATAAGAATTCCCAACAATTCACTGGCGTAGTGCTGAAAACTTTCAGAGGGATCTGTTGTAAATACTGAAACTAGAGAATAAAGGTAGATAGATGCCCAAGTGAGCAGTTAAAATTGAACACATAATAGCATATGACTAAATAACGAGCCTCATGTTCATGCACTGTATGTAAGATGAGACTTGTTACTTCAACATCGACCTGAGGATTTAGGCCAGATATGGCCTCTCTTCGTTCATTTCAGTCATTTACTTTGACTGGGAAGAACTTTTCTCTGGGGCAAGAACTTCCCATGCCACCCTCTGATACTGGTAGAACCGTAGTCATACAGGAATTGGAGGCCCTCGGCTCAAGGGTGAAGACAGGTACATACCCAGGAAATACTCAGGCCACAACCCTGGACTCGTAAAGGTATAATCGGGCAAAGGAACGGAGTTAAAGTACCACTCACCACTCACAAGTCTTAATTTTTACCGTAGAAAGGATTTCCGATAAAACTGTAGTTCAAGAAACCCAGCGAATGAAGAGTACATGGACAGCAATATCGTTTATAAATTATTAGTAAGTAACTGTTTCTGAGCAGAATTGTGGTCGATTGTATTATTGTCCCCAGTAACTTCTACCTTTTAGAGAACATCTTCCTGTAAGCAGAAATGTTAGGTGCCAGATGCCAGTTTAAGACACATTATAAGTTTTCAACAGTTCTTGCTCTTTTCCCTCTGAGAATGAGATGACCCAGGGCATGTGCTAGAGAGGAGCCACTGCCTCAGCCTGGGCCTTGGAATGAAGATCTTGGGCTCAAAGCCACAACTAACCTGCAGCTCGTGTGAAAAGTGAGCAAGAAACATTTTTATTTTTAAGTTCTGAGATTTTTTGGCCGTTGTTTGTTAGTGCTGAATAATATAGTTAAAAGCTAACTGATATACTTAGCAAAAATAAAATGTTTTAAATGTTTAAGTAAAGTCCCTTCATAATCTTCAGTACTCAATCACTCATAAATGTTATTGAATACCTTTCGTGTTCCAGATATTTGCTACGTCCTGGAAATGTGATGTTTCATGAAGCTTCAAGTGCGAAAGCTTTCAGTGGGAGAGATAGATAAGAGATGAAAAAAGGTACACAATTAAATAATCGCGGGTGTAATAATTTCATGAAGGAGAGAAACAGAGTGCTGTGATCCATAATAACTAGAGATGAAAGTTGAAATAATCTACTTCATAAAGCATGTTGACGATAGATATCTTTAAGAAGGTGACATTCAAACGAAGACTTGCAGAATGAGAAGATGGCCACATGAAGAGCATTCTGGGTCAGGGAACAACAAACGCAAAAAAGCTCTGTGTCTTTCTTCGACTTCCGGCTTGATCAGCTTCTAACAGATAATAATAGTACTCTGAGAGATTGGGCTGAATGGGAGTGAGACCCGAGTTTAATCCATCAGAAATGTATGGGATTGCACTCCTTCCTTAAGTAGAGCAGAATCTAAAAAGCATCTTCTTCTGATTGGTTATAGCATGATGGACATAGGATTGTAGAAGGGATATGGTGGCTAAGGCACAAGCCAGAGTAAAGGGTAGTTTTACTTTCTCTCTGCACACCACTCTAACCAGCCTCCTTGCTGGCCATTTCCTAGTTAGTTAGAAAATTCTTGTCCTCCCAACAGTACTCTGGAGCAGTCCTCCCAGATTTCAAAATTGTATCAACGAAGCGATACTTGTACAGTGCCAACAATACCCAAAGGTCCATGCCCAGCGTAGATCTATATACCTCCAGGGGTTGGCTTTGAATCGGTTGGAGAGGAATGGGCCACTATTGTATTGGTGTTTTGTGTTGAGTATCATTAACTTAATCATGCCATACAAATGCTTCCCACGGAATCATGTTCATTCTGCATCTGGACCAAAGCTGGAGAGCTGCCTGGATGTCTAACCTGCTTTCCAAATTCTAGGTCCCTCTTATGTTTACATTGACATGGATCAGTGAGGACACATAGGACTCTCATAGCCACCTGTCTAGGCGGAGGGAGAGCCACAGGAAAAGCAATTAAGTTCATTTCAATTCTGATGACTTCTCCCAATGTGCCATCCCCCACCTTTTTCTCTCCCTTAAGGCAAAAGGTGCAGGAAAACAGTCCTTGTTGGTGTCTTTAAACTCTGCATTCTGCATTTCTGTGATTCCTAACTCGACAAGTACATTTAGAAATCAAAACTCAAAGCTGGGTTGGGAAGACAGCCAATTCTTTGCCTATTGCACCTGGTCCCTTAAAAGATAATTTATATGTGAGGCAAAGAAGGCATGGGAGTGTTCTCTCTAAAAGGAGAAAAATGCTTTTATCTTTTACAGACATAATCTATAGACAGCAGCAGACAATTTATATGTATAATTCCCAATTTGATGTAGTAGTTAAACTACTTTATCTGGTCTTTGCAGTGATAGGAAACACACTCCCGTACAGCTCCCATATAACAACATAAAGCAGAAATAGAATGTAGACAGATAAAATTGCGTAATGCTCTCATGATGGTGATTTGAGAAGCAGTGGCTACATTTCATTTAGAACAGGGAGAGTGCCTACAGTCTTCTTAGAAAAAGCCATTCTAGTCTAATTAGGGATGCAGGTAAATACTCCTAGCCATTCTGATTTTTCAAAGTTATTTTCTAAATGAATTTCAAGGCACGATTTTAAAATACTGTTAGAATTAAACTAAATAGCCTTTTTTTTCCTCTTTAGAAAATGTATGTAGAAAGGAATAGTTTGTCAGCCATTTCCCTGACTAAAAGCTGGTTGCTAAAAACTGATCATCACTTAGATGAAGAATGGTAAAATTAAAAAACAGAGAACACCAAGGCAGTGTGTTAGGGAATAAAATTGCAAATTAAGCCAGCTTGAAATTGGTTGTCAAATATCAGTATAAATCCTCAAATAAAAACCCTGTGTACAAATCATTAAAATCAAGGACATTTAAAAAATAGGTGCCAGGTTTAAGTGACTTTGAAAGCTAACACTGAAACACAAATTTGGGATGTACTGAATATCCAATTACTAGCAATGCTTTCATTGTTTTATTTATAATTATAGCATTAGTGTGTTCATTTTATATGTATATTTTTTTAAAAGTTTGTTTTGAGAGAGTAAGAGAGAGAGAGAGCAGGGGAGGTGCAGAGAGAGAGAGAGAGAGAGAGAGAGAGAATCCCAAGCAGGCTCACTGTCAGCTTGGAGTTGGATGTAGGGCTTGAACCCACAAACCACAAGATCATGACATGAGCTGAAACCAAGAGAGACTTAACCAACTGAGCTACGCAGGCACCCCTATTTGTTTATATTTTTTAGCTAGAAACCAGAAACCTTTCTTGGAAGATCTATTTAATAAGATAGTTTATTCTCACATTAACTCTTACCACATTATCTATCATAATATAAACACCCTTCCATTAGATCTTTTAAGTAGTTTTATGTGATCAAGTAGAAGGGTTAGTATTTACACTAAAGTTCTTCTCCATAGTGATGACCTAAGCAGAGTAGTAGTGCATAGAGGGATTTTCAGTACTTTAAAAATAGTCAGTTTTTGGGCGCCTGTGTGGTTCATTCAGTTGGTTGAGCATCCAACTCTTGGTTTCGACTCAGGTCATGATCTCGCAGTTGTGAGATCAATCCCTGCGTCGGGCTCTGTGTTGGGCATGGGGCTTGCTTAACATCCCTCTCTCTTGGAGATGATCTTAACTTCTCCATCAATGTTTGATTTTTAATTCTCAAGATCTCATTCTTACTCTCTGTTTTAAAAAAAGCATGCTATTCTTCTTTCATGAATGCGATAACTTCTCATATCTCTCTGAGGTATAGTAAGAGTAGATAGCTCTTTTGTGTTTTGGAAATTTTCTTCTCTATGCAGTCTCTATTTCCTCCACCTTGCTTTTTTCTCTTTGTGTTGGTAGTTGACTTTAACATTAGAGATTTTTGTGGTGTATCTTGCCTATCTGTTGGTGATTAAGTGTAGTGAGATTAAAAAGCCACTTGAACGCTGTGAGCATGTGAGAGAGCTTGTTGGCTTTGAGCTTTACTGTGGGTTGATCTCTGTGGGCTGTTTTTAGGGGAACACACCAGTATCAGAATCTTTAGGTCTGTGGTCTTGGGCTGGTCATATTTCCCCAAAAAGAATCATGCATTTTCTTCTCAGAAGATATGAACGTGGCTGCCAAATTCTAGGAGTGGAATAGGGCAGAGAGCTGGAGGTTTCAAAGTTTTGTTTATAAACTTTCATTTCATTTCCCTATTTTTAAGATGATACTTCTCTCTCACTTGTGCCAAGAGTCCTCCAGTCCAGAATCCCTTTATTTTACCCTCTTCAGAGAATAAACTTCCTGTTGTCTACTGACATTGGGAAGAGGCAGTTGTCCAGCTACTTGGGATTGGAACCTCTTCACTTCCTCGCAATGTGTGATGTCAATCCTCGGCCTTTCGGGAGTTCTTAGAAGCAAATTAGGTTGCTTCTCAGCTATCCCCGCTGCCAGTTTAGGATTCAGCTCTTTGGAGTCTTATTGCTTGCTCGACTGCCTTCTAGTTTCTGAAAATTTGTGACTTCGTCGCTTCTTTCATTGTTGTTCTTCTTGTGGGTTTGTCTTAAAAACTCTGCCATCGTTCACGGGTTTGGCGGAGGAAGCGGAGATAAATGATGTGTTCAATTTGTCATTTTAAACTAGACCAATTTGATGTGACAATTTCTCCCCTTATGAAAATATATTAACTTCTTTATATATTCTAGTCAGATATCATTTGGTTTATGAATTATATCTCCATGTGAAACATAGGGCATGAAGAAATAGGTTAATTCTCAAGAGGGTAATAGTGAGTGGTTGCATGACTTCTCACAGGTACCTGGAGTTATGTGTTCTAAGTTTTTACGTATTTTAAATGTGTAACAGTGGAAATCTATAGTTGTTCTATAGTACATTATGTGTTATTATATTGTGAAGATTAGTCTATTAGCACTAGGTTTAACTGGTATTGACAAAACCTCTCAAGTAACAATGGCTTGAATAATTTTTAATGTATTTATTTCGTATATATATGCGATCCAGAGGTAAATAGACCAGGGTTTATAAGGAGCCCCAAGATCAACAGGAACCTAGATCCTTCTGTGTTGTTGCCCCCTCACCCTCCATATGTGGCTTCCTCCTTATGGTCTAAGGTAGCAGCTTGAACTCTACGCATCATGTTTTTTAGTTTAGCCAACAGGTAGAAGGAAAGGGAAAGAGTATAAACTTATTAAGTGTTTGTGCCTCACTACTTAATAAATGGAGCTATTATTTACTGCTTTTCGCCTAGGGATACTATGAAAAAACATTACTGACACACCCATAGTGCCATGAACCAGGAAAGTTTGGGCACCTCTGGCACCAGATAATCTTTAAGATGTTCCTAAATTGACTGATTCTATGACATGTTCCAGTCTATATGTTAGAACCAGCCCTAACATAGGGTTAATAGGTTGAGGTCCTAGGACCTGAATGTTGTAGAGATGAGAAAGCTAGAGGGTGTGACTCAGAGAAGTCGGTAGGGCTGCTGTGTACTTTTAAGAGTAAGGACAGCCTGGTTCTCACTTGTCTTATACAAGCGTGTGTGGGGAGTCTGTCTCCAGACCACTCTTGGATCACAATTTGTATTACTTTATGTGCCTTAAGCATTTTCCTTCCATGTTCAAATTTAGAGTTACACTTACTGGCTAGTAAGAATATCTACCTCTTGGGGTGCCTGGCTGGCTCAGTTAGAGGAGCACCAGACTCAACCTCAGGGTCATGAGTTTGAGCCCCACACTGGGTGTAGAAAGTACTTAAAAAACAAAAGGGTATCTACTTCTTGCTGAGGGAGCTGTCTTACTGGGTCATGAGATAAATTGTCAGCCAAGGGACTGAGCAGAGATTTGTTCCTGGCAAGGTAAACTGGAATTTGGGATACATTTGCATAAGGGACATAAGCTCATAAGTTATGAGTACTTTGGTATTGTTTAACCAGTCCAATTTATAGCATTTAGCCAATGTGCAAGAATATATTTGTGACATTGAGTTTTTTGGCATTCTGTAGATAAAATACCCAAGCGACTGACCAAAGTCTTTTCTTGGAAATACTTAGTAAACAAACCCCATTTCATCATTGGAAGCTTTCTTAAGGCACCTTTCTCAACCCTATTAACTTTATAAAAGTGGCCAAATACCCCAGAGCAAACAACCAATCAAAACTCTGGGAAAATCAAACAAGCTTTAATGTTCAGATATGCTGACTGATTAGAAAAAGAAATTTTGTTTATGTAAAGAAAGCTTTGAATGGTTTAATGGCAATCTTAGTAATAATGAGTTGCTAAGTTGCTGCAAGTTTAAGAAGCATTCCTTTGGACTGGTTTCTCAATCATGCAGGGACTCATCCTGAATGGAGAAACTGCTGTCTTATATACAGTGGTTTAATCAAACAAGAGTAAGAAAATTAGGTGTCCTTGTCCAGATTAGCCAAATAATTCCTGGCAGGTCTGGATGGTGCAAAGCCAAGGAGACACAAACGCAGGGCAAATGCCTTCACCATCACCGTCCTGCTGTTTTTGATTCTGGGCTGGAATTTTGCGTGTTGTAAAAGAAGCATCTTTTCTCAGCTGAATCGGTGTGGCTAAAAGTAATTTCTGTTATACACAAATAGGGTTCAGATGATATTTCTCACTTCTAACTCTTTTAGTATTTTTCTGATACTTAGAGTAAACGTGGTATTTTATTTTTTTATTATTAAAAATTTTTTTTAATGTTTTATTTTTGAGAGAGAGAGAGAGAGAGTGAGTGTGTGTGAGTGAGCAGGGCAGGTGCAGAGAGAGAGAGGGAGACGCAGAATCCAAAAGCAGCTTCCAGCCTCTGAGCTGTCAGCACAGAGCCTGACGCAAGGCTCGAGCTCACAAACCATGAGATTGTGACCTGAGCCGAAGTCGGACACTTAATGGACTGAGCCACCCAGGCACTCCTAGAAAAAAATTTTTAAATGTTTATTTATTTTTGAGAGAGAGAGAGAGAGAAAGAGAGAGAGCAAGCACAGGAGGGGCAGAGAAAGAGGGAGACGGAAGACCCGAAGCGGGCTTTGTGCTGACAGCAGAGATCCTGACACGGGCCTCGAACCCACAGACTGTGAGATCATGACCTGAGCTGAAACGAAGAGTTGGACACTTAACTGAGCCACCCAGGCACTCCACCTGGTATTTTCTTATACAAAGAGAATGATTCAGGAAAGTTTAATTGGTATATCTGCAAATGTCTTGTTATACATGTAACATATTTATATACCCTATATTGAATAGACTTTTTTTTTTTTATATGTTACAGTGAAAATAAAAAGCACTAAAAGAAGGTCAGCCCTTTATGATCTACTCTGCTCCACGCTAGCTACGGTCTTTGTCAAGAATTTAACTTCTCTGTCTCTCAGTTTCCTCATCCACAAAGGATTAAAAATTTGCTGTGTGTAGTACATATCTTATCTACCAGGTCTCAAAATTTCATATTCCTAGTACTCCAGGGCTCAATATGAAGCAAGATATTCATATATTTTATTTCCTGGAATTTCCTGAGTGTGTGCTTTCTCAATCCTTTTTTCTTCTTAGTTTATTCTAGAGATTTCTTGCTTAGATTTAGGATGGGATCTAGAGTGTTCCCATTTACATAAAGGCCATGTACAGGCCTGATGGGGTGAAGAAGGTGAAATGTGTGATGCAAGGGAGCAGCCCTTCTGAATACATCCTCTACCCTGTCTTGCCACATTCACTGCTTTTAATCATAAGGCTGAGTTTTTCAGAATTGCAAAAGAAATTCCTTACTCAGCAGTTTGCATGGGTAAAATTTCCTGATGCTGCTACCCCTGCTTCTAAGCCCCCTCCCCACTTAAGTTTCTAACCCCTGTCACTACTGACCTTGATAATAGCCTCATATCCTTGACAGTTCGGCAACATGTAAGAATTGATATTTTGTGAGGGGATCATTGGATTCCAAAAGAAAATTTCCAGATGTATTACAAGCTGGAACCAGTTGTGCAGAGTCACTGGGACTTTGAAAGAGAGTGCTGCAAGGGGGCTGTAAGGACAAGATCTGCTGTAAGCCCCCAGGTACTTCTGAGCCCAGAAAAAATATGGGTTTCAGTTTCTAACAAAGCAATAAACACGTATAAGGAAGGAGTTACAAATATCACCCGAGCGTGTCTTATACTAAATGAAAAAACAGTGATGCCTCTTGAAACTAAAAATAAATTTTTTTTATTTATTTATTTTTTTTTTTTATTTTTTTTTTTAAAATTTTTTTTTTTCAACGTTTTTTATTTATTTTTGGGACAGAGAGAGACAGAGCATGAACGGGGGAGGGGCAGAGAGAGAGGGAGACACAGAATCGGAAACAGGCTCCAGGCTCCGAGCCATCAGCCCAGAGCCTGACGCGGGGCTCGAACTCACGGACCGCGAGATCGTGACCTGGCTGAAGTCGGACGCTTAACCGACTGCGCCACCCAGGCGCCCCGAAACTAAAAATAAATTTAAAGAACAGGCTCATTCACTACAAATATTATGAATTGGATTTTGCCAGTATCAGGAAAAACTTGGGTTACACATCCCAGGAGCCCCCAACATGAAGGCTTCAGCTGTTTTGGGATTAATCAAGATCACCCCATCAAATGTGCAGTCTTTCTTGATGTATATATTTTTTTCAGTGATTCGCCTTCTTGGCTTACCCACTGGGTTTTGCCTGTTTTTCCTCATTCTCTACTGTGTCTTTAGATACCGCTGTCTCTGACAGGCCGGGTAAGTCGTCAAGTGCATGCTGATGAGCTGGTTTGCCTTCTTTGCCAGATTAAATCAGGACAGCCTTCGGAGTTTGGAAAGGGAGAGGATGGTTTGTGCCATTACTTCTGACCTTTCCTTCCTTTTCTTTTATCTGGGACTTTTTCTGCTCCCAAACTCTTCCATTATGTTCTCAATTTAGGATACTTCCTTTCCTCCATCTTTTCTACCAGGAACGTAACTGTTTCTGTCTTGCTAGTGTGTTTCTTGCCAGTTTTCTTACTTGTTTCTATCGATTTTACTTTGTGTCTCTTTTAATAAGTAAGTATACGAGCTTATAAAAATTGTAAGGAAGTTCAAAAGTAGAGTTGAAAGTCAATTCATTGACATTCTTGAGTCAAGAACCAATATTTACAAATTCAGTTTTCATATAAGATGGTAACAAGGAAAAAAAGATCTATAGATGTAGTATTACCCCAAGTTGTTTTCAGAAACACATCCCAGAACCTTTGATACACTAATGAACGTTATAAATCTCTAAGAGGAGGATATCTATGCTGCATTTCCCAAACTTATTAGATGTTGAATTCCCGTTTCCAAAAGATTTTCAACAGAGTAGTGTTCCTAGGGAACACTCTTTGAAGTGTTGCCATATTCCATTTTCTTACAACGTATTTTATAATTTAGCTTTATATGTAATTTGGTAACTAATAATTTCAAAGAACCACAGACTTCATATCTTTTAACAGTGAACTTTGTGGGGAAAGTTTGGCCTGAGAATGGATAAGGATTTATTGTGATTTGAGTATGTTACAATATTTTAACATCCTAGTAATCTTTCAATATCTATTTGGATAGGACACATTGCTTCAATTTTATTTTCATGTTTACCTTAAAAAAAGGTGTAGAAAGGAGTGTGGCTAGAGTTCAAATTTTTCCCCGATCTTATTTATTTACTATTTTATATACAATAGGAAGAAGTAGCTGCAACCATGGAAACAAATACTGAATTTTACCTGCCAATATGAGTCTCCCGATTTGTCAATATTTCAGAGCATTGCTCTTGGGGCTCAGCATGTCACATTAGCATACAATGAAGCTTCCTTTCTCTCCCAAAATATGTTCTGTATCATGACTATGCCCCAGTCAAGGCCCCAGTCATCAACTTTAAACCCACAAGGTCACTTGGTCATCTTGTGATTACAACAGCAGCTTTACTGCGTGTAATTGTCCTACAGCTGTGGCAGCTCAATGGAAAAATGTTCTTTAAACACCATAAGCATCTGATTGTGCAATACCTAAATGAGTGTCATTGATTATTCACACTGCTGGCTGGTCAAAGCTGGGGAAGTAATTAGGGCTTTTTGTGTGGATTATCCACTGAGAAAAGGTCAAATAACTACAAACAGTGCCAGCAGAGAGGAGCCACCAAGGACCACAGCATCCGTGATCAGTTAAGAAATGCTAAAGCAAGGCTTAATAATGATGTGCTTATGCCAGGTTCTACAGAATGTGATCATTCTGTCATGGAAATCCAATGAAGCATGAATGATGGCTACTTTTTCCCTGGCAGGTCTGCTTCAGGTCCCTGATGCCCATCAAACAGGTTTGTCAGGGACACTAGACTGAGAAGAATTTAAAAAGCAGAGCTTCCCCCCCCCCCCTTCTTTAAATCAAGAGTAAAGGACTTCAGCTAGCAACCATTCTTTTTATCTCCCCCTTTGAAGCACCATGGCAATGTTGTGTTTCATATTTGCTAAGAAAATATTCCATCAAATTGTCTGGTGTTACGCGGGCTTTGAAACCATTCATTTGCTGATTTAAATTAGGATCTCGGAAAACATCGTCTTTGAGCCACAGTCCTATTTATAGTGATATAATGCTGAAAATATGTTTCAATGTGCTGAAGGGCCTTTCATATTTTCCAAGCTTAAGATATTTCTTCTAAATCCACTTAGTCAGTCTTGGGACTGGCCGCCATCCTCTATAATACCTGTAAATCTAAGGTTAAATCTTCATTGTTTTAGTTGCAGTTATTGGTTTCTGTTAAACGGAAGCTATTCTGGGAAAGCCAACAATTTAGCCATTTTTCACCCTTGTAGAATTAAAAAATCTGAAAAGTCAGGCTTGAGAAGACATAAGGGAAATAGTATTTGGAAAGCAAAGTAAGTAGTTGGGGATACCCAAAACAAAATGTTTTGGGGTTACTTCTGGACTCTGCTTGGACTTTTTTTAGTGTAGTGGGGAAAAAGAGTGGGTAGTAATTAAGAACACCAACTTTGTGAGGGTTCAAATCCTGGTTCTAATGACTTACTCTATGGTATTGGGCACATCACTTAAGCATTCTGATTCTCAGTAGGAGGTGGACAGAATTTAAAAAAAACAATCTTTTGGGGGCACCTGGGTGGCTCCATCAGTTGAGAGTCCTGACTTCAGCTCAGGTCAAGGTCTTGGGGTTTGTGAATTCAAGCTTCACATCTGGCTCGCTGCTGTCAGCCTGTCAGCACAGAGCCTGCTTCAGATTCCCTGCCCTGGTCTCCCGGCCCCTGCTTTGCTTGCACTCTCCCCAAAATAAATAAATAAATATTAAAAACAAAAAAACAACAGTCTTTTTTCAGAAGCACTAAAATAGCAGGTAGACGAACTAGCTAGGAAGCCAGGGACTCTGCAAACCACCCTGCATCGTTGGAGAATGCGGGCCTGCTAGGGTGTCCTGAGAAATAGGAGTTGTGACCAATGATCCTCACGTGGGGCAGCCTCCTGGATTGAACCGCTAGATTCCGCATTGTGTTCTCTGGTCTCGCCTGCTTGTGCTTGGTCCCCTGGTTTTAAGTCTGAGCTCCCGGAATCTCTGACACCGAGGTCTTGCTTGATTATGGGTTAAGGAGGCTCCACTTTCTAAAACCAGACAGAAAAGCCTTGAAAATCTAATTGTGGAATTTCAGGGAGTGTGACAAACTGAAAGGAAGGGATTTTGGAGCAGGCACCCTTGACTCAGTTCCCCAGTTGACCACCCTCTTTTTCCACTCTTGGTCCAACTAGAAGTCTCCTGAGTTGACAGACACAAGAATTGTAATGAGAATGAAAGAAGACAATTGTGAAGTGTCTGCACAGTGCCCGGCACGCAGTAAGGCCCAACAATGGATATGTGATGCCAGAAGCCTAAGAGAGGCGGAAAAACTTGCCTTTAAAATATTAATGCATCTCTACTTCTGCAGTACTGTTTTAAAAATTCTGTAGGTTCTGGGTGGCTCAGTCGGTTGATCGTCTGACTTCAGCTCCGGTCGTGATCTCGCGGTTTGTGGGTTCAAGCCCTGTGTTGGGCTCTGTGATGACAGTTCAGAGCCTGGAGGCTGCTTCGGATTCTGTGTCTTCCTCTCTCTCTGCCCCTCCCCCACTTGTGCTCGCTCTCTCTCTCTCTCTCTCTCTCTCTCTCTCAAAAATAAATAAACATTAAAAAAAAAAAAGAAAAAGAATTCTGTAGGTTCTGAGTGATAGAGTTGTGAGAGTTGTTTGCTTTGCCGTACTAATTCCCTTCCATTGATCATTTAAATAAGGGATTATCTTGTTTGCCCCTTTTAGACTGAGGATTAGTTGTTGAAAAGTAAAGATGGAGGACATACTGGCTCCGAAAGAATATCCAGGGAACATTGCAATGATATTTATTTATATTTTGTAGGAAAGCAATTTTCCTTGTTTAGCAAGCAAGAAGAGGGAAAACATGGAAGCAGGATGGTTTAAATGGGGAGAAAGTTAAATATTCGTAATTCAGATTGCCATTATCTGTAAGAATATATTAAAGGTCAAATGAACAATTTTTTTGTTTAGGTCATAGAGAAGATAAAAAATCTTACATTTCCTGTTGGCGTTATCATAATTTAGGAGCAGAATGCTGCCCTAGACAAAGGAAGGCAGAGGCAGAAGTTCTGGGGGGCAGAGTTTATCTCTCACCTTTTTTGGCTCCGGGAGTGGGGGCTTGGTACAGTGATTTTCTCCTGCTTCTACCTGTTACTGTTTCTGTGTGCTGATGGAGCAGGGAGTGCCTGGGGGCAGCAGTGACAGAGGGATTGAGCAGTGGGAGACCACGGCGGGGGGGGGGGGGGGGGGGGGGGGATGGGGGGGGAGACGTTTTCATCGCAGCCCCTAAGATGGGGCTTCTAGCCCTGAAAACGTTGCAAAGGGGAAGGTTTGTGGTCGTTAGTTAGTTTGTTTTAACGTAACAGCTTTGTTGAGATATAATTCACGTACCGTAAGATGCATTAAAATGTACACTTAGAGGTGTTTGGTATATTCCCAGAGTTGTGCAACTATCACCACTATCTACTTTTAGAACATTTTCGTTACCCCCAGAAGAAACCTGGTGCCCATTAGTCATTTGCTATTCCTCCTCCTTCTGGCCCCTGGCAGCCCCTAATTTATTTTCTGTCACTATGGATTTGCCTATCCTGGACATTTCATACGAACAGAATCACGTAAGCTGTGGTTTTTTTGTGTCTGACTTTTTTCACTTAGTATAGTGTTTTTAGGGTTTATTCGTGTTGCATTATTATTTGTCATTCCTTCGTTCCTTCATTCCCCCCAATTATTTTCTTGTGGTAAAATACACATAACATAAAATTTAATATCCTAACCATTTTTAAGTGTACATTTCAAAGGTATTATGTACATTCATATTGTTGAGCAACCCTCACCACCATCCATCTCCAGAACTCTTTTCATTTTGCAAAACCGGAACACTATACTTATTAAGCAATAACTCCATTGTGTCTTGTAGACAGACTATACCTGGATCATGTCTTTTATTTTTTTTTCTATTCTGTCAATTTCTGTCTTTTGATTTGAGAGTTTATTTATATTTAAAGTAATTACTGAAACGGAGGGACTTCTGTCATTTTGCTATTTGTTTTCTGTGTAGTTTATAGCCTTTTTTGTCCCTCATTTCCTGTATTACTGTCTTCTTTTGTGTTTAGTTGATTTTTTTTGTAGCAAAATGTTTTTTTTTTTTAATTTTTTTTTTTAACGTTTATTTATTTTTGAGACAGAGAGAGACAGAGCATGAACGGGGGAGGGTCAGAGAGAGGGAGACACAGAATCTGAAGCAGGCTCCAGGCTCTGAGCTGTGAGCACAGAGCCCGATGCGGGGCTCAAACTCACGGATCACGAGATCATGACCTGAGCTGAAGTCGGACACTTAACCGACTGAGCCACCCAGGCACCCCTGTAGCAAAATGTTTAAATCTCTTTTTCATTTCCTTCTGTGTATATTCTTTTGCTATTTTCTTTGTGGTAACTGTAGGGATTACATTTAATGTCTGAAATTTATAACAGTCTCATTTGAACTAATACCAGCTTCACTTCAATAATTTACAAAATTTCGGGGTGCCTGGGTGGCTCAGTCGGTTAACCATCCGACCCTTGACTTCAGCTCAGATCATGATCTCTTAGTTTCGTGGGTGCAAGCCCCTCATCAGGCTCTGTGCACGTGCGGAGCCTGCTTGGGATTCTCCCTCTCGTCTCTATCCATCCCTCCCCTACTTGCACTCCCTCAGTCTCTCTCAGAATACATAAACTTAAAAATAAAAATAATACAAATAATTTACAAAATCTCTGCTCCTTTAACAGGTCTGTCCCCACTCCTTTCAGTTGTTAATATCACAAAATTATCTTTGTACATTTTGTGACCCAAACCATAAATTCATAATTTTTAAATGCACTACTCTCCTGAATTATATAGAAAAAGAAATGTGGAATTACCAATTAAAGTTACAATAATAGTAGCTTTTAGACTATTTTTTTTTAATTTACAAGTTTCTTAGATTGTGTAGAAAGCAAAAAATGGATTTACACACCATTGTTACAATAAAACTAGCTTTTGTAAAATTGCCCATGTGTTTATTTTTCCTGAGATCTTTATTTTTCATGCAGCTCTGTGTTACTGTCTAGTGTCTTTTCGTTTCCACCTGCAGAACTCTTCTTTAGCATTTCCTGCAGGACAGGTATAGTGGTAACAAACTTCCTCAGCCTTTGTTTATCAGGAGATGTCTTAATTTCTCCCTCACTTCTGAAGGACAGTTTTGCCAAATATAGGATTCTTGGTTGACAGTCTTATTCTTTTAGCTCTTTGAATATATTAGCTCACTTCCTTCGGGCCTCCAGAGTTTCTGATGAAAAATCTTATAATCTTACTGAGAATCCCTTGTACGTGATGAGTTGCTTCTCTCTTGCTGCTTTTAAAATTCTTTGTCTTTGGATAGTTTGATTTTAATGTGTCTCAGTGTGGCTCTTATTGAGTTGACCCTACTTGGAGTTTTTTGAGATTCTCAGAAGTTTAATTTATGTCTGTCATCAAAGCTGGAAAGTTTTTAGCCATTGTTTCTTCAAATATCCTTTCTGTCACTTTCTCTCTTCTTCTGGAACTCCCACAACATATCTGTGCCTCACAGGACTCTTCACTTTTCTTCAGTATTTTTTCTTACTCTTCTTCAGATTTTATAATTCCCATTGTTCTGTCTTCAAGTTTACTGATTCTTCTGTTTACTCAAATCTGATGTCGAATCCCTCTAGAGAAATTTTCATTTCAGTTATTGCACTCTTCAGTACCAAAATTTCTTTTTGGTTTCTTTTAGGTTTTCTACATTTTTATTAATGTTTCCATTTTGTTCATACATTATTTTCTTGATTTTCTCCATCTCTTCCTTTAGTTCTTTGGGCATCTTTAAAATAGTTGTTTTAAAGTCTTTGTCTAGTAGATCCACCATTTTTCAAGGATAGTTTCTCTTATTTTAGTTTTTTTTTTCCTTTGAATGGTCCATACTTTCTTGTTTCTTTGTATGCCTTGTGATTTTTTTGTTGAAAACTGGACATTTATATCCAATAATGTGATAATTCTAGAAATCAGATTCTCCCCTTTTTTCAGGGTTTGCTGGTGTTATTAAAAAAATTTTTTTAATGTTTATTTTTTATTTTTGAGACAGAGAGAGACAGAGCATGAATGGGGGAGGGTCAGAGAGAGGGAGACACAGAATCTGAAACAGGCTCCAGGCTCTGAGCTGTCAGCACAGAGCCTGACGCGGAGCTCGAACTCACAGACCATGAGATCATGACCTGAGCCGAAGTCGGCCGCTCAACCGACTGAGCCACCCAGGTGCCCCGGTTTGCTGGTGTTATTAAATTGTTGTTGTTTTTGTTTTGTTGTATTTTAATTGTAGGCTGTCTCTGCGCCAAGGAGCAGACTGAGTGTAAACTTAAGGTCTGTTCAGGTCGTTTCTGAGTCTATGCCTGCTCTTGGACATGCATGGTGATTTTCTAATTTTCCTCATATGTAAAGTTGCTGTTGAATGTCCTACTCTTTGATGTTTGGTTTCCAAAATGGGAAAAGAGAAAAATGGGGGTAAAGGCATTGGCCCTTTAAATCCCCTGGGAAGTCACTTCAGCCAAAGGGGGAGGGGCTTGCAACATTTGGGAGAGGTGCAACAACAGTGGTCACCACCTTTTTGTTTGCACCTCTGTGATTAGAGCACAGATCCCCGAATCCTACAAGCTGTGGGCAAGCTGCTCCAGTAACATAGGCACAGCTACCTGCCAGTGGGTGATGAGTAGGTGCTATTGTGATAAGAGCTGAAATTGAAATTAACTGCAATTTACCAATCAACCAATTCTAGTCTTCCTCAACTGGGGAAGTTGCATGCCTTCAATAGACTCCAGCATTCCAAAATAGTTATATCAGGCACATTCTGCCAGTGTAACTGTTGTCTAGGTAGGACAGATTACTGGTGTTTCCTACTCTGTCACATTCCCAGAATCCTCCTTCATTCCTTTCTGTTGCTGAGTAACAGTCTATTTGTGCGTTAACCACATTTTGTGTATGCCTTCATCAGTTGAGGGACACTTGTGTTGCTTTCACTTTTTGACAAATATGGATAATGGTGCTACACACATTTGTGTAGTTTATGTGGACATATGTTTTCATTTCTTTTGGGTGTGTACCTAGAAATGGGGTTGCTGGGTCATATGGTAAGTCTATGTTTAACATTTCAAGAACTGCCAAATCATTGTTTAAAGGGCTACCATTATTTCTCCACTTCCTCATCAACACTTGATATTTTTGGCCTTTTTGACTGTTGTCATCCTAGTGTGTGTTGTCACCCACATCCTAGTGGGTGTGAAGTGGTATCTCACTGAGTTCCTGATTTGCATTTTCTTGGTAGCTAAAGATATTGATCATCTTTTCATGGGGCTACTTTTTGACCGCTTGGAAAAATGAAAGGGACAAGGTTTACTTTCACTTTTCTATTCTTTTTTTGAGGCCTTCTGCCCTTTTATGGTGTGATAATTTCTCTAAGGTCTCTTTTATCAAGGTGTATTTTAGGCAGGTTCAGCTGAGAGCTCTGTATCCTGAGACCTCTCCTGCATGGAAAAGGCAAGAAGGTAGAAATAGAAGGCCAGTGTTGAGGGGGTGTCCAACAGTCCATATTGTGTCATTTAAAGAGATAAGGAAAGTAAAAATGGGCCTACGTGGATGTTAGTACCCCATACAGGTCTGATCTGGTGATTAGGGCACAGTAGCAGAAATCTCTAGAATCATTCATTCATTTAACAAATATTTATGAAGCGGCTGCTGGGAATCAACCAGAATCTGTTTTATGTGCTAAGGATAACTCAATAAAATAGTAATAACTTCCCTGGCTTTATATCATTCATGTTCTAATAGAGGATCAATCCAGTTTAGAACAGAAATTCAGTCTATGGGCTTAGGAGATTGGTGAAGGCCAAGGTTTGGATAGAACTCTTGTTCCAGTCTGAGATTCAGACATCATATCTGATCACAGGGGGGAAAAAACCCACATAAGGATGAAAGACCAGAGGGCCATATGTGGGCATGTCATTTTCACATGCTATTTTGCATGATTGGTTGAGGAGTGCAGTGGTGCTGAGTAGATAGTATATCATTAGTTCCTATAGCAAAGATAGACTTAGGGGAGCAAGAAAATGACATCTCTCCTCTAAAATGAGGATCCCCTCCCTTAGAAGTTTTATAGTACCTTTTATGGGGATGATATAGCTGGTAAAGGGCAGGGTTGTGAGCCTTCAGGGACAGAATATACGCAAAAGCACTCAGAAATATTGTTAAAGGGCATCCGTTTGTAAGTCATTAGAATAATAATGGCAATCATTGCTTCTGGCCATTGATGTCAGAGAAAGCATCAGGTTAGAGTGGTGGCAGGTGACACAGAGAAGGGACCATTACACAAGTGGCTCATCCCACTCCTGCTCAAGGAATCCAAATCGTTGTAAAATTTTAGCATATTTTTTGCATTACATATTTGGTTCTGTCAAAAATAATGAAATAGCATCCCTTTGTGTCTCTTTGAAGCTAATTGCTATACAGGGAGAGATGAGAAACAAGTAACAGACCACTTGGTTTTTGTCTTTCTGCTCAACCTATGTTTTCAAAGTGTAAACAAGTTGGATGCAAAATTCTTATTACAGGACATGATTGTTTCCTTTTATATAGGGCAGTGGATCAACAGACTGGTTTCTTCTGGTTGATTATTAAAATCTTTGTTCAAATAAAGCCAGGTAAGAAAAACTATCTTTCAGATGGTTCAGGCAGGGGTAAGAAATAAGCACTGTGTGGGAATGCATTTGACCATAAGAAATAGAAAACCCATCTGTAGATGGCATTTCCTATTTCGTCTACAACAGGAAGTCTGGAGGTAGGCACTTGCCTGCGTTGATCTAAAGACTATAGGGCCAACTTCCTTGTCATTTTCCTGGCCAGAATATGGCTGCCGTGTCTCTAGCCACCACATCCACCTTCAGGACGGAAAGAAAGAGAACAGGTGGAGATTCTTCTGTGAAGATTCTTCTGTGAAGTCTTATCTTTTTCTTTAGGAAACGAGCTTCCCTAGTGGACTTACCCTATGCCTCATTGGCCAGGATGTCATGTGCCCACTCTCTGGCCAATCCCTTAAGAAGGGAAGGAGGTTACTATGACTGATTCAGGCAATTTCAGCTCATTCCTTGCGGCTGAGGTCGGGGCCTAACCTTCCTGAAATCAAGGAATCTTTGCCAATAACCTGCATATAAGAGTTTTGTTACCAGAGAAGAGAGAAACAGTTACAGCTTAGACGCAGGCTCAGCGTCTGGCCCATATGCCAGTGGATCCAAAAGTGGCTGGGAGTGCCCGAGCGGCGTCCAACTCTTGGTTTTGGCTCCGGTCACCATCTCATGGTTCAGTGCATGAGAAGCTCGTGTGATTGAGCCCCGTGTCTGCCTCTGCACCGACAGCACCACCATCTCTCTCCCTCTTTCTACTCCCCTATCCTCTCTCTCTCTCTCAAAAAATAAACTTAAAAAATCCCCCCAAAACAAAAGTGGCCACATACCCAGCTTGGGGGTGGGGGGTCTCCTGGACACTTAGTGCAACAGGATCTGCCGAACACTGCCAAGTTACCCTAGAAGGGTGTCCTAGAAGGGTGTCCCTGCCTAATCGTGTGCTGTGGTGCTTCAATTGCAGAGTCCTACTTGGCTCTTCTCACTCTCACTGTAAATTAAAGATAAAGGATTCTTTAGCCAGTGCATACCCCACTTGTGCCTTGGGTGGTCTCCTACCTCTTTTTTCATTCTTTCTCTCTGCTGCCGGAGCCTCTTAAGGACCTAAGGAAAAAAATAGCTAACATCTGTCAGGCTTTTTTTGAGTGCCAGGCATGTGCTGAGCACTTTATATTCTTTATCTCATCTAATCCCCCTAAAAGCCCTCCTTTGTAGTGGGTACTATTAGTATCAGTCTTCTTTTGTAGTTGAGAAACTACGAGTTGACCTTCCTAGCCTGGGGCCACAAACACCCAGAAGCTGTGGACTGCCCCAATTCCCTGGTTAGCATCCACCAGCCCACACCATCTCGTTTTTCCGCTTCCGATGGGCTCAGTTTCTGTGTCTGTCGCTTTTATGGTATTTTTCACAATGTCGTAGAAAAGGCTAGTACACTGACCAGAGTCATGTAACTAGCAAGCGATGGGGCTAAATTTTGACTCCAGCATCTGTGCTCTGAGTAAATGCATTTAGCTTATCTAATCCCTCTAAATAGAAGGTGAGTAAAATGGAGATCGAAAGGGCTGATCGAAATCTAGCATGCAGTGTTAATCCTTATAGACGGCATATGTATACTTAACAAGGGCTTTCTGAAGACAGAACACCCCAATTTAATGCTAATAGGAGAATCTTTCCATTCTGAGGAATGCTGGTGGGGCAACTGTCTGGGGGGGACAAATGGGTTCTTGTGACTTCCTCCAACAACGGTCCCCTCAGCTCTCAGAGACATGTTGATGGTATGGGTGATCATTCATTTTCTAAATGTCTCCTTTGTCTGAAGCCCTTGAACTTATCCGAACAGTGCCTCTAGAGAGGAATAAAGATCTGGGAATCTCATGATAGGCTGAAAACCCCACCTCTTACAAGTGGCATGAAATGAAACACACCTACAGTATTTGAATGTTATTTTTTGCCTTCATTTTGTTTCTTGGATATTTTTGTTGAAGCTGAAAAGCTTTTTTGGAACAGTAAGTGACCTTGACAAGAACTGGCTTCGTGCCACAGATGTTTTAAAAGTTAAAGCGGTCAGATGGACATACCTGATTAATATTTTTTCACACCCAATTCTCTGCTGTTTATTTTAACTTGCATAACTTGCTTGCATTAGCTTGTACTGGCCCCAGCTGCCAGTGAAGCATTCTGTAGCAATTTTTTTTGTGGCAGTCCTCATACAAAAGTAATTCATGGCATGGTTTGAACCAAGTCGGTACATTGAAAACTAAAAGGACTGCTGTTTATTTAAGATTGAACTGGGGGAAGACTCCAGGGCACTGCCCTTCCAATGCCAAGCAATGAATGAATCTAAACATTCTGTCACCATCATATCTAAACATCATTTAATAAGTGCTCTTGTTATGCGTAAGGAATATGGGAGAAATTCTTTTTTTCCTTTTCCATTTTCACCGAATCTAAAAGCACAGGAGGTTTTGCCAGATCAAATATGTTCCTGTTTTTGCTGGCTTATTGATTCAGGGATAAACGTATAACCTGTTGTTTTTTGTTTTTTTTTTTAAGGAGATTTCTTAGTATTTCATCTTTTGTTGAAATACCATTCTTATTCCAACATGTTAAAGAACTGTGACAACTTTTTGTTAATGAGGGGATTGGGATAGGGTGGGTTGGGGAACAGGAGTGAGAGCATATCAGAGGTTATGTATTTGCCTTTTCTATACAATTTTAAATTAGACCTTTGTTCACAGATTAATTTTCTTCATGGAGAAAACACATTGGAGTTACCTGTGTGTGTGTGTGTGTGTGTGTGTGTGTTTATTTTTTAATGTTTATTTTTGAGACAGAGAGAGAGAGAGACAGAGCACGAGTGGGCGAGGAGCAGGGAGAGAGGGAGACACAGAATCCGAAGCAGGCTCCAGGCTCTGAGTTGTCAGCACAGAGTCTGATATGGGGCTGGAACCCACAAGCCGTGAGATCATGACCTGAGCCGAAGTCTGACCCTTAATCTGACTGAGCCACCCACGTGCCCCTCCCACATATATTTTTAACAACTTTTGTTCTATATGCAAAGTATAGCCCATAACTTAGAATAAAAATTTCCATTTTGCATGCTTATGCATCCATGTATGCAAAGACTGGTTCAGTAGCTAACAGAACAATCAATGCCTTTGTCGAAGTGTTATCTATTGGAGCGTGGCCATTAAAAGAATCCTACTATTACTGACAAGGATCTGAACTGGCCTAGACATGCTACATAGTTATGAATCATCTTAGTGAGAGTGATGCACCGCAGAGATTCATAATTATATATAAAGGGTTTTAATTGAAGCACTTTTTGCTTCAAATGTTCTCAAATGTAATAAATCGGCCTACAACATAACCAATAATATTAGAGAGCTCCTGAAAGAGGAAAGAGGGTGTACATATCCTTTGACAGGAAGGTGGCCACTCGAAGAGTGAAATATAGTCATGTTTTACTCAGTCATTTGGTGATTGCTGGTTAGGATGTTCACTTCTGGAGAAGAGACCTCCGGTAATCTCTAGTACATTAAACTGGCAGCATTTTAATCACAGGTTAAAATCCCTTCATTCTCTGAAACTGTTCTAAAATTGGGTTGTGGTGATGGTTTTACAGGCCTATGAATATACTAAAAATCATTGAATTGTATATTTTATAGCTTTTATCTGTTTATTCATTTGAGTAATCTCTATACCCAGTGTGGGGTTGGAACCCATGATGCTGAGATCAAGAGTCACATGCTCTTCCCACTGAGCCAGCCAGGCACGCCCCATTGAATTATATATGTATATATATAATTTTTGAGAGAGTGTGTATGTGCATGCGTGTGTGAGTAGGGGAGGGAGCAGAGAGAGAGAGGGAGAGAGCAAATCTCAAGCAGGCTCCATGCCTAGCACGGAGCCCAACGCAGGGCTGGATCTCACACGTGTGAGATCGTGACCCGAGCTGACATTAAGAGTTGACGCTTAACCAACTGAACCACCCAAGTGCCCCTGAACTGCATATTTTAAGTGGGTAAGTTGTACAGTGTGTTAATCACACCTCAATAAATTTGTTTAAAAACCCACATTTGCTTTCATCCAGTGGAAGTCACTACTTTTTTGTTGGGGTCCCCTTTTCCTTTTTTCTCCTCAGATCTCTGTTTATAATTTTGTTGCTGTATAATTTTGTACTAACCGGTTTCACCTTGGAAGTTGATAATGTGCTATTTGGGGCACATTTTTCCCCTTTATTATTTCTTAGTATTTAAAACAATGTGCTTCGTTCCTTCATTTCCTCAGTTCACATTCATTAGTTACTTTAAAATCATATTCTAGGGGCGCCTGGGTGGCTTAGTCGGTTAAGCGTCCGACTTCAGCTCGGGTCATGACCTCACGGTCCGTGAGTTCGGGCCCCACGTCAGTCTCTGTGCTGACAGCTCAGAGCCTGGAGCCTGCTTCAGATTCTGTGTCTCCCTCTCTCTCTGACCCTCCCCCATTCATGCTCTGTCTCTCTCTGTCTCAAAAATAAATAAACATTAAAAAAAAATAAAATCATATTCTAGTGCAGTGGGGAGGGGCACTTGGCAATATCTGAAGATACTTTTGATTGTCACAATTTGTTTGTGGGGGTGCTATTGCATTGAGTGCGGGGTATGTCAGGGTTGGTGCTAAACATCCTGCCATGCACTGGACAGCCCCCCACGACAGAGAAGTAACTGGCCCCAAATATCAGTACTGCTGAGGTTGAGAAACACTACTGTAGGGAAACTGGGTGACATGTGTGAATGTGTGCCATTTGCCTTGTGGAGAAACTGAGGCCCAATTCTGAACTCTGTT